>NC_083243.1:103275759-103912804 GCF_032191835.1 Heteronotia binoei
AGAAAGACTGCCAAGGTCTCAGGAGCCCAAAGACAATTTGCAAAGCTCCTGCCATATCAGCTGTGCCTATGCTGATGTCTGAAGCTTCTCATCCTAGGAGAGAATGAGTTTGATGCATTATCAAATTCATATGCATGAATTCAAGGCTTTGTCTGTGTGCATTTCCCACAAGAGATCCATGGGGACACATTTAACATGGTGATAGCTTATCAAAATCTTTCTCTTTGTGATTTGAGAAAGTGGCTTTTGGAGAGTAAACTCTGTTAAAGAAAGACTAGAGAGAATTAAAGAAACTCAGATACATCTGGAAACTTAGGTGTGTACTCTTTCTAATTGATCAAGGTGGACTTTATACTAAATATGGCATAAATGAGTTTGTCAAAGCTGTGTGCGTATGTACAAATAACTCTCTGAATCTAAGTACTACATTGTGAATACAGAAATCTGCCTTGGTGGTTATAAGTTCCCACAGAAATAGCATAACAGACTAATTAGAACTCTATTCAATATCTCAGCACAGTCAACAATTCAAGAGAGCATAAGGAACAAACCAGCAAGGATGGCACATGGCAGATAGCAGTTAGATAGAGTACAGCTCAAACAGTAACTCAGAACAGGGAATAAAGGATAATAGGTACATAAACATTAAAAATCAGCAGTAGGTTAGGAATGGGAGCAGGGAAATCAGATGGATTGTTCATAATCCTTGAGAGAAACATGTCTCTTTTTCATGATAATAATGGAAAGAAAACAAATATGTTCCCTACCATGTTTCAGAATGAGAGTCCATTTCATGGGCACCATATAATGGACTGGAAAAAATGCCATTGTGAACTAAGATTTATAAGATCTGGGTTGAGACTCCCAAATATAAAACACTGGACATGGTTATGATGATGAAGGGCACAAACAAAGGGCTCATATTGTATTACATATTGTATTACTGGAGAGCCAGTTTGGTGTAGTGGTTAAGTGCGTGGACTTTTATCTGGGAGAACCGGGTTTGATTCCCCACTCCTCCACTTGCACCTGCTGGAATGGCCTTGAGTCAGCCATAACTCTGGCAGAGGTCCTTGAAAGGGCAGCTGCTGTGAAAGCCCTCTCAGCTCTGCCCACCTCACAGGGTGTCTGTTGTGGGGGGAGAAGGCATAGGAGATTGCAAGCCGCTCTAAGTCTCTGATTCAGAGAGAAGGGTGGGGTTTAAATCTGCAATTCTTCTTCTTCTACGTTCTATGATCTTGCTTCCAGTTCTACTGTTAAATCTGACAAAATTATATTAGAAATGAAAACTTTGCCACCATTTGTAACTATTGATTCTCCTTTGCTTGTTAAATTGCTTCTGAGAAGCAACTGATAGTTCAGTTTGTAACATATGATATCAAGTAATTACTGCTAGCATGTGATGGATTTTTGTATCTGTATGTGCCATAAGAGTTAGAAGTGATTCATTAAGAAGTCTCATGTACTGAAGTGGGTGTGACAGGCCTGCACTACCAAGTGAGGGGGCTCACACAGCCTCCTATGATTTAGGAGAACTATAAGCCTTCCCCTCAGTTACCAGGTATTCTTAGGGTAGCAAGTGTAGAGGAATGGGTTTGTTGCCATGAGGTAAGTTTTATGATGCACAAGTAGAATATAGAGATAACTGAGACAGAAATCACTGACCATTTCATATAGGTAGATGGGGAGGGAGTTGCCAGGAAGGACCAATTAATAGAGATGGGTATGAACTGGCATACAAACTTAAGTCAGTGATGAATTATAGCCAGTTGGTGGTTTGCAAAGTAAAGTTTGTGGCAGGTCAACTGACATGAACATTCCACAAACTTTCCAGCTGTTAGTGGAGGTTCATGCCAGTTACTGAATGGATCCACTCAATGGATGGTGTCCACTCAATCTACATGTTTACACAACTTCAAAGCAATGGGGGGTGGAACTTGGAAGTTATGTAGAGGAACAACTGGGGTAGATCTCTAGCTTGCACAGGATCTGTTCTATACTGTCATTTTGACAGATATAAGTTCAGGAGGTTTAGGAGTGTATAGAACAGATCCTGCAGAAGCTGGAAGCACCAAACTCACAGGGGATCTCCAGCTGACGCTCCTCTACCTGCCCTCCAAGTTTGGTGAGGATTGGATTTATAAGGTCTGGGTTATGGCCAGCAATGTAGCCAGGAATTGTTCTTAGGGGGAGCTTGCTTCTGATGTAATTGGCCACGTGGATTGAACTGACAGAAAATGCATTGTATTAAAATGGAGGCAGATATATTTTCTGAGTATTACAATGAATTTTAAAATGAATGGGGACTGACAACAATGCTGTAAAAGTGCTTGCCTGCAGCATTCAAATTTCTCTTCAGCCCAACAACACTTTAGAGCTGATAAGTCACCTGGAGTGAGTATAAATGGGCAGTCTTCGCAGTGGAGGACGGTAAGCAGTGGAGTGCCGCAGGGCTCGGTACGGGGTCCCATACTCTTTAACTTGTTCATAAATGATTTGGAGTTGGGAGTGAGTAGTGAAGTGGCCAAGTTTGCAGGTGACACTAAATTGTTCAGGGTGGTGAGAACCAGAGAGGATTGTGAGGCACTCCAAAGGGATCTGTTGAGGCTGGGTGAGTGGGCGTCAGCGTGGCAGATGAGGTTCAATGTGGCCAAGTGCAAATTAATGCACATTGGGGCCAAAAATCCCAGCTACAAATACAAGTTGATGGGGTGTGAACTGGCAGAGACTGACCAAGAGAGAGATCTTGGGGTCGTGGTAGATAACTCACTGAAAATGTCAAGACAGTGTGTGATTGCAATAAAAAAGGCCAACGCCATGCTGGGAATTATTAGGAAGGGAATTGAAAAGAAATCAGCCAGTATCATAATGCCTCTGTATAAATTAATGGTGCGGTCGCATTTGGAATACTGTGTGCAATTCCGGTCACTGAACCTCAAAAAGGATATTATAGCATTGGAAAAAGTGCAGAAAAGGGCAACTAGAATAATTAAAGGGTTGGAACACTTTCCCTATGAAGAAAGGTTAAAATGCTTGGGGCTCTTTAGCTTGGAGAAACGTTGACTGCGGGGTGACATGATAGAGGTTTACAAGATAATGCATGGGAAAGAAGTACTTTTCTCCCTTTCTCACAATACAAGAACTCATGGGCATTCGATGAAATTGCTGAGCAGTCGGGTTAAAACGGATAAAAGGAAGTACTTCTTCACCCAAAGGGTGATTAACATGTGGAATTCACTGCCACAGGAGGCAGTGGCTACAAGCATAGACAGCTTCAAGAAGGGGTTAGATAAAAATATGGAGCAGAAGTCCATCAGTGGCTATTAGCCACAGTGTGTGTGTGTATATTGGCCACTGTGTGACACAGAGTGTTGGAATGGATGAGCCATTGGCCTGTTCCAACATGGCTTCTCTTATGTTCTTAACGATCAATGCTAATTTCCTGTCCAGAAATGGTCAATTCACACCTCTAGCTAGAACAGCTAGAAGCTGTCACCTAGCAGGGAAATGAAAACAGCTTTTACCTACAAAAGTTTTTTCTCTCTCTGTCTCTCCTGTCAGAGCAGACACAGAACAATCAATCTTCTGGCTGAGCTGGAGAACTTGGAGAGGGCCTGGTGAGAACTCTTTCATAACCATGATCCTGATCACACTCCCCTAAAAGACGGTGCCACTAAGAAAGTGCTTTCTGGGGAAATGACAAGTGGCCATTTCCCAAGAAAGCACTACCCTGGGGGCACCTTCTTTGAGGGGTTTTAACTTGGACCCCATTGTTGCAGGTTTCACCAAACATGGAGGGCAGGTACAGGAGAGTCACCTGGAGATCCCCTGCCAGTTTGGTGTCTCTAGCATGCTGGGGGGGGGGGGGGAATGTTATGAACTTCATGAACCAAGCTGATTTATTTGGCCCCTAAAAGTTCATGATTGTTCATGTTTTGCAAACCAGATACACCACAGTGTCATGCTAATGTCATTTAGTTCTCACATCTGTTTGTAAACTTTCATTATATTGCATGCTAATTTGCTGATATTCACAGGTCTTACCAATTGCCTCAATGCAATACTAGCTGTATTTATTTATTTATTACTTTAAATTTCTATCCCGCCTTCTCCACAAGCAGACTCAGTTACTGCTCAGTTACATAAGTAGTTAGGCTTTCCTGGAAACTCCCTCCCCACCCTCTACCTATATTTTATGGTTGCTGACTTATGTTTCAATCAATGTATCCGAAGAAGTGTGCACATGAAAGCTTATACCTAGAGCAAAACTTTGTTGGTCTTAAAGTTGCCACTGGACTCAGACTTTATTCTACTGCTTCAGACCAACATGGCTACCCTGTCAAGCATGGTGAAATTCCATTGATAATTGATTGTTATAGGGTCCTGCCTAAACCTGGTCTGTGAAGTATCATGGAGGATCCAACTTTGTTAGCTTGTTATTCTTTCCCTTCCCTCTTTATAGCCGAATGGCTGAAAAGATTGCAGTAAGCAGTGAACTTCCCGAACCAGAAGAAGGGGCGAGAGCACCAACCCCACCGTGGCATGTGCTGGACGCCCGGAGAGTCGCTGGACCGAGTTCCCCTCTCCATATTCAACAACTCTTGGTCACCCTGCGGCAGTGGCAGCCACATCCCTCCACCACCACGATGGATGAGGCCCCAGCGTGACGAGAAGCCATCCTAACCAGGCACATGCGCCGGGTGAAGATGGCCAATGAAGGGGGTGAGAACCATGGACCTGGAGAGGAAAAGGGCACAGCAGCCACAGCAGTAACTGGTGTGGAAGCCGATCCCCCTCTGGGCGCGGAAGTTGGGAACCCCGAAGAACCGGGCCCGAGAGAGGAGGAAGACGAGATGGCTCGAGAATTCCGAGCGATGATCCCAAAGGAGGTCGAAGAGGTCACCAAGGGACTGCGAGACGAGATGCAGGCGATGACTACCATGATGGCCAGAGAGTTCAACAGGCAAATCGACCGAGTCCTGGGAATGACCGACCTGAGAAGAGCCCCGCAACCACCTGGGCTAGACCCCTGGCAGCACCGCTGCAACCGCAACCAGCGGCACCCCCGGCCCCTCGAGAAGGGAGCCATGGAAGAGAGTTGGAAGCCACCTTTGACGGGGATCCCGAGGAGGTGGAGTATTTCACGATCCAGGCGAATAGCTACATGCACTATTGGGGGAACACCTTCCCTGATGAATTCAGTCGTGTGGACTATCTGGGATCGAAATTGAAGGGGGCTGCCAAAAGGTGGTATGTGAGCCTGTATGAGGCCATGAGCCCGGAGCTGGACTTTGTGGCCACTTTCTTACAAGCTTTGCTGGCCCAGTACGAGGACCCTCTGCAGGAGACCCATGCCCTGGCTTCCCTGAGGGACATGCAACAAGGCTCCAAGATGATTCGGGAGTACACGGCCGCGTTCCATACCAACGCGGCCAAGGTGAGGGGGTGGAGTGAATTGATGAAGATCGAGCACTTCACCCGCGGGCTGAACGCGAGCATCCTGGATCGAGCCCTGCAGCAAGCCAGACCAACCACTCTGGTGGGATGGATCCAACTGGCGGGAGAAGTGGAGACCAACATGAAGAGAGTGGCCATGCAAGGCCAACATCAGAGCAGTAAGTCGAGTCATGACCCGAAACCTGGAGGGAAGATAGAGGCGAAGAAACCCCGGGGGGGGGGAGCTGGTGGGAAGCCACCGGGTACCCACAAATGCTTCAGGTGTGGGGACCCGAACCACCTGGGGAACCCTCCCAGACCACCATCGAGCACCTCTAAGACGAGCACTCTGACTCCAAAGAAGCAGGCCGGCCGTCCTAACGAAGCGCCAAAGAGCAGCACAGCCGTGAGTTTGATGCCGGACGACAACACCATCGTCACCGATGAGCTGAGTGAGATGTCCTGGGCAGACAAGCAATTGGGAAACGAGGACGACCTGCTCTCAATGGTGCCAGCCAGCAGGTCACCGATGAACTGGCACCACTCAGGGTGAGAGTTATGGGGTCGCTATATTTTGTGGCAGTAATCTTGCTAAACAGCAAACTCAAGAGGTTCGTGCAAGTGAAAGCCCTGATTGACTCGGGCTGCACAAGAGACGTAATCACCCCTAAGCTGGTGGATGCATCGGGGCTTCCCACGATGGCTTTGCTGCTCCCCATCCAGTTTGAAAGATGGATGGGACAGTAATGAGGGGGGAGCCTTTTGTGTTAGAGACTCAGTTAGTGCCGGTGGGCATCAAAGACCACTGGGACCAGGAGGCCTTTGTATTACCCCCTCCTCCTCTTATGATGTGGTTTTGGAAATAGGATGGTTGGCTAAGCATGAGCCAGACATTCGGTGGGGTGACCAGACAATAGAATTCAATGACCCGAGATGAAAAGCCCATCACTGGACTAAAGAGTGGGGTCCCAATCCACCGCCCTGAAATGAGAAGGTCTGCTTGACAATCGAGGAGGTCCAGGCGATCCCCAAAGCTTATAGAGACTTGAGAAGGGTGTTCAGTGAACAGGGGGCCAATGAACTTCCACCCCATAGGGGCAGGACTGTGCCATTGAACTGATCCCAGGGCAGACCCTACCTAAGGCCAAGCTGTATTCGATGGGGTGGGCAGAAAAGGTGAAACTGTGGAAATTCCTAGATAAGAACTTAAAATGAGGTTTCATCCAACCCACTACACCCCCCATGCAGCCCAGTCCTTTTTAGGAAAAAGGACTGCTCGCTCAGACTTTGTACTGATTTTTGGGGGATTAATGGGATTTCTACCTCCAATGCCTATCCAATCCCCCTCATCAAGGACTCACTCAGCACGGTGTCGGAGGGGAAGGTATTCACAAAGCTGGACTTGAAAGATGCGTATTTTAGAATGCGCATCAAGGAAGGGGGTGAATGGAAAATGGCATTCAATACACCCATTGGTCAATTTGAGTATCTAGTAATTCTGTTTGGGTTGCAAGGAGCACTAGGCGTGTTCATGAACTTTATCAATGAAGGGTTGAGAGAATATTTGTTTAAGGGGGTGGTGGTGTACCTGGATGACATAATTATCTACTCGCAAGATCTCCAATCGCATGTGAAATTAGTGAGAGAGGTTCTTAGCACACTATTGAAGCATAAGCTGTATGCTAAATTGTCAAAATGTGAGTTCCATAAGACCAAACTTGACTATTTGGGCTCCAGGGTATCAGCGCAGGGACTAGCCATGGACCCGAGCAAGGTTCAAGCAGTACTGGATTGGGCTCTCCCGAGGACACATAGACAGCTCCAATCGTTCCTCGGGTTCGCCAATTTTTACCGAACCTTCATACCGGGGTTTGCCCAAATCTTGTTACCCCTCACGGAGTTGCTGAAAACCAGAGGGAAGGGTCCAGATGCCAAAAAACTGGGGGCAAAACTAAATTGGACACAGAAGTGCCAAGATGTGTTCAATAAGCTCAAATGGTTGTTCACCAGTGAGCCGGTTTTAAGCCACCCTAATGAGCTGAAGCCCTTCATTGTGCAATGTGACGCCTCTGATGTCGCCGTTGGAGCCATCCTCATACAGAAAGATGAGGAGGGGAGGCTAAAGCCCTGTGCCTATATTTCTAAAAATTTTTCCCAGGATCAGAGAAATTGGTTGGTATGGGATAAGGAAGCTTTTGCTGTGACTTATGCTATAAAGACCTGGAGGTCATGGCTAGAAGGCGCCAAAGTGCCATTTGAAATATGGACCGATCAAAAGAATCTGGAGGCGCTCACCGGTTGGCGTAAACTCAGTGAAAAGGAAATCAGGTGGGCAGGATTTTTTTCCAAATTTGACTTCGTGCTGAGGCACATCCCCGGGACAAATAACTTTTTGGTGGATGCCCTTTCACGCCTTCCTCAGCACAATAGTAAAAAAGAGGAGGTGGTAGACTCTCTGATCCCTCCCTCTCAAGTGGCTGCCATGGTAACTACCCGGTCCAAAACACAGCGGAATCTGCAACCAGATAAGTGGGGAGAGCGCCTGGCCACAGAAACTGAAAAAGAAGGAGAGGACAGGCCGGGGGAAGTACAGAAGGGGGAGGATGGGTTTTGGTATAAAGGTGACAAGCTGTACGTCCCGAAGAGCCTACGGTCAGAGGTCCTACAATTTTGTCATTCTAACAAGTTACCTAGTCACTTTCGGTATGTAAAGACACTGCATCTGATTAATAGACAGTTTTGGTGGCCTTCCATGAAAAAGGAGGTTTCTGAGTTCGTGGCCTCCTGACCTATTTGCTTAATAGCAAAAAAGAGGGGAGGGAAGCTGCCTGGGCAGTTAAAACCTCTAGAGACAGCTACACATCCTTGGTCTGTAGTGTCAATGGATTTCATAGTCGAGCTACCAGTCTCGCTAGGAAAGACCGTAATTCTGGTAGTAGTGGACACCTTTTCCAAACAGGCACATTTCATTCCTTGCGCGCAATTGCCAACAGCTAAGAGACTAGTTTATCTGTTTTTCCATCACATTGTGAAACTCCACTCGTTCCCCGATAAGATCATTTGTGACAGAGGGCCATAGTTCATTGCCAACTTCTGGCGGGAGTTTTGTAAATTACTGGGTATAGAACAAGGGTTGAGCTCAGCTTATCATCCGCAGACGGACGGGCAGACAGAACGAGTGAACGCTCTGTTAGAACAATATTTACGGTGTTATGTGAACCACCAACAGTCTAACTGGGTGGACCTCTTGCCGTTTGCCGAGTATGGCTACAACAACAGCGTGCACAGCTCAACCAAGGCTTCCCCATTTCAGATTGTAAATGGGTATGAGGGAAAGCCTGTTCCATTGTTGCCTGGGGGAGAGCGAGCCCGAGATCCCACCTCGTTCGAACAACGGTGGGAAAAATTAGGGAGCGGTTGGAAGGAGATTCAAGAGAATTTGGAAGCCACCAAGGAGGCGTATAAAAAGCAGTATGACAAATCCCTTGTGCCCGTTTGGGATTTTAAAGTGGGGGACTCTGTGTTTGTGTCAACAAAAAACCTCCCACTGAATCAACCTTCAAAGAAGCTGGCTTATAGATTTTTGGGTCCTTTTAAGATTAAAAGGGTGATTAATAAAGTGACAGTGGAATTGGAGCTGCCCAAGATGTTTAGTAAAATACACCCTGTCTTTCATTGCAGTCTTTTGCAAAGAGACCCAGGTGGTACTCCTTGGCACCCTCGACCACCAGCTCCACAACCTATCCAGATTGGGAATCAGAGTCATCATGAAGTGCAAGAGATATTAGATTCAAAGATGAAACGTGGAGTATTGTATTATTTGATTAAGTGGAAACATTTCCCAGCCAGTAAAAATGAATGGGTAGCAGAAAAAGATGTTTTAGCCCCTGATTTGGTAAATAAGTTTCATAGAATATTTCCTCAGAAGCCCCGAGGTTGATTTTAGGGGGGGCAGTATGTCAAGCATGGCGAAATTCCATTGATAATTGATTGTTATAGGGTCCTGCCTAAACCTGGTCTGTGAAGTATCATGGAGGATCCAACTTTGTTAGCTTGTTATTCTTTCCCTTCCCTCCATCTTGCTTTATGGCTTAGATTAGAAGTAGTGAGAACTGAAACCAAGTAAACAGCACCTTCCAATACATTCCTGTAAGGGAGTATGAGACATCTGGGGAAAGCAAGGATGAAGTCCTGATAACACTATGGGAATGTAGACATTTATGTTAGTTTATGTGTGAATGCTGCCCCCATCCCTCAGAATCCTTTTGAAGTAAGCCTTAAAAGTATTTTATCAATGTATTGGCAGCATTACTCTCAAGAACCTGTTACACTAAAGTATCGGTCTATTAATAAATGTAGTCTTTGTATCAACTTCGACTCGTCATTGAACCCGCATGCTTGACATACCCACCTAAATTGTTTTTGCAAGTTTCTGTAGTGCTTCAAGCAGCTAAAACCTGTCCCTAAATAGGGATACTTGAACACTTGCCAGTTCAGCTCATTAATTGGTTTACTGGTTGTGATCAGGGAACTAATTGTCCATCAATCCACTTACAATTTACAAGCAGGTTGATCTTGTCTGTCAGGTTACTTTTCAAGTTATCAAATATTATAGTGCATTTAGCAGCCACTGCTAAATCCGCCTTTTTTCATCTTAGGCGGGCGAGGCAGTTGGCTCCCTTCCTGGAGCATGACGACCTGGCAACAGTGATAGATGCAATGGTCACCTCGAGGGTAGACTACTGTAATGCCCTCTACATGGGGCTGCCCCTGTGCCCAACTTGGAAACTGCAGCTAGTGCAGAACGCGGCAGCCAGGCTGTTAATGGGACTCCCTAGGTGGGAACATATACGGCCTGTGCTGCGGGAGCTGCATTGGCTGCCAATGGTGTACCGAGTTTGTTACAAGGTGCTGGTTATTACCTTTAAAGCCCTATATGGCTGAGGACCTGCCTATCTTAGAGACCATCTCTCTCCATACGTTCCCCAGAGAGTACTGAGATCTAGCTCACAAAATCTGCTGAAAATCCTTGGGCCAAAGGAGGCCAAACGAAAAGTGACAAGGGAGCGGGCCTTCTCAGTAACAGCACCCCAATGGTGGAACCAGCTACCAGAGGAGGTACGGGCCCTACGGAGCCTTAATCAGTTCCGTCGGGCTTGTAAAACCGTCCTCTTTCAGCTAGCCTTTTAAGGTGGAACCATTGCACCATCACCATAAAAACTATGTTTATATGCATATCAAGATTGTAGCACCATCTTATGTTATATTGTAATTTTAAACTATTAATTTAGATGTTGTTTATATATAATTGTATTTTAATTGCTAATTGCTTTGAATTTTATTGTTGTATCATGGTACAATGTACTATGTCATGTAAGCCGCCCTGAGCCTGCTTCGGAGGGGAGGGCGGGATATAAATTAAAATTTATTATTATTATTATTACATTTCAGAGAAAACAACAGTTTCACACATGCACCTTCCCACAGTGTGCAGTGGCAGTACTACTTTTCACTTCTCCCTCCTTCACAGACCTGGTGTTACTGCATGCCACTTAGCAACCAGTGGCACAAACAGTAAGCAAATCAATCAGCCAGCCAGCAATCAGAAATAAGTTTTTTAAAAAAGACTTTGCATTTGGAGTTCATGTTATGTCCACTGTTATCATTGTTAGATCACTTTCCTTTGAGTAAGGTCCACTAGAAAAAAAATGAAAATTACTTCTGTGTAGACTTAGGTGTACTCCCCTAGAAAACTGAAATACATATTGTTCCCAACAGGAAATTATTTCTGGGGAATAATGGAACTGTAATTGAAATAGGAATATGCCCTTCTGGTGTTGGCAAATGGTATCAACCATATATGAGAGAAACTAGTGAATCCTTAAAATCAGGATTGCTTCTTATCACAAGCTCTTAATTGCTCATAAATGTTTTTGTGTTTGATGCTTTAGAATTGTAAAGCAGTTGTGGGAAAGGCAGTGTATTGCCTAGGCCAGTGGTGTCAAACTTATGGCACACGGGACAGAACTGGCTCACCCAGGGCTTTAATCAGACCTGTGGCTCTCTTCTCTCCCCCACTTCCCTGCCTGTCCCTACCCTTTGGAGCTCAAGCTGGAGCTGCCGGTGAGCACAGGAAGCAGAGGGAGGGGCTGCTGAACTTCCCAGATCCTTGCCAGCAGAAGTTCCTTTGGATTCCTTTGAAATACATTGCGAAACAAAAAAAACAGTTGCAAAAAAACTGTGGAATGGATTTTCCATTCCCAGACTAGTCCATCTAGACCTAGAGACCTTAATGGAAAATGTATTTTCTTTGCAACCATTTTTTGTTTTGCAATGTATTCAATGGAGTCCATGCAAGTCAATTTGCATTCTTAGCTCCCATTATTTCCAAAGGGGCTTAAAGGCTCTCCCATCTCAAGCTACCATGTGAAAAAACCAAAAACCAAGACCCTGCCTGTGAGTAGACACTGGCACTGTGAGTAGATTGGAGGGGGAGGGGTGGGGAGAAAGCTTGCAATGCCCAGCCATTTCATGTTTTCCTAGGCTCATAACATTCTATATCTTTTTAGTTTATATTTTTAGTTTCTGCTGTGATTTTTGTAATTTTTCTTGATGTTTTATTCTTTAAAATTGTATTGTCAAATCCCACTATTTCCCCACCTCTCCATATTAGGCAGTAAGGTTCCCAGGTCCCTCTGACCACCAGCAGGGGATGAGGGGTAGGGTTGCTACATCCAGGTTGGGAAACTCACGGACATTGGGAGATGAAGCTTAGGGAGGACAGAGACTGCAGCGGGTACAATGCCCTATAGTCCATCCTCCAAAGAATCCATTTTCTCCATTTTCTCCAAGAGAACTGAGCTCTGGAGTCTGGAGATGAGCTATAAATCCTGAGGATCCCTAGTCTCACCTGGAGAATAGGATCCCTATTAGGCCTATTATCCCTATTAGGCAGGCATCTTTATATGGTGAGGGGAAGGTTCGGGAGGTGTCAGATATCAAAGACTGTTAAATAAATATAATATTGCAAGAATGTTACTGTTTTAAGCATGTTTGTATTTTAAGTTTTTAAAAATAATATATTTAATTGTGGTTGTCTGTGTCCTTTATATCTCCTCTGCCTGGCATTACATTTTATGGCACACTTGGTCTGGCCCAAAAAAGTCCAGTTTATCTCAGATCTGGCCCTCATAACAAATGAGTTTGATAACCCTCACCTAGGCAATCATGTGGCATGCCCTTTCTTTCCAAGTACTTTTGTGTCTTGTCCTGCACACCATAGTGAGCAGCAGTAATGTTTTGGTGGAGGAACAGGAAGTGACAACAGCTTTTCCAAGCACATTTTCACAAATACATTTGGGAACACAAGCTGGGCACAGAAGATAAGTCACCCAGTGAAGTTTCCTGCTCCCGAGGAGAGGTCAGAATGCAGCCTATTAACTGTATGACTGAAACACAAAAGTCTTCAGCTCAGGTTGTCCTGGTGCCTCCCTCCCTCCACCCTCACAGGAGAGTGCAGCATGGGATGCTCAGCATGGCTCTGTGGGCCTTCTGCAGCCTGCCAGCAGTGCACTAATCAATTTCTGAGCAAAGACTATCAGTAGCTACTGGCTGTGAGTGATGTCAAGCAAATGATGACTATATAGTACAAAAGGAGCATCAAGGCCCCAAATATATCTCAGTTTTAATTATGAAGAGAGTAATTATTTCAGGGATCTTATTTGAAATCCAAAGAAGTATTGCAAGGAGGGTGAAGTTATATGATTAAGTAATTATTTCTGGACTTTGCAGCGTCACTTGTTTAAGCTGCCAGTTATACATGGCAGCATATGGCATTGTTCTTTGTCACCTAGAACACCGAAGTGTCTGGATCATGGCTGAGGTCTCCAACAGCTATTATAACACAAACTCTAATAATGTTTCAGAGGCTCAGCTGGACTTTCACCCCAGAGTTTCTCATCTGGCAAGCTCAGTGCCTGGAATGGCTCTGCCTTCAGTCAGAGCTGGCTCCTGTTTACCTCTGGGACCCATTGAAGCAGCTCTCTTCTTGATTATGGCCATTCCATTTGTTTTTCAAAAATCAATTTAAGGCTATTACTTTCCCTCTTTCTGTAACACATCCCTATTCAGCCTCTACATGTCATTAATGCTTAAGGCTGCTGAGTCTATGCAACTATGAGAGGTCGTCAAGATGGACCAATTGGCAGCTCAGCCTGCAGCTGACAGAGTTAAAGATTTAAAAAGGAACTGTGATAAGTCACAAGTGCATCCTGGTAATAGTGGGGAGTTAATTGAGTTTGAACAGTGACAAAACAGATACAATGTTAACAGAGACGTTCAGTATGCAGAGCAAGTTGTCCGATTCAATGCTAATTAAACCTTCCAAGGAGTCTTGTCCAGCCTAAGTAAACCCACATAATGATCTGTAGGCTTCAGTAGTCACATAGTGCATAATTGTATTACATTTTCAATTCAGGACATCATCAGAAACTTTTGCTAAAAGATTATAATCAAAGGGAAGTGGTACTGAATTATAAACAGGGTCTTGTGTGCAACCATTTTCTGCCTTGTCGGTCTCTATATACAGGGGCTACACAAGAGCCCTCCTTTAAGAAGCTAAAGAGACTGAAATCTTCCCTTGCCACATCCATTCTGTCGAATACCATGGGAATAAGGTAGAGGAGGAGAGCATGATGTGTAAACCACTTTGATCCCCATTGGCAAGACAAGCAGAGTATAACTATCTTAATCAGGCCATGAAATGGGACATCCAATAATTCTCATTTTCTTTACACTATCATTATTTATTTATTATTTTATTTATTTATTACTTTCGTCTTCTATCCCACCCTCTCCGCAAGCAGACTCAGGGCGGCTGACAGTCAATTAAAAAAACATTTACAATTACAATTTAAAATGATAAAATAACAGTGAAAATACATTTTAGGGTGCTGTTCAACTTCAGTATAGGTGGGATCTTTCTTTCTTACAGTGATCTTATAATGATCACAGTTCCTCAGCAGTATAGGGTGGCAGTCCTCTCCTGGTTTAGATGTTGAAGGCCTGTTGAAATAGTTCAGTTTTGCAGGCCCTGTGGAATTGAGAAAGATCCTGCAGGGTCCTTATGGCCCTTAGGGTCTCCGGGAGGGCATTCCACATTTCTGGTGCTGCCACTGAGAAGGCACTGAATATTATTATTTCCTTGATACATAATGTCAGAAACATAGAGATTAGATGTAGCAGCTGCCAGAATAATGCTTATTTTGACAGGCAGCAGAGATCCAAGAGATTGAATCTAAAACCTTCTGCGCACAAAGGGTGTGCTCTATCTCAAAGCTATGGCTTGCATTTCCGATATGTATATTAACTGCATACTGCTTGGCTAACTGGTGTGGGGGCTACACCAGCCATAGGATTCTTAGATTAGCTTCTGCAGATGAAGAAAGCCAATGGAAAATGTATCTTAAAACAAAGATTTCAGGTTTTCACGGCTGGTAACATCATTAGGGTTTGTAGAATCTTTTGGGCTCAAGTGCCGTGTTCTACTGGAGAAAGTTTTTCTTCCAGACGTTTCGTTCTCAGCTGCGGAGAACATCCTCAGTGGTGTTGCAGCCTCACTCAATGCACAGCAGCCAAGAAGGTCAGAGCGCCTGCTCCGGCTGCAACGTCACTGAGGATGTTCTCCGCAGCTGAGAATGAAACGTCTGGAAGGAAAACTTTCTCCAGTAGAACACGGCACTTGAGCCTGAAAGATTCTACAAATGCTAATATCTTAAAACATCTTATTTTGGTAGCTTTATATGGGGTTGAAGCACAAAGTTATACCAAGTAACATTTTTTTAAATGCTATATTTTTTATACCTGGGGCTAGTTACATATGTTTTTTTTTTTTTAAAAAAAATTATTATTATATATTCCAACACCAATCCACCTCTGTGAGAGTCCCAGGCCATAGATACATTATAATATTCCATAAATTTATAACTATTAACATTTCATCCAAATACAACTCCATCACTCTATTTAAACATCTTATCCATTCATTTTCTTATTAACCAACCAATCATCTTAAATTGTTTAAACTTTCCCAAATATCTCACCATCTTCCTAAACCACCCCTCCTCCTGTTCCCCAACCTTTAATCCGTTCATTCTTCGTATCTTCATCGTTAAATACTCCAAAATAATTATATTATTCATTTTATCCCTCCAGTGATTAATTGTCAATTCCTCAACTTCTTTCCAATTCCTTGCTATCACTTGTCTTGCTGCTACTAACATCAAATTAATCCATTTACTATCCTCTTTTGATCTTAATCCCACACCATCCAAATTAATAATAGCCATTGCTTTAGATATACTTATTTTCCATCCCATAATCTTTGTCATCTCTATGCCAACCTGCAACCAGAATTTTTTCACTTAAGGACAATCCCACCACATGTGACTGAAAGTTCCAATTTCTCCACATTTCCTCCAACAATTTTTACTCCCTGATTTAGAAATATAATACATCTTAATGGGTGTATAATACCATTTCTGTATCATCTTCAATCCCTGCTCCTGCACTAACCTAGATGTTGTAACAAAGGGAGGTAATCTAAACATCCTCTCCCAATCTTCATCTAAAATTTTATCTCCAATCTCTGTTTCCCAATGCTCCTTCAAAAATTCTCTCGGGGATTTCCCTGTACCTAATAAAATCTTATACAATTTTGAAACTATTTTTGATTTATCTTCGCTATACTCTTTCACCAAGTTTTCAAAGGGAGCATTAATTCTTTTACCAATATTTTTAAGTTCTTCCTCCTTCAGCAATGAGGAGATTTGACTTTTTAACAACCAATTAATATTATTCAAAATATTATACTCCTCTTTCTTCACCCCATCAGTACCCCAAACCTCTTTCAATTCTCGAATCGTAATCCTCTTCAGTTTATCTCCTACTTCCTTTGACAGCGATCCCCTTAATGGAGCAAATGGCTAGTTACATATGTGGAGTTGAAGGACTTTTGTACATGGATATGCTAGCCACCAAGAGCCCCGTGGCACTGTAAGTCAAAATGCTCTCAAAACAAGGTTGGGGAATTGTCAGGTGGGCACCTGGCTCACTCAGGATCATTTACCTGTGTATACAGGATTCCACGTCCAGAAAGTAATGCTTAAAAATATTAGGGATTCTAATTAAGTAAAACAATTATAATTTATTAAGAAAAATATAGGCTTCCATACAAGATAAAATACTCATAAAAACACACATTCAGTCCTAAGAAAAATAGATAGATAGATAGATAGATAGATAGATAGATAGATAGATAGATAGATAGATAGATAGATAGATAGATAGATAGATAGATAGATAGACAGATAGATAGATAGATAGATAGATAGATAGATAGATAGATAGATAGATAGATAAGGGAACACATGGGTAGACAAACAGGGTGATATTTACCTATCGTAGTCTTCGAGGAAGGCTCCAATGGTGACGCACGAGGAAGTGGGAGGGGACCTGAAACTGATCAGGAATCGAAGATGGATCTATGCAGCGGAAGTTGGGATACTGATAGAAGCACACCTGTGGGTAGCTAGTCCACAGATTATAAGGACTTTTTGAGCCCTTAGAGGATGGGTGGTATGAGGGAGGAGGAAGGTGGTCAGCTGGTGCATGACCTCACAAAAAGGGGAGGTTTCGCAGTGACCATAAGGGCTGGACTACTACGACAACCAATAGAATGTTCTTTGGTGGCACCTAATTGCGTGCTTGCTCTTGACCAATGGACTTGCTTGGATCCTGGATACCTGAGTGAACTTTCAGGTTGAAATGGACCAAGGGGAGGCTCCAAAATGACAGTTGGGGAGAAGAATAGAAGAGATTACTTGGGTGGGGAGATGCTTAGGACTATTAGACTTATCTAAAAGGGTGACAATAGAGAGTCAAATCATGGCCTAGGTAACACCCAGTTTGTACAAAGGAACTTGGCTCTGGCTGAAGATGGTCTTCCTCTTCTTCTGTCTTCTCCTTGGCACTAGTCTTTGTCTTGAGTTCCATCAAACAAAGAAAGTGGCGGTTGGACGATTAACCACTCCTGGGGTGGGTAGGTTGCTTGCAGGCATAGGTGACATCTGAAGATGAAGAAGATATTGGATTTATATCCCGCCCTCCACTCCGAAGAGTCTCAGAGCAGCTCACAATCTCCTTTACCTTCCTCCCCCACAACAGACACCCTGTGAGGTGGGTGGGGCTGGAGAGGGCTCTCACAGCAGCTGCCCTTTCAAGGACAACCTCTGCCAGAGCTATGGCTGACCCAAGGCCATGCTAGCAGGTGCAAGTGGAGGAGTGGGGAATCAAAACCCGGTTCTCCCAGATAAGAGTCCGCACACTTAACCACTACACCAAACTGACTCTCTGGTGTATACGTGAGCCGTTCGGTTCGCTGGAATGCAGTCAAGCCTGGTAGGAAGATGGCTGTGTGTGGTGTTAGCCCTCTACGGTGAATTCCATGGTCAGAACTTCAAATCCGTTCTCCTGGATAGCTCATGGCAGTGCAGTTTCCTCCGCTTCATGGCTGGGATGGACGTCATAAAGAACGACAGGAAACCATCCGTTCTCCTGGTGGGCACTCTTGTACCGGTTTAGAGTGCCTTTGTAGCGTTGTGGCTGCTTGTACTGCATAAGTCTTTCTTGCCCCTGGATAGGTTTACTCACACTCTCTGGCCAGATGTGTGCGAGTCACTTCTCTGGCAACCAAGCTTGTGATCACGATGTTCTGTAAGGGGGTTTTTCCTCACAGCACAGAGTGGTAAAGCTGCAGTCGGAGCCCACTGCTCACGACTTGAGCTCGATCCCAGCGGAAACTGGTTCAGGTAGCCAGCTCCAGGTAGACTCAGCCTTCCATCCTTCCAGGGTTGGTAAAATGAGTACCCAGCCTTGCTGGGAGGAAAGTGTAGATGACTGGGGAAGGCAATGGCAAACCACTTATATCCCGCCCTCCACTCCGAAGAGTCTCAGAGCAGCTCACAATCTCCTTTACCTTCCTCCCCCACAACAGACACCCTGTGAGGTGGGTGGGGCTGGAGAGGGCTCTCACAGCAGCTGCCCTTTCAAGGACAACCTCTGCCAGAGCTATGGCTGACCCAAGGCCATGCTAGCAGGTGCAAGTGGAGGAGTGGGGAATCAAAACCCGGTTCTCCCAGATAAGAGTCCGCACACTTAACCACTACACCAAACTGGCTCTCTGGTGTATACGTGAGCCGTTCGGTTCGCTGGAATGCAGTCAAGCCTGGTAGGAAGATGGCTGTGTGTGGTGTTAGCCCTCCACGGTGAATTCCATGGTCAGAACTTCAAATCCGTTCTCCTGGATAGCTCATGGCAGTGCAGTTTCCTCTGCTTCATGGCTGGGATGGACGTCATAAAGAACGACAGGAAACCATCCGTTCTCCTGGTGGGCACTCTTGTACCGGTTTAGAGTGCCTTTGTAGCGTTGTGGCTGCTTGTACTGCATAAGTCTTTCTTGCCCCTGGATAGGTTTACTCACACTCTCTGGCCAGATGTGTGCGAGTCACTTCTCTGGCAACCAAACTTGTGATCACGATGTTCTGTAAGGGGGTTTTTCCTCACAGCACAGAGTGGTAAAGCTGCAGTACTGCAGTCGGAGCCCACTGCTCACGACTTGAGCTCGATCCCAGCGGAAACTGGTTCAGGTAGCCAGCTCCAGGTAGACTCAGCCTTCCATCCTTCCAGGGTTGGTAAAATGAGTACCCAGCCTTGCTGGGAGGAAAGTGTAGATGACTGGGGAAGGCAATGGCAAACCACCCCATAACAAGTCTGCTGTGAAAACGTTGTGAAAGCAACGTCACCCTAGAGTCGAAAATGACTGGTGCTTGCCCAGGGGACTACCTTTACCTTTATGCTAGCCACCTGCAGGCTGGAGTTTCCATTGTTCATTTATACAGCTATTATCAAAATACATGTTAAAGGAATTTCAAGGCCATAAGAAAGATCCTCACTTTGCTGTAGTGATGTTTAATGAATGGGATTTTAATCTACAGCAGCTAAATTCTCAGTATAATATTAATCATACTGGGAGTGAAAGGAGGCAGATATTTTATGTATGAAGAAGGTGTGTAACAGTGAAGGAAGGGAAAAGAGAAACCTGGCTTTGAAATATTCTCACCTCATTTTGTCCAAATATTCCTCTACTACAATGATTGTTCATTCTTTGCCATCTTTCATCAGCTTGCCATAACTTGTAATTTTACTGGGCAAGCCTTTACAATGCACTTGCCATGTCTAATTTTTCACCAGAGACTCAAGAAATTATTAGGATAATCATCATAAACAAATAAACCTATTGGTTCATCTCTTACATGCTTCATAATAATCCAAACACTGACCCTGGCTTTCCATTGTGCTGCCAAATATAAAATGCAATCAATGTGCTGTGAGAAATTGCTTGTGTCTTTCCTTTCTGAAACAGACAAGCATCCCAATCAGTTTTAATTTATCAGGCCACACTTCAAAAAATGTCATTTTGACAAATAACCTCTTCAGAAGCCTTTCTGTACATGATTATTCTGCTTTACAGAATTTTTAAAACAACAACAGCAACAAAAATTATGTAAACTTTTCCTAACCTTCTTTGTGAACACACACATACACTGAAAACCTTTAACCCAAAACCAAACAATCTCTGTTATGGCTAATACCAACAATTCCTGTAATCACTGAACCATTGTTTTCAACCTGTGAAATCACGGAAATTACTGTCAGACCTCTCCATGATTGCTTCGTTCATTCGTTTGTTTGTTCGTTCAATTTGTCAGTGTGAAATGTCACTCAGGATCTGTTCAGTCCAAGGAAAATTCAGTGTAGGGATGTCACAGTCTTTGCCATGAATAAGCTAGCCAGTTCAACCATCAGGGCTTTTTTTGTAGAACAGGTCCAGCAGGAACTCATTTGCATATTAGGCTACACCCCTGATGTCACCATTGTTTCATACTGGGCTTTTTTGTAGGAAAATGCTATTTGACAGTGATCCTATAATGATCGTAGTTCCTCAGCAGTTTTTTTTATAGAAAAAGCCCAGCAGGAACTCATTTGCATATTAGGTAATACCCCCTGACATGAAGCCAGCCAGAACTGAGTTCCTATGTGTTCCTGCTCACCAAAGCCCTGTTAACCATAACTGATGGTAGTAATTCCAGAAAACCTATCTCAGGATTAGTATGTTGGCGCAGCAAACATACTGAACTTTTTCTGAACTGCTTGTTAAATGCACAGTAACTTTCTTACTTACTAGTTATACTAGTTGATTGATCTCTGGGCCTTAAAAACATTTGGACCTTGTGTCCTGATAGACCAAGTAATTCCAGATTTGGGAGGGAGAGGGCATACAGTGAAGTCCTGGATCATCATGGATAGGCAGACGAGGGTACATGCCGAGGTAGAAATGTTGAAGGGGGGGGGGATGTTTTTGGCTGCATCCAGTTGCACTGGCAAGGCAATAGCACTGGATTGTTTCTGTTCCACTCCTTCCCAGTCATTCTTTGTTAAATGGATTAAGTGTTATGTTGACCTGGCTGCTACAATGCAAATTCCTAGAGACTTGAGCATTAACAACACAGGCTAACCCTGGCTACTCCCTTCTCCCTTTCCATTTAGCAAAAATACAGCTGTGACCACCACCTGGTGGTCTTGTTTTGTATAGTATTTCTCCAGCTGTTTGTGTTGATCCTGGGCTACCAGTTTGAAAATGGAACCCACTCCTTGTCCTTGCATCCACATGTGTGTAAAAAAGTCAGAATAAATAATGAATAATTTTCTAAACTGGTGAGCCCACACTAGGGTGAGATGCTGTTTTCAAAAGAGAGGGAGAAATATATCAACAAACACTCTATCCTATCAATGATAAATAAATGGCATATTTGTGGCTGTGATCAGAACCTGCAAGAATCTGGGCACCCCCAGTTAGTGTGGACAAGTTATATGAAATCTGGCACATTAAAGTTAAGTGTGATCTTTCTGTATGAGAATTCTTTGTATACTCTTGATAATGTGTTTCTTTGAGTCACTCATCAGTAATGCTCAATGAGCTCAGAAGATATCATATCTAATGTTTGAAGAGATTTATTGAGATAGTATGTACACTGAAATAATATAGTCTAGAAGTATTCAAAATCAGTTGCCTAGTAATCTTGAGTGGCTAACTTTTTTACTTCAAGCCCCCAGAATCTAGGATTGCCAGGTCTGACTCAAGAAATATCTGGGGACTTTGGGGGTGGAGCCAGCAGACTTTGGGGGGTGGAGCCAGGAACAAGGGCATGACAAACACGAGTGAACTCTGAAGGGAGTTCTGGGCATCACATTTAAAGGGACCACACAGTCAAATGAAGAAAATGTAGACATGCAAAATGGGCAACATGGTATTAGATGAACCAGTGACTCAATATAAGATCAGTCCTTTTATCCCAAGAGAGGATGACAAAAGCAGGGTCAAGCCTGTAATCTGTTTGTAGAGCTATGACCTGGAACCAATGAAATAAGGGTCATAAAGTGAAGTACATGATGCTTTTCTTACAACATTCAGGGCTGGTTCACACATTTTAACTCTTAAAAAGAAAGTGATATGAAAGGATGTCCAGTCACTGTACAGTGTGCATCAGTGGGGAGGTTCTTTATGCATGCATGCGAGAGTTTGCAGAGCTGTTGGAAGTACTGGAGTTTTCAGATTTTCAGAGTTGCCAATCATCAGGTGGGGCCTGGAGATTTCCCAGAATTACAACTGATCTCCTGACTACAGAAATCAGTTCCTATGAAGAAAACGGCTGCTTTGGAAAGTGGACTCTATAGTATTATACCTCACTGAGGTTCCTTCCCTCCCCTCTCCTCTCCAAACCCTTCCTTTCCCAAGTGCCACTTGTGACTCTGGTAACTGTCCTGGATTGTAGTAACTATGTCTGTAGGATTCAAACTGAATTACATGACGTCTACTGGGAGTTGGATAACATCTAGATTAAAAAGCTAGTTCTGACAAATTATTTCTAGATCAGAAAAAAATACAATTATTCCTATTTCTAGAAGTAAGTCTGGAACACAAAGGGAAGAAGAAGGGCGGAAAAGTGAATGAATGAAGACATAGCAACTGCAACCTCCAGGAAAATAAATAAGACAGTCCAGAATGACCCCCCTTTAAAAATTCAGATTTGCAACAAAGGACTGAAAGTCTTGCTCCAAGACTCAACTGTTTTGGAATGAAACAACATGCATACTTTCCCCCCAACTACTTTGAACTCAAGGCAGCAAAGGTCTAGCAGAGATACTACTTCTATTTCCCTCTCCAGGGAAAAAAGAGGGAATGTTTGAATTTGGACAATAATTTGTGTGAAAGGACAAGAAATAATTCAGAAGTGGATGTGAGCTTAAAGGAAGAGTAATGATATTACTAAGTGTACCCTGGCTCCAAAGTCGGAGAAATAACAGGGCTTGATCAATGATAAGTTGTGTAGAAGGAGATGGGAGATGATGAAGAACCAGAAGAAGGATCTTGTGGGGAATAATGATATTTTGCACCCATGGCCACATCTCCCTTTCCAGCAGGTGTGTTTGTGATGATTGATGAGCCCTCTGGTTTAGGCAGTCAGCAATAATTTAGAGTGGTCGGCCATGCACAAGCGATTCTCATTGCTTCAGACAGCTTCATTACAGCCAGCCCATCCTTCACTTACTGCAGACCTTCTTCCATCACAGAGAAGATAAGTGGGAAAATAACCACCAGGCACTGTATGTTTGTAATATTATCATCTCCATGGTTTCCTGGCCTGCTTTTGTCCACAGATACTTCAGCCTTCTCCTTAAGTGATGTGAAAAGCGTTCAGAAAATACCACTCTTAATTTCAATTGGAAGCAGCCTGCTTCAGATCAGATACAGCATCAAAAGGGAAGTTTCCTTTGGTTTGTCCCTTGGGTGGGCCATGGGCATAGAAAGCTATTTTTTTCTGATTTTATGTCAGTTTATTTAATGAGGAGTTTTTGATTATAGGACTTTCTCACTGTGAGTAGGTAGAGTCTTAATCCCATCAACTGAGATGAGGAAGGAGAACTTTGATTTTAACTTCTCCATCTATTTTTTGTGTTGCTACCAGCAGTTGATATGATTAGTAAAATGTATTTAATTGTAGCTTTAATTTTTGGTGTTCTGTAAACTAGACTTAATCTGAATCTTGTGTCAGTGGTTATATTCATAGAATCATAGAGTTGGAAGGTACCTCTGGGGTCATCTAGTCCACCTCCCTGCATAATACAGGGAATTCACAAATACCTCCCCCCCATGCCCACAGTGACAACTGCTCCATGCCCAGAAGATGGCAAAAAACATCCAAATTGGCCTGGAGAAAAATTGCTGCCTGACCCAAGGTGGTGATCAGCATTTCAGTGGACATGTATAAAAGTACCATGAGAACTAAGCACTGATGCAACCCTTCCTGCCCTCCTTCTCATGATCTGTCTAAGTTCACAGAATCAGCATTGTTGTCAGATGGCCAGATAGCCTCTGTTTAAAGATCTCCAAAGAATGAGAGCCAACCACCTCCCAAGGAAGCCTGTTCCATTGAGGAACTATTCTAACTGTCAGGAAGTGCTTCCTAATGTTTAGTCAAAAACTCTTTTAATTTCCAAGTTTAAATTTTTTATTAGTTTTCCAAAGAGTAAAGGGAACAAGGAAAAGGGGAAATAGAAAAATAGATATAATCATCCATAATATAGTTTACCCTGTATAGAAATACTTCCTTAAATTCATACCTTATCAAGTATTGTTATCACTTTATGCTATATCAACATACTCTTAGTAAAATATTTTAATGATTGTAAGCCTATGGCTAAGTTATCCACTTAGCTTTAGATTTCAAATTTATATGCCATTATACTATAGATTACAGGAGAAGGGGGCAAAAATTCACACCAGAGAATCTTAAGTATCTAACCACACATATAGCTTCACTCAAAGTTTTCTTGCTTCGTCCTTAGATTTCCCGGCAAGTAACTGGGATAACAGCCATTTCCAGTATTTTCTCCGTCAAGTCCGATCTCGTGGGAATTTCTTGGAGTTTCCATTTCTGTGCCAAAAGAATTCTAGCTGCTGTATTAATATGTGCCAATAAATGTCTCATCTCTTTCATATAGTCATCAGGATATATGTTCAATAAAAAATAATTCTGGTTTAAATTGAATCTGAGTCTTCAGGATTTTTTGTAATAACTCATGCACCATCTTCCAGTAGTCTTTCACCACCTCTTTTAATTTCAGCCTGTTTGTTCTGGAAAACAACTCCACACCATCCTCTATATGACAGCCCTTCAAGTACTGGAAGATGGTTATTGTATCACCTCTCAGTCATCTCCTCTCCAGGCTAAACAAACATGTTGTGGTTTTCTGTATCTTCTGTATCATTGTTGAGAGTGGGAATCAGATACTGCATTGAGAGTATGGTTGGCCATTATCGAAGAAGAGGATTCAGAATGCAATCCAAAGCAGGTCTACTCAGAATCCTATTCAAGGTTATTCAATGGGACAGCTAGATCACTCTTTATGGTGTTAGGAAAAGATAAAAAACATAACACTAATTTTATATGAACACCACTGGTTACTAAAATTACCAGTTTGCCCTCAAGCGATATTCAAGATATTATCAAAGCAAAATTCAAACAATGACTAGTGATGCTGCAAGATTGACATGAAAATAGATTATTAGATCAGGACAACATATGGAAAAGATGGAAACAATACACTGAAGAACTGTACAGAAGAGATGAAAGGATGACAGATTCCTTCAAAGAAAAGTCTTTTGATGAACAACCTGAAGTTTTAGAAAGGGAAGTGAAAACTGAACTCAAAGCAATTAGGAGAAAGAAATCACTATGAGTAGATGAGATACCAATACTGTAGTTTAAAACTATAGAAATGGAGTCCATCCATTAACAAGAATATGTCAACAGATACGTAGAACAATGGTCCACAGACTGGAACAGCTCAATATACATTCTAGTCCTGAAAAAGGTGCTATCAAAGATTGCAGCTAGGGATGGGCATGAACCAAATAATGAAGCAAAATTCATCGTGCCCTACTTGTGGTTCATGAACTGAAGCTTGTAATTGGTCTTTCATCACAAACTTTTAAAGCTGTTCGTGGATAGAAAAGAAAGCATTCCCTCAAAACCCCTGCTTTCTGTTCTCTTCTTGCTGCTCAGCTGTTTTACGCTGTATTGTGCAGTCCCATATGCAGTGCCTCCCTGCCACTTAGCTGCTTTTTGGACTGTCTTTAAAGTTTAAAGGGACTGCCCAAGACAGCCTGAAATAGCTGAGTGGCAGGGAGTGGGCTGTTCCCTGTCAATCAGCTGTTTTTTTGGATTTCTACAAACCCCATTTAAAGGACTGTGGTGCCTGGGGCCATGAACTAGTTTGGTTCGTGAACAAACCTCCCAGTTTGGCTCATGGTTTAGTTCATGATTCTGCCAAAAACCAGAACAGCATTTTTCCTGTTTGCGTTCATGTAACGTACTCGAAGCGGAGACGAGAGTAGGGCAACATGGTTTATTAGGAGCACGTTACAAGAGAGCGAACACGCGGGCCGGGTCCCGCTTATGTACAATCCCGGGTACAGCCTACTGGGTTGGTCGGGCCAATCCAGCCCCGTTGAACTTCCCGCCACAGCTGGAGATAGGCGGGGACAGGCTCCCGGCGCTGGGGCTCCTGGGACTGCCCAGTTGCCCCCCCCGTCGGGTCGCATGACATTTCTTGATACACTACACCCCTCCCCCCCTGGTTAATGTACAAAGTCCTGTAAGTATGCGGGGGGCCGGCGCTCCCGAGTGGACCGTCTGGGGGGTCCCGGTGGTGGCGGTGCGGCCGCCGAGGATGGTGCCTCGGTAGGTCCTGGAGTGGACGGGGGCGGCCCGTCCGGTTCAGCGGATCCCTCGGGCTCGGTCGGTTCCGGTACCTCCGGCGCCCGCATCACGGATGTTGGGATCGCGTCCTCTAGGCGGTCTCCGTTAGGCTCCTCGCTGGATATAGCCTCGTCCGTGTCTGTGGGGGCCTCCGGAAGGGTGCGGCACCTCAACTGGTCAATGTGCCGCCGTAGTACCTGGCCCCCCTCCGTTGATATGTCGTAGTGGCGGGACCCGGTTACCCTCAGTACCCGCCCCGCCACCCAATCGGGGCCCCTTGCATAGTTTCGGGCGAAAACTGGGTCGCCCGCGAAGAAGCCCCGGGCGGCGTCTCGGACTTCGGGGCTCCCGCGGGTGTCTGAAGCTCGGTCGGGATGCAGCCGGTCCAGCCGGGTTATGAGTTTGCGTCCCATGAGGAGCTCAGCCGGGCTGACTCCTGTGACCGGGTTAGGGGTGATCCGATTATCGAAGAGGAACGCGGCCAGCCTGTGGTCCCAGTCCCCCTGTACAATTCGGCTGAGGGCCTCCTTTGTTGTGCGGACCATCCGCTCCGCCTGGCCGTTGGTGGCCGGATGGAAGGGAGCCGACCTTATGTGCCTGATCAGATATCTTTGCAGGAACGCCTGGAAGTCGGCTGAGGTGAAGGCGGCCCCGTTATCAGAGACTATGGTGTCCGGGATGCCATGTGTGCATAGGACCCTGCGCAGAGCTCTGATCGCGGCTGTGGATGAGGTGGACCCTACGGGGATGACCTCCAGCCATTTGGTGTAGGAGTCCACCATTATGATGAAGGTTTGCCCCTGGAATGGGCCCGCAAAGTCGATATGGAGTCTCGACCATGGTTTCCGGGTGGACTCCCACCTAGTGACGGGGGCGCTGGGCGGCTCGGGCCGTGATTCCTGGCAGGTCTGGCACCCGCGGACCCAGCCCTCGATCTCCCCGTCCATTCCCGGCCACCAGACGTAGCTCCTGGCTAGAGCCTTCATTCGCACTATGCCGGGATGCGTCTCGTGTAGGGATTCTAGAACACGCTTTTGGAGCGGGGGTGGAATCACTACCCTACTGCCCCAAAGTATGCAGCCCTTGTGTGCGGCTAATTCCTCCCTCCTCGCCTTGTAAGGCTTGAATTCTTCCCCCATGTTTCCCTCTGGCCACCCCCTCACCACCCAGTCGAGCACCCGTGCCAGTGTCTTGTGTTTCTGGGTGGCCTTGGCCACCTCCGTTGCGTGGAGGGGCGGCTCTGGGAGGCTCTCTATCATCATGACCTGGTGTGCGGGTGCGGGGTCCGGACCCGTCTCCGGAAGCGGCAAACGGCTAAGCGCATCCGCGTGTCCCATAGCCTTGCCGGCCCTATGAACCAGTGTGTACGTGTATGAGTTGAGGAATTGGTTCCACCTCAACACGCGCTGTGAGAGTATTTGGGGGGTTTGTCGGTCTGGGGCCAGTAGACCTAAGAGGGGCTTGTGGTCCGTGGCAATGGTGAACCTTCTCCCATATAGATATTCATGGAACTTTCGGACCCCTGCCACGATTGCCAGGGCCTCTTTATCTATCTGCGCGTAGTTGCGCTCGGCTGAAGTGAGCGTGCGGGAGTAATATGCGACCGGTACCTCCCTCCCGTCCGGAAGCTGGTGCCCCAGGACTGCTCCCACCCCATACGGCGACGCATCGCAGGCCAGGATGACGGGGAGGGCCTCGTCAAAATGGTGGAGCACCGCATTGGACACCAGGACGTCCTTGACCGCCTGAAACGCCGCGGCCTGTCGTTTGCCCCAAACCCAAGGGGCTTTTTTGTCCAGCAGCCGGTGAAGGGGCTCCGCCAGGGCTGCCTTGTGGGGGAGGAAGGAGTGGTAAAAGTTGAGCACCCCCAAGAAGCTTTGGAGCTCCGCTTTACAAGTGGGAGCCGGGGCTTGCACGATGGCTCGGGTCTTTTCTTCCGTGGGGTGGATTCCTGCTGCGTCAACGGCGAACCCCAGAAACTCCACCCGTGGAACCCCCAGCAAGCATTTCTCTCTCTTGACCTTGAGCCCTGCTGCCTGGAACCGGCGGAGCACCTCTCGAAGGCGGTTGCCGAATTCATCGGGGTCCGGGGCGGCGACTAAAACGTCGTCGAAAAACGGCTGGACCCCTGGGATCCCTTTAAGGAGAGCGTCCATTAGGCTCTGGAAAATCCCCGGAGCGACGCTAACCCCAAACTGAAGCCTCTTTACCCGGAAAGCCCCCCTGTGGGTCACGATCGTTTGGGCCTCCGCCGTCTTATTGTCTACTGGGAGCTGCTGGTAGGCCTGGGCCAGGTCTAGCTTCCCAAATATCCTAGCCCCCGCTAGGGCGGCCAGGACATGGCTCACCACCGGCACTGGGTAGGGGTTGTCCTGTAGTGCCTTGTTTATGGTGCATTTATAATCGGCACAGATCCGCACCTCCCCGTTTGGCTTGATGGGGGTAACGATGGGGGTTTCCCAGGTGGCGTAGTCCACCGGCTCGAGGACGCCTTGTGCCGTGAGGCGGTCTAACTCTGCCTCAATCTTAGGTTTCAAGGCGAACGGAACCCTCCTGGCCTTGAGCCGAATCGGTCTGACCGTGGGGTCTAGGGGCAGGGAGATGGGCGGCCCCCGGTAGCTCCCTAGGGACCCATCGAATACCTCGGGGAATTCCTTGCAAATCTCCCCGAACCCCCGGGGCGTTATGGTCTGGCCCACCCCCTCCACGCGGATTCCCAAGGGTTTGAACCAGGCCAGACCTAGCAGGGTGGCCAGCTGGCGCTTAACCACCAGGATGTCCAGCGGGCCGTGGAAGGACCCCCGCTCGACTTGTACCCGCGCCCACCCCGCAATTTGCACCGGGTTCTTCTGGAAGTCCCGGAGTATGAAGTCTGCCGGCCGAAGTTGCAGCCGCTGGCGGGGACACAGTTCTCTTAGGGTTTCTTCCGCAATAAGGGAAATGGAGGACCCTGAGTCCACCTCCATTTGGCAGGGGTTCCCCTCTATAAGGACCGCCACTTTGATTTTATCGGGGGAATCGTGGGGCAAGTTCAGTACCTGTAGGGACGTAGAGTCTACCGCGTGGGACTCCGCGGACTCGTGGTACGTGGTCGGCTTCCTGCGGTTGGGCTTGGCTCGGCAAGCCCTGGCAATGTGGCCGGTCTTTCCGCAGCTCCTGCAGTCCCAGGTCCGGTATTGGCAGTCTCTCCGCTCGTGGGGGCCGCCGCAGCTGGCGCACTTGGTGGCCGGGGCTCTCTCCGACGCTGGTGGTCGGTCGGTCGCTCGGGGGCGTTGGGTCGCTCTGTTGGGTGGCCCGGCTGGGCGGCGTAGCTGATGGGCTTCCTCCTCCTCGGGGCCGTCGTGGTCCAGCTCTCCGTGGTGGGCAGCTTCCATCTTGGCCCGGGGAAACGTTCGTGCGGTTCGTTCCCATGCCACCGCTTCGCTGAAGGCGGCCTGGAGAGTAAGCTCTTCTTTGGCGAAGAGCTTCTGCTGGAGCCTCTCGTCGCAGAGGCCCCACGTGAATCTGTCCGCCAGGGCTTCCTCCAGTTGGGGGAGGTTGCAGTTCCCGGCGAGTTTGCGGAGGGCCGCCAGGTAGTCCGCGGCGGACTCGCCCGCGATCTGGTCCCGTTTGTGGAACAGGAACCTGCGAGCCACCCGCGAAGGCTGTGGTGAGAAGTGTCCCGTGAGGAGTCGGATGATCTCGTCGTAGGATTTCTCTGCCAGACGGGCGGGTGCCGAGAGACCCTTGGCGATCTCGAACGTGGCAGGCCCGCAGACGCTCATGAGAACGTCCCTCTTTGCTCCGGCGTCAGTGATCTTGTTGGCCCGGAGGTAGAACTCGACCCGCTCCGCGTAGGACTCCCATCCCTCTGGATTGGTTGGGTCGAAGGGCTCGAGGTAGCCGGTGATTCCGCCTTGGTTGGCCATGATGGCGGCGGCAGTCGCTTGTTGCCCAGATCTCCGTCGTAGCCGCTGAGGCTAGGATCCCATCCTCGTCGCCAGTGTAACGTACTCGAAGCGGAGACGAGAGTAGGGCAACATGGTTTATTAGGAGCACGTTACAAGAGAGCGAACACGCGGGCCGGGTCCCGCTTATGTACAATCCCGGGTACAGCCTACTGGGTTGGTCGGGCCAATCCAGCCCCGTTGAACTTCCCGCCACAGCTGGAGATAGGCGGGGACAGGCTCCCGGCGCTGGGGCTCCTGGGACTGCCCAGTTGCCCCCCCCGTCGGGTCGCATGACATTTCTTGATACACTACAGTTCATTCCTAATTGCAACAACTATCACATTAATTTCCCATTCAAACCAAGTGATGTTCAAAATTTTACAACAAAGAATGCTATATACTGAACAAGAAATGCCAGATCATATTTCAAATATACAACGGATACTGAAGCATACCAAAAAATTTCAGCAGAAAATCTGTTTGTGTTTTATACATTACAGCAAAGCTTTGTGGTTTATGAAAAGCTATTGATAATTTAAAAAGGAATGGGTGTGCCACAAATCCTGATTGTTTTGATGCACAACTTGTTTCCAATTGGTAAAGGTGCCAGACAAGGGTGTATATTATCTCCCTATCTTTCAATCTATATGTAGAACATTTAATAAGGAAAGCTCAATTAGACTTAAATGAAGGTGGAATGAAAACTGGTGGAAGGAACATTAATAATTTGAGATATGCAGATTGTACCATATTACTGCAGAAAATAGTGAAGACTTGAAATTACTGCTGATGAAAGTTAATATGAAAATGCCAAAACAGGACTACAGCTGAACATCAAGAAGACAAAAGTAATGACTACTGAGGCATTACACAATTTTAGGGCTGAAAAGGAAGCAATTGAAATTCTTAAAAGACTTTCTATTCCTTGGATCCATTATAAACCAAAATGTAGAATGCACTCATGAAATCAGGAGATTGAAACTGGGAATGGCAGCCATGAAGGAACTAGAAAAGATCTTTAAATATGAGAGAATATCTCTGAAGACTAAGATAATGCATATTATGGTATTTCCTATTAATATATATGAGTATTCAAGATGAAGAATGAAGAAAACTGACAAGAATAAAATTTATTTATTTGAAATGTGGTGCTGGAGGAGAGTTTTCCAGATACCATGGAACACCCAAGACAAATAAATGGCTTCTAGATCAAATCAAGCATGAAGTTTCCCTAAAAGCTAAAATGACAAAACTGAGACTATCATACTTCAGTCATATTATGAGAGGATCAGAGGATCTGGAAAAGATAATGCTAGAAAAAGTTGAAAGCAGTAGGAGGAAGACTCAACATAAGATGGATCAACTCAATAAAAGAGGCCATGGACTTCAGTTCGCAAACCTGAGCAAGGCTGTTAATGACAGGATATTTTGGAGGCCATTAATTCATAGGGTTTCTCTAAGTCATATAACACATAAGTCATATGGCACATAACACACATTTTCTTACCATGAAAGCTATTGATGGTCTTGCTCCAAATAATTTTGCCACATGCATCTTGTTGCTATTTAATATCTAGCACAGATAATCTCGATGATTCTATTCATCTCTCATCCCACTGCAGAGAGGGCATTCTCAATGGTGACTCCCAGATTATGGAACTAGTTGCTTGCTGAATTTTGCCAGATTTAGGCTGGGTACAGATGGGCAGTTTGGGGCAGTAGCCTCCTGTTCTGGAAGTAAGCCAGCAGAGGAGAAAGTATCTCCAAGGCGGTCAGATGGCATGTGCCCTGTTGTTGGGAAAGGGAAGGGCTGCACATGCTGGGGAGGAGTGGTCAGACCGCTTATGCACATGACAGATGCTTCCAAGGCACTTCCTGGCCATTCACAAAAGTATAATAGTAAATCACTCTCTGTTAACACTATTGAAGAGGCTGGAAAAGCCTCCCCCACCCTCCAGTTAAGTGCAGGAGTTAATATTTAAAAAGACAGTACTTGGTTTCTAAGTAAAGAAATAATTTAAAAAAATAAAAATGGATCAGAACAAGATAATTTCTATTTAATGTCAATGATTTAAATGACCCAAGCAAGAGATGGAAAATCTTTTATAACCTACATTTTGAAAAAGAAAATATAATCTTTGTACAAGAAACATACATTAAGACCTTGCAGATTAAACTATTAGAACAATATGAACTGGGAACACTGTAGGTAGGAGCAAATTCACAGAAATCAAAGGTGTAGCTATTTACATCAAGGACTCTAGTGTAACAATGGCTGATATCTTTTCCTGATAACCATGCCAGTTATCTTCTCTGAAAACCATTTCCAGGTATCTTAAAACAACAACCTATTACCTTTGTAAATATCTTTGCACCAAACAATAACCAGAAGTCCTTTTTGAAGTACTCCAAGAGGATTTCATATCTTTCACTGCAGATAAAATGATCTTTGCTGGATACTTTAATAGCATAATGAATAAAGAAATAGATATACCCATGAAGAGGTCAAGTGTTATCACATTTTTGCATGTGTGCAAAGTGCTGTCAAGTTGCTACCAACTCATGGGGACCCTATGAGATAATGTTCTCCAAAATGTCTTATCATCATTAGCTTTTCTCAGGTCTTGCAAGCTGAGGGCAGTGGCTTCTAGGGCTGCCAAGCTCCCAAGGTTCTCCTGCTCCAGAGGTCTCAAACCTGCTGGCCCACATTGGGCTGGCAGGGGGACTCCCTCCAAATATTGCTGGCACAATGACGTCACTCGCAAGTAATGTCATTGCGCCAGTTACATCGCGTGCCGGCTGCTCTAGGAGCTTTTGGGAAACTATGGTTTTCCCAGATGCTCTAGCAATTTGAACAATTCCCTCCCAAATTGAAAGAGCATCCAGGAAAACCATAGAGTTTTCCCGGGAGCTCCTAGAGTGGCCAGCGCATGACATCACTGGTGTGATGTCATCACAATTGCGAGTGATGTCATCACACCATGTTCACTATGAGCAAGCAAAAAAAGTCTCCCGCCAGAAGCAGCAGGGGACTTGGCAAACCTAGTGATTTCTTTTATTGAGGCAATTAATCTCATGGTGAGTTTTCCTCTTTTCCTGCTGCCTTCAACTTTTCCTACTATTATTGTCTTTTCCAGTGACACTTGTCTTCTCATAATGTGACCAAAGTAAAACAGCAAAAGGCCACTTTAAGAAAAGACAAGCTGTGCTTGCCAGGAGAGGGAGTAGTTGGTCAGAAGGTGGCTCCGAACTCTGCAATCATCAGAGCAACTCTGGTTGCTCAAGAGGGCAGCAACATGCTCCAGTCCACTTCTCATCTGATCTTCCCACTCTGGTGTGTTGCTGTTAGTCTCATTAGGGCAGCAGAGGCAGTTTTCCCTTGCACATTTTCCCCCATGCATTCCTGAGGAATACAGCTTCTGGCGTAAATTAAAAAAAACAAAAACAAAACAAAAAACAGAGAGAGGTTTAAAAGAATGAGGTGCACCAGATGCTGGTATTAATCTATGGGCTTCTTAAAGGACTTTCCCCCTCACCTTTATTTTACCATATACCTTTTTGGGTGCTTGGTGACAACTTCATGCAGACATCAGAGCTGTTACTGAACCTCTTGGGTATGTTGCGCCAGCAGTCATTTCCTTTGAAGTTTTTTCCATATGAAGATTAGGCCCTATTTTTGGGAGACCATCTTTGGCTACTGCTTGGATAAAAATGAGGGGAGGGAATATGTTGACCCCTTTTAATCATATTCAGAGCTGGAAACTAAGGATAAAGGTGATAAAGGAGTACAAATGAATAAAAAAGAATTGTCTTAATGTACCTGTGCCAACTGGCTTGCTGCATATAACATATACATGGTAGTGGTGGTCCGGAGGCAGCCGGGTGGGGCCCCAGCTTTGGAATAAATATTTGGATATTATTCATAGATGGTATGCTGAATATGCAGGTTCACATTACTTCATTATGATGCACTCTTTCTAATGCATGCAGTGCTAAACTGGTAAGAGACAAGGAGAACTGGCATTTTTTGTATTAGTGCTTAGATCCTAGCTGAGCTGCCTGTTGTCTGTGAGGTATTCCATCAGGGGTCACCTCATTTCAAAGGTTTCCCTGAACAGCGCCAGCCCATGGGCACGTGGTGCTCCAGGCAGGCTCCCTGGCTGCAGCCCCACCCCACGGCCACCCTCCTTCCGTTCACAGTGCTGCAAAGCAGAGCAACACTCCACCACTCCCCCCCCCACCAAGGCTGATCTTTACCCCCTCACCTCCCTTCACGGTGCTGCTTTACAGCACCACACTCTGTTGTCCATCCCTCCAAGCTGATCCTTACCCTCCTGCTGCCACTGCCCCCTGCCACCAAGCTGAGGCTGGTCCTTACCAGCTTCAATATGGCTGGTGTGGTTTCTAATCCTTTGAAGGGCCCGCAGGGGGAGAGTTTGCTCCCCCTCCATCCCAAAACCAGAAGTGAGGGGGAGCGAAGTCTCCTCTTGCAGGCCCTTCAAAGGATTAGAAGCCGTGCCAGCTACGTTGAAGCTTATAAGGACCAGCCTTGGCGGCGGTGGGGGGGGGGGGCGGCAGTGGCATAGCACAGCGCTGGCATGCAGTGCGAGTGAGTGAGGGCGGCAGCGGGGGGGGAGGAAAGAGGGAGACAGGCAAACTAGGCTTTTACCATGGGCACTGGGAGGAGGGAAGCCCAATTTTGTGCCCCCACCTCCTGGCTCCCTAGGCAACTGCCTAGTTTGCCTAGTGGGCGAGCCGGCCCTGTCCCTGAATAATCTCTGACAGCAGTATTACCTGGACCACCTGTCCCAGTTGGGATGGGAAGTTATTGAGGGACAAGACTGGCCAAAAAGGGTACAAAGGATCTTTTAACCTGTATATACCAAGGTCAATTTCAAGAGGAAAACTACCAAGTAACAGAGACCAATTTAAAATTAATGGTTGTTTTATTTAAGAGATATTGGTTAAATACACACATACAGAAGAGAGCAATCTAATATCACATTCAATCAAGACTATAGGAAAAGAGGTGAGTTTTTTTTAAGGATTATAGATTTTATAGGGTTATAATTATAGATTGTTTTAGGGTTATAGTTACCATCAGAAATATGGGAATTGTTGGAGTTGGGTCAACCATGGCCAGTGCACTGGGCCCAATAATCCAAACAGAAGGTTGGAGGTGAAACCCAGGTACCCATGAGAATCACAATGAGTTAGAGTGGGGTAGTATGTTTTATACCAGGAGTGTCAGACTCATTACATTTTATGATATACATGTCCTGGCCTGACAAGGTCTCATTTATGTCAGATCTGGCCCTTATTTGTTATAAGGGCCAGATCTGACATAATTGAGATTTTGTCAGGCCAGGACATGTATATCATAACATATAATGCCAGGTAGCAAAGATAGGATTGCCAAATCCAATTCAAGAAATATCTGGGGATTTTGGACTTCTGGGGTTGGAAAATGCCGAGCTGAACTGCTTCTCAGAAAGGGAGCAGGATGGAACTTCTGTTTGGGGTAGTGGGAGGCAATCTAATGCCTACTGCCTACTTTTATCAGTCAGGGATCAGTCCAAGATATGCACAGGAAACTTTGAGGAGATTTACCTTGGCTAAAAGGGAGTCCCGGGGGGGGGGGGGCTCTTTTGAGGCTTTGAGGGGTCTCCGGAGATGACTTGCATTTTCATCATCTGCAGAAGTTTCCAGAGTCATTTATTTGACATAAGCTCGACAGGATCCTAATCTTCTTTGATACTGCTAAACATCTAAAGCTATACAAGACTGGTGTTGATCTGGATAACTACAGAAAAGGTTCAAATCACTATCTTTCATTCTGGGACTAATTAAAGTTAAACAAAATAAAATCAGAAGGTGGGAAATTGAAATCTAGAAAGCTTGGAAGAAGAAGGGGAGAAGGGGCGAAATTTAGACTTTGTAAATTTAAAGGACAGTGCTAAAAAGTGGAAAGGAATTTATTGTTTTGTTTACTTGCAGTTTTGGAGAAAAAAGCCCCATCGTCCTAGATTTGCAGCTCCCACAGCCAACACAGGAAATACGTCAAGTATCGTGAGATCTCTCTACCAGCGAAAAAGGGATTTGGTGGTAAGCAAAGCAGGAAGTATCGGGTGGAAAAGGGAAATCACTGAAGCAGCCAGCCTACTCTAGGAATATAATATCATAGAAAAACATTGGCAGCCATTGCTAGGAGGCTAAAATTTAAATAATTTTTTTAAAGTGTTCAGGACATTAAAAATTGGTGGAGCCGACAGAGGTGACAATTATAAGGTAAATATGATTGGACATTACTGTTAATAACCATTTTAGAAGCCTCTAGAGGAAAAAGGAAAAAAAATTTAAAGTGAGGCAGAAAGTTGCGACTGCCATTTTGGAAAAAATAAAAACTTTAAAAATTAATATCTGAGCCCAGGAGGCTCTGAGGACAGAGAAATTAGGCTTATTGAAAAGAGCAAGCCTCACTCTTTTAAATCTGATAGTTGAAATTTAATTTGGTGAGTTCAAAATTTTCGGTGTTTTTACATGTCAGACCACAAGCAAACCCATGCAAGGACTGCTTCACTGGAGAAAATGCAGGACCAATTAGATGCAATGGAAGCAAGGATAATGAAAGGGATGAAGGAGATGATAACTGCTTCCAAAAAAGAAATTAGAAAAGATATTGAAGAGCTAAAAAAAGATATAGAGGATCTCAGAAATGAGACTGTGGTGACATCAAAAAAAGTGCAAGAGGTGGAAGGGAGAGTGAAAGTACATGACTCTACCTTGTTAAAAATACAAGAAAAAATGGCAATTCATGACTGCAAATTGATGGAGACCCTGATACATCTGAGAGGAGTACCTGAGCATGAAGAAACTGATTTGAAAGAATATATAATAAAAATAATTGCAGAATTTTTGGAGGAAGATCCTGAAGGGACTAGAAACATGTATGACTATACATATAGAGTGAACTCACTATATGCAAAAAAAAAAAAATAATCTACCAAGAGATGTGGTTATAAGATATATGACAAAACAAATGGTGGGAAAAATCATGAATACAAACTTTGAATAGACATTGATAGTGAGAGGCAGCAGAGTAAGAATTATGAAGGCATTGCCAAGACAAGTGATAAATGACAGAAGAGCATATAAGAAATTGACAGAAAAATTACAGGACAATGAAATGAGATATAGATGGGTAATACCTGAAGGTTTGAGCTTTGAGCTACAAGGAAAAAGGATTACAATTACAAGCACACAGGAACTGCATGGATTTTATGAAGAACATAAAGAATTTGCGCCACGATGGATTACAAATTATTATCTTGGAATGTAAATGGACTAAATTCATCACAAAAAAGAAAGGCAAAATTTCATTGGATTAAAAAGCAAAATTGTAATATAGTTTGTTTACAAGAAGTACATATCAAACAAAAGGATTACAAATTTTTATGGAATAAGCAATTGGGACTAGGATTTCATTCATTGGCTGAACAGAAGAAGTGATTTTTTATATTAAACAAGAATTGGACCCAAAATTAGTGTTTAAAGATAAAGATGGAAGATTTGTAGCGGTAGAAATAATATTAAATGTAAAAAAACCCATTGTTACTGGGACTGTATGCACCAAATGGAGCAAAGGATGGTTTTTAAAAAGACATTATACAACAATTTGATGAAGTGATATATGATCAAGTTTTGATAATGGGGGACTTTAATGGAACAATTAAGATCACACTGGATAGGTCTGGGGGAAAAAATAATAAGGAAGAAAAATTGCCAAAGTCTATTTTTGAATTGGTCAAACAAGAAAACTTGGAGGATATATGGAGGAAATTTAATCCTGAAGTGCGGGACTATACCTTGTTTTCAGCAAGACATAAAACTTTTTTCAGAATTGACATGTTGTGGGGTACTAAAGATTTAGGCCTTATAACAAAGAAAATAGAGATTTCACATAAAATAGGGGCTGATCATAGCCGAATAATGTGGATTACAAAATTGTCTAAAAAGTCGAGAAGATGGAGGTTGAATGAAGATTTACTACAGAATAAAGAAATAGTGATATCTTTTAAAAATGAAACTAAAGCTTTCTTCCAAATAAATGATAAAGAAGATATAGAATTTCAGATGGTTTGGGATGCTTATAAAGCAGTAATGAGAGGAATATTGATTACATTGGTTACATTACAAGATAAGAGGGCAAAAGAAAAACAGATGCTGGACATTCAAAATGAAATAAAGAAAAAAGAAGGGTTATTGAGAAAAAGGCTGGGGAAAAGAAAATTATGAGGGAGATTACAATATTACAAACACAAATGAGACATTTGTTAAATAAAGAATTGGAATGGAATCTGAAAAGATTGCAGCAGAAATCTTTCGAGGGAGCAAATAAACCTGGAAAATATTTGGCTTGGCAACTGAAGAAAAAGATAGAAAGTAAAATTATTAATAAAATTGTGGTGGATGGAAGAGAGGTGGTAGATCAAGAAGGAATAAAAAGATAATTCTTTAAGTATTATGCCAAATTATTTAAGGGTATTAAAATAAAGAAAGAAAAGATGGAAGAGTATTTACAAAAAATTAAAATAGCACCCTTAACAGAAAATATGGGGAAAGTTTTGAATGATCCAATTGAAAAAATAGAAATTGAAGCAGCAATTAATGCAATGGAAAATGGAAAAGCATCTGGGCCAGATGGATATACAGCTAAATTTTTTAAAACCTTCAAAGAGGAGTTAATACCAAAACTTCAGAAATTGATGAACATGATAAGAATAAAAGGGAAAATGCCAATTACATGGAAGGAAGCTGTTATTTCATTGATTCCAAAGAAAGATAGAGATGTCACGAATGTAAAAAAATATAGACCAATTTCACTATTAAATAATGACTATAAAATATATACAAGAGTCTTGGAAGAATGGCTTAAACAACATTTGACATTTTTTTTTTAATTTTAACAAATCCTTTATTTAACAGTTCCATATACAAAAGAAAACTATACATAAACATAAACAAACCACCACCCATCCCTCCAGACCAAGGAGCTTAAGGGGCTTCACCATAACACAGTTCCAACTTTCTCATAGTAATTCCCATGCTTTTTATCCATACATATAAATAGTCCCATGTCTTCCTACAGTCTTGTAGATTTCCTCCTCTTAATCTTACAGTTAATGTGTCCATCTCAGCTGCTTCAAATAGTTTTTGTAAAAACTCATCCCTGTCTGATAATTTAGAGACTTTCCAGTATTTCGCGCACAGAATTCTCGCGACAGTTATTATATACAACAACAATTTTTTTTCTTGTCTGGATAAACTCCCTTTACACACATTCAACAAGTATAATTCCAGAGTATGTTGCAGCCTTATTCTTAATATTTTTTGTGCCCAGAAATTAATCTGGGCCCAATATTTTTTTGCATATTCACACTGCCACCAAATATGGTAGAGGGACCCCTTTACTTTCCTGCATTTCCAACATTTGTTTGAGTACTTAGCGTATATTTTACTCAATCTTTCAGGTGTTAAGTACCATCGATACATCATCTTATATATATTTTCTTTAAACACAGCTGACTTGGTTAATTTTAAGTTTTGATTCCAAATTTTTTCCCATTCCTCCATCTCAATACTATATCCAAAATCCTTCAACCACTTTATCCAGTTTTCTTTAACGACTTCGTTTTGCATTTTGATTTGTAAGAGCCAATTATATATTTTAGAAATAAGTTTCTGATTGTCACGGATTATCATATCAAATTCGTTTGGCTTTTTAACAAATCCTATTTACTTATCTGATTGATATTTAGATTTAACTTGGTTCTTCAGCCACCAATCCAATTTCACATTGTCATCCAGTTTTAAGTTATTCTCTTTGTCCAATAAAAATCCATAATTGTAATTATTTTCCCAACAATATAAATTGGGTTGGACTGAGGCTTCTACTGGTGATAGCCAAGAAGGTATATATGTATAGATCATATTTTTAACTTCATTCCATACTTTATATAACGATTTTCTTATTTCATGTCTGAGGAAAATATTATTCCTTGTTGGAGGCTGATACCGCATATAAGAATGCCAGCCTCTAACCAAACCTATACCTTCCAATACCAATAACCTTTTATTTTCCAGTGCAAACCAGTCTGCTAACCATACTAAACAGCATGCCTTATAATATGTATTCCAATCAGGCAAAGCTAGCCCTCCTCTTGATTTGCTATCTTGAAAAACCTTTAATTTGATTCTGGGTTTTTTGTTTTGCCAAATAAATATGGTGATCAATTTATTTAGTTGATGAAAAAATGTTTGGGACAAAATGATTGGTATCGTCTGGAATAAGTACAAGATTCTTGTAATATGTTCATCTTGATTGATGCAATTCTCCCCAATAAGGAAATTTGTAAGTCTCTCCATTTGTGCAAATCTTTTTGAATTTCTTTTAGGATCTTGTCATAATTATCTCTTTGTAATGTTTTTAAATCATTTGAAAAGTAGATACCTAAATACTTGATTTTCTTTTCATGGCTAAAGCCAGATTTCATTTCTAATTGGGCAATTTCATCCTTAGTCATATTTTGGGTCAAAATTTTAGTTTTCTGGATATTAACTTTGAAACCTGATATTCCTCCATATTCTTCCAATCTCTTCATCAGATGTTCTATCGAAGAGATGGGGTCTTCTAATATCAATAACAAGTCATCGGCAAAGGCTCATACTTTGTATTTTTTCTCCCTTGATCTTAGTACCTTTAATTCCATCATCCTCCCTTATTTTTATTATTAAGAATTCCAATGTTAAGATGAAGAGCAAGGGAGATAATGGACATCCTTGTCTAGTACCCCGTTCAATTCTTATCGCTTCTGTAAAATGCCCATTAATATTTATTTTTGCATTTTGTTTGGTATAGATGGCTCTCACTAATTTAATAAAAATTTCACCAGATCCAATAGCCGCTAATGCTTTTAAAATAAGGTTCCAATTGACGTTATCAAACGCCTTTTCTGCGTCGAGGGCAATGCCTGCAAACTGCTTCTTGGGATGTATCCGATAGTACTCTAGAATATTCATGAAGAATCTTATATTCTGTCTCATCATTCTTCCAGGAATGAACCCTGTTTGGTCTTCATCAATGACCGTAGATATGACCTTTTAAAGCCTGTTAGACAGAATTGCCGCAAATATTTTGCAGTCAGCATTTAAAAGTGAGATTGGCCTATAATTACGAATCTCTGTAGAATCTGTCTCTTTCTTATGGATCAACGATATCAATGCCTCACTCCAGGATGAGGGTAAATTAGCTGTTTCTTGTATTTCCTCTACTACGCTTTTATAAGGAATCAACAGGATCTCTTCAAATGTTTTTAAAAATTCAATTGGTAGTCCATCAGGACCAGGTGACTTATTACTTTTCTGTCTTTTCAATGCCTCTGTTATTTCATGTATAGTGATAACACTCTCTAATCCATCCCGTTGCTCTCTTGTTATTTGCTTAATCCCAACATTTTCAATGTACTCCTCCTTAAGTTGTTGTGCGATCTCTTGCTTCTTATAAAGATTCTGATAGAAGTCTTGCACTATTATATTCATTTGGGATTTTTTCTGAGACTTCTTCTTTATCTTCATTCTTGAGTGATCTTATAACTTTTCTCTCCCTTTCCTTTCTTAATTTATATGCTAGCCACCTACTGGTCTTATTAGCATTTTCAAAATAATTTTGTTTTGTCCACTTCAACTTCTCTAATTCTTCAACCAATAATAGATTTATTTCATGCTGTAATGCATAAATCTTTACTGTTATTTCTTTTGTATTTTTGACTTTTTGTTGTTTTTCCAAATCCTTTAATTCCGTTATCAGATCATTATAAGCTTTCATTTGTTCTTTTTCCCTTTTTGTAGTGTAGCTAATTGCAATCCCCATTAAGAAAGCTTTGAAGGCATCCCAAATTACTTGCATCGGGGTATCCTTTTTCAGATTACATTCAAAAAACATTTTTATGTCTTTTTTCGCCTTCTCTGTAAACGCTTCTTCTTTTAGAATTTGCAAATTCAGAGTCCAACGCGTCTTACATGAGGCATCTTTCAAGATAATCTGAATTGGGTTGTGATCAGCATATGTTTTGGGGTTAATATCTGCTTGGAGTACCGACCAACCCAAGGAGGCCGACATCCAGCACATGTCTAACCGACACCAACAGTTATGTACTTGTGAGAAATAAGTGAAATCCCTTGTTTGTGGGTTTTTCATCCTCCAGACATCAACTAAGTTGAACTCATCCGCCAATTTAAAAAAGGTTTTTGGTAACTGGCTACGAAGATTTTTGGCCTTGGCTTTCTCATATTTTTTGTCCTTCCCTATATCAAATACAGCATTATAGTCACGCACAATACAAAATTTTTCCAGACCATATTTCAATAAGCATAGCGTAAAATTGCTCTTGGTTATTATTTGGCGCATATATGTTAGCCAAAATTATTTTATTCCCATTAATCTCAATTTCTATTACTTCAATTCTACCTATCTCATCCTTATACAACAATTTAGAATTTATGTGGTCCTTCACATAAATAGCAACGCCTCTTTATTTCTTCGAGTCACAAGAATAGTAGATCTGTCCTAGTTTTTTATTTTGCAAATATTTTGTATCCCCTTCTTTTATGTGGGTTTCTTGTAAACATATTATTTGAGACCCCGTCTTCTGAAGTTGCAGAAAGGTCTTTTTTCTTTTCCTTGGTTCATTCAATCCATTTATGTTAACAGAAAAAATCTGGAATCCAGCTTTAGTCGTCATCTTTTTGTTAAGTTACTATCCGGTATCCTTCTTTGTTCTTTTTGTGATTGTGATCTTGTCTTGATTCTTTCTCTTTTCTTTTTCTGTGGATCATTTTCCCCCGCACTATTATAATCAGGTTCTTCGTCTCGGTCTTCTCCAGATTCCGATTCCTGACTGTGAGTTTCTACATATTTCTCCCAAAATTCTTCCATCTTTTCTATTGACGTTAAATTGTATCTCCTAGTTTGATAAATAAAAAAAATTCCTTCTGGTACCAACCATCTAAATTGTATGGAATGTTTCATAAGCCAGCTCGTTAGTTTTTTATATTCAAACCGTCTTTTTCTTATGGACCAGGGTATATCTTTAATGTCGTTGGCTTCCCATTTCAAGCCTTTTTCCTTTACTGCCCTCAAAATCTTCTCACAAATCGCAATTTGCGTAAATCTAACTTGAATCTCCCTTGGGATGTTGAGTCTTTTAGTATGCTCAGACGCCACTCTTCTTGCCCATTCAATCTCCATCTTCCCATTTTCCAACAGTTCTTCTCCATCTATGATCAGCAATTCAACGATCTGGTTTTCTATATTTTCCTCTTTTTCCTCAGGAATGTTTTGGAACCTTAATATATACGCTGATTTCTCCATCTCCAACCTTGCTACTCTATCTTCTAGTTCTAGCAAGTTGGCTTTATTTTCTCGTGTACCTGCCGATGATACTTCACCTTGATCCTTCAATTTTCCTACTTTTACTGACAATTCATGCACTTGCTGTGTATTAACTAGCAACTGTTTTTGGAATTCCGTTACTTGTTCATTTGTTTTCTTAATTTCCCCCATTAATTCAGTCTTGATTTCTTCTAGGGCTTCCTGATTCTGCTTAAACCCAGCTATCATTATATTTTGTAATTTGTCCAATGCATCCTGATTAGTCACTGGGGATCCCAATTTACTTCTCCCTTGACCAAGTTTTTTAATTTTAGGATCCATTTCTATGAATTCTCTCCGTTACCCTTACTTTTAATAGGCTTAATCTTTCTTGCTAACTTAATCAACTCTTCTGCCAATTAATTTAATTTGTTATAATACAAATCAATTCCCTCAGCTACCTAACTATTTTAAACAATACTCATTTAAATTCCCTCTGAAGCATTAATCAACATAATAAATACAATTCATTATCTACAGGATTTACTCCCCAATCATTTTCAATCAATTCCTTCTCAAATAATCATCCTAAAATTAATTATATGCTATACATTAATCAAATGACACTCCCAAAGCTTTTACATCACAAATTTCTTAAGTTTTTTATCAGTATCCTATTATACTATGAATAACTGTTATCAGAAATAAATCAACTACATAATCTTAAATTATTATACTATTATTTAAATTCAGTCCTCTTTTTCTTCCTTCTTCTTTCTTCTGTTCTTCCTCTTCTATCTTCCTTTTTCTTTCTTCTTACTATATATCCTTATTCCCAGTTCTCTCTTCCTCATAGTCTCAGTACTTTCTGTTTCTTTCTAACACTGTCCTCTGCCACTCTTCAAGAAAGAGGTAGCTGCCATACAGGATAGCTAAGAACCACCTCTCCCTCCTTTAAACTTCCTGTATCTTCCAAGCAGTTCTGAATCTTATATTTCTGGGGTTTCTTCTACACACTTAGTCCTCTTAAACTTTCATTAACCTTAGTCCCATTCAAGCATTCCACAGACCCTCTACTACTTGCAATTACCAACCAATGCTTGCTTCTACTCACAGTTCATTTTCCAGTGCCATCGCCATTTTCTTTCTGGTTCTGTTTTCAAAACTCGCCATTCATTCTGTCCTCGCCGCCATTTTCACCACTCCTCTCCCCTTACCCAGTCCTTCACTTTATCTCTTCAGTCCAGTCTTTTCCTTCTTCTTTTCTTCTATTTCTCTACAAACGTTCTCCCTCTTCCTCATACAGTTCAAGCTCCCACTTTTTCATCCTTCTCTTCTCCGCTCCACTTCCTGCTTTTTGGCTTCTCTGCTTTTCACTCTGCTTTACAACTTCCCAGCTCCCTCAGCTCGCTCTTCCACCACCACCTCTCTCCCAGGCTACAACTTTTCTTCCTTATACAAATCCTCCTCATACAAGTCCAAACTCACACCTTTTTGTCCTTCTCTTCTTCGCTCCGCTTCTCCGTTACTCCGCAACTCCGATTTTTGGCTTCCCTGCTTTGCACTCCACTTTCTGGCTTCCCAGCCTCTCAGCTTGCTCCTTCTACCTCTCTTCCAGACTGCTGCTCTTCTTTCTTATAGATGTTTCTTCTGCCTCCTCTTCATTTGTCTCTTCTGTTCAGCTCACTTTAAGGTATTGACAGGCTTGGTCTTAAAGAGTCTATTGCCCTGTCAGCTCCTTCCCGGCGACGCAGCTTAACGCCAGAGCATTAGCAAGCTCTGGTCAGAGGAAAGGCTGGGATCGAAAGGTAAGCCTCCACTCCCTCTACAAGTGCCCTGCCAGCTCCCCAGACTACAAAGTGTCCCCTGACACTTCTTTAAGAGGTATCCTCCTAAGAGGACCCTCTCTAGAGCCTGCTAAATCGAAACGTTCCCCGGAGCCCAGCAAGAACGCTCCACTTCACTGCGCCATCATATGGAAGTTTCAGCATTTGACAAATTTTATAAAGGAAGATCAAGCAGGGTTTCTCCCCAAAAGGCAAATAAGAGACAATATTAGAACTGTTGTAAATATTGTGGAATATTATGAAAGACATCCAGAAAAGGAAGTAGCATTATTCTTTGCGGATGCAGAGAAAGCATTTGATATTTTAAATTGGGACTCTATGTTTGCAGTAATGGAGAAAATGGAGTTTGGGGGAAACTTTATAAGGATGATAAAAGCAATATATATTTAACAACGTGCAAGGCTATGTATAACTGCAGATCTTACAGAAGACATGATAATTAGCAAAGGTACAAGACAAGGCTGTCCGCTTTCCCCACTGTTGTTTATAATGACTCTTGAAATGTTATTGATGCAAATCCAAGAAGATAAAGAAATAGAATGATTAAAAGTAAAAGTATTTACTTACAAATATAGAGCATTTGCAGATGATATAATGTTTATAAATGAAAATCCCATACAAGTCACACCTTTGTTGTTAGCTAAAATACAAGAATATGGGGAATTGGTGGGACTTTGTATTAATAAAGAAAAATCAAAACTTCTATGTAAAAATATGCAAGTAAATAAACAAAAGGAATTGCAGAGGCTAACAGGATGTGAAGTTACCTCTAAAGTAAAATATTTGGGTATGGAGATAACAATGAAGAATATTGATTTGTTCAAAAATAATTATGAGTCATCTCAAAGAGTTCAACCCCGCTAAACTGAAGAGGTGGGAGACCTACACGGAGCGGGTCGATTGCTATCTTCGAACGAAAATGATCACGGACAACAGCCAAAAGAGGGACGTGCTCCTGAGCATCTGCGGGGAGGCCACATTCGAGATCGCCAAGGGTCTCTCGGCCCCCGCAAGGATCACAGAGAAGACGTACGAGGAGATAGTCAGACTCCTTACCGGGCACTTCTTGCCACAACCACCAATCATCGCTCACTGATTCCTCTTCCACAAGAGGGACCAAGAGGCGGGAAAGTCGGCCGCCGGATACCTGGCTGCTCTCCGCCAAAATTGCAGGAAACTGCAGTTTCGACAAGCTAGAGGAAGTCCTGAGGGACCAATTTAGACAGTGTGCATTTGCAATAAAAAAGGCCAATGGCATGCTGGGAATTATTAGGAAGGGAATTGAAAACAAATCAGCCAGTATCATAATGCCCCTGTATAAATCGATGGTGTGGTTTCATTTGGAGTACTGTCTGCAGTTCTGGTCGCCGCACCTCAAAAAGGATATTATAGCATTGGAAGTCCAGAAAAGGGCAAGTCCAGAAAAGGGCAACTAGAATGATTAAAGGGCTGGAACACTTTCCCTATGAAGAAAGGTTGAAACGCTTGGGGCTCTTTAGCTTGGAGAAACGTCAAGTGCGGGTTGACATGATACAGGTTTACAAGATAATGCATGGGATGGAGAAAGTAGAGAAAGAAGTACTTTTCTCCCTTTCTCACAATACAAGAACTCATGGGCATTCGATGAAATTGCTGAGCAGTCGGGTTAAAACGGATAAAAGGAAGTGCTTCTTCACCCAAAGGGTGATTAACATGTGGAATTCACTGCCACAGGAGGTGGTGGCAGCCACAAGCATAGCCACCTTCAAGAGGGGGTTAGATAAAAATATGGAGCAGAGGTCCATCAGTGGCTATTAGCCACAGTGTGTGTGTGTATGTATGTATGTATGTGTGTGTGTATATATATATATATATATATATATATATATATATATATATATATATATATATATATATATATATATATATATATATATATATATACTTTTTTGGGGGGCCACTGAGTGACACAGAGTGTTGGACTGGATGGGCCATTGGCCTGATCTAACATGGCTTCTCTTATTTTCTTATGTCATCTCAGGACTCAGGTATGAGTCTGGCAGGAAACACTGCCTACCCGGGGAGGTTTGGGGATGAACAGCAGTGGAAGTGACAGATGAACTGCTTCCACCCCCCTCCTCCTCAGTTACTGGCACTGGGCCCTCCCTGACTCTGCAACGCTCGACCTTCTGGGAGAGCTCATCTCGCCTTCTGGGAGAGCCCATCTCACCGTTGGCCCGCTCGGCGACTGTGCCCTTAAGGCACGGGTCTAACATGGTCGCCATCATGTAGACCTTATCCTGGGTGAAAGTCTGAAAGCGGGCCTCAAGCCCTTCCTGCAGCCTAACAACCAGGGCGCGCACCACTGGAAGAACGTCTGCACGGCCTTGAGCTGGCACTAGAAACAAGGCCAGGTCCTCATGGGCCATGGGGACCATGGGGACGACCAGTGCGATGCTCGCCGTGTCAGATGAGAGCATTTCTGTGTGGGTCTTGAAGGGCCCAAGAACCTCCACAGTTTGAGAAATGGCCACCTAATCCTCTTGGGTGAGACAGTTCTCATCCCAAAAGACCCTCGTCTCAGACACAAAGGCATCCAGGGCTGCTCTCTGCTTCACCATGCACTCCAGCATAGCACAAGTGGAGTTCCAGCATGTGTTGACATTACCGGTTAGGCAGTGCCCTGGCAGGCCCGTCAGTGTCTGTTTTATATGCAGCAGATACGAGTCGTGATGTGCCGACACTTCTGGAGCAGAAGTCGGTACTCATGGGTCGCAGCTAGATACCAAAGATCCTGGCTTTTCGTCTGGCCCAATGCGTCCTTAACCACGAGGTGGAGAAGGTGGGCCACGCAAGGAAGGCGTTTTAGGCCCTGACGCTGGACAGCCGCCTTGATGTTGGAGCCACCATCAGTCACCACGAAGCCCTTAGTGACATCCCCGCTGCCTACCCAGCCCTCTAACTGCAGTGAGAGGTTGCCTTTGAGAGTGTCCGCCGTGTGCGGCGCGTCAACTACTTCGGCGTGCAGCAAGGCCCAGTGATAGCCAGCCTGGCGGCCCTGACCCTGCCTGTCGCTACTGACATCCCCACCCTGCAACTCACTGGATTGCCACCAATGCGCAGTCAGGGAGAGATACACCTCAAACGCATGTTGGGAGCTCCTGATATCTGAGGTGAAATGAACAGTCCCCCCAGCAGCAGAGGACAAATGCTTTTTCACCACAGATCTGGTCGCCCTGAAAACAGCTGGCACAATGGTCCGGCTAAGGGTGGTTCTAGCACGAACTTTGTACCAGGGAGCCAGGTACTCGAGCACCCCTAGCACCCCAGGATTCTCGACCACTGAAAATAGAAGCCCATGGGCGACTGACCTGGCAAGGTTCGAGGCGATCACCTTCCTGTCGTACCTGATTCCCCCTCTTGGGCACTGCAGCACCAGCCTGCTTCTCCCCCTTAAGATGCACCACTGGGTGGTGCTTCTGCAGGTGGTTCCGCATCCCCCCCGGAGTCAGGTGGGCACGGTCCCGCCCATGACTGATCCGGGCCCTGCACAGCTGCCATTGCGCATAGCGTGGATCATCCATAAGTCGGAAATACTTCCAGACTTTGGAGGTGTACGGATGCCCAAGCTGACTGGCAGCTTTGGTGTCCGGAGCCACCTCCTGTGAGATGCTCGGGGCAGACTAATTATGTTTCGGGGTGGCAGAAGGGGCTGGCCGCTGGGAGAAGTGGGCGGAGATTGAGGCACCTCATGTGTCTCCATTTCTTCCCCCTCCACCCCATGCAGCCTCCCCTCCTGGCCATCCCCTGAAGGACTGCTGGTGCCTGAAGAAAGGGGCTGGTCCTCCTCAACCAGCTTCTCCTCAAGCTCCTGCACAACACTCTGCACCCTCCTTGGGGTGATCATTTTGGACAGAAAACTGTCCCCAAAGCTCATCTCCAAGGAGGGCTGCTCTTGCTGCCCCTCCTCCAGCTGCTGAGGCCGAGCAACATCAGCTGGAGGAGAGACTGCCCAAGCAGCAGACCTATGCACAGGTGGGGGGGGGGAGACTTGGATCGTCCCCCTCCCCTCCACCCCTCTAGTCTTCTTCTTGGCCTTGCCCCAGGGCCCCTCTTCTGCTGCCTGTCACTCATGTCACCCTTGGCCAGTCTCACACAACCTGAACTGAGAGTGGGGTTTTTTTTACAAACCTAACTCACTGTACTGCACCCTGAACCAACAGGTGCCCTGACTTCTTTTTAAAAACCCTCCCACCAAAAATTGTTTGTTTTTTTCTTTGGTCCCTAACCTATCCTTCTTTGGGTTGGGGTAGTAGTGATCTGTTAAAGTTTAGGAGACTAGGTGATCCTGCCTCTACCTGGCTACAGTTTTTAAAAGGCTACCTTGAGATGAAGGCAATCCTTGTTATATCCTCCGAGTGAAATTTCTCCTAACTAGATCCTGGTACAAACTGGATTTCCTTGCAAACTAGAAATCAGGTGTCCCCTATAACTTGAGAGAAGCTGATGTTTACCCTATGGAAATCTAAGGATGCACCAGCTTTCAGTGGCTGAAAGCAAGATGCACTGCAACCCTAGTCTCTTTAAAAGGGAGCCTGATGTGGCCTAGTAGTCACACCGCCTTTTATGAGAAACCTAAAATCTTTTTAAATCACCCCTATCTGGCCTAGTTGGACTTTGAAAGAAGATAAAGCCCTAAACTGGATTTTTTTTTTTATTTCAAAAAACACAATCCCTAAAAACACCCTTATTAGTGGGGCAGCCTATTTAGTGGCCCTAGGCAAACCAAAAGCAGCCTCAGACTTCAAAAACAACTCTATAAACCCCCCACCCCACACAGCCCACACACCAACCCTCTCACACCAACCAGAGGTAACTTAAAAAAACCAAAACGTGACAGAAAGAAACTTAACTTTGAACCCCCCTTTTTACCTATAAGAAACCTCAGGCCAAATCAGTCAACAACACTGCCCCCAAACCCAGAACCAGGAAAAGGGACAACAGGAGAAGGCCAAGAAACTCAACTGTTTAAAAAGTGGCCTTTTCACCAATAAGAAACCTCAGGCCAAATCAGTCAACAACACCCCCCCTCCCAAACCCAGAACCAGGAAAAGGGACAACAGAAGAAGGCCAAGAGACTCAACTGTTAAAAAAGTGGCCTTTTCACCAATAAGAAACCTCAGGCCAAATCAGTCAACAACACCCCCCCCCCCCCCATAAAACCAGAAGAGGAGGATACAAAACCTGCAACAATAGATCCAAACAGAAGGCCAAGAAACTCAACTGTTTAAAAAGTGGTCTTTTAAACAATGAAAATAAGGCCAAACAGCCCCCCCCAAGAACCAGAAACAGAAGAGAAAAGGAACAATAGCAACACAACACAGACAGCAGCAACAAATCAAACACAGAAGCCTTTTAAAACAGTAAAAAAAATAACTTTTAACAATGCAGGAACTTTACCAACCCCTCCACGCCAAAAAACCCTTCACCCTAACCCCAAGAAATCCAAGCCACCCAAATCAAGAAAAGTAAATAGACACTGCACTTTTAAAAGTCCTCTCACTAAAGTAAGATACGGGCTAATTGGCAAACCCCCCACCCCACCACAGGCCCCCACCCCCAGCAGAATCCCCTAACCCCAAATAAGCTACCCAGTACTCACCCACCCAAATCTGGATAAGTAAAGGGACTCTGAGTCTTAAAAAGTCCTTTTACTAACTAAAATTAAAAGAAGAACCCCAAGACTGACTTACCTTTAGACATCTTCTCTTCTCCAGGCACTGTCTGGCAGGTCAGGCAAGGCTGAGAGAGAGCAGCAGCAGCTGAGGCCAAGGGCCAGCGCAGCACAATCTCTCTCTCACACCAACACAACAGCAATGGAGGAGTCCAGCCAGGCAGACTCCTTAAAAAGGTTCTCTGACCCACAGAGCAGTTTCAAAAAATAGCACTGCTCTATGATTGGCCAGAGAACACTGTTTACTTGGATACCCAAGTAAACAAAAGAACAACAATGTTGCTGATGGCTAAGGGATTTGCCCAGCCATCAGCTACACAACAGCCCTGCAAAGCATGCATTTGCAATGCATTTTGCAAATGCATGCTTTGGATTGGCTGCTGGGGCTCCTATCCCCCTCCCTCCCTGATCCCAGGGAGGCTATTGGAGAGGCGGAAAAAGGCTTCCAAAGGCAGGAAAGGAAGCAAGCAGCTCCCCTGAGGCTGCAGAAGCCCCTTTCCCGCCTTTTCCATTGACTTCCGAATATTTATATGGAAGTATACGGGGAGCCATATACAGCTCCCATTTAATGGCCTGAAAATGGGATTGGTAGTATACGGTGCCATATACTTCCGAATCAGGAGTGATTCGGTGCTTTATGCGGTTCGGCCAAACCAAATGCACACCCCTACCCTTGACCACAGGCAAAGATTAGCCATTGCACTACCTTAAAAGTAGGGGGACTTCCGGTTTCCGGTCAATGAATGAAGGCGGCTGCCGCAGAAGCTCCAAAAACACTAAGTTGTTTTATTAGCCTTTTAAACAGCATTACTTTTTCCCCTGTTCCTTCAGGCTGTCAATTGTTTGAAGCAGCTTAACAGCAACATGGTCAAGTCTTCCTGGCCGACTTTTATCTCCTTGTTTTATAAATAGCTGGTTGCTAGGTATTTACTGGCTCGTTTCCCAGCTGATGTTTTCAGAGGAATAGTATGTAATTGCTTGCAACTTGAGAAGTTGCTAACTTTTACCCTGGATGAAAGAGACTGTGTTTGGTGATGCAACCCTGCGGTTTAATATCAGCCTGAGCCAAGGAAGTAAAGCAGTTATTTTTTGCTATTACATTTTGAGACTAATATGGGTGTGTCCAAGCATAGAAGAGACCAAGAGGAACCTTTATTACCTCCTCCCAAGCAGAAGAGAATTGGAGACTTTTACTCTACACAAATTCCAACCTCCAATCATTTTGAGATTCTGGCTGACTACAATGATGATTTAAATAAACCAGCTTTAAATGAATCAGCCTTAACCAAACAAAATGTTGGTGATTCTCACCCAATAATTAATAACAGTAGTAAGCCAGATGAGGCAGTGCTGAGTCCTCGCAACAATTCTAATGACCCATCTGATCTGATCAGCCTTGTTGCTATAACAGTTGAGCACATCTATAACCAACTAAAACTGCTGCATAGCAAAATCGATCATTTCAGTAAGCAGCTCTCTTACTTTGGAAAGAGACTCCAGGAACTGGGAGAGATGGAATCTCCAAAAAGCCCTCCAAAAAGCTATCCCAAGACTGCCTTTTCAAAGCGAGTAACAAAGTCAACAATAGGTTACAAATTAAAGTCTTCATCCGATGAGTGAGAGCAACTTTATGAACTTATCCTCACCCCAAACAAAATCTGTTTAACCATCTGCAACTATAAGGGGAGGGGCCCTTTGTGGAACTCTATGCAACTATCCAAAAGACATCTAAGAACTTTATTCCCAGGGGAAATGGCTTGGATTGATCTACATGAGATAGAATTCTTTGATGCTTGTTCCCAGTCACGGAGGGTGCTTTTATCATTTAGGTCAGCGCAGATTCCCAGTCACGGAGGGTGCTTTTATCATTTAGGTCAGCTCAGATTCCTCAGCTTTTGTTGAGATCTAAAAAATATCTCTCATCCAAAGGAATCTTCCCTACGCACGTCTTTAAGAATGAAATCATTCTATCCCTGATTCATCGAAAGAAATATCTAGACCTACAGGATAACTCTCTAACAGTTGCAGATAGATCAGGTGACATCTTGAATGTGAACACTTCATCTGCCACGGCAAATTTGTCACCTCAATCTTACCCTCTTAATGAATCTATGGAGGTTGTTTTTGCAACCAACATCTTGGAAGACAATATTAGAGATCAGTTCCAATCCCCCGACTTATGATCAACAAGACATTTTTAAAAGACTAGACTTGTTGAAAGAAAGCCTCTTATTGAAGCAGAATGGGAAGCAAAAGAGCTCTCCTGGGACTTCTTCTATTGAGTTGAGAGAGCTTCAAGATATGCCTTTGATCGACCTAGATCAACAAGATCCTCCTCACTCTTCAATTTCCACTTGCCCTCCTTTAACAAACTCGAAAATGGATAATACGATATCTACTCTTCCATCAGAGATTTCACTAACCACTTACCCCCAACCTGTAATCAGGCAACCTTCGGAAAGGCTGGTCGTTGTTGAAATCCATCCAGCGCTTACCATGTCTATGGACAATTCCATCAATCCTAAGGATAATTTCATCTGGCCAAGCCTTTGTGAACTTAGCAAAAATATTTCTAGGGGCCTCGAAAATGAAGGTATGATTTTTGTTTCTCCCTGCTTGCCAAACCAATTTTCCCAAGATGACTGACTGAGATCCTCTTCAGTGTCTTCAATTCCAAATATTTCTCCATTATCGGATATTAAGATCATCTCGTGGAACGTGGCTGGTTGGTGGAATAAATCCAAAGATGCAGAATTTATCAGTTACCTTAAGAACTTTGATGTCATCTTACTCCAAGAGACTTGGTCCCAAAATCCGATTCATTTTGAAGGTTACAAGTCCTATTCACTCCCAGCCTTTAGAACCAACTCAAGAGGCTGTTTTCAAAAGGGTTAGTCTATATTTGTGTCTCTTCTTCATAAATCTGTAGGCATCCCCCTACAGGCTGGAAGTGTTATGGAACAAGCTATCAAGCTTCTTTATGGGAATCTTTCTATGATTTTGGTAAACATATATATCCCTCCTGCCCTAGATAAATCAGCCCTTTTACATCATTGGGAATGTTTGAATGTAATTGTGAGTGAATTGGAAACAAAATTTCCCTCCTCTGAAATAATAATAACAGGAGATTTTAATGCAAGAGTGGGCAATGATGATAAAATCTTTTTTAAGGCCCTTAACCTCAATCTAGATGATACCTTACCACCTAAAGATAGCTATTCAAATTTGGCAGGCATTTGCTTTGCCAAATTTTGTATCCCAATACAATAGGGTCTGGCTAAATGGCTTGGAAAGATTTTCTCATTTGGGGGATTTTACATTCATTTCTAAGAAAGGTTGCAGTATAATTGATTATATTACTGTCCCTTTCTCACTAGAATTTTATATAAAAGATTTCTGTATAGGTGATCTCATTATCAGCGATCACCTTCCACTTATTTTGACCCTTCATACAGAGTCTTCCCCAGACTTTTCCCTTAATCCCTCTATACACTTGACAGAGTCTACATCCTTACCAAAAATCTGCTGGAATAGTCAGACTAAACAAGCAGCTCAGTTACTTTTAAATTCTCATTCTCTTTTGAATCTTAGAAGGGTTTTAACCACTGCAATGAATTCTTCAGTGCTAATAACAGCTTATGATTCCCCAGTATCTAACATTCTTAGTTCACTAAATGTTAAACCTAAAAATGTAAAAAAGGAAAGAAACATAAAATCTCTGCAGCCCTGGTTTGATAGAGAATGTAGAGCCGTTAAAACTCTGTTGCGCAACACCTACAGATGTTACCGTGACTCTGGGGCTTTGTCTTTACCATCAGAGTACTTTGATCTTAAAAATCAGCTGTCCCAGGTTATTATAAACAAAAAGAATGATTATGTTAAACTTCAATGGGAGGAGCTATACCAGGTCATAATCTTAAAGAACTCTAAAAAATTCTGGTCTATTGTATCAGGTGCCCATAGAGCTGATGCCCCTTCTATGTCTGCTATTTCCCCCAATGTCTGGTACCAATATTTCTTCTCTATGTTCTCCCAAAGCAAACTATACACTTCTAGACCTTCCGAACTTTCTCAGGTAGATCTTCCAGAGTGGCCCTCTGTGACCTCTGATGAAGTTAAAGATCTAATTTTGCAATTGAAATCAGGTAAAGCTGCAGGACCAGATGTTATTCCCTCTGAAATCCTAAAGTTAGATCCAGATTGGTGGGCTACTCCCCTCGCATCTCTTTTTACTAGTATTGACAGAACAGGCATAATTCCCAAAGCCTGGCTTAATTCAATAGTAGTTCCAATTTATAAAAAAGAAGATCCCGCCATTCCAAATAATTACAGGCCGATTCGTCTCCTATCTACCATTGGTAAGTTATATTCTAAGTATCTGCTGAGGAAACTTGAACAATGGATGACACGAGAAAAAATCCTTGGTCCGGAACAACTGGGTTTTTGTAAAGGCAAAACTACTCTCGATCATTGTAATACTTTGTCCCATCTAATTTCCAAATACACTATTGGGAAAAAGATGAAATTGTATAGACTTAGACTTAAAGGGAGCATTTGATTCAATTGACAGAGACCTGCTTTGGGCCAAACTGGAACAAACAAGTATTGATAAAAGACTCCTTATGCTCATTAAAAAATTATATACTTTCAACTTTTGTCAAGTCAAATGCTCTTTGTCAGGCAATCTTACGTCAAAAATTCCGTTAAGAAAGGGGGTTAAACAAGGTTGTGTGTTGGCCCCCTTTTTGTTTAACCTCTTTCTTAATGATCTTGCTCCCTTTTTGTCAGATACTGACCATCATAGTCCAAAACTTGGTACCAGACATGTTCCCTTACTGTTATATGCGGACGATACAGTCTTACTATCTTGTTCTAGAATTGGATTAAAACGTTTACTTGTTCGCTGTATCACCTTCCTTAACAACAATAAGCTCCTATTGAACTATGACAAATCTAAAATTGTTGTATTTTCCAAATCTTGGAAACCAACTAAATGGTCAATAAGCGGCAAAGAGATAGAACAAGTAAAATACTATAAATACCTAGGAATTCATTTCCAATATAACACACTTTGGACTAATCACTGTAACTGTATAATTAAGTCAGTCAATGTTAACGTTGCAGCTATCCAGCGCTTCTTTTACAGCAGAGGCGATCAGTTTATCCCAGCCGCGCTAAAAATCTTTAAGGCTAAGTGATACTGCAGCTTTTATATGGGGTCCCAGTGTGGATCACAGCCCTGGATAACAACATTGAAGGTGACCAATCAAAATTCCTACGGAAAATCCTGGAATTCCCAAAGTGCGTACCATATGCAGTTTTATGTTTAGAAACAGGGACGAATCTTGTGGAAACACAAGCATGATTAATGTCACTTAAATATTGGTTACGGCTACATTTCCACTCTGATTCGGAGAGCCTTTTATATCAACTGCTCTCAGAATCTAATATGTCAAATTGGCTACTATTTATTGAGGGGGAAATTAAATCTATGGGCATTGATTTAGATTCACTTCTTATGCTATCCCTAAAAGATGCATTTTTGAAACTTAAGCTCAGAATTCTAGATATTGAAATGCAAACGTTATATAGCCTGGCCAACAAGTCTTGCTCCCTGCTGAATTTTGAACTTCCTCTTTCAGTAGGGAAATTAGCGTCATATTTCTCCTCTCTGCAAGCTCCACAGCAATGGCGTGCGTTCTCATTAACGAGATGTAATGCATTACCATCTGCTATCTTATTTGGTAGATTTAACAGGATTGAGTACTCTAATAGACATTGTCTTTGTAATCCCAAGTGTATTGAAACTATTTCCCATGTATTATTGAACTGTCCCCTTTATGATGATATTCGTTGTATATACCTGAAAGATATTTTAGCAGATATGTTGGGCTGTGCTGATTCAAAGTCCACTTGTTCTGAGGTAACTTTAACGGTTGCTAGATTTCTTCAACAAGCCATGGAAATACGACAGAGAATGGTTCTGGAATGACCACATTTTATTTGTTTTAATTATTTAATTTGGCTAAACTTGATTCATATATATTTTACTTATTTTATGTATATTAGCTCTCTACGTACTCTATTATCTAGGATTTTATATTATTTATATTGCTACTTTACTGCTAAATCTTTTTTATTCCAATAAAGGCTTGCTGCTGTTGCTGTTACCTTAAAAGTAACTTTGCTGAGTAATGCCTGAGCATATGAAGAGTTCAGTAACAAGACTGCAGTCATTTGGTACAAAATTTTAAAAGTTATAATACAATGCTAAACAGAATTAAACCCTTCTAATCCATTGAATTCAATGAATTTAGAAGGACAAAACGGTTTAGGACTGCACTGTTTTTCAGGAGTGGAAAAAAGGAAGGGAAAAGAGAATTTTACATTGAATATGATCTTAGAAGAAAAGGCAATTATTATGCAAATCCTACTCAAAGGCAAACAGACAAAAGAATAGGTAAAACAAGTTCAGCTTTTACTTCCCCAAAGCTTAAATGAATTCCTACTTCACTGAAGTCTCTCCCATGGGGCTTTCTTCCTTGTCAAGGGCGCAGCTCATGATTAACCCTGAGCTGACCTACAGATACAAAGAACCAAGACAAAGGATGCTCCTGGATTATATTAAAATTAAATTAAGATCCCTTTGTGGGATTGGCTGGTCCTTGCTGCAGCCCCCCCTCCCTTTCCCCACATGATTCCCTCAACTATAAGGTAAGTTTGTTGTCAGTTGGTCCCTTGACTAATTAGTGTTCCTACCTGTCTGCTTTAATAACTCTTGCCAGTGCCTGGCACCTTGCTGTATGTTGAGGTCAGTTTGCCATTGCACTTCTTTTTATTGCCCAAACTAAATGCAGTTCAGGTTGCATATACACAACAGCTCAAAAGGATGGGATGGTGGAGCTGGGTGGCAGCAGAATGTTTGGACAAACATCAGAGAAGGAATTTCTTTGGAGAAAGATTCCTTGTATCTTTGGGTCATCACAATGTGGAAAGTACTTAAAATATACTTGAAAATTATGTGTTGATCTTTGTGTAAATATGACACATGATGTTTTGCTGTGTAATTTCACTAGTGTAAGTACTGTTACAGCAGCAACAGAGCACCTTTGGATTCAACCCATGGTATCCATGTGCTAAGTAGGAAGATGAGGTCCATATTTTCTTTCCAACACATGTGTATGCTAAAAAATACACTTATTTTTCATTGTAGCTTGGGAACCTGCATCTATATAATTCATGCTGTCTCCCATGCAGAGAAAGTATTTTTTGTTGTTAAATTCTTAGATATATTCTGAAATTCTTCATTCCTTTGCAGGCAGTTTCCTTCACAATGTTTTGGACTAATGTGCAGAAGTTCTGCATCAGTAGTGGAGTACACATGCACATGTACAACAAAAACTTACAGATATTTGCTCCCAAACTAAACTAATCAGTCACCAAAAGTTTAGTGCACATATTAAGGCTGCATCCACACATTGTTGAATATTGCACTATTACACTATCAAATCACTATCAAAGTTTGAGTCCAGTGGCACCTTGAAGACTAACAAAGTTCCAGCTGGCTTGGCATCAGGAGGTGTGGCCTAATATGCAGATGCGTTCCTGCTGGGCTTTTTTCTGCTAACAAACCAGGTAGGGCCCAGATGTCCATAGGGAGCAGATTCCACCAGGTAAGGGCCAGGACCGAAAAAGCCCTGGCCCTGGTAGAAGCAAGATGGGCATCTCTTGGGCCGGGGACGGTCAAAAGATCTTGAGAAGCTGAATGAAGCGACCTCTGGGCATATATGGGGAGAGACGGTCCTGCAGATATGTTTGTCTCAGGCTGTGCAAGGCTTTAAAAGTCAAAACTAACACCTTGAAATGGACCTGGTACTCTATTGGCAGCCAGTGCAGGCCACAGAGCACCGGCCATAAGCACACCCATACCCGTATCACAGTCATTTACATCTGGATTGTCTTATCCACACTGGAAAATCCTGTTGTAAATTGTTGCTAAATTGAAATGATCTAGTGGTATGTGCACGCAATGCTTTGCAGTTCATCCATATTGATTTACCTATTTTTTTTTGGATGTTCTGCATTTATCAAGTCCAGATACTGGCATTATAAAACACAGGTAAAGAAGTAATGCTAAACATTATATATATATATATATATATATATATATATATATATATATATATATATATATATATATATATATATATATATATATATATATATATATATATATATATATATATATATATATATATATATATATATCTTGGCTGGGTAAAAATTAGATCCAGGCTTAAAGGCCTTCTCCTGAAGGGATACTGCTCACAAGGAAACTCCATTAATTGAACATGAACAACAAAAGAAAGAAAATTCTGAAATGGATCAGACTGGAATGAGGAAGTTTACACTATAATGGTCATCCTCCTCCCTTTAGAGAGGCTCATGGTCTTCAAACATGAGGTATAGCTTACAATGGATATTGTTCATGTTCATTAGTCCTCCCTTCCAGTCCTCCAACAAAAAGGGGGAAAATATTAACGATCCGCACACAAAAATGCTGTAGTGAAATCACTTTGTATCAAAGAGCAATCTCACAAATGGAATCTAGACTTTCCTATCCCATACTACTATTTCCCTAGTTTGGTGGTTCAGTACATGTGAATTCATGCCGTTTCTGAATTTCTCACCCTTGTGTCATATTGCACCTAACCAAATCCACTGAATTTCTGAATTCATGCAGTTTCTGAATTTCTCACCCTCATGTCATGTTGCAACTAACAAAATCAGTGCACAGCTCCATAGATTATATAAATAATGTGCAAACCAGCCAGTCATTTATTTACAAACACTTTAAAAAAAAAAAAGAATTCCTGTTTAGTGTCCATCAAAGTCTTTGATATCATTGTTATATTGTGCATTTTCTCATACCCTTATGGGAGCTACATCACTTAATTGCCTGACTCAAGCATCAATTACTCTGGGGGTGAATCAGTTTCACCTATGGCACACATGCAAATGCAGCCACAAAGCAGAAGGAAATGAACTTCTATCATTACATTTATTGTGCAACCACAAAGATGTCTGGAGCACTGTTCAAGTCAGAAAGGCAAGGCGATAGACACTTAGTTCATGAGTAATTGTGGCATTCCGAAATGATGTTTGCCCACTGAACACGTTCACCATGAAGTTCTCAGTATCCTGATTTTTTAATGCAACTGAAATAAGTACCAGGAACCTTGGTCTCCATGACAGAGGTTATCCTAGCTAAGGTTACTAGGATATGAGGCTGAAGTTTTGATTGTGCGCCTGCTCTCTTTGGTGGAAGTCCTGTTCGAATATTCACATAAACTGCCATTTATCATTACTTTTTGTTTACAAGCTTCCATCCAGATCTCAATTCCCATGATGGGGCTCAGATCCAACCCTATTTGCAGTAATTGTTCTAAGATTTTTTGAGGCATTGAATCAATAAAGTGTTTACTGTTTAACTTATCTAAAAATATTTTACATTTATATAGAGCCTTTCATCCTGAAAGATTTTGAAGTGCTTCACAAACTATGCTAATACAATTGCAGCACCAGTAGAAATGCAGCAGTAGCAGAACAAACGGGTTAGTGCTGAAAATAAATGTCCTGGACAAGGGCATTGGACAAAGTGTTTGTTTTGAAGAAAGAAAAAATGTAACAAAAAGCCTTCTAGGTGTTTACTTTAAAAATTTAAGGTTAACAACAAAATGTATTCTGTAGACTGAGCTCAAGTAGTGTGCGTGTGTGTGTGTAGGAAATACTGCACTTTACTGGAGCCTGGGAATCCAGGGATCACAGCTCAGACCACAGCAGTGGGCTTGAATAGGGTCTAGTTCTGTCATTTCATTCATAAATCATGGCATTGTATATGTGGGATGGATTACAGACTGGAGAAGAGTGAGTGCCACATTACAAGAATGTACTAGGCTAGGGTTGCCAGGCCTGGTCTGACAACCACTGGGAGATGGGGGCGGGGAGAGACATGGGAGTGGTCATTGACAATGGCATGTTTTTCACCAATTGAACTAGATCTTATCTTAGAGTCTAAACAGAAGATAATCTCTAAAGTGTATGATTGGTTACTGCAAATCAAGATGCAGGAGGAAGTCGTAAAAGAAGCATGGATCCGTTGGTTGAAGGACTTTGGCTACAACATAGACTTGGAAGAATGGGAAAAACTATGGAAACAGAATTTAAAATTAATAAAACCAGCAGATTTTAAAGAAAACCTATATAAAATGGTATATAGATGGTACCTTACACCAGACAGGTTGGCCAAAATTTATCCCACATACTCCAACAAGTGTTGGAAGTGTCGAGAAACTAAAGGGTCCTTGTTTCATATATGGTGGCAATGTAAAGATGCCAAAAAATACTGGACACAAGTTAATATTTGGACCCAAAAGATCCTAAAAATACAAATCAACCATGTGCCGGAGTTGTATCTTTTAAACATTTGTAGACAAAGCCTCCCTATGACCAAATTGAAACTGTTATTGTACATAGTTACTTCTGCCAGAATACTATATGCTAAATATTGGAAAAATGACAGAATCCCTAATAGAGATGAACTTATTAGTAAGCTGTTGGACGCTGCAGAGTCTGATTTAATGTCCACAAGATTAAGAAATGGTAACTTGCAAAAATGTCAGGAGGAATGGGACCCCATTTATAAATGGGTCAAAAGTAAAGGTTTTGGTTTGGAGTAATCATAATTCTTTTTTGCTCTTTAATCCTCTCCGCCTCCCAGTGTATGACTGGGTATTTGTTTTAGATGTTTGATTAGGAATGTATAGTGTGGTGTATTGAGATGTGTAGTTTGTAGTTTGTTAGTGGTATTGTTTGTATGATTGTATTTGTATGTGTATTGTTTTATGTTTCTCTCTGTTATGTGCTAACCTTCTTTCAATAAATACTATTTCCTAAAAAAAAAAAAAGACAATGGCATGTTTTTATTTCTAGAAAAACTCAGTTGCATGGTTGGAATGTGCAAGGACTTGTGAGGGATAGCCAATCCCACATTCGGAAACTCCTGGAGGTGGAACTAGGGGAGGGTGGGATTTGGGAGTGAAGAGCAGCCATTTGTTGTATGAGAACAGATCTCTATAGTCTGGAGAAAAGTTGCAACTTTGGTATATCTCCAGGAGCTACCTGGAGGTTGGCAACCCTCAGGTACCACCTTTCCCCTGTATTTCCTCCCCATATCATTTCCTTTTTCCAGCCTTCTGACAACCACCAGATCCTCACTTTCCCCTGCTTCTGTCTGTTCTTCTCACTCATCAACCAACCTACCTTTTATCTGCCCCCCCATCTTCAATGATATTTATTTTCATCATTTATATATATTTATTGTCAGAAAACTTTGTGACGTATGGTTGCCAATCCCCAGGTGGGGGCAGGGGTTCCCCCGAAGGCCCTCCCCCCGCTTCAGGGACATCAGAAAGCGGGGAGAGGGGAGGGAAATGTCTGCTGGGAACTCTATTATTCCGTATGGAGACTTTACCCATAGGAAATAATGGAGACTTGATCGGCAGGTATCTGGGGCTCTGGAGGGGTTGTTTTTTTTAGGTAGAGGCACCAAATTTTTAGTATAGCATTCCGTTTCTCTCTCCAAAATACCCCCCAATTTTCAAAATGATTGGATCAGGGGGTCCAATTCTACGAGCCCCAAAAGAAGGTGCCCCTATCCTTCATTATTTCTTATGGAAGGAAGGCATTTAGAAAGTTGTGTGGTCCCTTTAAATGTGATGGCCAGAACTCCCTTGAAGTTCAATTATGCTTGTCACACCCTTGCTCCTGGCTCCACCCCCAAAGTCCCCAGATATTTCTTGAATTGGACTTGGCAACCCTACTGTGAGGTAGGTTAGGCTGAGAACATGTGACTGACTCAAAGCCATCCAGTGAGCATCCAGAGCAGAGTGGGAATTCAAACTTGGATCTCTCAAATCCTAGTCTGAAACTCTAACCACTATACCATACTGCAGGCCTTGGATTCAGTGGGAGCTCACAGGAGTGCAGCTCCTGAACCTTTCTGAGAATTCCACCTCCTCCTTTCCACCTTGTCCATTGAACAGTAAGTGCAGATGCATAACAATCCCTGAATGAGCTCCACCACCTATTTTTCTACAAAACGATCCCTGCCACACTGGCTTCCATGGGATGGCTGCTGTTGAACAGCTGGGTGTCAGGATATGCAAAGCCAAACAGTTTCTAAGCACATGCTGGGAAAGTGAAAGTAACTGAACTGCCAGGTAGATCATCTAAGTGACAGAAGGTGGCTGGTTGCCAGATTGCATCAGCCTGGGCAATGTCAGCATGACTCAGCAGGAAGCTGATTGGTTACCTGGGTGGACCTGATGTATAAATGTACAAAGACACTTTGTACACTTTACTGTGTGTGAGATATGTATAGTGGTGTTGCGGCGGAGCATTCTGTCGGATTGGAGAGTGAAGGTGTAAATAAATTGTATATAGTGGTTTTAACACTGCTGTGTGCAAGCCTTCATTCTTTGCATCACTAAAACCACCCTCACTAAGCACAGGCGCATCAACACTGGGCCTGTGTCAGTTACTCATCAAGTGTCATGATATCAAGTTAGTCAGTGTTTGCTGTAAGGACTGGCCCTGAAAAGTTCTCCTTCAGAGGCCAAAACAGCCCTGCCCCTTCTCCTGTCTTTTATTGAAAGAAACCAAGACAAATTTCGTACTATGCTTGTTCTGGGTGGAGAGCTCTTTTGCTCCCGGGGTTTCTCTCAGTTTTCGCACAAGCTACCCCAGAGCTGCGAGTTGGCACCACGCTGCTTTTCTGCAGCAAGCGAGATCCTCCTACAAGCGGTTGCTACTTTGACAAGGACTGGCTACTTTGGACATTTTTCTTAAACCTACAGGAGCTGCTTCTCTTATTTTGGGAAGTAAACCTTATATTTTCATTTATATTTCAGATTTTTCTGCAATCCTGGGGTGTTTTTCAGGCTTGTAGAAGGATCTGTTTATGGCCCCAGTCTCTGGATTTAAGTATTCAGTGATGGGGCCACATAGAGAATTAGATATTTTGACAAACAGGGGACCCAGCAGGACTTGCAAGGGGAAATCTCATTTTTCCTCCCCAACTATTCCCTCTTTCTCTTCCCTGAAAGCCCCTATTGCCTCTCTTTTTTTCCTGCTTCCTTTTCTCCTTCCCATGCACCAGCTAACCTGCCATCATCTGTCTCCCTGTCTTCAACTTTCCTTTCTTCTGAACCCTTGGCATCCTATCCCTGTGCAACTGGTTCTCCTCCCATGCCAGGACCAATTGCACAGTGAGGAACCCACAAGGACTTTGGAGGGGGGGCATCTCACTTTCCCTTATACCCTCTCCCCCATTATTTCTTTTTTTCATTTGCCTGGAAGCCCCATAACGTTTCCTTACTTTGTTTTCTCCTTCCCACCCACACACCAAACTTTTATTTGGCACCTATTTCCAGTGACATTTATTATTTATTTATTTCATTTATACCTCACCTTTCTCCACAATGGGGACACAAAGAATTTTACCTCTTGCAGGGTGGGAGCAGATGTGTCTGCACTTTCCAAGCTGGCAAGAGGCGTTTGTTTACGAGCCTCCATCCAGAGGCTAGGGCTGCCAGGCCTGATCTGACAACCACTGGGAGATGTGGGGAGGACAGGAGCACACAGCATCCACTCTTTTCAAGTGGATGCTGCTGGCTCCCACCTTACAAGAGGCGATGTGCCTCTTGCAAGGGCAGGAGCCAGCAGCCCTCACTCCCTGCACCCCCAGTCATTTGAAGGGAAGTTTCTTTTTAAATGATTGGGGGGGGGGCTTGTAGGAGCTGCATCGGGTATGTGATGATGTCACTATGCATGATATCATCATGTCAAGGGCGGCCATGCCCCCCAAATCCCTCTGTCGGGGACAAAATTGAACCTGGCAACCCTAAATATAGATTTCAGATTGGTTGATTGATTGATTGCAAACTTGGGGTTTTCCCTCAGGTTTGTAGAAAGATCTGTTTTATCTGTTCATGGCTGCAGTCTTTGGATTTAGTTATTCACAGATTTGGCCATGTTGAGAATTAGATACATTGATAATTTCTAAATTGTGCACTGGCCCAGATAACAAAGCTGTTGTCAATGTATCATGCCTAGGGGCTCTTCAAGTATGTCTTGTTTATGTTTGTCCATATATTGACATAAAATGAACCCATGTGGATGCCCATAACAGGAGCTTGTATTTTTGTGATAAACACTGCCTACAAAAACAAGGAAGCTGTGTGCACTTGCCTGCCTTAATCTAATACTAGTTTATACACAAGAAATCCCATCAAGCAATTTGCTGCTTCATGCAGTGGTTGTTTGAATTTGAGAATAGTGTAGACTTGGAAGGAAACTGCATTCTAAGTTGTTGTTTTTTTTCAAAAATAGAATTTTCAAAATAAAGATTAGTTTTGAAACAAACATTTTCTGTGTAATAAATTTTGCACTGTGTGACAAACCAAGAATTAATTTTGGAGCTGAGAAGGCACTGTTTAGTAAATGAATATAATGCTGTGAAATAAATAAAAAAAACTACCACAAGAAAACAACATGGGAGACTCCCTGGAACAGAAAAAAGGGAAAACAAATAGACTAAATAACTGGCATCGTTTAATAGTCACTAGGCCAAATAACTGGGAAGCGGAAATGCAAGTGGGATCCACTTACTGTTACAAGAAGAGGGGCTTTTTAAAATTAAAAACAAACAACCTTCTATCAAATAAAAAATGCAACACAATAAATATTTTCCTGTAATGGACATACATAGGGAAAATGGGGTGTTGCCATGGGTACTTGTCTCAATTCTTAAATGCTAATGGTGAGACAAAACAAAAATGTGAATTGAGTAAGTGTTCAAACATGGCTCAGAATTTTCTGCAAAGCACCAGGGATTCCTATCCAAGTTGATGTGAAATAATCTGCTGAAGACAGAAGACTTAAAGACTGCTAGAATACTTGCTAATTATATGCTTGGCATGAACTTTTTTTGAACAGGAACACGCAAGAATGCAGTTCCAGCTGCTTGGCCTGAGCTTCGGCCAGGGCTGGCGCTAGCGGTTCTGTTTCCTATTAATTAGCCAGTTTTTGATCCACAAGAGGACTTGCCCTTTTACCCCATGACTCTCGAGCTTACTAAGGAGCCTTTGAAGAGGAACTTTATCAAAAGCTTTCTGGAAGTCAAGATAAACAACATCTATTGGGTCTCCTTTGTCCACACGTTTGTTCACCCTTTCAAAGAACTCTAACAGGTTAGTGAGACGATCTTCCCTTACAGAACCTATGCACAGCTTCCTCAATAATGTTTGTTCATCAACGCACCTATTAATTCTCTAATAATGGTTTCCACTAACTTTCCTGGTATTGAAGTCAGACTGACTGGTCTGTAATTTCCTGGATCTCCTTTGGAACCCTTTTAAAAGATGGGGGTGACATTAGATACCTTCCAGTCCTCAGGAATGGAGGCAGATTTTAATGAAAGATTACATATTTTTGTCAGGTGATCCACAAGTTCACCTTTGAGTTCTTTCAGAACTTTTGGATGTATGCCATCTGGGCCTGGTAACTTATCAGTTTTTAAATTTTCTCTCAGTTGTAGGACCTCCTCTCTCATCACCTCAATCTGGTTCAAAATGAACAGAAAGCATGAACAGAAAGCACAAGCTTTCTGTTTCTGTCCTTTGCATAGAAGGTTTGCATCTTGTTCTTGGTGTAAAGAAATCTTGACTATTTCACCTAGTGTGCAGGGGTAGATAGAAAAGGGAAAATGCAACATTTCTATTTTGGATATTGCAAAGCAATGTACAATGTACTGTCAGTTGCTGAATAAGTCCTAAAGATACATTCCTACCATTGTGTGAGTTTAACTGTTGCAAGATGTGAGACAATCTTCTTATTTAGTGATAGGAGCTTTGCTGTTCTAACTGTCCTTTAATTTGAGAAATATTTCTTTACCATATAAAGAGATTCTCTAGAGTTACATGCATATCTGTCAGCTGTGCCAGAAGTGATAACATTGGCTAGTATGGCTAATTATCTGTCCAGACAAGAAATCACAAGACTTCTCTAGTGACCAGAATGACTCTTACATACAAGGGCAGCCTGGTGTCCCATGGCATCCTAGGCAGACTTGCTGCCTGGTGCCCGCCCCTCAAAAGCACCCCCACACCTCCCCCCATGGCTCTATGCTCCCCCCTGTGCCTCCTCCCCTCCCCGCCTCCTCCTCCTCCCTCCTGGCCCTTCCCCACCCCATGTCAATTTCCAGGCATGCCTCCGTTCCTGAGGACTGGAAGGTATCTAATGGAGGCTTCACAGTTCTTTTGACTGAACTAGACAATGTTCCCTGCATGCAATGGCTATCCCTATTACTATCCACATAATTCCACTCTTCCATTCTAGAGAATGATAAATGGAATCATACCGATGATGCTATAAATGAAATAGGCTATGATACCAGGAGTCTCCATGGATTTCAGAGGAAGATGCCAGCAATGAACTACCATGTGAATTGATTCAAAGATTATAGCTGGATTATTTGGCTCAAAGTACACACAACTGAGAAACTATCCTAGAAGCATCTACGGTGATGCCTATTCCTTAAGTCTGATTTCCTATTTTGGGGTGAGAAGGATATAACTTTTTGCCAGACCAGAGGAGAAGCAGAGCACTAATTTCTTTAGCCTACATGCTCCACTTGAACATATCAACAATAAAACAATTTTATACTGAGTCAATTCGTTTATCACAGTCAGTACTGTCTATATTGTTAGGCAGTGGTCCTCTGGGCTCTCATGTCTCCTGTTACCTGACCCTGTTAACTGGAGATGCTGGAGACTACATACAAAGCAGATGCTCTACCACTGACACATCAGCCTCTTCAGCCAACCTTCCAAAGTAATGACATCGCCACTACAGGGGAATAGTTTGACATGAGAGAATCCAGTCACACAGGTTGAAGAAAATGGTAATGATTGAGTTTATTGTTGTGTACATGTATGAATGGTGAGAATGCATGTTTAAGTAGCAATTTGTGGTTTCGTTACTGAAGCAAAAAATATGTAAAAACAAAGCCTCACTGCATTAGTAAATAAAGCAGCTATTTTGTGAATGTGAATTTATTTTCTACATATTCACACATATTACTGGCTGTAACAGGAAATATCATTACTAGCTGCTAACAATACTGAGGATACAGTTTTTTTTAAAAAAATGTTTGCCCCACCATTATTTTCTAAAAAAGAGAGGAGATTTAATTGACAGCTCTATTTTACCAACAAAAATGAAAATAAAAAGCACATCCAAAGGCAATTTGTTTTTGGGAAAAAAATCAGTAGCCTATTTCGATTTCAATGAGATTACTTACTAGAAAATTAAATACATTTTCTATTAAATGTAATAATGAATTCCATTGTCTATGTTGCTCAGGCAGAACTACAATATAATTGTGTTTAATACAATTAAACACGGTCTCTATTAAAAGTAATAATGCATTACTATTGTCTACATTACTCAGGCAGAACTACAATACAATTAAAGCCTTGTATCTGCCATGGGGATGAGGGTGCTTATTGCATTCTCATTATGAATGTTATATCCTGAGGCTCTTCTACCTACTTTGGTTTGCTTTTTCCATTTTTCAAAGACCCACTATGACTCTCTTTTGGCGTGAAATGCATTTGGGCTATTATCATTGTTGAAGCCCCCAATTGTTCATACAACTACATTAGGGTTGCCTTTGCCTAGAATCTGTGTAAAACAGAGGCCATAAAAGATGGCACAAGAAAACAGTTTAGAACAATGATAAATTGCAATCACTATTGTAAAAGAGATAGTTTTGTAGCCTCTGCTGTTTGAGATTTTAAAAGTTCTTGTAAGATTGCAATAGGGTCTTTGGTGACTCCAAAATATGGACGACATGCAGTAATGCATAGTCTCGGAAAGATTTTAAGATAGATTTTGCATCCAGGAATGGACCCCTCCAAGATAACAGAGTTCTCTAGGAAGAATTCCACAGTCCTGTCTGATATGAATTTTTGGGCTGACTATGGGCTATATCTTCTCCACTTATTTCAACAAATAGGTTGACCAAAACAGCCAAGTAGATAATGAATATTTATTTGGCACCCTTCCTGACCAACATCCAGCCCCTAAGGAGAATGAGCTGAAAACAGTTGAACAGCATACTTTTTGCCTGAAGAACCACTTTATCTCAGCAGGACTTTTTTTTGGTAGAAAAAGCCCAGCAGGAACTCATGTGCATATTAGACCACACCCCTGGTATCACCATTGTTTCACACAGAGCTTTTTTGTAGAAAAAGCCCAGCAGGAACTTATTTTCATATTAGGCCACACACCCTGACACTAAGCCAGCTGGAACTGTGTTCCTGGGAGTTCCTGCTCAAAAAAAGCCCTGCATCTCAGTCTATAGAGATCATTACTTGAATGACCCCCTTTCTTGTGACTGCCAGTTTCATAAGGGTTAGTTAACATACTGATAGTGCAGACTTAAACTGGCCTTATAGCTATTCTTCATTTCTGTGATCCCTCTGGTCTAAGGTGAGGAACTCTAACAGAATTTTCATTATCTCACCATTACAGTTCTCAAAATGGATTACAAGGAGCCACAATATTTAAACCAATATAAAATTGGTATAAGTTTGTAGAACAGACCTGTCCATAGGCATTAAGCCATTTTTTTAGCATCCCTTACAAGAACAACAACTCCTGTGCTTTTTGATTTGATGAAAAAGACAAACAATGATGAGCAATATCTAAGATATTTTTAATGTCACCTTTCCTCTGCACTGACCTGGATGGCCCAGGTTATGTAGGGCTGGCCCTGGTTAATATTTAAATGGGAGCACACCAAGGAATTCCAGGGTCACTATACCCTCACAAATGGGGGGAGAGGAAGGAACAGAGTGAGTCATAATGGAAGTTATGACATTATAACCTATAGGAAAATTTTGGGGAGCCAGATTGACTGTTTTACAACCAAATGACACCATAATTGGAAGTGAGCTTGTGCTGCCTTTCAACTAAAGACCCCTCCCCCAGGTTTCAGGTAAATTAGACCAAGGGGTCCAATTAGAGTTGCCAGGTCACAGGGGAGGGGGGACTTACCAGGAGTGGCAGGGAGGCTCATCTAGCATGCAGCGATGCATTATGTCACTACCCACATGACCTGGAAGTGACATCATCATGCCCAAAACATTGGTGTGGTGCTCTAGTATTTGGGCAAACACTCTATGGTAAATTTGGTTTCTACCATAGAGTTTTTACTCAAATACCAGAGTGTCATCCCAATGCCGCAGATGTGATGACATCACTTCTGGGTCATGTAGGCAGGTTGGATGGATCTCCCTCTCCCCCCCTACCAACCAGGTGATTGATGTGGGGCCAGGCATGGGGGGTCTGGGAACCCTAGGTTCAGTTCTGTAGCCCTCTGAACAAGGTGCTCCCAGCTATCCTAACAGCAAAGAAAAAAAAGGCCCCATTCCCATAAAACAGGGAGAGAAGGAGAAGTGAGCCAGAACTGCAGTTCTGTCAGGCCCTGCCATAGTTTGTATTGTCTGGGAGCCACCTACCCCAAGTCATTGCCCATACGCTGGACCTTGTTTTCTGCACTGAGTGGCTTGCTGGTGATCTAATTAGGGGGTTGGTAGTTTGGTCCATATTGTGATCAGACTACGTGCAGGGCAGGAGAGACAGGAACAAATTAGAAGTCTCAATGTGTGGATGAGACGATGGTGTAAGGAGGAAGGGTTTAAGTTTGTTAGGCACTGGGATGCTTTCTGGAACAAGCGGGAGCTGTACAAAAGAGACGGTCTCCACTTGTGCCCGGATGGAACCAGGCTGCTGGCGCTTAAAATAAAAAAGGTGGCAGAGCAGTTTTTAAACTAAATCTTGGGGGAAAGCCGACAGGAGATGAAATGTCTCTGGTTCGGGAGAACTCGTCTCAAAGAGATGAAGGGTTGGCTGCTATTTTTCTACCGGGTAACGGACCAGAGTTGTCCACTGTGATGGTGACAAACAGTATGGAGTGTCTGCCAGAGTCTCAAGGTGGCAGGAGGAAGGTGGCAGGCTTAGCTTGCCTGGGAAATTATAGATGTTCGTACGCAAATGCTAGAAGTGTTCGAAGTAAAATTGGTGAATTGGAATGTTTAGTGTTGGGAGAAAACATAGACATTGTGGGAATCTCAGAAACTTGGTGGAATGAGGAGAATCAGTGGGACACGGTGATTCCTGGATATAAGTTATATCGGAAGGATAGGGAGGGAAGGGTTGGAGGTGGGGTGGCTCTGTATGTCAGAGAGGATATACGGTCCAGTAAGACTGAGGTCAGAGAATTAGATTCACTTTTAGAAATACTTTGGGTTGAAATAGAGGGCCCAAAAGGAAATTTAACTATGGGAGTTTGTTATCGCCCACCAAATCAAAAGAGAGAGGACGATTATAATATGATGGAAGGCTTAAAGATAGCGGCTAAATGTAAAAACTGTGTTGTCATAGGTGATTTTAACTACCCACAGATTGATTGGGTCAATATGTGTTCTGGTCGCGAGAAAGAGATTGAGTTTCTTGATGCTCTTAATGACTGTGCTATGGAGCAGATGGTCTCAGAACCTTCCAGGGGTGGGGCGAGCCTGGATTTGGTCCTAAGTAATGCCCAAGACTTGGTGAGAGATGTAAAAGGGATTGCGCCGCTTGGGAGCAGTGACCATAATGTTATTGATTTCACCGTTTGTATAAATAGGGTGTTGTCTAAAAAGACCGCCACAACCACGTTTAACTTTAAAAGGTGTAAATACACTGAGATGAGGAGGCATGTGAGGAGGAAACTGAAAGGAAAGGTAAATACGGTCAAAACCCTTGGGGAAGCTTGGAGACTATTTAAAACTATAATCCTAGAAGCTCAGATAAAATATATACCACAAGTTAGGAAAGGCACAAACAGGCATAAGAAAAGGCCTGCATGGTTAACAAACAAAGTAATGGAAGCTGTAAAAGGTAAGAAGGACTCCTTTAAGTGGTGGAAAACCAGTCCAAGTGAGATTAGTAAAAGGGAACACAGGCTGTGGCAAATCAAATGCAAGACTGTGATCAGGCAGGCAAAAGGGGACTATGAGGAGCATATTGCAAAAAACATAAAGACCAACAGTAAAAATTTCTTCAAATATATTAGAAGTAGGAAACCAGCCAGGGAGGCACCATGGGGTAAAAAGATTACTAAAGGAGGATAGGGAAATGGCTGAGAAGCTGAATGAATTTTTGCCTCCGTCTTCACTGTGGAAGATGAGAACTTTTTGCCCGCCCCAGAACCACTAATTTTGGAAGGGGTGTTGAAAGACCTGAGTCAGATTGAGGTGACAAAAGAGGAGGTCCTACAACTGATAGACAACTTAAAAACTAATAAGTCACCAGGTCCAGATGGCATACATCCAAGAGTTCTGAAAGAATTCAAAGTTGAACTTGTGGATCTTCTAACAAAAATCTGTAATCTTTCATTGAAATCTGCCTCCATTCCTGAGAACTGGAAGGTAGCAAAGATAGCACAGGAGGTGGTGGCGGCCACAAGCATAGCCACCTTCAAGAGGGGTTTAGATAAATATATGGAGCAGAGGTCCATCAGTGGCTATTAGTCACAGTGTGTGTGTATATATAAAATTTTTTGCCACTGTGTGACAAAGAGTGTTGGACTGGATGGGCCATTGGCCTGATCCAACATGGCTTCTCTTATGTTCTTATTTTCTGAAGGCCTGGCAGCACTTGGTGCCTTCTCCCTGTAGGGGCACTTTAGATTTGTCATAGTTCAAAAGGAGCTTATTGTAGTTAAAGAAAGTGATACAACGGGCAAGCAAGCATTTTAATCCAATTCTAGAACAAGATAGTAAAACTGTATTGTTTGCATATAAAAGTAAGGGAACATGTCTGGCACCGAGTTTAGGACTATGATGATCAATATCTGACAAAAAGGGAGCAAGATCATTAAGAAAGAGGTTAAACAGAAAAGGGGCCAACACACAGCCTTGTTTAATCGCTTTGTTTAACGGGATTTTTGACGTAAGATTGACTGATGAATAGCATTTGACCTGACAAAAGTTAGTATATAATTTTTTAATAAGCATGAGAAGTCTTTTTTCAATACTTGTTTGTTCAAGTTTAGCCCAAAACAGGTCCCTGTCAATTGAATCAAATGCTCCCTTTAAGTCTAAAAAGGCTACATACAATTTCATCTTTTTCCTAATAGTGTATTTGGAAATTAGATGAGACAAGGTATTACAATGATCAAGAGTAGTTTTGCCTTTACAAAATCCCAGTTGTTCCGGACCAAGAATTTTTTCTCGTGTCATCCATTGTTCAAGTTTACTGAACAGATGTTTAGAATATAGTTTGCTAATGGTAGATAGGAGACTAATTGGCCTGTAATTATTTGGGATGGCAGGATCTCCTTTTTTATAAATTGGGACCAGTATTGAGTTGAGCCAGGCTTTGGGAATTATGCCTGTTCTGTCAATACTTGTAAAGAGGGATCCAAGCGGAGTAGATGGATGAAGGGTATCCTTTATTTAAAGTTTGATAAAGGCCTCTCTCAAAGGTCTTTGATACAGTTTTAGAGGGTAGCTAAGATGGTCTGCAGTACAACAATTAGATTCAAGTCCAGTAGCACATTAGAAACCAATAAGATTTTTGGGGTATAAACTTTCAAGCTCCCTTTGTCAGATAGCTGAGGATGTTTTAATTATTATTGTGAGCCACCTTGAACCAAGAGGAAATGTGGGATATACATGTTTTAATTAATAAATCAGATTGTACCCCATGGAACTCCACATGTCAACTCGCAGACTTAAGATAGCTGATCTCTAATGGCAACCCCTTGAGACTGATCCATAAGCAATGATTTAAAACAGTACAACACACAACCTCTGATACCTGTTTTCTGCCTCCATTTGATAGTATGATCTACTGTATCAAAAGCTGCAGATAGATCCAGGAGAAGCAACAATGAAGCATGAGCTTTGCCTACATTCGGGTGGAGGTCATCCACTAAAATCACATTAGCCATCTCTGGCTCATAGCTGGATTGAAAAGGGCACAAATCTTATGAGTTATTCATGGAGACCTGAAGTTGGTCTGCCACTGCTCTCTCAGTCATTTTGCTTAGAAAGGGTGGATTAAAGATTGTGGAACAATTAGTGATATTTTGGTCTAGGGATTATTTTTAAGGAGTGGATGGACAGTCACCTATTTGACTGCTCCAGGGAAAGTGTCCTGGGTTAGTGACTGATTTATGATGGTTATCAAGGGCCCATTTATGTAGTTCACATGATTTTAGGCCCTGACCTGGATGACCCAGGCTAACCCAGTCTTGCCTGATCTTGGAAGTTAAGTAAGGTTGGCCCTGGTTAGTATTTGGATGGGAGACCACCAAGGAAGTCCAGGGTTGTTATGTAGAGGCAGGAAATGGCAAGCCACCTCTATTTGTCTCTTGCCTTGAAAACCCTATGGGGTTGCCACACATCAGCTGTGATTTGATGGCACTTTTCAATACTACCACATGATTTTAGTAGCCAGAATGAGCAAAAGCCTTTACACATATTGAGATTGTGTCAATATCTGTTAGCAAAATTGCTGGTGTCTACTCTTTTGATGGGGGAATTAGCAAGAAGTAGACCAGAGGTAGAGCTCATGAGAGCTCGTTTACAAATTTACGGAGGTGCAGTTTCAGAAAGGAGACTACAGACTAAATATATTTTAAAATGTTTTACTATAAAAATATATATAGGATTTCAATCACATATATGCAATCAAACATTCATATGCGGTCAAACATTCATTAAAAGAGACTAGGAAGTAAGTGGTAAAGCATAGAGGTTTTTTAGGAATTATTGTGTGTGGGGGTGTGTGATACTACCTGGTCCATGAATCCTTGAAGCAGAAGACATGAAGGTGGAAAATGGCCCAAAGAGAGTTTGGGGGTGCAAGTCTGTGGTAGGGTAAGACAAGGCACACTGAACTGGCCATGTGCTGGCCTTGACATAGTCAAATTTGCGCCCTCAGGTGATGAGGTCATGTGATGCATGACATGTAGGGCAGCTGACCTGTGACACTGCATGACGCTTCTTACATGTGAGTCCTGATATCACATAAGGGGTGGAAAGGGGAGGCTCCCAAAAGTTTGACAAGATTAGCAAATCATGATGGGGTTATAAGGTAAACTGCCTTAAGCAAAGAAAGGAATTGGTCAATTTAGAGCCATATTGTAATCTACTGTAACACCATAGCTGACACAATGGGGATGGTCTTCATAATGGGATTAAATCCTCAGCAACAGTCACTTCCTTGGGCTTCTTCTTTGTGTCCAGGATCTCCTCAATGGCTGGCAGGAACAGTCTTTTTGTTATGTGCAGGAATGGTAGCAAGCTCTTTTGTCCAACTGCAGGCACACCCAGCATATGTGCTACTCTTGTTATGCCGTTATGGCTGCTGAACAGGAACAAAATGGATTCAGGATCCCTTCCATCATGGCTTCTGGTTAAGGCTGCTATTAGAGGCTCTCTTCCTTAGACAGGAGTGCAGTGATGTTCTGCATGGCCTGACAGCTTCTTGGGGAAGCCTGATCTAGAGTCCTTCTATGCAGTGGAATGCATAGCCACAGCAATGGCAGGAACAAGCAGGGAGGCCTCTTAGCTAAGCTGGAATGCTTGCTGCTTGGCCCCACAGAGTGAAATGTCTATATTGGGCTTATGACCGTGTAATTGATTGGACCCAATTATTGCTGAGAGTCCAATATAGCAGGATGCATATGCTTATAAGGATAAAAGCTAGGAGTTCAGGGAATCTGGCACCAGGGCCAGAGTAAGCACAGTCCATTAAAGATGGAGGAGGGGGCTTGGGCCTACATATTCATCATAGTAACGGAGTCAAAATGATGCACAATCATACCAGATGGTGTATTAAGCATTTCTTTTGCAAGGGCAATCTAACTGGTTACATCTGGGTCAGGCGTATTCATGTTATTTTATCAGCAAAGAATCTTGCAAAGTGTCACAGCTAATTGCAAATTCTTGAGAGAGTAAAGGTTCAGATTTAGGAATCAGCAGGTGACAAGTTACTTTAAAGAGTTGGAGGGACATGAGCTTGCTGATGCAATGGTTGCAGAGAAATAACATTTATTTGCTATAATCAGCACTGCTTCATTAGTTTTCCACTTGGCTCTATAGCATGTTCTGTCAGATGAAGTGCACGTTTCTACCAATGTCTTTCTAGACATTTTACAGCCTTCTTTTAATTAATTAGCTCTACACTAAACCATGGGGCTCGCTGAAGAAGAGCTACCTCAGGCAAAGATTTGGACTTCAGACATTTGCTGTTTAGTTTTTTTATTCATTTTTTGTAATGCTACATCTTTTAGAGATTTGCTCTGTCTCAGATATCTTCAAACTTTTTCTTGAAAGCAAAAAAGAAGATCTATCAAAATTTTGTGGAGAAAAACATCTTGGTCTTACACATTTATTCATAATTTAATTCAGATTTTATGAGTTCTTCATAAGGAATCCTCAGTTTTGATATTACCACCACACCAAACTGGTAATGCCACCATTGTTTCCATTTTCACAGATGCCACTCAGATGAAAAGATGGTGACTTCCTCATGGGTATACAATGAAAGGTAACTCTCATTTTACTTTCTGTATGCAAGTATAAATTACTAAGTACCAAATATATGTACCTCTTGTTGAGTTTGAAAAACCAGTGGGTATGTATCCTTTTTAAATATGAGGAAAGAGATACTAACTACTTTATAACCATGGAAGAAGCATCAGATAATACAAGTGAGAACTCACAAGGATTGCAGCAGATATCTCATTTCCCATTATTTCCTCTTTCCCTTTCTTAAGGCTACAGGCATTCTTTTTATCATTGTGGGGATTTTATAACCCCCCCCCCCGTTTATAATTCAATTTTTTATGCAAACCAAGGGTTTTCTTTCAGGTTTGTAGAAAGATTTAACGATCCTCATCTTTGGCTGACGTCACTATTAGAATATAGGTGGTGGTGATGATATGGAAACAATAGATTTAGAACACTGGACATTATAATTTGACATAGACATGGGAAAATGAAATAATTACCTGATGTTATTGAGGTAGTTCTGGGGGATTTGGAATAAGGGACCACCAAAATGTGACTGAAATTCAGATCTATTTCTCTGTTTTCCTGTTTTTCCCAGATTTTGTTGTTTCTGTGGAAGTCCCTTAGAAATGCTGGAGAAGTCAATGGATGGATGGGGAACCAATAAACCAGGGGTTTCAAACATGTGGATTAGGGGCTGAATCAGGCCCCCAGAGGGCTCCTATAAGGCCCCCCTAGCAACTGGCTGTCCTCTGCCTCCTTCTCCCCCTAACTTCCTTCTGCATAACAGTTTGCTTTGCAAGGCTTGCTGAATTGCACAAGAGCTACAGAGAAAAACCTCTATTTTCTCCTTTAGCTGAGGCTTCTCCCTTGGGGAGGGAAGGGAGGAGGAATAGGTTGCTTAGCCAGGCTCTCAATCGCACAGCAAAGCTACTGAGTCAAGCCTCTCTTCCTTCTATTGGCTGAGGCTCCTCCCCCTCCTCATTCCCTAGAGAAGGAAGGAAAGTGCCAGAGCTTCCTCTGCCCAGTTCCCTGGATCCCATGGGAGAAATACAAAGAAAGTGCCTTTAAGACCAACTAGTGCTAATGTTTTAAGCATGTTTTATTTTAAGTTTTTAAAAAATCATTAATTGTGTTTGTCTGTATCCTTTATAAGGTTTATATCTCTGCCACCTAATCTTAAATAGGTACACAGATGGTCCTGTCCGACATGGCCAGCCCGACAAGGTCTCATTTTTGTCAGATTCGGCCCTCATAACAAATGAGTTTGACACCCCTGCAATAAACTGAAGTTCAATAGAGACAAGACTGAGGTGCTGTTGGTCAGTGACAAAGCTGCTTGAGGACTGAGAAGCCAAACCAGTCTGTGGGATATTGTACTGCCTCTAAAGGATCGGGTTCATATCCTGCGCTACTGAATCCTTAGATACTGTTTGAAGCTTAGAGCTCCTTGGTGGTATGTAACACTTTGTATCAACTTTGGCTGATATTTCATCTTCTTGAAAATCATGATGTGGCTGTATGTCTGATCATGTCCAGGTTAGATTATTCTAAAGTCCTGTAGATGGAGTTGCCTTTAAAAACATAAGAACATAAGAGAAGCCATGTTGGATCAGGCCAGTGGCCCATCCAGTTCAACACTCTGTGTCACACAGTGGCCAAAAAGCCAAGTGCCATCAGGAGGTCCTTCAGTGGGGCCAGGAAACTAGAAGCCTTCCCAGTGTGCCCCCCAAGCACCAAGAATACAGAGCATCACTGCCCCAGACAGAGAGTTCCAATGATAAGCTGTGGCTAATAGCCACTGATGGACCTCTGCTCCATATGCTTATCCAATCCCCTCTTGAAGCTGTCTATGCTTGTAGCTGCTACCACCTCCTGTGGCAGTGAATTCCATGTATTAATTACCCTTTGGGTGAAGAAGTACTTCCTTTTATCAGTTCTAACCTGACTGCTCAGCAATTTCATTGAATGCCCATGAGTTCTCGTATTGTGAGAAAGGGAGAAAAGTACTTCTTTCTCTACCTTCTCTATCCCACCCATAATCTTGTAAACCTCTATCATGTTAGCCCTCAGTCGAAGTTTCTCCAAGCAAAAAAGCCCCAAGCGTTTTAACCTTTCTTCATAGGGAAAGTGTTCCAACCCTTTAATCATTCTAGTTGCCCTTTTCTGCACTTTTTCCAATGCTATATCTTTTTTGAGGTACAGTGACCAGAATTGTACACAGTATTCCAAATGAGGCCGCACCATAGATTTATACAGGGGCATTATGATACTGGCTGATTTGTTTTCAATTCCCTTCCTAATAATTCCCAGCATGGCGTTGGCCTTTTTTATTGCGACCGCACACTGTTTTGACATTTTCAGTGCGTTATCTACCATGATTCCATGATCTTTCTTTTGGTCAGTCTCTGCTAGTTCACACCCCATCAACTTGTATTTATAGTTAGGATTTTTGTCCCCAATGTGCAGTACTTTGAAAACTGTTGGAAACTTCAGCTGGCCAAAATACATCAGCCAAAATGTTGTCAGGTGCATGTTATAGGAATTGTAACACTCCCACACTTTAAGACTTCCCTGCCTTTTCTAGGTACAATTTGAAGAGTTGGTTCTTATCTTTAAGGCTCTAAGTGGTGGAATAATTGAAGAACAGCCTCCTCCCATACTGTCCAGGCTGCTAAGCAAAAGCCTGTCCCCCAAGCCCTGCTCTTTGTGCCCCTGCCTGAACAGCTGAAGCAAGTGACAACCTGAGATCCAGTGTGGCATACTGCTTAGAGACTCAGGTTTGAATCTCCACTCTGCCATGGAACCTTGTGAGGGGACCCTGTCCCACTTGCACACTCTCAGCTGAACCTATATCACAGAGTTGTTGTAAGGTTTATGGTTTATGGGACATCATTCTTTGCTGCTTATTGTTTTAATAGTGATTATTGTGTGGTTGTTTTTAATTATTTTATTGTGTTGTTTTTACTTTGTGAAACACTTTAGCTATGGTCGTTTTCGCATTAGCATTTACTCCGGGGTGGCATCCCATTTACCTCCGGATCTTTTGCTTGATTTCGCACATGTTGCTCCGCGGTCACGGTTTGATCCGGGGCTTCAGCAGTTTCACCCCGCAGTATCTGGATGCGCATATTAGCGGAGTTTCCTAAAACCTGCGGATCCACACCGGATCCACTCCGCGGAGTTTGTTGTGGGAAATTCATCCCGTCCCGCATCGACTGCTTTGTGGGCGGCACCCTCTGCCTTTCAGTCCTCCCACTCCATCCATCCCCTTGGGGCGTGCAATTCAAATCATGTACGCAGCTGGCCTGGCCAATCATCAGCCGTTCGTGGTGCTTCCCAAAAGTGCCCGCCCGGCCATTTTTTTTTAAACTTCTTATTTCTTGCGTAATAGCGATACTTTGAAATAAAAAACCCTGTCATATTTCTTTGAATGTTGAATAGCCTCAATTGCCAATTCTATGATGGTTTAAATAGAACACAAGACAGTTTCTCAAAATAGCTCCTGTAGATTTCCTAGAGCTTACGCTGAGTAAAAGCCAAAACCATTTTTTTTACACCAAAAAGCAGTTTTCGTTGTTTTCCATGTAAGAGAGATAACCCCCCCTTTTTTTTTTAAAACTTCGGCTTAGTTGCGTTATTTTGCAACAACGAAACTTCGTCATATAAATTCTGCAATATATATCAGGGTCGATCCCTGGGGGGGGGAGTCTCGCGAGAATCTTATGGGTCTTATGGGGAGGGTCTCATGAGAATTGCGACTGCTGTACGAGGATCAGGGAATCGCCCACATCACTGTTAATTAGCCAATGCTGGGAGGCTTCCAATGGGAATGACAAATCATGAGGCGAGTAGCAGCGATCGTCACAATTTGCATGAGCCGAACAGAGCACTGGGAGGAAGAAGGGACCGGTATTGCTGGGCGCCATTGAACAGCTTACTGCCTCCACCACCGCACAGCAGCTACGTGCAATGGCATCCAGCAGCAAGCCAATCGGGGCTCGTGGTGTTTCGTGGCGTGAGAGCGAAACAGAAGCCTTGCTGTTCATTTGGACTGAGGATAAGATCCAGAAGGCGCTGGCCGCTAGCCACAAAAACATAGATGTCTACGAGGAAATATCTAGAGCAATGCATGCCATGGGACACAAGAGGTCGGCGCATGATTGCCGCACCAAGACTAAGGGCTTGCGTGGGGACTACCGGAGATGCGTTAGCCACAATGAGCAGACTGGAAGATCCCCAGTTTACTGCGCTCACTATGATGTGCTGGACCGCATCCTTAGGAAAGATAAGTCCGCGCGTCCCCCAGTCATCAAGAGAAGCTGGAAGGTGCAGTTTTACAAGGCAAACAAGGAAAACATGGCGATTCAAGTATCAGAGAACATCTCTTCCGCGGACCTCCAAACAATTAACACTGCTGATCTCGGGACGCACACCACTGAATCACCTCCTGGTGAGTATCCAGGCCATGCAGTGCTCCCTGCTGTGTACTGCTTATGATTTAGGCTACCTTCTTACACATAAGGAAACCCACGTAAGGGATTCATTAGTCATGTATAATCTTTTTAAAACTTTTCTTTTCTTGCGTAATAGCGATACTTCGAAATTACGAAATTACAAAACGTAAGGAAACCCACATAAGGGATTCCTTAGTCATGTATTCCAACCTTAACACCTAGAGTGGTTGCTGTGGGTTGGCTGGTGATAGGGAGCCATGCACCGGTATCCAACGTGCGACTGGAGAATCCCACGCAATGCGGATGGGGGACACCTTAATGAAGGGAAACGTGGTTGTTTGCCTTACTATACTCGCTGCACTTATTATACTCGCAGCACTTCTCTGCCTTCTGTCTACCCTCCTGAGCTAGCGCAATAGTGTTGATTTTTCAACATTACTATAGGCTCAAGCAGCATGAACCCAAGCAATGCATTACAGGACCAGAACCAGGACCAGGATTTTACTGCTGAACATCCAGCTGAGGAGGCATTGCAGGTTAAGTGCGGCATGCAGTGCTTTGGAGAACTGTTATGTGGAATATGAAAGCTTTCAGTGGAACTTAGAAGCATTGCCCAGGTTACAATTGCTGAACCCTTGACCCTGCATTTACTGCTTCATGTATGAGCAGAACTGCTCCTGAAGAGATGTTACATGAAAGTATTTTAAAGTAAGCATGGGCTTTGCACCACTAAGCAGGTTGAGGAATGAGTCATGTATCAATTTCAGATGACGCTGAGGAGGAAGAAGGGTGCAGTATCCAAAGAGGAGGACCTGGAGATGCTGTCCTCTCGGAACAGGAAGGAGAGGAAGGAGGTATGTTCATGGGCTTTCTGCTTAATCTACAGCAGCGATGCCAATAGCTGCAGTAGAGTAGTGCATGTCAGTAATGGGAACTTGTATATTTACTCAAACATGGGGTGTATTGCCACAGTTCTTCAGGCAATGTAATCTTTCCATCCTTTGAGATGCTTTAAGATGCTTCAGGAGAGCAGCTGCCGGTATCATCAGCACAGCAAAGAAAGGACGAGAGTCTGCAGAGCGAAGTTCAACGTCAACGAAGGGTTGCCATGCTGAATAATGTAGCTGAAAAGATGATGAGTCAAAGCCGTCTGGATCATGCTGACACCATGCAGCGCTTTGACCGATTGCTATCCAATGAAGACCGCAGGTTCTCTTTATTAGAGGGGAAGCGTGACAGGCAGGCTTTGAAAGAGGCTTTGAAAGAGGCCACAAAGGAGACTGTGGATGTTATGAGGGCAGCTGTGGATATGCTATGCAATATTGCCCAAATTATTAGGGAAGGTAGGACACAGGCAAGGGTAGGTGAGGTACCAGCCACTGCAACATCTCCACCATCTGTCACACATAGGCAGCTACACCTCAACTGTGACTGCAGCGATACTCGGGGAGCACTGCCTTCAGATATAGCTTACCCGGTTTTGGCAGAAGACTCTATGCCTGAGAATCAGAGCCTCCTGTGTCCTGCACCCTGCTCAAGTGGCAGTGTGGTGGCTTCCTGTAGGGGCAAGAAAAGATCTTGCACAGGGAAGCAGAGGGTGTATTTTGAACCCTAAAACCATTTCCTTTGGGATATCTGATGATAACTCCCTTTAAGTATTGGTTGGCTACTTCACATGTGCAATACTAACTATGACAGATGCAGGTCCTGCTGCTCTGCCTTTTTATTTTGCTTTGTTTTTCAGCACTGCCACTTTATGGGTACCAGAATCAATGCCCATCAAGGGAGGCAGTGAGTTGCAGGCATTGTTTACTTGTTGTGCATGCTGTTATTGATGATGCTATTTCATTGGTTATACCTGCACAGCCAGGGTGTTCCTATCTTAACTATTAATATACAACAGCTGTAAAGCTGATGTTGTGTTCTTCTCAGGTTAACGCACTTGTAATAAAGCTATGTTTTGCACAGGTCCCAGTTTGGTGCTTAGATAAAGAAAAACAATATCTTAAGATTTTAACAATAACATTAATTTATTACAACAAATGATTAACATTAACAAATTATTCCCCAACCCCCCCCCTTTCATTCTGGTGTTCCAGCCGACGCAACCGTCACTCAATGGCGTCAATTCTGCGGGTAAAGGCGCTGACTGTAATTTAGAAAAAAAGCAAGTAAGTGCAACGTCCTCAGTAATGCACGCAGAGCACTCAATCACACATTCACTCACAAGAACTATCCATCATGTAAAATACTGAGCACTCACATGTAGACCGACAGAGGGCCTCTAGCCGTGTGATGGCTTCTAGTGGTGACTCTGGGGGGACAACAGCCACAGGCTCCGCCACTGCTGCCCCTCCCAATGGCCCTGAAATTCAAGCACATCATGCATATTAGAAAATTTTAGGCATGCGATGCATTGTGTAACAACGTAATTGCGCAGTGCCCCGAGAGGACCATTAGTATTGTAGCAGGCAGTGTACTCCTGTAATCATCTAACAGGGCGGTTTAAAGGGTTGCAATGTACTGAACATCATTTTTATTTAAACCTTGCACGCCATGCCTATTGATTTCTATCTGCAGCTCCTATCCGTGCTCCAGCGAACCCACCTGCTTCCTCTTCGGCCTCTGCTGCTGCTGCTGCAGGCTCCACAGCTTCCTCCTCCTCCTCCGCAACTTCTGGGCTACTGCCACCTAAGATTTGCAACAATAATCATTTAATGCTGGAGAAACGTCAATACTCATCTGCATGCGTATATATGCATTCCTGCTTAGCGCCCTCTCCGGCTAACTTCCCGCCTCCACCTGCAAGCTCCGTAGCTGCCACCCTTCTGACACTCCCTCCCTCCCTCCTGCATGCATTACTTAATGCCTTCCTCACCCCCTCACCAACCCTCCCTTGCTCAGTGAAGGAATGCATGAGAAGCAGCATTTGCAATGCATGATTTTCCACACTGCCCGTTTCAATTCCACATCTGCTTGCTAAGACACACATTATTTTTTTGAACCCCTGCACATGTGACTGCTTAATGCGTTTAATGTGCAGTAACCCAGAAGTGGCTGCTTCGTCAGGTAATGTACCTTCTTGCTCCTCCATACCCAGTTGAGGACCCTCCCTTTCGGGATCAACGTGCTCCTCTTCCTCAATGGGTGGGCCTGGCTGCTCCCCTGCACCTCGTGGACGGGTGTCAACTGTGGTATGATATAGAAAAAATCCAAGTAATAAAACTCATACATGCAAGTAATGTGAATGACAGCACATGATACGTGTGAAGGCCTCCATTGGCTAAACGACAGTGCCATAAGCAGTGGTGCATTTAATAGGCATTTTAGAAGTCATGTTTGTGCACATAAACCTTCACATTCCACACCATTCATTGCATTGCTGTGTGTAAGGCTGACCCATGCTTGGATTGGCTGTGTAGTTAAAACGGCTCTGAAATTTGCAGGGCCCCTTTTTGGATCAAGAAGCCATATCAGAACATGGTATGTGGCATCCCAAGTTTCCCGAACCCATTCATAATCTGTTTAGAAATGGAGTACAGTGGATCAGGTCACGGTTAATGCAACGCCCAATATATTAACAATAGGAAATCAACCACATCACAATCATATATATTGATATTGCACTATAACGCAAAACTAGGGAAGAATTTTTTTTTAAAAAAACATACCTTTCCAATGTCACCAAGGCACACGACCTTGGAAAACAAACGGGTCTTGAGGGCTTCGCAGACCTCCATCACAATTCTATGAATGGTGGAAACACCGATACCGAACTGTGTACTGACTAACCGATAGGCGCATCCGGTTGCGAGGTACCATAGTGCTACCGCAAGCCGCTTTTCAGGGTGGACTGGAGACCTCATCCGTGTGCTTTGCCTGTCCATTTTGTCCTTCACAGTTGCATAAATGTCCAGGAAGTTTCCCCTGGTCATCCGGAAGTGATAAAGCCATTGCTCGTCACCCCAGAAGACAAGCACAAAATTCTCCCACCAACCCACTTCACAGGGGTACACCCAATACCTGGGTGAGAACCGCAATCCTGCAAGATAGTGCCATCTAAGTTCCTGGCAGCGAGTGCCACCTCTAATCAGTCCATGGCGGCCGTCGGACTTTTCAGAGGAGAACAGAGCATTCCGTCTCTGGGATCTCAATGCATATTCATTGAGGAGTTGGCGTCCGACGCAAAGGAGTTGGCGTCCGGCGCAGAGGCACAAAAGCAGAACCTCCACTGTTGAATAAAGCAACGCCATAGTCTCGTCATCCAGATTCTCCATTGTGAATGCTTCTGACGATACAAGGCTGTGGGGAGGATGCTGCGGCTGCAGCCAATACTTAAGCAGAAGTGTCACATGATGGTTTGCCCGCGAAAAAAAGGGGGATGAGCAGCGGTGAATTCTCTATTACGTTGTTACATTGTTACGCAGTTACGCAACTAGAATTGCGCTTAAAAAAAATTGATTGACATGGCATCGAAATCAAGTCGATGCCAGTGCGAAAAAGATTTGAGCCGAGGCTTCATGGAAAGGGACTGCGCAAAAGAGACAATAGTGCGAAAATGAGGGAAATGGTTCGGACAGAATTGCTCCGTGGAATATCGGTAGCAAACGCTAAGTGCGAAAACGACCTATATCTCTGGAGGAGCAGCAAGTAAAGTCTGAGGGAATATTTGAGCTGGGAACTTCCTTATTTGTACTTTAAGTTTGAACTACCACATTACATGGGAAATATGTGACTGACATTCCTGGCAGATTTATTTTTAGGGGCTGATTAAACCCTGAAACCCGGCAGGAAAAAAAAAGACAGGCAACTATAATGTTAAAAAATGACTACTGGGGAGATGGGGCAGCTATTTTGATCATGGTTATAATGCAACCAAACTATGTTTCTGATAGAAATTATCCTCTTTCCAAACTTCTGCTACTCCTGTTAGAGAAAAAATTAGATATGTGTTAGGTCTTTCCCCCCTGTTAGAGTTTATTCAGCCCCTAGAAATAATAAAACATTAGGAAACAGTTAAGGTAGTCCATTGATACTCAGAGATCCAATTATGAACCTTCCATATAAACATCTGTTCTCTGAGAGCTATCCTAAGCAAGTCTCCTGGAAGTCCTGTTTTATTCATTGGGCTTATTCCCAGGAAAGTATTCTTTGAATTAGTCTTAACCACTATGTCCACACATGGTACCAACAGTACAAAAGAGATTCGAAGGTTTATGTAAGACTGTCTTATGACAACACCATACAAGTGAAACAAACAGTCACTAATTTTAAACTAAACATTTCTGCAGTTAATATTGCTAATATGCTTGGGGGGGAAGTCCACAAATTGCATTCTGGAGTATGTTCATACCCCAAGTCAAATTCCAGTGTAACTTGGGATAGAAAAATGTCCCACAGGGAAAACACCATTTTTGGTTGCAGAAGACATTGTGTTGCACAAAATCCAAGCACTCAGATCTGAAAACACACTTTCACATAACAACAAAAACATCTAACACTAATTTATAACACTCTTTAAATCTGGAGTATTTTGTTCCTTTATAGCACATGAGGTGGATGCTCTCCAGGTTATCAGGATGGATGTGTCTTAAAAATATTTAAAAAATGATTCCACAGAACAATCTTTTTTGGGAGAACACCCATGGGCTATTTTTTCAAAACCCTTGACAGGTTTTGGGCTAATGGGAAAATTAATAGATTTCTGAGGTAGTTATACTCTGGTTGATTTTTGTTTTATTTACAGAATTAAAGTTATATGCCTATACTTTAGGGACTTTTTTTTTACTGGTATGCAGATAACAATGCTCAAAGAGAAAAAAGTTCTATTGTCAGTTCTGTATGAATTCTGCCCCCAAAAGTGCAACTGAGATGGGAATTTTCTCCCCTCTCCAATGACCTTAGCAGTGTTTTTCTTTAGTTTTAGGAGTAAATGGCAACACCTCCAAAATTGGGTGTCTTGTAGCTATGAAATACCTGGTAATTCTGCATGACATACTTGCAACTTCAGTACTTTAGCTTTTGTTGCCCTAGTCAGTTTTAAGAGCAGCCTGCTTCAAACAGTTTTAAAGGTGATGTAGGACTCGAGAAATACAAAAGGAAACACATATTTAAGGCCAGACATGACTTCCAATTGGCTCAAGTGCTCCAAGGTGGTAGTTTCATATTCATGAAATAGAAATAAATAAAATAAGCTTCAAAATATTACAAGATGAGAAAAAGAGAGGAGGCTGAACAGTCTCAAATATAAAATTATATTACCAAGCAGCAGGTCTAGTCTATATTGTGAACCTTAAAAATTATAATGAAGGGCATGAAAAGGAAATGATTCTCTGTCCTATATATTATGTACCACATGATTGACTTTGACAAATGTAATTATGTTGTATAACCCATTTTTCTTCTTCCCTTTTCTTTTCTGTACCCCCACTGTTTTTCTATAATAAATAAAAAATAAAATAAAAATGAAATATTCAAAGCACTTTCCACTAGACCTTAATGTGCCCTTTACTGCATCATAAAAGCAGCAAAACACTATTACTGATTACTCACTGGGAGACAGAGACCAAAGCTGTGAATGTTTTCTGCTTTTTCTGTTCATAACCCTTTCAAGCTTAAACTTCACAATGTTGTATTTTTTGAAGTAGGTTTTGGCCTTTGATCTTTGAAGAAATCAACTCCCCCCCAAGCCTGCCAAACACTTGGCTTTAGGTGTTGGATTATAAACAACCATTGCCAGGGGAAATGAATCTAACAATCTTTTCCACCTGGGACTGGTTCTTTCTTGTTGGGATGACCTTGAAAGGCTGAAGTAAATCTGAGGTTTTCAAAGGACACAGTTATGAAAGTTTAAGTGGAAAAAAAACCCATTTCATCTTCTTTATTACCAGCTACACTTAAAGCATGCTTTCACATTTATTCCACTTCATGGTAGAAGCCAAGCTAGGCTGTTATCTAACAACACAAGAAAGTTCACAGAAACTGCTATATTGAGCTTCTGTAGGAACATATGTCAGTTTTTTATATTGCCAGAATATGGAATCTTGAGTTCACCTACTGCTTGGATTTGAAAGAATGTGCTGACAAAGGAGTTAGGATTAAACAGAAGTGTTGTTGATTGGAATCAGATTTCTTATTAAAGTCATAAGTCTGTATTAGCTGTCCCTGCCTCTAGGATTCCACAGTGCATCTAATGAAAGTCAAATATAGCCCAAATATTCATTCATTCCAATAATGAGATTATCCCATAGCCAGCCAAGGCCCATAAATAAATACACACTAATAATAAATGATCTACTTGGATGAACAGTATTAAAATTTGTTGGGATTCATAGAAGACTGCAAGTATTATTATTTATTTAGCAATGTTTAGGTCATGCTTCCTCCAACAAACTCAGGGCATTATATATCATTCTCCCTCCCTCCATTTAATCCTTACAACAATCTTGTGAGGTAGGTTATGCTGAAGGAGAGTGACTGGCCTGAGGCTACCCAGAAAACTTCTTGTATGAGTGAAAATCTGAATCTAGATTTCACAGATCCTAGTCCTGAGTCACAATACAATGCTGGGTCTTGATTGCCATGATGAGAAAAATTACAAGCTTCAGTTGCTCTATTCACAGAATTAACCATTGTGATACTCTATGCTTCCTCACTTTAGATATTAACATTTAACCGCCCCCCCCCCACAAAAACCAGAAAATATGTTGACATGTAAATCTGCATTAGTTCTTATTCACTGACTCCCAAATCCCAAAGTATTTACTTTCACAGATCAGTCATCAGTAGAGAGTTATTTCATATATTACTGGAGGACTATGACTGCTAATTTCCATTGGCTGGGTCATCCAAGTAACAAGGGAAGAGATGTGGACTCAGCATTGATATGGGTAAATACAGGTCTCTTGACCACCACCCCTAAAGAACCCCCACACCCAAGAAAAAGTCCCTAAGGAAAAGCACAAGGTTATAACATGTATACATCAGCAATTGCTTAACTGACCAAGCTAAAAAAATAAATGCCTAACCAGCAACTACTCATTCATAGCAGCTGAAAAGCACCAGTTTGCTAAAATGCTGTGTCTGCAGTTAAAGATTTTTTTGTCTCTTTCAGCATATATTATGCAAAGGACAGAATGTCCATATATGACTATTATAGAATAAGACTCGGAGCCCTCCGTCTGCGGCCTGATTGCCTAGAGGGACAGCTAGGGGCTGTGGTGTCGGGAGCCTTAAAATTGAGCTGTGCTGCAACACAGACTTCAGAGACCACACCTATCTTGGGTGTTGTTCTCTCCATGCTTGCAAACATGTATTCCAATAAACCTGCTTGTTGCTGACCCCCTTGTTCGGAGTTTTCTTGGTAGGACGAAAACTGCCCATAACAGCAACAACCTTAACTCATCTATTCCATTCAAAGATAAGGTGGGACGGTCACTCTCTTGTCAGTTGACCTATTTCATTGGGCTGCTCTGACAATAAAACCGGAAAGGTGGGACAAGGTTTACCAACCAAACTGAATTCCATGGAGGAATGAAGGGGGATTAAAAGTTCTAACAACAAAACCAAGTGGAACAAGTGTGCAGTTGCGATGCCAATGCCACCAAACTGCAGGCCATGGATCACAGGAACAGTAACGTTCTCTATAATTCTGTTATTTAAAATTAATGCATGAGAATAAGATCCAACGTCACGGAAGCAGCCACCAGTTTGGGAGCACAGAAATCAGAGATGAATAATTGAAAAGAGGGCTTATCAAAGCACAGGGCCTTACCTAATTCCACCCTAGGCAGCTATTTCTTAGTCTGAATATGGATTTCATATCAATATAATACTTAGTTAATTTCAGTTATTCTACAGAACATAAGTTCAAATTTATCATCAGTATCTGCCTGTGTGTTCAGGGAATGTGTGGAGTTTTCAGCCTGTCATGTTACCTGAGAGCTTTGGGGGTATGGGCATTTGGTTTGTTAGCTGCATGTTATTCTGAGGGGATAGATGGAACCAGAAGCCAGCATAAGTCTGCCAGATGTCCAAAAGTTCCACAAGGGATGCTGTGATATTTGCCTAATGCATAAACGTGATGAGTTTTAATTAAAGAGAGGTTCTGTATTTACTTTTGCTACCTTTGGGCCCAATGTGCAGCAGTGAAGAACATTTTGTGTAGCACATGGAGAATGAATAACACATAGGAGAATAGCCTCCAAAGCACAAACAGAGCATCCAAGTTTAAAAGCTACAAGCAGCTGATCTGAATATGGTTGTCAGGTTGCAATCCAGAGCCCTGTTCTGAGATATAGAACCTATTGGTTTTACTCTTTAATAAGTTCTCTCCCATGCCTACTTTGTGGCCACACCCTGAGGCCTATTTGTTATAGCAAGTAAAAAGTGGGCAGATGAAAAGGCCTGAGGAGTAACTGAAGCTTCATCTTCTCCTTCACCAACAGTTTAAGATTTAACAAAGAGAATATCTAGATTGCAATCTGGCTTCCCAGAACTGTAATAGAAAGAAGAGAATGACCTGAAAGGCTTCTGTATATGTGATGGAACCAGCCTGATTTGACTTTCAGATCCAGTCCCATCAGCCCCCTCTTTGAATTGTGTCTTTTTTAGGGGCTGCTATTGCATTTTTTAACACTAGGGCACGCTGCCACCACCTGCTCCATTTAGGATTCCTGACTGAGAGGAACAGGACTTCCAATCCCCCTTTCTAGTTCTGAGGCCTGACCTTAAGGTCCTCTGCTACCCAGCACCTGGATACCACAGAGACCAAAGTTGTTCTTGGGAAATCCCTGGAGGATCAATACTGCCCCTAGCTGCTGACCAGAGCATAGTAGTCTGTTCTCTTCTTCTAAGGCCCAGCTCCAAAAAAGAAAGAAAGAGAGAGATATCCTTTGGGCCAAGCCCTTTTATTAATTCACTGACTCTCCCCACTTTACATGACACTCCACCCCTTGTGAGCTAGTCTGCCTAAGTTTAGACTCCCCACCCTGTTGTCTCTAGGAAGCCTCTTTTCTGGAAGGCATTCTGGGAAACCCCCATGCATTCTAGGAAATCTCCAACTCATTGGTCTAGCCCAATGCCCTCCTCCCTCTGTTTAATGCCTGGAGGAGGGGAAGGCCCACTGTCTTATTAGGCAGCTCTATTAGCATCTCTTAAGAGGTTGCCCAGATGGACTGGTTCCGGTTCCAGCACACCCAGCTTAAGGACGGCGGTGACTTTGTCTCTGATTAAAAAGCTAAGTTATCAAAGTTTTTAAACCTTCAATTGATGTTTTAAACTCATCTATTGCAGCTTTCAACTTTGTTCTTCCCTTTTGGCAACGGTGGACAAGTTTTATCTTATCTTACTCCACTAACGAGGAGTCAATTATCTGCCGTCCATTTACTGCCAGGAGTGGAGTTTAAGAAACTTCAGCCAGAGGATTTTATGTCTTTCTTTAAGTCTAGTTTTGGAAGTTCACCCTTGGCAGAGGAACCTTTTTAAGTTGTGGATTTTGTGAGATTATTTAGCTCCTCCTTTGAGAAAGACTGTTTGAAGTTTTAGAGTCACTATTATTTTCACCTGTGTTATTCCAAGCATCTCCCTTCTACCTCTGGATTGTATTTTAAGTTTTCTATTCCTGCATAGACTTTTGTGGTTTGTGCTTTGGCTGCTTGTCAACAATGGGATTGAAAAGGACATATCCTTTTGAAGAAGAGGTTTCTCAGCCGTCATTCAAACAATCTAAATTGGATCATTTTTTTCCTGCAATACCATTGCAAAGCAGGTTCGAGCGCTTGGAGGCTGTTGCTGAGGAGGGCGAATTCCTCACCTATCAAATCACCCCAGAGACTGAGCAAGAGATGCCTGGTTCCATGTCTCCTAATGACAGACAAGCCACCAGACCTTGGGAGGGGCTGGAGCTGCTAGCCCAACAAACAGTTCTAGTTGCTGAATCCCTGAACTAAATATTTCAAGCCCAAGAGAAGATGTTGGCCCTGCTTCAAGAACTGAATAACACCATGTCTATCAACAAGGATAGCAGCTCACCAATCACTAAAGGGAGTCCAAGTGTGCAATTCCAGTCAGACAGTTCTGATGGTGACCAGAAGGCTAATGTAAAAGCCTCCTTTACACTAGTCCTTAATCCTTATGCTGTAGTTGTTAATGTGTTCCCATGGAGAGGGAGACACATTGATTGGAGCCAGAGGAGCAGAGCAATAGGTCATCTGGCTGATATTTTTAAGCTTTACCATAAAGGTATTGATCTTATTCGGATTGACAGACTAAGCAGCCCAATCAGGTTTGAACGTTTCCTTTTGCATTTTTGCTCTAAGACAATACCATCACGACTGTTTGCCCAATCCACCAAATTAACTGCTCTGGGCATTCAGGTACAGAGACATTTCAAAAACACCTTAATTCAGGAGCTAGCTCCCAAATTTGCTACAATAAAATCTGAAAGATCCATTCAAGATTTAAATGCAAGGGCAACAGGGATCCAAAAGGCGCCTATCAACCCTCGGGATCTGCTGATGATCCTAGACCTGCCTATTCCCTCCAACTTACAACAGCCATTGGGGGTGTCAGGACTGATATCTCTGTCCCTAAGATCCCAGAAACATTAAATTCAAGGAGTCAGATCCACATGGAGACTGTGGATTCCCCAGGTGCAGAGGATGAGATAGAGGCAAGGCTTCTCACCTCCTTTAGGACGTTACCAACTCAAGAACAAGATTGTATACTTGGTCGTATGGAGCTCTTGGTATCCACCCTGAAGGGTTTAAGACAGCCCCTGGCAGAAAAAATTAACCTAATGGACCCCCCCTCTGCCATAGATGGTTCTCTAGTGCCAGCGCCATCGAGATGCATTCCACTGGAACCAATCATAACAATCAAGAAAAGGGGCAACAACACCAATCTGATTATCCCTCCAGACAACCCAGTCTTGCATACGATCTTAGATGAACCTACTGGAGTCGAAGGAATCACTGACCCTGTTTCCCTGGCAGAAGCTTCAAACGTATGACAGCCAATTCAGCGTGACATAGAGAAGCCAAACCATCTTAAAATAATCTCCTGGAACATAGCTGGCTGGGCCCGCCTGAGAAGCCAAAATCATTCCTCAGTTTTTAAGACATATGACATTTTATCAAAGATTTCAGGTTTTCGTGGCTGGTAACATCATCAGGGTTTGTAGAATCTTTCGGGCTCAAGTGCCGTGTTCTACTGGAGAAAGTTTTCCTTCCAGACGTTTCGTTCTCAGCTGCGGATGTTCTCCGCAGCTGAGAACGAAACGTCTGGAAGGAAAACTTTCTCCAGTAGAACACGGCACTTGAGCCCGAAAGATTCTACAAACTCTAATATGACATTTTATTTCTTCAAGAGACCTGGACAGCTGGGGAGCTTTTATTGGTTGGTTACCATGGTTTTACTAACAAGGCTACCCCTGGTGAAGGCACTGGAAGGCTCAAAGGGGGATTGGGAATTCTAATCTCCTCAACAATTAAAGGTAAATGCGTACATTTAAATAATGTAAACCCATGGACATTGGCAGTTCTCCTTCATTTTAACACAGAGACTATTTTACTAATCAACGTCTACTTACCACCCCATCAAAGACAATCAGACATTCTTGCAATCTGCAATGATTTCGAATCTCATTTAGAGGATCTTCTGAATGATACTCCAGCGGATATGATCCTAATGGGAGGGGACTTTGATGCTTGACTAGGCCCTCATGATGAGGCCTTATTGGAAAGTTTGGATTTCCTACTTTCATCAATGAGGCAAGTCGCCATCCCACTCTTTTTCGATGCCTTTCAAAAGACCCCAAGGTAAATTTTGCAGGGGCTTGCTTAGCAAGGATGGCTAGAAGGTTTGACCTCTCCATATTGAATGGCTCCATAGTAGGTGATTATCCCGGGGAGATCACCTTTCTAGCTGGCACTAGATGCAATACTATCGACTATTTTCTAGCCAGCCCAAGATTACTTTAGAAGGTTCTTCACCTACAAGTTCTACCCAAACTAGAAAGCGATCATCTTCCACTATTACTCACTCTAGCTCCTTTAGTTCCAGAGACTTTTCATAGTATTACGATGGGCCCACATTTGGTTCCAGTCCAACAAATGAGATGCCGTGCCAAGTGGTCCGATCAGTTGGCACAAACAATGAGGGGAGCCCTGGAGAAGGAGGATGCATGCTCCAATAGAAAATTAATTATGGATATTCCCCATGACTTGAACCCTCTGATCCCCTTCGACCATCTCCTCCAACTCATAAAACCATTACTGGTTCAAGATGCTTCTGTTCAACATCGTAGATTCAAAAACATCTCCAAGCCCTGGTTTGATAAAGAATGCAAGCAAGAAAGAAGAGATCTAAAATCAGAGTATCATGCATATAAGAACTCTGAGGGCCTTGATTCTCTGTGTGCACAATACCATCTTTCATGCTCTAAGAAGTTATACAAACAACTGATTGCCACAAAGAAGCGTGAGGCCATGAAAGTGCTGTGGAATAGCATTATACAGTCATCCAAGGAGAAGATCTTGACAGGGTTTTGGAAACTGATCTCGAGCCACTCCTGCAGAGGCATCTCCCCCATTGATTCATTTGTCACCCCCAAGAATTGGGAATCATTTTTTCAAGTGCTGTACTCTGATCCCCAACATTCTGCAGTTCCCCAGATTCATGAGGCCCTTTCAGACCTGCCACCTTGGCCTCCAGTGATGACTGGAGAAGTTAGATCTTTGATCAGTAAACTCAAGAGAGGCAAAGCTCCAGGCCCTGATTTTATTCCCCCAGATCTATTGAAAGATAATACAGACTGGTGGTCCTCTCTCTTGGCCCCATTGTTTACATATATAGATTTGACAGGGGATTTACCTGAGGCCTGGAGAGAGGCTATCATCATTCCTTTTTTAAGTCCGGGAAGAAGGATAATCCAGCCAATTATAGGCCAATCAGCCTCTTGAGTATTCTGGGCAAACTATACACTAGCCATCTTCTAGAGAAATTGCAGTGCTGGCTGATTCAAGAAAGGTATTTGGTAGATGAGCAGGCTGGGTTTAGGGAAGGATGATCCACGTTGGGACATAATTTGATTCTATCACATTTGATAGAAAAATACGCAACCAGCAGAATGGTTTCTCTTTATGCAGTCTTTATTGACTTAAAATCTGCTTTTGACTCCATTCCCAGAGGGAAATTATGGGAGAAGTTAAGTGCCACCTCAATTGACAGGAGACTTTTATTCCTGATCCAGGCATTATATACCAACACGTCTATTAGGATCAGGTGCAATAAGCAAGGTCTCCTTATTGACCCTATTCCAACTTCAAAAGGAGTCAAGCAAGGCTGCTTGCTGGCCCCTTCCCTTTTTGCCATCTTTATTAATGATATGATCAGCAACCTCCATCTAGTCGATACTCATCCCCCCTCCCTGGCAGATAGGCAACTGGTAGCCTTACTCTTTGCAGATGACACAATCTTGCTGTCTAGAACACCAGTAGGCCTTAGAAGGGCATTAGCTCAATTTGGTCTTTATTGTGATCATAACCTCTTAGAGATTAATTATCAGAAAACAAAAGTAATGGCTTTTGGCCCAAAACCCAGGCTAAGGAGATGGAATATAAATGGCCATAGTCTACAACAGGTAACAATTTACAAATATTTTGGGGTCATGGTTCAGTCCTCAGGGTCAAAGAAGGCTCACCACGAATATGCTGCCAATTCTGGTCACAAATAGACCCAGGCCACCATTAGGTTTTTTTTTTCACGAAAGGGGGGCATTTTATACCAGTTGCATTAAAACTCTTCTTGGCCAAAACAATACCCAACTCACTTATGGAACTTTGTTGGGTCCATCCTTATCAAGTTTTGATCCCCTTGAGAAAATTCAGTCCAAATTCTTGAGAGCCATTTTCCACTTTCCAACCTGCGTTTCCAATCCAGTACTATGCTTGGAAACTGGCTTGCTAAGGATAGAGGCTAGGGTGAGCCTACTTTGTATCACCACTTGGCTTAATCTCAGCCATTGCCCCACGAATATCACATCATTGATTTTAAAGGATAGTTATTGTTCCTCTTGAGTTAGAGCCATCCATCAGAAATTGTCTATGCTTGGCTTTTCACCTAAATCTCTCCAGATAATGGCCCTGGATCAAGCCAGGGACATAGTCAAACAGAGACTACAAGACATTGAGAGACAGAATGATATTGCCAAGGTCTCGGATTATCTAGCTCCCCCTCAAAGGAGATATGTGTTAGCTCCAGCCCCCTATCTCTCAACTCTAACAATACCATCCCACAGAAGAGCCTTTTCTATGGCCTGTTGTAATATCTTTCCTTCAGCAGTCGTTGAGGGCCGCTTTAGAAAGGTGCCTATGGCTGAGCGGGTTTGTCCTTGTGGTGCAGATAAAGTTGAAACAATTGACCATGTTTTGTTTGGGTGTGGCCTATACCCTGGCATACGAGCCAGGTACATTTATTCTTTGTTGGAGGGATGTCTTGGGTTTTCTGATTTCAAAATCAGAAAGATGTTGTTATCAGATTTTAATTCACAATTAATTGTGCCAAATTTATGGCGGCAGCTAGGAGAATTCGTGAGGATTATGTAAAGAAGGGGTCCTGAACTGACTGTTTTTTGAATATTTCCAAGCGTGTATTTTATCTTTTCTTAAATGCCTGAGCACTCTGTATATCATCACAAATGCTACTGGAACTGATATAAATACAGAGACCATGCATAAAGTTGCCAAATTTTGTTCTCATGCAATCAAATTGCATTTTATGGTTCTTACAAATTAATGTTGAGGTAACAGATTGTAATTTTAACCAGTGTATTCTAGCTAATATTTTTTCTGGAGCTATATAATTTTAAAACCTTTTATTATATGTACTATATTTATTAAGCTAGAAGATGTTTGACCACTACTGTATTAATTGTCATATCTCATTATCCATACTAATGTCCTATATTTTATTTTCACATTTATTTTTTTAAATATCTTATGTTTTACCTATTTAGGTCTATCTTGATTTTTACAATTTTTATGTGGTTGTTGTTGGCCTGCATCGTGCTGTGTATTTGGTCATGGGCTGTAACAAAGCAAACTGAACTGAACTGAAGGTTGCCCAGATGCTTCTGGAATGCCATGGACAAATTTCCTCCCTCCCCCCAACTTGTCTCTGAGCTCAGAGACAGAAACTTTTAAAGCCTGCTTGCCACCTCTAAGAGGCAAGGCATTTGCTACCCCAGTCGGAATGATGAGTCAGACATGTTTGGAATTAAGGGGCCACTTTATTAATTAACACAAATGGCAAGGGCCAACTAATGAGTCAGGTCAGTCCCTTGTCCGCCCCCTTGGCCTGGTTTTGGATGAACACCCAGCCCCAGGTATGAGCCAATCTACTGGCTCCTACCCGGCTGGTAGGGCCCAACTGATCCCCCCCTTAATGGAGCTCCACCCTCCCCAAACCGTATAGCCTGGTGTGTGGATGTCTTCCATTGTAAGGCAATCCCCAGCCCACCTGGATTCAGGAACCAAGCCATAAAGCTTAATGGCCAATCCAGCTAGACCGTTACCACAAGGTACGGTGCCCAGGTGCTCACCTATACCCATGCTTAAACAAGCCCAACTAACAACAACTAGTGACCAACCTATTTAACAGCACCACCATAACAATTGCCAGTGCCCAACATGACCAGTGTAGGGTAGGCAAAAACAACCCCAACCTTGCCAATTTGTCGGGGGTGAAAAATTCCTATCTGGCCCCTTAAACTAGGTGACCAGCCTATTCCTGCACTGATAAGAGGGTGGGCGGGTGGGCTGAGAGCGGCATCTAATAGTGCCACAGGGGGCAGTGCCAGCTCATTTAAGCCTGTGCCCACCACCTGAGCTCCTGGATGACCGGGAAGAGTCCACTGCCTCCTCTTCATCTTGGGGAGGCAAAAGATGATCCCCAGTCTTATCAGCCGATTAGCTGTACGGCTGGGAGGGGGCCGAATTGCCACCCCAGTCGTAATGATGAGACAGACATGTTTGGAATTAAAGGGCCACTTTATTAATTAACACAAACGGAAGGGCCAACTAATGGGTCAGGTCAAGCCGGGGGAAAGTCCCTTGTCCGCCCCCTTGGCTTGGTTTTGGGCGAGCACCCAACCCCAGGTATGAGCCAATCTACTGGCTCCTACCCGGCCAGCAGGGCCCAACTGATCCCCCCTTAATGGAGCTCCACCCTCCCCAAACCGTACAGCCTGGTGTGTAAATGCCTCCCATTGTAAGGGGATCCCCAGCCCACCTGGATTCAGGCCCCAAGCCGTAAAGCTTAATGGCTGATCCAGCTAGGCCGTTACCACAAGGTACGGTGCCCAGGTGCTCACCTATATCCATGCCACCACTAGTGCCCATTTGACATGTCAGCAGTACCCCTTTAAGCCCTTGCCAAAGATCTTCCAGGAAAATCTGATTGACCTTTTCCGACAGATGCACCCCATCCGACCTATACAGGTTGACCTGGCTGGCATGTATGGTTGGATGGGGCAAGAAAACCCCAAAACCCTGCTCAAGGGCTTTCTGCAAAGCCCTGTTGGCTTCTCTGCGTGCTCGCTCCAACCTGGCTGGATCCCAAGCTGCTTGCCATTCCCGGCGTGGCAGCATGGCACAGGATCAGGACACCAGGACACCTCTTGCGAATCAAGCAGAGGTTGGCCTGTGCCTGCAAAGAAAGGGCCTTGCTTTTCAGCAAGCTCAGGTCACTGCCACCAAGGTGGATCAACAAAATTTGGGGTGGAGGACCCTTCATCCCCTCAAAGAGAAGTGGCAGGAGTCCTGGCCATCGCATGCCTTGGTGACCCTGCCTCTCGATGATGGACCATTCTCTAAGGCCCAGCTGGGAACCCACCAGTGTCCATCGGGCTTGATGGGCCGCCCAAAAGACCATGCTGTGGCTGCAGATGAGAATCCTTCTCTTCTCAACACGGGCCACAGCTCCTGTAAAAGAAACATAGTTAGACTCTCCTTGAACATTATAGCAGCGCGCCTTGCGGTCTCACTGGATCGCTTCTATATGTGGCTTATGGCTACCCCAGCCCCTCTTCCGCCTCAGTTCTTCCTTTTGAATTTTACCTCACGACTATGAAACTCAAGGGGTGGGTGTAATATGGATTTCTCACTACTAGTCTCTTCAGGGTTTTTGTTTTGCTTTCAGATGGATATAAACTCAGTTGGTAGGTAGGGGACCACAGCAGCTTTGATACCTCGGTGGGGTAGGGCGGGATATAAATCGAATAAAAATAAATAAATAAAATAAATAGCTTTCCCAATATACTGGCACCAGAGAACTTTAAAGTAAACCACAGAAATTTATGAACGTACACACACCGTCTTCAACTGGGGAATAGGAATTATATACATGGGCTATATTGTATCTCAAGCAGTTAACAGTTTCTTCGTAGTTCAGGCTTTATAATATCTAGTTCACTTAGGTCTCTCAGGTTTCACAGATCATATAGATTTCACTCTCCAACACTATTCTAGGTTGGCCTCTTGGGTGTAATGTGCCATGTCCCTTAAGTCGACTGGTGTCTCTTCTCCCAGCCCTTCAGACTTTTAGACCCACATCTTTCCCTCAACCACCTCTTTAGCTCTTAAGAGAAGTGTCTCTGTGTCTGTGACCTCTCAGGTCTTTTACTGTGACTCTTCTCTAGTCACACACAGCCCCGCGGCTGTCTAAATAGAGTGAACAGTGAGCTTTGCTTCTCTCGATGACTCTCCTCAGCTCCTGAGTCAGCTCCTTCTCAGACCAACTGCTCTCTTCAGCAGTCTCCCTCAGACTCTGTCTGACACTAACTGCCCTCAGCTGTTAGCTGTCAATCACCTCTGAGAGTTCCGAGCACTCTGGCTCCCACCCTCAGGTCACCTAACGCAGGCTCTATGCGTCCTTAGTTTTCTTGTTAACCCATTCATTACCGTCACAAACATACTAACAACATAATAACTGAATTGTGAAAGGCTGTATGGGGGGGCGAGACTCAAGGGACTGACAGTGGCTGAATATAGGCTCTAAAGGCCCCTGACCTCCCACGCCCTACTTGACGGATGGCATCACCCCCATAACCCAACACGGCCGCAGTAGAGGTGGCCCCAATCCTAAATGAATGTGTGCTGAATTTACGCTACCTAGACCTAACCTTGTTAATGTGTGACCTGTGATGGTCCAGAACTGGTACTTTGTCAAGAGGGCCCCCTCTTCATGCTGGAACAGCGGCCCCTCGTCCTTGCCCCATAACCCCACAAAGTAGGAAAGGGCCAAAACTGGGCACAACTCCCTATCAGAGCAGGTTCCCAGGGTGACCATGCAGCCACGCTGCTTTTGGTCTGTTTTTGACCGCCGGATGTGCAACAACACCTGGTCACCCTTAAATTGAACATCATCTATCAGCAAGGCCTGGGCCTCCGTATCATGGTGGGAATGAACCACAAACTCCAACACCCTCAGGGCTCCGAAAAAGGCTGTCAACGCTGCCATGTGAAAAAGTGCCTCTTCATAAAGTGAACCGCAGACAGATACCCAGGTAAAGTGAAGTCCTTTTAGGACAGTTGAGGAAATGGGCTGCCTGTCATCTCTCCGCGGACCAGTTTCACGGGCCCACTCCTCCAGCATTTTAAGGATCTGGAAGTCCCTTGTGTCCTCCTTAACCCCCTGGGCCTTGCTCGCAAAGGCTAGCGCAGCGAACTGACCTCTAAAAGTTTTTACTATTAGGCCACGCTCTTTCGGTAGCACACAAAATGACACCAAATGGTCTACTGGTATTGGCCAACCATCATCTAAGCCTGCCTCCCTTCTGAAAGCAGTAAACTGACGTGTCGCCCAGCCATACGGCCTTCTGGTGCTAGATGCTATGACAAGTTGGATTGCCCGGCAAGCCTCCTCCCTCCAAGCCACCATAGATGTGTGGGGATGTGTACTGGCTGCAAATCAGCCTCCGGGGTGAGTTGATGAAATTGCTCCATCTGTTGGCGAGACAGAGCATCTGCCACACCATTACTAATACCTGGAGGTGGCTGGCTGCGGCTGCAGCTCGTGGAGCTGAGTATTTTTAAGCTTTTTTTTTTAAAGATAGCTTTTACTGTTTTTCTTCTGGCCTTGGCTTTTGTAATCATTTTCCCTCTATTTTGAGAGGTTTTAGGGGGAGCGGAACTATTTGGCACTCCTCTGACTTCTGGCTGCGCAGCCGATATAGCCTACTGAACTTGGCGTTTCTGCTTTTTAAAAAAACATTTTTATCACTCTTTTAACTTCCTAAGCTTTTATAATAACTTTTAATTTCTATTTAGTTTTGACTGGAGAAGCTTTTCAGTATATCTCACAGCTGTGCTGCCGGGCAACCTATTATCTCTTATCACGGCAATTAGCCTGCTTGAGTTACCTCCCAGTTCAGGCTGGAGGAAGCAAGGGAGTTTCTTAAAGCAGGCAAGCAGACGCCCAGGGCTATTTAACGAGCTAACCCCCAAGCCGTGTCTAGGAAAAGAAAGGGAGTTTACCTTGAGTAATTCTACGGTATGAAGTGACTTTTAAAAGCTCCTCCTTCATAGTTACTGGGACACCTGTAGTTTTTACCGAGTTAACTTCAAGAAACTCACTGTGTCATGAGACAATGAGGCCAAACAAACGTGTGAGAGAATTAGAAGAGTCTCCATCTCCCTCCTCTAAACAACTGAAAATCGATGACTTCTTCCTGGCTCCTAACATTTTACCTCAGGAGACTACCCCAATACCAGTATTTAAGCGTTTCTCTCCTTTAGCAGATTTTATTGATGATAGTCCAAGAGATAGTCTGCCTGAGGTTAATCCTGGAACTATACCTAACGAAGCAGATGTCTTGACTCCCAAAAAGCAGGATGGGAATATTACTGTTGTAAGTGATGTGCCAGTGGATTTATTCCTTCTAACAGCAAAAACAGTGAACTTTATTTGTAGAGATCTCAAAGTGTTGCTCTCTAAAGTGGAGGATCTCTCCAGGATGATATCTGACCCTTGTGAAACTGATTCCAATTCATTGGTTAACTCACGACCAGAGGGTAGAAAACAGCATTTTAGAGGTGCCTCCGCACAGCAACACAGACAAGCGTCAAAAGACACCTGCCAGCTGGTCTGGCAGCCTCACAAGGTCTGTCTTACTATCTGTAAATTCAATGGCATCACGCCCTCTTGGAGAACGAAACATCTTGCTAAGAAACATATAAAAGACCTTTTTGGGAGTCCAATTGGATACATAGACTTAAAATCAGTGGAGCTTCTGAATAATGTTTTCCAAGTTCAAAAGGTTTTACTGACCTTTGGAAGTCCAATGTTTCCCAAACTGCTGCTATCTAAGAAAGCTTTCTTAAGAAGCAAAGGCATTTTCTCAGCCCGTACTTTTATCAATACAATTGTGTAACCGTTACTTCCCAAAGTTTCCTGTGGCAAGAATCCTCAATGGTCCAGGACTGAACCTGCTGATGTTTTTAAAAGTGTCTTTAAAAGTGGGAGCACAACTGAACAACCATCGACGATGGCCTTGGCCCATAAGCTGATACGGTCAAATTCAGACCATTCTTTGGAGGATGATATACTAGAAAAAGAGGTGCTGGACTTATTTAGGGATTTAACATATGTTGAACAAATGAGGATTACAGATAATCTGGAAGCTGTCAGAGTAAATTTACTCAAAAACATCGCACACCCTCCTCAGTCAAATCCCTCTGTGCAAGTGGAGGAACTTACTCCTACATTTGATACTTCAGAAGAACCAGGATCACCAATGGAAATGAGGTCAATACAAGCTGTTGTCCATCAGCCCCTTCTATTAATGGATGAGTCTATTACAGCTCACGGTGAAAACCAAGAACTTCAAGATACTCTACCAGAACCTGGATTGCCAAAGGAGATGAGGACAACACAAGCTGTTATTCATCAGTCCCTTCTACTGATGGATGAGTTTACCTCCGCTTGGGGTGAAAACCAAGATTGGTCAATTCCATCACAAGAACTTAAGAATGACATGAGGGGTACGGACAACTGCTGTGTCCATTATGATGTCAATAACTCTCTAGAACAACTTACTGTAATTGATTGACTCCTAGACTCACCCACCCCAGCTTTATCAAAATCATGTCTTGGAATATTGCAGGGTGGAGGAGTAGGTCTAGGGACGATGATTTTATAGAATACATCAAAGGTTTTGACATTGTACTTTTCCAGGAGACATGGTCTCAAACACAAATACATGTGGAGGGATTTAAATCTTATTCCCTCCCAGCTTGCAAAGCCAACCTTAGGGGCCGTTCCCAAGGTGGCCTTTCCACTCTTGTTGCTGCCCATCCAAAATCAAAGTTGATTACCTCACTGGCTTGCAGCCCTATGTTGCAAGCTGTTAAGCTAGTATTGGATACATTTACTTTAGTTATAATCAATGTATATGTACCTTCTGGTTTAAGTGGCTTAGCCCTATCTTACCACTGGAACCGGTTAACAGCTCTTATGGAAGACATGGAAAAGAAATTCCCACTTGCTGAAATAATTTTAGTAGGTGATTTTAATGCAAGGGTGGGCAGTGATTATTCAGTTTTTTACAAAGCACTAGATTTCGATCCAAATGACTCACTCCCTCCTCTTTTTTCTTCCTTGAGATACTCCAAGGATAATTATTTGAATTCTGCAGGAATTTGCCTTGCCAAATTTTGTATTCAATTTAACAGAATCTGGCTAAATGGTCTAAAAGAATTCTGCAATTCAGGAGAGTTTACATTTGCATCAATTAGAGGATGCAGTGTAATTGATTATGTTTTAGTGCCTTCCTCCTTTCGAGACTTTGTGGCAGACATCTCTGTAGGGGATTATATTAGTAGTGATCATTTTCCTTTAATCTTGACTATTAAAGTCGACTCCCCTTTAAACCTTTTGCCTTCTGTGCCAGTCCAGAGTGAGGAGTCAGCCTTTTTACTAAGAATTCATAGGGGTTCCGCATTAAATGAAAAAATCCAACTACTGTTTAACTCTAGTCCATCTCTAGAGTACAGGTCCCTAATACTTTGTGCTGATGATCCACTACAAACTCTTAAATCCTACAGTTCATTAATATCACATATGATTGATTCATTGAACCAAAATTCAGAACCTTGGAGGAATTCACAGAATAAATTAGGGAAAAGCCTCTCAAAGCCCTGGTTTGATAGGGATTGTAGGAACCTGAAAAAACTATTACGTGTCACCTACAGCCATTATAGAGAATCTAAGGCGGTTGCCCTTCCTACTAGTTTTTTCGATCTTAAACTTCAGCTTCTGCAACTCATTAAAAAAGAGAGAAATGATTATATTAATGGCCAGTGGGAGCAACTGATACAAGCAGCAACTTTGAATAATTCAAAACAATTTTGGACCATAGTTTCTGGTGCATTCCATAGGGAAGCTCCCCTCACGTCCCTTATTCCCCCTCATGTCTGGTTTCAACATTTCCTAACAGTGTTCTATGAGGAAGGTAGAAGTGTTTTAGAACCATCTGATTTTTGTTTGAGTGATTTACCTGATTGGCCCCCTGTAGATTCTGATGAGATAAGGGAATTAATTGTCCAACTAAAGGCTGGGAAAGCCCCTGGTCCAGATGTGATAACTCCTGAAATGCTAAAATCAGACCCGGATTGGTGGGCTCCCTTACTTGCTGCCCTTTTTACAATGGTCGATAAAACTGGTTTAATGCCCGAGGTCTGGACAAATGCAGTAATAGTGCCAATCTACAAGAAGGGTGACTGTTCATCCCCCTCAAATTTTAGACCTATTATCCTCCTCTCTATAATTGGCAAGTTGTACGCCAAGCACCTGTTAGCCAAACTTACTGCATGGATGTCACAACAACTAATCCTAGGGCCAGAACAAGCAGGTTTTCGCCATGGGAAATCCACACTGGATCACTGTATTATCTTTTCCCATCTAGTAAATAAATATACTAGGAAGGCCAAGCTTAAGTTATATACTGCCTTCCTCGATCTCAAAGGAGCGTTTGATTCCATAGATAGTGACTTACTTTGGGACAAATTGAATAAAATGAATATTGACAAGCGATTACTTTTTCTTATCAGAAAATTGCATACCTCAACTACCTGCCAGGTTAAATGCTCTCTAGCTGGAAAGTTAACAGCAAAAATTCCATCTAATAAGGGTGTTAAGCAGGGCTGCATTCTAGCCCCCTCCTTATTTAACCTTTTCCTTAATGATCTAGCACTGACATTGTCTGGCACCGACGATCATAGCCCTAAACTTGGTTCCACTCACGTGCCACTGTTACTGTATGCAGATGACGCTTTACTAATGTCCTGCACGCGAGTGGGTTTGAAGCGTCTTTTTAGCCGCTGTCTTGAGTATTTTGAATCTAATAAGCTCCAACTTAACTTTGAAAAAACCAAAATTCTTGTCTTCTCAAGAACTTGAAAATTATTCAAATGGGACTTTAATGGAAATAGAATAGAGCAGGTTAGACACTTTAAGTATCTAGGATTCATTTCCAATACAATGCATCTTGGACTGTTCAGCGAAGGTCTGCAACTAATATGGCTAAGGCCAGTGCCCAGGCTCTCTGTCGTTTCTTCTACAATAAGGGAAATCAATTTGTGCCGGCTGCTCTGAAAGTTTTTAAGGCCAAAACATGTGCACAACTACTATATGGTATGCCATTATGGATTGGCGCGTTTGATTATTCCTTGGAACGCATCCAAGCCAAATTTCTTCGTAAAATTTTGGGAATGCCATGTTGTGTGCCTTATGCAGCCCTATGCCTAGAATCGGGGCAGGTCCCACTTGAAACTAGGGCATGGCTCTTAACTGTTAAATATTGGTTGCGAATACACTATAACTTCGATCCTTCCAGTCTTATCTTTCAAATGCTCTCAGAATCTAGTTACTCTAATTGGCTAGACTCCATCGAGAAAAAGATTAGCACTGTTGGTTTATATTTAGAGTCATTATCCATGCTCTCACAAACGGAGGCATTTCGTATGATTAAAGCCAGAATTCTGGATATTGAATTACAAAATCTCCACAGTGCCGCTAATAAAACTTGTTCTCCCGTGAGTCTAGGGTTTTCGTTTGATGTTGGCCATATGGCTTCTTATCTCTATTCTTTGCAAAGTCCTCAACAGCGTAGGGCCTTTTCATTGGCAAGATTTGATGTTATGCCATCAGCAGTTCTATATGGTAGATATCATAACATACCCTACCCGGCCAGACTATGTCCATGTAAGTCTGGATCTATTGAAACCATTTCACATATTCTCCTGTATTGTCCTTTTTATCTAAGTATTCGTGGTCGATTTTTGGATCCTATTCTTTTAAATAAGATGGGTCTGGCTGATCCAGATAAGGTTCAGTTTCTTTTGAAGGATGTTACTCCTGACATAACTGTAAACACTGCCTTATTTCTGTACTGGGCCAAATTGATTTGTCAAGACAAGGAACAGTCTTGTTGTCGCATTTAACTGTGATCTTATGTAAATGTACTTTAATCCTGATGTCCAGTATTTTAACCTATTTTCTGTTTTTCAACCCATTGTTCTTTTAACCTGTTTTTACATGCCATTAAAGGTTGATTGATTGATTGATACTAATACCTGAGACATGCTTTGTGAGAAATAACGTATTCATTTGTAAACAACACAAAGTAAAGGCTCTAACTAAACCCATAACAGCAGGAGACTTCGAGGTGAGTTTATTAATCACGTGCACCACAGCCATGTTGTCACACCAGAAGTGCACTGTCTGATTGGTCAGGGCCCGACCCCATATAAACAGAGCCTCCATGATGGGAAAGAACTCCAGGAATGTCAAGTACTGACACAAGTCTGACTCTTTCCACTCCTGCGGCCAATGCTTTGCACACCAGTGACCCCTGAAATAAACCCCAAAGCCTGTGGTACTGGCAGCATCAGACGTAATCTAAAGCTCTGCTTCCAGTCTCATATTTTTCTGCCAAAATGAGACACTGTTAAAAGCTTGCAAAAAAAGTTTCCCTGCGCATGCTGTCTGTCACCTGGATGTGATGATGTGGCAGTCGTAGAGCTGCCATGGCATCACAAAAAAAAACATAAGAACACCCTACCCAATGTCACCACCTTGTAAGGAAAGTTCAAGTGACCTACTAACTGCTTCAGCTCTAACAAGGAAACTTTACATTTCCCTTAACTGCCCTCACCATACTGAGTAGGTTATTCCGCTTGTCGCTGGGCAGCTGGGATGCCTGCTGCATGGCATCAAGCTCGATACCAAGAAAGGCCAGGGTAGTAGTGGGACCCTCTGTTTTTTCCTTTGCCAATGGAACCCCTAGATCCCTGGCCAACTTCTAAAAAGTTGCCAGCAACCAGGTGCATTGTCCAGACCCCACGAAAATGTAATCATCCAAATAGTGTACTGCATTGCACAACCCTGCTTTGACCTGTAGGGCCCACTCCAGGAATGTGCTAAAATGTTCAAAAGCGGCACAAGAAATGGAGCATCCCATGGGAAGCACCCTGTCCATGTAAAAACTGCCTTCAAATGTGAAGCCCAACAAATCAAAATCTTTGGGATGAACCAGGAAGAGACGAAATGCTGACTTTATGTCGCATTTTGACATCTCCGCGCTTACGCCACAATGATGGACAATGCGCACTGCCAAGTCAAAGGAAGTATATTTTACTGAGGCCAACTCCTTGGGTATGTCATCATTCACTGATCACCCCATAGGGTAGGAGAGGTGATGAATTAAGCAGAACTTGCCCACTGCCCTCTTGGGCATGACCCCCAAAGGGGACACCTGTAGGTTAGGCACCAGGAGGTCTCTGGAAGGACCCAACAACCAGCCCTTGGAACATTCCTTCTCAATTTTTGTACACAAAATGTGCTCCAAACCTTTAACTGAAGGCAAATTTGAAAATGATGTCCATGGGCCTTGATATGGAATTCTGAACCCATTGGTGAAGCCTTCTTATTACTGCCCATCCTCCTGGTTAGGGTAGTCCTGTAAAAGGTCCCTAAGGAATGTCAGACATATGGGGCTGGGCCCCTTTTTCAGTCTGCTGTCCGGGGCCACCCCCAGCTGCCTGCTTGCCCACCCCTTTGGGCTTGGTCATATTGCAGACTGTGAAGGCATGGGGCTCCTTCACAGCGGGCACTTGTGCTTGTACTTGCATGCTTTTCTGGCACAAACCCCCTGGGAGGTAAACTCCCAACAAAGCAGCCATGGCTGAACTGACTGTCCCGTAGGGGTGCGGGTGCCTGGTGAGGTCAAAGATTTGTGAGCAATGTGTCAACTGTCTGATCGGTCACCTAGGTTTGGTTTTGCAGGAGCCATGAGTTGCAGCCATAGTTGCTGGTTAATTTGGTCCCAGGGCAGGCTAGGATTAACCACAGCCCGCATTCTGAACTCCTCATCATACTGAAGCCACACCCCTCCGCTGAAATCAGTATAAGTCCAATAGATGATGTTGCAATACTGAAAGAGGTGGGCGGCCCACCACAGCTGCGCCCTTGCAATAACCTCTGCTTAAATGAGGAATCCTGGCAGCCAATTAGACCAGGTCCTGTCCACTTTCCTCCTCTTTAACTTTTCTTTGTCCTTTTAATCTAGTTCCGTCTTTAGATTTCTTTTCCAGCTCCCTATACAAGATACTGAAAACATCCATGTATTCTCCTTTGAGGATCTTGTCCCTGGTTACCACCATAAGGTGGTCGTCCAAGGGCATAGCCAGGTCCCCAAAGGGGAAGGCATGAAATGGAACTGAATTATAAGCAACTGGGGGATATGCTGTAAATCCCCCAGCTCCCCACTGTCCCATTGACCAAGCTGGGGACAAAGAAGATGCCTGCTGCCAATCTCAAGGCCACCCGCTGTGTGTTGGCTGTGGTATTGCTGAGGCCCTACCTAAACCACATGGTGACATCAGCAACTGCCAAGGAGACCAACCTACCAGTGTGCTCTGGGTTAAGTTGGAGACCTGGCTGGGTAAAGTGGAGCTGGTTGAAGGCTGACCCATAACAGGTGCTGCCTACCTGTTACATGTCATATTTACAGTCGATGGCATTGAAGGTGCCTGGGTGCTCACCCCCATGACTGGTCCCCAAGGCCCCCAAGGCCATATCAGCCTCTTTGTCGGCTGCTTACCCATGGATGGGCCCTGGCCCTTTTTGGAGCCATAGCAATGCACACTAGCAGGACTCTAATCTCTTGTCTCACCGGGCACTGCCCTTTAGCCCCCCCCCCACTATAAAGGCCTGACCCCCAAGGCCCCCCAGGGGAATCCTAAGGAGGGAAAGAACTGCCCCATTGAGCCAGTCCAAGCACTGGCACTTCGCAGGTATGCCTGGGGCCTGCAGGAGAAAATGTGTGGTCCACTCTCCCCACCAATGCCGCGCCAATCATTCCTGCTCCAGTCTACTACCCCCTTTATAACTGTTCTGGCGCTGCCTGTGTCTGCAGTCTCCTGTCCCCCCACAATCACCGGGGAGCCGCACGCCATCTGGTCGCCGACGGGGCTGCCTCACGCCCACACCCAAGTGCCTTGCTCACCACCAAAGCCACCGCCGCTACACACACCGCCACTCCGATCGTCCTCCTGATGCTATCTCCCTGAGGCCTGCACTGCTCCGCTGCAGAGAAGGAAGCTACCCTTTTTCCCAGCCTGAGAGTGGCATCTAACTGCACCACAGGGGGCGGGACTGGATCATTTAAGCCTGTGCCCATCCCCTGAGATCCTGGATGTCCGGGAAGAGTCCACTGTCTCCTCTCCATCCGGGGAGGTAAAAGACAGCTCCCAGCCTTATTAGCTGGTTGGCAATGTGGCTGGGAGGAGGCCGAATTCTCCACAGTATATATCATCAGTTCATCTTGAAAATGTTTAGTCACTGATTACTAACCTACCTCTGAGGGTTGATGTGAAGCCAGAACTGAAGAGCAAAGTATACTATCCTGAGCTCCTGAAAAAAAGGGCAGAATAAAGTGTACCAAATACATAAAGAAACTGAAGAATGAAGGAAAACTTCAGAAAGTTTCCAGGAACAGCTTTTAATTGGAGGTGACAGAGATAGGGTTCCCTGCTTAACAAAAGTGGGAGGTTATGCTGGGTGCTGTTGTGTCTTTTACCAGCAGTCTGAGATGCAGCATTCAAAAGGTAAAGGTTTACATAGAGTGAGGATAAAATTACTGCCTGTTGCTCTTTTTTTCACAGCAAGATCCTGTTGAAGGCACAGCAATAGCAGCAGGTTGGATAATTGTGAATCCTAATCAGAAATGACTTCCTCAAAAACAGGCAGGGTCCCAGCAGGAGCCACCTATCTTAAGAGATGATGCATAACTTAAGCACTATTTCTTCAGTTCAGGAATTCTTAATTTAAAAGCAGCATTGACAAAGGAAAATTTTCCCTGTGCGACTTTGTATTGGGGTAAGGGTATAGTTTAAGCTGTGCGGCAACCCATACAAAACAGCCATTGTGTTTTTATTTTGTACACTAGAGAGCCATAACCCTTGTGGTTAGTGTGTTGGTGTGCTTACTAAGCACATGCAAATATTCAGCAAAAGTTACAACACATTTTAAATGAGATCTTGAGCACATGCAAAGTCACACGCGGAAGCTCTTTCCCCTCACCAGCCCTACATTTAAATCCATTCTAAAAGTGAAGCCAAAGTACAATTTAAGCCAAACCTATGAAATCAAAAACAGCAATACAATGGTTATTCCTGCTGTTGTGTATGTAGTACAGTAATGTGGGTTGTTAGTTCCTGCCTGGCTTATTGGAGCCTTTAGGACTAGCATGGGGACACTGAAACAATGGGAAGCAGGATCCAAATCTCTGCTTTCCCAGACCAGTAATTGGCCCCCTGCTGGTTTGAATGATCCAATATGAAACGTGGGAACTTTGAGTGTATATAGTTGGCCCCATTGGCCCAGTTCTCCCGTCTTAGTTTAACCATAACTATGCTGTATCACTATTAAAGAGCTTTGATCACTATGCAATGAGTCTCCTGATGCATCAAACCCAGTATTTAACACTGGCGACAAGGATAGGATCCTGCTGAGCGAGCCCTGGCCATTGGCTTTGCACTGTGTCTCGCTTCTACTCACTCCAGCACACACTGTGCATCACAATGCCACCACTTCAGCCATGGCTACATTTCAGGAATGCTTCCAGAGTTTGATACAGCGCACCCTGAGCTGTGGGAGACTTGGACCAAGCACCTGAAATACTACATCTTGTTCCATGGCATTGGGGAGGAAGATGGCAGTAGTAAGAAGGAGGCCTTTCTGTTGAGTTCCTGTGGCATTGCCACATTGAGGCTAGGTGAAAGCCTGGTCACCTCTGCCACAATGGAAGTCTAGTCCTTTGACAAGATCATTGCAGCACTGACTGGCCACTTCCCCCTGCAACCTTCCTGGCTGACCCAGCGGCACCAGTTCTTCGACTGGCACCAGCTGCCCCAAGAATTTGTTGCTGACTACCTGTGAGAACTCGAGGTCAAGTACGAGTTCCAGCGTGTGGAGGAGGCCCTTCTCAACCATTTCTCCTATGGCCTCTGGGAAGAAGAAGAAGATATTGGATTTATATCCCACCCTCCACTCCGAAGAGTCTCAGAGCGGCTCACAATCTCCTTTACCTTCCTCCCCCACAACAGACACCCTGTGAGGTGGGTGGGGCTGGAGAGGGCTCTCACAGCAGCTGCCCTTTCAAGGACAACCTCTGCCAGAGCTATGGCTGACCCAAGGCCATTCCAGCAGGTGCAAGTGGAGGAGTGGGGAATTGAAGAGGGACTAGGCTGGGAAAGGGATGGAACTAGATGGGAAAAGAATATGTAAGGATAAGCAGCTCAATAGAGGTGTGCTTAATGAGGCATGCCTAGACATGCTTGGCTGATAGAGTGCATTGCAGGCCTACCATAGCTTACTATATAACCTTACTATGCTATATTGTAACAGAGGCTTCAGCTTGGGGGTCAGCGGGCGGTAAAGGAAGCTGGACACAGCAAAAAGCCTAAGTGTGCAAAAACAGTACTAATGCAAATGGCTTAAGAGACCGAAGGTTAACAAAAGCGGAACAGCTGCGGTTGAGTAAAAGGGGGTTTTCGCTTGGAGTTGCACGCCAAAAGGGAACTAAGTAAAAGGCAAGCAGCTTCGAAACTCTTTGGTATGATATGTAGTAATATTGTGTGTAAGCTGCTTTTAATGCAAATGTGTAATGCTATATAAAGTCTGTGCGCCCGAATGTTCTTTGCTCAGACGCCCATCTTTGGTCTGAGACCGCACGTGTGTATCAAATAAATCCTAGCTGTTTTTCCTGATTTTGCCTCAAGCCTCCTTTGTTACGGACACCTGCCTTGATAGATAGAGCGGGCTCTTCCTGCTACATAAAACTTGGTGCCATGACTCGGATGTGCTGGGGCTTTGGGGCCCCGGCTGCTTAGCCCGGTGGGGCCCGGCTGCTGGCGGGAGGCCCAGACCACGGTTGGAGCTCCCGGCCTTCTTTCTGGCTGACCGTTTTTCTGCCCGTCCCGTCTTCAGTCGACCCTGCCGTGGACTAACCGGACCTGAACAGGCAACAGGAACCAGCTCTAATTTGGAAGACTCCGGATTGTAAGTATAGAACCTTGTGCACAAAGCTTTAGGAGCCCTAGGGTGGGCATTTTGGTGGAAGCCCCTCCATATGAGATGGCGTGGCGTGGGCCCCGTCTCGGAGGGAAGGCACGACTGATCACCGCGCAGCAGCACCCGCAGAACCCTGCAGATTGGGAAGAGAGGGGCCCTCATAGAACCCTGATAAACAGGGAAGGAAGGGAGTGCCGCCTCCAGCACGGAGGAAAGGGGCCCTGAGGGAGTGCCGCTTCCAGCTGCAGCCTTCTAACTGTGTCTGCTTGGGAGGGACACGTTTGGTGTGCCCTCATTGGAGCTCCATTGCGCTCCCACGGCGATACAAAGCTGTGTTTGGAAAACAATTAGCACCGCTGCAGTGACGGGGGTGCTATACCAAAAAAAAAAAAAAAAAAAGAAGGGAAATAAGCAATACAGAAGTAACCTTTTACAGTAAAAGTCTGTCTGGCGTGCTTGTAGAGTGCATGATGTGTCTGAGACGATACTTGGTATCGAAGCGACAGTGGATCTGCCAGTACCTTGTTCCTTGCCCACGCGAGTGCGGTAAGCGGGGACCACAGAGAAGCGAGTGAATAGGGTCCCCTATATGTCACCCCTCCCTGGTCGTGTGTTTTAGTTGTCTGTCAAGTGGTGTCTAGGGGAATTTTTCTTGACTTGCCCTCATATGTGCTCAGGGGCAAGCTACTCTGATTACTGGTTTTTGGAGGATCCGGGCTGGTGGGGTCCGGGTGACACCTTTCGGTTTGTGCTTGGCCCTTGGCTGAACCACCTTGGCTTCTGCTGGCAGAAAACGCTTTGCCGGAGTCATACCGTTCAGTTGTGGAGGGGGACACGTGGTGACATCACAGCCTGGCTGATAAGGCGCCGATCCGCGACCCCTAGGTCAAAAGGAAGACACGGGGGACCTTGGGCTAGGTGGTATTTCCTGAGGGAGCGGTCGGGTGCCCCCATTTGTGTCTGGCAGGTAAAACGCCAGACTGCCGCCCTAGTTGCCGTGGGCGACACAGAGCTCTGGCCTCGGCAGATTGCTCAGGCTGAGACGCAGCCCCCCGATCTGGCTGTCTTCCACGCACTGTGCTGTGATCGGTGCGTGGAGGGCGCTTACCACCCCATCAGCCTCCCCAGTAGCCTACCCTCTCCCCTGGAATCCCATGCTCCAGTGGATCCCCAGGCGGATCCTCATCCACTGAGTGACCCCCCCGGACACACCGGCAGACCCCTACTCCCGGTGTATTGACCGGTGTGAGGGAACTGCCGCGCCCTTCACCGACCTACCCCTGGCCTCGAACGAGGCCGCGGCACTTGAGTGGTGGGCCAGCGCTCTGGACCAATCTTTCGACGCCTTTAGCTGGGGGTGGGACCCCTTTGACACGCGGGCCACCATTGACCTGTGTCTTGGTAGGGGAGACGCATGAACGGTCCCCTAGACTTTCGGTCAGAGGACCGGCTGTACTGGAGCCCTGGTCAGAGGTTTCACAAACTGGTCGCCCCTTGGGTCTATACACCGAATGCATTGACCCTCTGCTGGTACGATTCACTGTGCCACAACCATAATATACGTCTGTGGACGGGAGAGGAAAAGGGAGTGTTGGCCTGGTTGGTGCAGGGACAGACTAGGGGCCCACAGGGGAGTTGGGGGCCAAATTGGGCGCGTTGGTATTTTCTGAGAAAAACCGGGAGGGACCCCTTGCTTGTTTGGAGAATTAACAAAAAGAGCGCTGTTCCCGTTCGACCCACCGCCGAGGGCTCTGCAGAAACCCTTAGCATTGTAGAGGGGTGGGTCCATCAGCCGACTCCCAGCAAATTTTCTTTGGAGGCTTTCCATCTTCTGCATTGCACTCGGTGTCCAAGAAGGGACGCGCCCTCCCCCCTTCCACTGCAGGTGGAACCAGACCCCCCCTCGTCGTCCGGGAGGGATTTGCCCTTCTTGGGCTCCCCGTTGTCGCCGCTCTCGCCACTCTCCCCTCTGCCCCCCCCCGCTCGCACTTGAGTGGCGGGACGCCCCATTGCCTCTGGGGCGGTACCGGTGGGACCCACCACCTGAGAAGGATTAGTCGAAATGGGTGCTGCCCAGTCCACCACCCCTCTGGAGTGTATGCTGAACCACTTCCAGGAGGGGTATACTGGTGACTATGGGAGGCATAGATTGACTCCTTCCAAGTTGAAGTTGTTTTGTGAATCTGAATGGCCGGCCTTTGGTGTCGGGTGGCCACCGGAGGGCACATTTTCTGCTGGGGTGGCCCGCGCGGTCTACCAGGTGGTCATGGCCTCGCCACGGGACTACCCGGACCAGTTCCCATATATTGACTCATGGTTGGCCGTGCTGCTAAAAAAAACCCCTTGGTTGAAGCAGTGTGCTAAAGAAATGAGGTCTGGTCGGTTGTGTCCATTGCAGCATGAGCCTCAAAATGCCGTGTCGGGGATGCAGCCACAGGGGGCTGGAGGGGCGCCACCGGGTCGGCCGAAGCCCATAGCAAAGCCCCTGTACCCTGTTTTGGATCCGGGCCCAGATCCATTGGAGCTGGATTGGCCGCCCCCTTACGTGCCGGTGCCGCCCCCGGCCGTGCCTCCCCCGGGACCCGCTGTGGGGCCGGCGGCGGCCTCGCCGGTGGTGACGCCCCGGCCGGTCCCGCAGCCCCCTCAGGCCCAGGGGGCCAGACAGCACCCCATGGTCACGAGATCTCAGAAGGAGGCCCCGACCCGGCCCTCCCCGATAGAGTTGGGCTGGAGGGCCGAGTGGAGCCCCACCATCACGCGGCTCCAGGAGCAAAGGGCACGAGCAAGGGCTGCCTCGTTTTCGGCGGCCCGGGGCCCGCTCGACCTTGATCCAGACCCACAGGGCTCCGGCAGTGCACCGCGGGTGAAGACCCCGGCGTCGGAGGACGAGGAAGGAGCCCCACCGGGTTCTGACCCGGTTCTGTCCACCCCCGGTCCCTCCTCGCAGTTTGCAGTAGCGCGCGTGATGCCGCTGCGGCAGGTCCAGACGCCACAATTTTTGGGCCAAAATGGGAGGATCGAGGGGGGTCAGAGCCGGTATATTTATACTCCCTTCTCCTCCGCCGACCTTCTTAACTGGAAGACCCATGTCGCCTCCTATACTGAAAAACCAGAAGCCCTCACCAATTTGCTTACTAGCATTATGGGAACCCACAGCCCAACCTATCTGGATTGCCAACAGCTCCTCCTGACCCTCTTTACAACAGAGGAGCATCAGCGTATTTTAAGGGCGGCCAAGAAGAAGGTCGAGGAGGCTACCCCCGCTGATCAAGCCGACCGTGCCCGGTGGCTAGCAGAGCACTTCCCAGAGACTGACCCCGCCTGGGACCCGAATAATACAGATCATATGAACCTCCTGAAGTCCTATAGGGGTTATTTGCTGGCAGGCCTGCAGGAGGCAGGGAAAAAGGCCACCAACATGACAAAAATTGGGGAGGTTCTCCAGAAGCCCGATGAGGCCCCGGGAGCCTTCCTTGAGCGCTTGTATGAGGCCTACCGCTTGTACTCGCCTTTTGACCCTGAACATCCCGATAATCTACGCATGGTAAATTGTGCCTTTGTAAGTCAAGCAGCTAGTGACATTAAGCGAAAATTGCAGAAGCAAGAAGGCTTTGCCGGCATGAACATTACTCAGCTGTTGGAAATAGCTCAGAAGGTGTTTGTTAATCGGGAGCAGGAAACCAAAAAGGCTGAAGACCGCAAGCTTAAAGTGAAAGCGGCCTTGCTGGCTTCCGCCATAGGGGCCCATGGTGGAAATCGAGGCCCTCGGGAAGGGAGGCAGACTCGGGCAAGACACCCGGCGGGACCAGGAAATGCCCGAAAACCCCTGGCCCCGGACGAATGCGCCTTTTGCCACGATTTTGGCCATTGGGCCGATTCCTGCCCGCAGAAGGGACAAATCACCCCCTTTCCGGGACGAAGAGGGGAAGGCGGCCGCGGTAGACCACTGGGTAGGGGGCGAGGTTCGGGCCCCCGGCGGGGCAGAGACACTCGCCCTGAGGATATGGACTTCATAGGCCTTGCGGCCATGAGTCCCCAAGAACAGTGGGATGACTAGGACAGACCGGGTTCCCCGCTGCCTGGCCCCCGGGAGCCCATGGTCAAGGCATCAGTAGGGGGCCGCAAAGTGTCATTTATGGTTGATACAGGGGCTGAATATTCTGTTGTGAATACTCCGGTGGCGCCTACCACCAAACAGTCAATTCCGATTGCCGGGGCCACCGGTCAGGTGGCCCGAAGATCGTTTTTGCAGGACCGCCTTTGTGATTTAGGGACCCACCTAGTCCGCCACAAGTTCCTCTATGTTCCTGAGTGCCCCCTGCCCCTGCTAGGCCGGGATGTCTTGTCTAAGCTAAGGGCGGCTATCTACTTTGAGGAGGACGGCCAAGCCACTGTAGAGTTTCGGGCGCGCTCGTCTGGCATTCTGGTGCTCACTTGCCCCATGGAGGAGGAATGGAGGCTTTTCCAGTCATCCCCAGAGAAGGGTTTGTCTGACCAATGGGCTTCCGTCGTCCCAGGGGTATGGGCAGAGGATAATCCACCAGGTCTGGCCCGTCACCATGCCCCCATCGTTATTGAACTTTTGCCCGGCATCCAACCAGTCCGTTTACAGCAGTACCCCATTCCCTGGAAAGCTATTGAGGGGATCCAGAAACATTTGGATAGACTCTTGAAGTACGGCATTCTTAAGGAGTGCCAAAGCCCATGGAATACCCCACTGCTGCCGGTTCAGAAGCCTGGCACTGGCGAGTTCAGGCCTTGTCAGGATCTCCGGGCGGTGAATCAAAAGACCGTGACTTTACACCCGGTGGTGCCAAATCCGTATGTGTTGTTGGGGCTGGTGCCTCAGCAGGCCAACTGCTTCTCGGTGCTGGATTTGAAGGACGCGTTCTTCTGCCTGCGAATAGCCCCCCTAAGCCAGCCCATTTTTGCATTTCAGTGGCAGGAGCAGGATACAGGCAGAAAGCTCCAATACACCTGGACCCGGCTTCCCCAGGGTTTCAAAAACAGCCCCACCCTCTTCTCAAACGCATTGGCCCAGGATTTGCAGGGGTTCGAGGCGACTCCAGGGACATGCGTCCTAATCCAGTATGCCGATGATTTGTTGGTTGCCGCCCAAGGACGAGACCGCTGTTACCAGGCGACCCTGGAGCTGCTGGAGCTGTTGTGGAAGGCGAGCTACAAGGTGTCCCGAAAGAAGGCCCAGCTATGCCAAGACCAAGTTAAGTATCTGGGGTTCCATGTGTCCCAGGGTACTCGGTCACTGGGCCAGGAGAGGAAAGAGGCCATCTGTGCCCTGGCCGAACCTACCTCGAGGCGACGTGTCCGGGAGTTCCTGGGAGCAGCAGGGTTCTGCCGAGTATGGATCCCGAATTTTGCCCTAATAGCAAAGCCCCTCTATGAAGCCACCAAAGGGGGGGAACGGGAACCGTTTCTGTGGGAAGCTGAACAGAAAGCTGCCTTTTACGAACTGAAGAAATTACTGATAGGAGCCCCTGCCCTGGGGTTGCCTGACGTGGAGAAGCCCTTCACCCTGTTTGTCCATGAGCGGAACGGCGTGGCGATCGGGGTCTTGACCCAGGCTTTGGGATCATGGCAGCGACCGGTCGCCTACCTCTCAAAACAACTCGACTTGGTGGCCAAGGGTTGGCCTGCTTGTCTTTGGGCCGTTGCGGCTACTGCAGAACTCATTAAGGAAGCCGATAAACTAACCTTGGGACAGGAACTGGAGGTGAAGGTGCCCCACGCGGTGCTTACTCTGATGGACTATAAAGGAAATTACTGGTTCACGAATAGCCGCATGACCAAATACCAGGCGATGATGTGTGAAAACCCCAGAATTCGTTTAACCACGACGGGGGCCCTAAATCCCGCCTCCCTGCTCCCGGTCAGCGACCAACCCTGCGATCACGATTGCATCCAGACCATGGATGAGGTGTATTCCAGCCGCCCCGACTTGACAGACACCCCCTTGCAGACTCCGGATGTTGAGTACTACACGGATGGGAGCAGCTACATGCAAGATGGAAGGCGGTATGCTGGCTACGCGGTTGTTACCTGTCAGAAAACCATTGAGGCCGAACCACTGCCAGTAGGGACATCAGCTCAGAAGGCTGAATTGATCAGCCTAACACGGGCCCTGGAGTTGGCAGAAGGAGTGACTGTGAACATCTACACGGATTCCAAGTATGCCTTTCTGACTTTGCACGCTCATGGGACACTGTACAAAGAAAAAGGACTCATAAACTCGGCGGGAAAGGCTATTAAGTATGGGGCGGAGGTTTTGAGATTGCTGGAGGCTGTGTGGGCACCAAAGAGGGTCTCCGTGATGCACTGCCGAGCTCATCAAAAACCTCTTAGTCCAGTGAACGTGGGGAACCGCAGGGCTGATGAGGCGGCCAAACAGGCCGCCACACGGGGAGCTGGAGAAAGGGCGGAGCGGCCTACTTGCCCTGTATTTCAGGTTCCGCTGGCAGAATGGTCCCCCCGGTACAGTGCGGCAGAGGAAGCCTGGGCTGAAGCCCAGGGCGCCTCCCAAGCACGGGTGCGGGGTTGGATCCAGTTGCCCGACCGACAGCTGTTCGTGCCCGAGGCACTGGCTTGGCCCCTGGTGATCCAGGCTCATGAGGGAACACATTTTGGGAAAACATCACTAGCTGAATTGCTGGATAGGCAGATGTATATTTCAAAGCTGCATAGCCTGTGTGAGAAGGCAGCTCTTAGGTGTGTTCCTTGCGCCCGCAACAATCCCCGACAGGGCCCAAGTCGCCCCCCGGGAATACAGCACACTGGAACAACCCCTTGTGAGTCCCTTATTACTGACTTTACTGAAATGCCTCGGTCGGGATGTTGGAAGTATTTGCTTGTGTTTGTATGTACCTTTTCTAATTGGATAGAAGCATTTCCCACTAGAACAGAGAAAGCGTCCGAAGTGGTGAAACACTTGCTTAAAAACATTTTGCCTTTCTGGGGTCTCCCTGTGACAATATCTTCTGATAATGGCCCAGCCTTCATCCATAGGGTGGTGCAGAGGGTTTCCCAGGAGTTACACATTGACTGGAAGCTGCATGCCGCTTATCGGCCCCAATCCTCGGGTAAATGTGAACGGGCGAATAGATCAATAAAAGCCCAGCTATCTAAGTTATGCCAGGAGACTAGCTTGAAATGGCCCGATGCCTTGCCCATTGTCTTGTTCCGACTGCGGTGCCTACCCAAGAAAGGCCTCAAACTCAGCCCCTATGAGATTGTTTTCGGGAGGCCACCCCCCATCACCAGAGGGATAAGAGGGGATCCGGCCCAGATTGGGAACCTCGTTTGGTTCCAGGAGATACAATCCCTGGGACAGGCAATGAATGAAGTGTCTAAATATGTGTTGCAGACTCTACCGTTGCAGGTTCACAACCCTGTCCATCCGTTTCAGCCTGGAGACGAGGTGTGGGTCAAGATTTGGAGGACCCAACTGCTCCAGCCAAAGTGGAGAGGCCCGTTTACCGTTTTGCTCTCCACCCCAACTGCAGTTAAGGTCCAAGGACTGGCCCGGTGGATTCACTGGACCCACCTGAAGCAAGCAGCCCCCGAGTGGCGTGTGCAATCCGTTCCAGGGACTGGACTGAAACTAAAAATCCGCAGGAGCCATCAACTGCCTCCTCTGGACCCTTGCCTACCGGGACGGCAGGGTTCACAGGCAACTTAAGACGACCCCCCTAGCTGCCGTCACACAGGAGCTGACGCGCTCTACGCTCAGGGAGAAGCTAGCATCGGAGCGACCAGCTGATCAAGATTCCAAAGAACATTGTCTAAAGAGTGCATGCATTGAAATTCTCGTCGTTGGGACTGAGGGAGGGGCATGATTGAGGGACGCGCTGCATTTTATATCGGTGTCTCCCTCACAGCCATCAGTGGTGCAGGTTTGTTGCTAACAACGCTTCTCTTCCTCCTCGTCTGTAGGTGTTTGCTGGGAAAGAGAGCCCAGCCCCTCAGGAGCAGTCCGTTACTGGCATAGATGGTGTCACAATACTCCTTCCTATTGCCCATAGCTGGGGGGGCCTGTTTGAGTCTCCTTGTATTGTCTTATTTCTGCTGTACACTGTGGTGTTGGGAGCGTGCCCGTAGACGGGGAGAGAGGGAGCGGGCTCTCCAGTTGGCGGGGGCCCGGGAAGAGGGGGAAGACGCCGCATATTACCTGCACCGTTTTGAAAGGACCCAAGGTAATGGAAAGGATGCCACCTATTACAGGCATCATTGTGTTAGGTTTGTGGGTGATTGCCCAGATGGGTTTGAGGGTGCAGGGACCCCCGCCACCCATATGCTGGAGCCCGCCACTGGACCGGGCCTCTTCGGAGCTCCTGCCCCACCCTTGCGGGAGACGCCCCAAGATCCCGGAACCCGGGGTGATGGCGGCGAGCCTGCGGCCCCTGCCCAGTCCCCAGAGCCCAGGAAAGGGGGAGATGCCAACCCCGGGCATGACCAGCGTCCATAAGGGTAGGAAAGCACTACGCGCTGCCATACGGCGAGGAAGTCCATCTGAAGTTCCATTCCCAAATACTTTGGCCCAAAACGGAGCAGTGGCGCCGCCGACCATGAGGGTGGTGCGGGCAAATCGGTTCCTGAAAACCCCTGCTCCACCATATGACCCTTCCCAGCCAACCCAGTGGTCCCGGCTGTCATATGACCGTATCCCGGTACACCCCTTTCAAGAACCTATTAGGTACGTGTCACAGATAACAAATATCTCCCAATGTTGGCTTTGTGCCCATACCCACGCAGGAGGAGGGGCCCTGGCCTGGGAACCCCTGCATGGTCCTGACTGGATATTAAATTCTTCTAGTTCTGCCTTTATAGGGCTCCAAACCATGGGTCGAAAGATGTTCACGACTGCAAGTGGCAAAGAGTCCTTCTGGAATCCTCGTGAGAGTTTCCGAGTAAGGGGGCCCACCGGAGACGTGGTGTTTGACCTGCATTTAATTGCAGCTAAGCACCAGAAGCAATTTTCCTGGTGTGTTAAGGGTACTGGAGAAGGTCCAAGTGTGGGGTCCTTGCGAGAAACGGAGTGCGAGCACGTTCTCTATCTAGACTCAAAGAAAGTGGGGTGGCAGACAAATGTCTCTGGGACCTTTGCCTACTTGAGGGATGACAGTTATGCCCTACAGGTGGGCACATTGGGTGTGCTGAGACCCTCCCCGGGTGGCCCATCCGCTCATATTGCTCCGCGTGCCTCTGTGTGGCTTACTGGGTTAGCATATTTGCAGGCTTGCAAGGTAAGGGAGCATCAAAAGACGATGACTTTGCTTACAAATTTCTGCAATGTCTCCTATGCCCTGGTGGATGGTATATATATCGACCTTCCAGGCATCTACTGGGTGTGTGGAAAGACAGGCTACAAATACCTGCCCCTGCACTGGAAGGGAACATGCTCGGTGGCCTATCTAACAGTGGCAGGGCATCACCGCAAAGAAATCATGGCACATGAGGTACTGAATTTAGGGTTCCCCACGACCAGGAGGGGCCCAACGACCCGAAAATGGTGTGATGCCTCAGGCAGAGGCTCTGGGATATTGGATTTCCTGCGAGCCCTCCTCCCCGGATGGGGAGTTCATGACCTGCAGATATATACACGAAATCTGTCTAGAATTTTGCAGGAGGGACTCGAGAGGACAGCCTCATCCCTGTTGTCTCTTCAGAAGGAGGTGGATAGCATAGCTAATGTGGTGCTGCAAAATAGGAGGGTGTTGGATCAATTGCTTTCAGAGCAGGGTGGAGCCTGTGCCTACCTGGGGGAGGTATGCTGCTTTTATATTAATGAATCTGGCCAAGTTCTCTCAGGGGTAAAAACCCTGAGGGCTTTAGTAAAAGACGCACAGGGCGCAGATAAGGCTTTTGACTCGGGCTCGGGTTTGCTGTCATGGTTAACCAGCTGGCTCCCAGATGTGTCTTGGCTGCGGGAAGGATTTTTTGTTTTCGTTGGAGTGCTCTCGATATGTCTAATGGTGTGTGGATGTGTGCGATGCCTACCAGTTATGGGAATGAGCTGTAGACGGACCCTTAGAACACCTCGGGACACACATAAGGAAGAACCCATGTATGTGATGATGAAATCAGTCCGCCAGCAGTACATCACCGGTCAGGGTCAGATGGAAAGGTCAAGCTCAGCTTGAAAGAGGGGAATGAAGAGGGACTAGGCTGGGAAAGGGATGGAACTAGATGGGAAAAGAATATGTAAGGATAAGCAGCTCAATAGAGGTGTCCTTAATGAGGCATGCCTAGACATGCTTGGCTGATAGAGTGCATTGCAGGCCTACCATAGCTTACTATATAACCTTACTATGCTATATTGTAACAGAGGCTTCAGCTTGGGGGTCAGCGGGCGGTAAAGGAAGCTGGACGCAGCAAAAAGCCTAAGTGTGCAAAAACAGTACTAATGCAAATGGCTTAAGAGACCGAAGGTTAACAAAAGCGGAACAGCTGCGGTTGAGTAAAAGGGGGTTTTCGCTTGGAGTTGCACGCCAAAAGGGAACTAAGTAAAAGGCAAGCAGCTTCGAAACTCTTTGGTATGATATGTAGTAATATTGTGTGTAAGCTGCTTTTAATGCAAATGTGTAATGCTATATAAAGTCTGTGCGCCCGAATGTTCTTTGCTCAGACGCCCATCTTTGGTCTGAGACCGCACGTGTGTATCAAATAAATCCTAGCTGTTTTTCCTGATTTTGCCTCAAGCCTCCTTTGTTATGGACACCTGCCTTGATAGATAGAGCGGGCTCTTCCTGCTACAGAATCAAACCCGGTTCTCCCAGATAAGAGTCCACACACTTAACCACTACACCAAACTGGCTCTCCAAACTGAGCATGCTTGGCAAAAGATCACTGAGTTGGATAACCCCACACTCCAGAAGGCTCTGAAGGTTGTTGCGGCTGAAGAGAAGGCAGGGAAGGACCGAGCATACAGACCAGATTTTGGTGTGCACCAGCTTTCCACCTCTGCCTCCAAGGATTTGAATGGAGATGATGCCCTCAAGCTGAACCACACAGAGCCGAGATGCTCAGTTCTATATGAATCCGAGATCATTGGTTCCTGAGTGTGCGTCAGTTGTGGGGAACCCCACGAGCACCATTCCTGCACCTTCTATGATGCCATCTGTCATCAGAGAGAGAAATCGGGGCACCTAGCTCATGTTTGTCACTCCAAACTGGCCAGAGCATCAAGACAGGAAGAACTGCACACCATCTCTGCCTCACCCCTACAGGTATGCCAGCTGCCCATGCCATCTCCCAACAAACTGAAGGCCACCATGGTCATAGAAGGAGTTCTGTGCACCATGGAACTAGACAAGGGGTCAGTCTACTCTATAATCTCTGCAAAGACCCTCAAGAGACTGTGCCCCTAGAGGGGTCCACACCTTCGGCCCTCTCCAGTCATTATAAGGGACTTTCAAAAGTGAGTGGTGTTTGTTAAAGGGATCGGCTCTTTCTAAGTCAAATACAGACATTTTGAGTGTGCCTTAAACATAATAGTGGTTGAGGGCCCTTTTTCTAGCTTATTGGGGTGGGCATGGTTCAGACCACTAGGGTTCCAAGTCACTGGCATTCACCAGGCCACCATCAGCCCCGATTTCTCCAGCATTTGTGAGGAGTTCCCATCTGAATTCGATGGAACTTTGAGTTGGTACACTGGTCTGCTGGTGTCCCTGCAGGTTAACTCCATTGTGCAGCCCGTAAGGCTAAAGGCACGCCACGTTCCTTTCGCACTTAAGCCTAAAATCAAGGAAGAGCTAGACCACCTCGTGGCACAGGGAGTCCCGGAACTGGTGTCTAACGCACAGAGGGAGACCCCCCATAGTGACCTCAGTGAAGCCCAATGGCAGTGTCCACATCTGTGCAGACTATAAATGTACAATAAATAAGGCCTTGCAAGACCACGCCTCCCTGGTCCCTGTAGTCAGCCATGTTCTAGCTTCACTGGTGGGGGCTAAAATTTTTGGGAAGTTGGACTTCGCACAGGCCTACCAACAGCTTCGACAAGGCCACAGTGGAGGCACAAGCCATCGTAATGCACAGGGGTATCTTCTGAGAAAAGTGGCTGCAGTTTGGGGTCAGCGTGGCACCAGGGATCTTCCAAAACCTTATGGACTCTTTGCTTAAAGGAATTCCCAGGATGCTGCTATTCTTTGATGATGTGCTGATCACCACTCCCAATGAGGTAGAGTTTGCCAACTGCCTACATGCTGTGCTACAACACTTCGAGTTGGCTGGGCTCAAGATTAAGAAATAAAAGTGCCTCCTGGGAGTTCCCAGTGTAGACTTCCTGGGCTACACCATGGACACAGATGGCATCCACTCAGTACAAGACAAGGTCTGGGCAATCTGCGATGCTCCTTCATCCACCTCAAAGGTGGAACTTCAGGCATTTGTAGGACTCCTCAATTTTTATCACACCTTCCTTCCCCACAAGGCAGCAGTACCCGAGCCTCTACACCAGCTATTGGATAAAAAAACAACCTGGGTCTGGGACCACAAGCAAGTGGCCACCTTCAGTACAGTTAAGGACTTGCTCACTTTCAATAGCTTGCTGGCCTACTTTGATGAACATTTGCCAATCGTTCTGGCTTGCGATGCCTCCCCTTATGGCAGGGTTGGGGAACCTCCATCTCGAGGGCCGTATATGGCCCTCGAGGTCACTTGGTGTGGCCCTCGGGGATTGCTGGACCAAACCGAACCATGTGGCAGCTTCCCTGGGGCCTGGCCGGCTAGTGAGGATCATGGGCCCAGCCGTGCTGTGCAGTAGCCTCCACAGGGCCAGGCAGGGATTTCAGGGCCCAGATGTACTGTACAGCAGACTCCCTGGGACCTGGCTGGCTGGCCAGAATTGCTGCAGGGCCTGAAGAAGTTATTGTCACAGTTCAGTTTGCACTTGATTATCCCAGATGGTGTGGCCTAATATGCTAATATGTGTGTGACCTAATATGTTAATATTAGGGGATGTAGTCTAATATGCTACTGAATTCCTGCTGGGCTTTTTCTACAAAAAAAGCCCTGGACCTAGGCATTTGCCTAGGGTGGTGGGTCATGTATTTTTGTGTGTGCCAGATTAGGCTCTCCCCACATGACTTCAAATAGAAAAACAATTATTTGCATTAATTTTGCTCAGCAGAGCACTTTGTTTTAAGTTGATAATTTTTAATGGCCGCAAATGATGTTATAAATATGGCCCTTGGCAAAAAATGGTTCCCCACCCCTGCCTTATGAGGTCGACACCGTATTGGGCCATGTACTACTGGATGTCTGCAAGATTCCGGTAGCCTAATATTCTAGGACTCTGCAACCTCCTGAGTTCTACCATGTGCAAATAGATAAGGAGGGCCTGACCATAGTAATGTGAGTCAAAAAGTTCCACAACTACCTGTATGGTTGGCTTCACCATTTTAACAGCCCACAAGCTGCTGGTGGGCCTCTTTGCCCCAGACCACCAGACACTGCAGATGCTGTCACCTCGAGTCCTGTGCTGGTCTATTTTCCGTGCTGGGTACCAATACTCACTGCAGTACCAGCCAGGGAATGCAATGGGCCATGCCAACGCCTTGAGCCACCTGCTGCTCCCATCGGGAGACCTGGACCCTGCTCCTGCTCACCAGATTCTCCTGATTGAGGACCTCCTGGATCAGCTGGTTCACACGAAGGACATTGTGTGCCTGTCGGCCAAAGACCACATCCTTTCCCAAGTTTTGGACTGGGTGTGGAGGGGATGGCCTACAATGGATAGCATATGTTTCCCGCTGGGACACATTTTTGGCCCACAAGGGGTGCCGAGGGTGATGGGGGCTGTGTTGTACGAGGTCACAACAGAGATGGGGGCTGTGTCATACGAGGTCACTACAAAGAGTGACCTCAACCTCCAGTGCCACATAGACCAGCTGTGGCCCTGCACCCCTCTGGAGGACGTTGACACCAGCCACAGCCCAGTAGGTCAGTCTGAAGTTCTGCAGCAGCCACTGACCAAGCAGGCCCAATCTGGGGAACTAGCTCTCGCCCCATTGGACGAGCTTACTTCACCAGAGGTTCCATTGCCACCTTACAGACATACAGGCATCCCCAGCCCCTCTGCTCACTGCTCTGGAAGCCACCAGGTCCGGACAGGTCTGGAACATTTTACCACTGACATAACACCACGACTGATTGCCTCCTTCCCATTGTAATACCTTATTAACATATGTTTGCTCCTCCCTTTTGCCCAGAGGTTCTCAGCCAACTGTTTGGCAGCAGAACTATCACTCATTACAGATATTGGCAATTTACAATGCATATTCATATCTTGTAACATTTGTACAATCCACTCAATACTGAGTACACAGTCATTCAACGCACAGACCTGTCAGCTAGTTGTTCAACCATCGACATGAAAGTATGTTTTTCCCTTCAGGCTTGCTTGTTTGAGGAAACACATTATTTTCGTACAGGGAACAATACTCCCTTTTCATGGCTGTCAGCCAAGCTTCCTTCTACTCCTCTGGCAGTGATAAAACCTCATTATAACTTTCAGGCTCAGTTATATATACATGATTAACACTGTTATTGTATCCATATCGGACAGGAGGAACTCCCTTGGTGCTTTGGGAAGACACTCTCGGCACCTAATCAGTACTCTGCTCATGCTCAGGCACCTCCTGATTTACATTAACAGGCACTTGCTCAGTTTCTGGCTTAATCTCTAACTCAGAACTATTATCAGTTAATGGCAACCACACATGAGTCTTTCCTTCAGTCCCATGAATTCTTTGCCAATCTCCATGCTCGCTGAAATTTGCTGATCTGCTTAACGTGATCTTTTTATTTGAATCACTGAATCTGTATGATTTCATGTGTGTCTGATATGCTATGAATACTAGTTTCTTGGACCTTGCACCTCCTTTCCATCTTAGTTGTAAAGGGATGTTAACCCAAGCTTTAGAGCCAAACACTTTTAGAAATTCTAAGCTTGGTTCCTTATTATGCAGGCTCATTGGAGCCTTTAGGACTGAGTTTGGGGACACTGAAACAATGGGAAGCTGGATCCAAATTTCTGCTTCCCCAGACCAACAGCTGGCCCCCTGCTGGTTCAAATGATCCAATAAAGTTGAAGTCCATGAACGTTGAGTGTATATAGTTGGCTTCGCTGGTCCAGTTCTCCAGTCTTAGTTTAACCATTGCTATGCTGCATCACTACGATAGGCCTTTGATCACTATTGAATGAGTCTCCTGATTCATCAAACCCAGTATTTAACACCTGCAGATGGTAGATTCCCCTGAATGTAATGAGCCTCTCCTATCACAACACACTTTGAAAGCTAATTTTAAAGAGGCAGGGCCCATATAATGCAATCATATTGAAAACACTATGAGTAAGAAATTGACCAAAGATTGTACTATTCTGGGAGCTAAACTATAAGTGACACTGAACACAACTTTGAGTGCTTAGGATTCCACATTTTTCTTAAACCCTCTATGAGCAGACAAAGTGGGTTGAATTTCTTCATTGGTGCTGTCTCTCTTAAGGGGCTTAAAGCAGAAGATGGGAAATATCAGTACAGTGATTTACTTATTGGTACTTCATATCAGTTCATACCGGTTTCTTACACCTAGAATCTTGGAGAGCTGTGGAAATATTCCACAACTTCTTATTTGTAAAATGGAAAAGAGATGCTTTAAGGTACTAATCTCTTTTCTCAAGGTGAATGTATGCACCTTGAACTCCGGATGATATTTCCATGTGTGTGCACACTTATGCACAAACACATACAGGGACATACATTATAAAGGCTTGGCCTTTTATTCTTTTGGGTTGATTAATGGCAAGTATACATTATCAAAGCTAATAGGAGTCAAATGAAGAAAACTAACCAAGTGAAACCCTGTAAATTGGTTCCTGTGCTGTTGCCATCTCTCCTAATACTTAGTGCCAAGGATTTTCATTCTTGTCCAGCCAGGGCTAAAAGGGAAAGGATTAGAAAGTAAATAACTCCCACACCTGCAATAGGGAAGCAGTCAGCTGTTTCACTAGACCATTTACTAGCAGGACTGAAATGTAAATCTGTATCACAGAAAAAGTCCCCCCCCCCCCTCTGACTTTATAAGTGGTGCTTCTGCCCTGGGGAAGGTAAGAACAGGCACTGCACTTCCAGCTCTGTATTTTCTGCCAGCTTGCTTATTTATCTTTTGTTGTGGCTGATAAGCAGACCATATTCTTGGAGACTATGTTCTCATTAATTTCATCAGGGATTTTGCTAGGCCTGTCTTTCTTGAAGCACCAGGCAGGTATCCACAAACAGTTGCAGATCGTGCAGGTCTTTCTCTTTACATGTGCCTTGAAGGAACAAAGTCAAATTCTACTCTGTCCAGTCAGCCTATTCAAAAGGGTTTTTTTTAATGAGTTCTTGAACAATTGTGAAAGACCAGGATGAATCCTCCACATTTCTCAAGCACTCTAATTTATTTTAAAATAAATATTTTAAATAAAATATTTTATTATTTTTGATTTTCAAAACACTCTGAGTACAATTTAAGTGGTTTATGTAAAAGCTGATTCCTGATCCTTCTACTGTTGCCAGCTTCCAGGTGGGGCCTGTAGATCTCCAATTTTTACAACTCCATCTGGCAGAGATCAGATCCCCTGGAAGAAATGGCTGCCATGAAGGGTGGACACTATGGCATTGTATCATGCTGAGGCCTCTCCCCTCCCAAAACCCCACCCTCTCCTGGATCCACCCCCAAAGTCTCCAGAGTTTTTCAGCAAAGAAGAAAACATATTACTAGGGCAGCTCAGTCAGTAAAGGAAAGGAAAATGGAAGGAAAATATGCCTCTGAGAGAAGGAAGTGGATGAAGCTGTCAAAGCTTTCAATTCCAGAAACACTCTTGTAGTACACATAAGGGTGCCAACCTCCATATGGGGCCTGGAGGTCTCACAGAATTACAACTGATCTCCAGACTATGGAGATCAGTTCCCTTGGAAAAAATGGCTGCCCTGGAAGGTGGACTCTGTGGCATTATACCCACAGAGATTCTTCCCCTTCCCAAACTCCACCCTTCCCAGGCTCCACCCTCATATCTCCAGGAATTTCCAAACTTGGATACCCTACATACACAGATCAGTCCATGTATTTATGGAAATCCCAGTTGGGTGACCTTTCTGTGCCCCACAGAAATTTCATGCTTTTCGCTAAACGTAAGTGCTTTCTGTGTAAAATGTGTGTAATGTGTTGAAACTGTCCTAATAGAAAATTAAATGGAAACAAAACTGTGATCAGAATCCATTCTTATATATTGGAAGATGAATTCTTTCATGCATAGCCTTCTGACTTCTGACGCGTACAATTTTTTCCCTCCTTGCTTTACTACTGATGGTTATCTTTCTATATTAACCCTCATGGTAATCTTGTCACTCTGACATAGAGGTTGAACTGGAACAGTTCAGTAATCTCTGCTGTGCACAGAAGCAGAGAAGTCTATATACATTTTAATCCAGGCTTCATTTTAAAAATAGAAGAATTCTGAATCTTTTCTCATTTCATTCCCTATATTATTCAATACCTGGAATTATGTGCACATAATTTGTTATTAAATGAAGAAGCTCTCCATCTATTTGGAGAAATGAAAATTATTAGAGAGCTGGAACAGTACATAATATATTCATAACATTGTCATGCATTTTCATTGCTACCTTTCATTGGGTGTCTTTAAATCTACACATTAAGAGTCCTAATATCTAAACTAAAATTATGTTTAAGACTGGATGTTTCAGAATAGACCAACAGTGCAGTTCTCAGAAGAAATGCCTGCTTTATTCAGTAGGACTTATTCCTAAGAAATTGTGCATAAGGGCAATGACACTGAAAAAAGTCAAAAGCTAGTCAGTGTTATATTCTCACAGCCTCCAGCTCAAAGGGCCAGTTTGGATGCAATGCAAAACCATGGTTTCATAAAATAACCCAAGGGAAGTGATTGTCTGAGTGCAGGCCATTATACTAGGGTCTGCAATACCAGGAAGTGAAGCTGTTTTACCATATCATGGTTTCATGCGCCAAATGAATGCAGTGTCCTGGCTTATTTCCTTTTAGGACTTCCCTGCCTACATTGTTGTGTGGCAAGAGCAGCTCAGAAATGAAATTGCCTTTCAGTTTTGGCTAGCAGGCTTTATCTTCATGCCTGGAGCTGCCTTGCAACATATTCTCTTTTGTCCCTGCTGCAGACCTCTTAAAGACCCATCTTTAAGAGGGAGGGAAAGGAACTTCAATGGAATGTGGACTGTTTTAGAATTATTCCACTGACCCAGAGGACTTGATGGAGGGGGGAAAGCCAGTGCTGCTTCTCTACACTCACTCCATTCATAGAAAGATAAATAGTATTGTTTCTGCTTTAGGGTCATCCCATGGTTCATTGTTGTTAGGGCATCATCTGCTCCCACCTTGAAATCCCCCCCCTCCCCAAATTGGAATGAAGAGACAGACAGTATGTGGATTCAAACAAAGGCCACTTTATTAATTATAACTGAAATGGTGAGGAAATGCCTGGAAGTGCAGAAAGCAGGGCAGGTGTCAACATCTGACCGCCTCCCAGCCCAGTATAGGGTGAGATACCTGCCCCAATCTTGAGCCAACTAATTGACTCTTAATTGACAGCCTGGCCAATTGGTAGTGCTCCTAACCCACTAACCCAGAAGCTGCGTAGCCTGCTGGGATAAGTTAAACTAGGGAACTAAAAAATAAGATCCACCATTCCCTGCCCTGAGCTTTAAGACCTGAAGGCCATTCCTGCTGGACCCTTTATTCCCAACAGGAAGTGCCAAGGTGCTCACTATCCCCTGTTCCCATTACCACACTACCACACTAGCCAAGTGACCAACCTACTTAGCAGCACTACTCACCATTGCCAATTCCCCAATCCACTGCAATCAATGCAAGGTAGGCGAAAACACTCCCTCTCACAGGCCAATAAGAGAGCAAGTGAAAAACTCCTATCTGACCCCATTAGGTGGCTGGCAGAAAACTTCACTGAAAACAGGGCAGGTGGGTGGGCCAAGTGTAGGCAATGGTCTGAAAGGTAGTAGGTAGTACCAGGCATAAATAGTCTGACCCCTGCCCACACCAGCGTCTCTCTGTTCCCTCCAACTGCAGGGGCAAACAGGCTCTCATCCTCCAATGTGCTTTCAGGTGAATGGTAAATAGCCTTATCCTGGAATGATCCACCAAAACCATTTAGTGTAAATGATTTCAGCAAATATATACCTTGCTTGCTTGACCATCTCATGCAAAAATGTCCTCTTCCCCTCATGCAGAATACATTCCATCACCTCACTCATTACTCACTAGGACCCTGGAGACACCTTCCTTGTTTTTTATATTGCTACTTTTTCAGCCAGCCTGAAGCCAACTTTGCTACACAGTGGCATCAGGGGTCCCCTCATGTTGATTGCAGCCAAACTGATGACAAGGTGAGGCTTTGCCCTGAGCTGGTACATGGGATACCGGCTAAATCTGTGGTGGGGAAGCAGTTAAAGACCAACAGCATTAAAACCAGAAACCGGCCAGAGAAGATAGGATTCAAGGATCATCAGGATGAATGTTTCTGGATTCACAAACTAGTCACAGTTAAAATCAACTATGGCTTCTGAAGGGACCTAGTATTATGGTCATTATGGCTGCTGTGAAACAACCACCCTTGGAATCCACAGTAAGTGTACAGTTCCTTCACCAGTCACCATGGCCTTATCCTACTTAGAATAATTCCTCTAGCGACTGTTCAGGAAGAATACCCACTATTATACAGCAGAATCAAAACTATGAGCCTGATGTAATTTATATGTTTTTCCTCATTTCTTCTTTCAAATCTTGTTTAGCAGGAAGATCAGGTGAAGAGAGCTGCAGTCTTCCCTTGCGACTTTTTATCAGCCTTGCTGCTATAACCAAATGGGTAGGAGATTTGCAGCTGAGAAATAAGTTCAACTCAGAAGTCTCCCAAAGGAACATCCACCTGTATGAAGATATATTTTATATTACTTTATTTTATTTTATTAGGGTAAAGGTAGGAACAATGGAAATGTTGCTAGGAGCCTGAATACACACACTACACAATAAAATTGTCCTGTTCAAGTATTTTGAAGCCCCCATTTGTTCCACTACGTAGGCAAAGTTCCTTAAAGGATTGTGCCCTAAATATCCCTTTTTCAGATTCCTTTCTCCTCAGCTGCAGTTTGGATTATTTCTGTGAAACAGCTGGCTGTTGTGCAGGGCCTTCTTCTATGAGAAGCATGTGGATGGTATCTGCAGCTCCATTTATTACACTACAAAACAGTTTATTTGGAAGCACTTCTAAGAGTCAGGAATGAAGAGACAAGGCACTATTGATTGCTTATCAGCATGCTACTTTGACAAGATGGTGATCTGTCCAGTCGGTTCTGTTCCAGGAAGAATTTATTTGTGTTTAAAAGGAATACACTTTCAAGTTAACATTGGAGAGGTGCCCAACTCATTACTAACAGAGTTCCCAGATATCACCCATGACCAGTGTTCCCTCTAAGCTGAGTTAGCGTGAGCTAGCTCACAGTTTTTTAGCCTCTGGCTCACACATTTTTGTCTCAGCTCAGGAAAAATGGCCCCAGAGCAAACTAATTTATGCTGTAGCTCACAACTTTAATGCCAGTAGCTCACAAAGTAGAACTTTTGCTCAAAGCTTAGAGGGAGCATTGCCCATGGCACTGTTGTGTTGCTTGGCCTGAAGTGTAATGCCAGCCTGGTTCATGTACTATCTATAGCAGAGCAAGGAAAAGTCAAGCAGGGGCTTATGCATTATGAGTGTGACCTCTTAAAATATGGAAACTGAAAATGTCCCAGATCAAAATGTTTAGATTTTGTTTGTAACCTGATGTATATCAGCACTAGCAGTTCAATAGTCTTATTAGCTCTTGGATTAAACACTAACTCCATTGTATACAGCTAATACTCAAGGTATATAAAGAATCATAGAGTTGGAAGGGATCTCCAGGGTCATCTAGTCCAACCCCCTCACAAATACTTCCTTCTAAATTCACAGGATTTTCATTGCTGTCAAATGGCCATCTAGCCTCTGTTTAAAAACCTCCAAGGAAGGAGAGCCCACCACCTCCTGAGGAAGCCTGTTTCACTGAGGAACCGCTCTAACAGTCAGGAAGTTCTTCCTAACGTTGAGCCGAAAACTCTTTTGATTTAATTCCAATCATTGGTTCTGGTCCTACCTTCTGGGGCCACAGAAAACAATTCCACACCATCCTCTATATGACAGCCCTTCAAGTACTTGAAGATGGTGATCATATCACCTCTCAGCCATCTCCTCTCCAGGCTAAACATGCTCAGCTCCTTCAACCTTTCCTCATAGGACTTGGTCTCCAGACCCCTCACCATCTTCATCACCCTTCTCTGGACTCGTTCCAGCTTGTCTACATCCTACTTAAAATGTGGTGCCCAAAACTGAACACAGTACTCCAGGTGAGGTGTTACCAGAGCAGAGTAAAGCAATACCATTACTTCACATGATCCGGACACTATACTTCTGTTGATACAGCCCAAAATTGCATTTACCTTTTTAGCCACCACATCACACTGTTGACTCATGTTCAGCATATGGTCCACTAAGACACTGAGATATACATCACTATTAAAAAGATACCCTCATCTGGATAGTTCAGGCTAGCCTGATCTAGTCAGATCTTGGAAGTTAAGGAAGGTCAGCCTTCATTAGTAGTTGGATGGGAGTCCACAAAGGAATATCAAGATCACTACACAGAGTCAGACAATGGCAAACTACCAGTAACTGTCTCTTGCCTTGCAAACCCTATGAATTGGCTGCAACTTGACAGCAAAAATAAATACATAAATGAAATTAAAAGATATTCTAGAACAAGATAGAGAGATGCAATTAAGACTACAGCTGCTTCCCTGAACAGCTGCCATTTTGGCTCACATCTTGCTTGATAATCAGGGAGCTGAGCTGTTCAAAGTACCAGCACAAATTCAGTTGTGGTTTATATGATTAGACTAGGGGATATGTGCCTCTTGAGAAGTAACTGAAAACATTTGAAGTTTGCTATTTATTACCAAGGCATGGCTTGGACCTGTAACACAAGGAATTGTTAGAAATGATTGGATCCCTCCTGCCATGTGACATTTGATCTCTCTGCATTCCTTGGAATTCCCTTGTCAACTTTGCTAAGCAAAACTGTAGAAGTAGAGAGGAAATGGTCATGGAGATGAAAGGACCCCAGGAATAGAAGAAATGGAAGTAAAAATTCTCTGAAGTGATATGGAAATATATCATATTAACGAATCATAGATTTGCACTGGAATAAATTCTTGGGTGCACTTTAATCTTGAAAATGCATACCCTGCAGTCTCAGAAAACAAATCTCCAGTGTCTGTGCTTGATCACCATTGCACATAGCTCATCAAAGAATGATATAATAAACAGTCCCTGTCCCTAGGAACTTAAAATCTAGATTTCATAGCAGGGAAGAAAGAAAAGGGGAGAAGGGATGAAATGGTTAAGTGAAGTTTTTTTTTTTTTAATGAATCCATTCTTATAGCCCAAATGCAGTTCAGTCCTTTGTTTTGGTATTATGAACAAAGAAGGTGAATGAAAGAGTTCAAAAGAAAGTGGCAGGAGATGCACCTGAACTGAACATCTCTTAAAATCAAGAATTTTAAAAACTCTCCAAGCATACTGCATTTCTCTAACACTTTCCCAGGTAGAACTGTTTTTCAATATGAAAAATTTTCAACAGTCAAACATACCTCTGAAATGGCTTACTGTGTTTTTTTTTTTCAGGTCATGGCCATATTGCTGGAACTGCAGAATAACATGTTTAAAAAACCCTTTTATATCTTTTGTTTATGATCAGGAGCAGCAAATATATCTATCTCAAAAGAAAAATAATGTCCAGAAATTGTTTTTTTTTGGGGGGGGGGGGGGAGGGACAACAAGAAAGAAAAACAAATTGGCAAGGATATCTGAATACTGAATATTGCCTTAAATTATGTGAAGGGTAAATCAGGTTATTCTATACAGACTCCCTGGATGGGAATCTGATGTATGGTAGGAGTATGTGTCTGCCCCCACTTTTACAATTTGCTTCTAGTTTTATATTTTGAAAAAGCAAATATAGAAAACTCAAGAATTCTATGAAAAAAGATAGAAAGAGTTGCGTGTGTCTAGGGAAAGAGATAATTAAGAGTAGATATGATTGAACTCTCAAGTTACTTGAATGGTTACATGCAAGGGAGCAAAAACCTGTTCTGTGCTGTTCCAGAGGGTAAGATTAAGCCCTATGGGCTTGTTACAGGAGGAGAGATCACTGTGGAATATTACAAGAATCTTCCTCTAATGGTGGGAGAAAATAGTCGAATCAGTTTTGGGGACAGGAGGGGCTCTGCCTTCCTGGAGGTTTCCGGGCAAATGTTGGACTATAATCTACCAGGGAAATTCTTGCTTTAGATCCTCTGCATTGAATAGGTGATGAATGGGCCTATATGAATCCGTCAGATGTTATAATTTTGCCCACATTCTGAAGTTTGTCAACTTGAAACCTACCCATAGATAAAGGCCCAGCAGAAACCTTGAGTAGTGTTAGATTCACTGATATGGTAAATCAGGAACCTGTATCAATTTACCAGAGTACACAAACAGGCTTCATGAAGCAGAGTTTCTTTGTTTTGCATGTGCTAGTAAAGTTGCAGAGTTATACAGAGCCACTTGTCAGTTTCAAAACAAACAAAATATTCTTTATTTAGTGAACTGCATTTCAGATACATGAGAGACAGGAATAGAATCTAATTCTAACTACCTGGATGGATGCAGATGGAGACTATATCCATGGTGTCAAAAATGGAGAACAAAATGTACTCTTTCTTTGTATGTGCAGAAGAGAGAAGTGTGAACAGAAGGAATGAAACAATTCCTCAAGAGTATCAGTCTACACATCAAAAGGACAAAGGCAGAAAAATAAACTGGAAGGAAACAGTTTGCCTGTCTATCTATCTGATTCTCTTTAACTCCCCTTTGGAGGCTGAGGCTAGTAGGACAATGGATATTAGGGACAAGGTGGGAGGAGAAGTAGGAGGAACAAGCAACAGCCATTTAACTCTCTGATCTTTTGCTACAGGCAATCTTTTCCCACTGCACAAACCTTGGATAGCTTGTTAAGAACAGTTAAAATACAATTTCTGTGTGGGTTTGTAATAGCTCCAGATCTATCAAATATGTAAGTGTGAATGGTTTCGCATATTCGAATACTTTCCTATGAAAACATGCAACCTACACTTTCAGTGCAAGCCTAAATAGAGTTACACCCTTCTAAATTCCTTTAAAATAATAAGAATATTATCTCCACATCTGTAGACAGGGTTTTTGAGAAAGGAAGTGGGCCAGATATGTGGGATGTTCCCTGTCTTTAAGTTCTGATATGCTTGGAAGAAAGGTGGGTAAATGAATATAACAAATAGTTATAACAAATGTTTGATTTTAATTATATATTGTGAAATGTTAATTTAAAGTGTAATTTTATACTTTTATGTTGGTTTTATATATGTTGTAAGCCGCCCTGAGCCACTCGGTGGGAAGGGCGGGATATAAATCCCAGATAAATAAATAAATAAAGATAAATATTCTAAATAAATTATCCAAGTGGTGAGAAGCTTCATGGTGAGCATTGTCTGTGTAGGTGCTCTCCCTTTGGAAAATAGCACACTGGAAGCACACTGAAGATAATCCAGATTTACTGTCATTTCAGAGTTCATAGAACTGTGCTTTTCCCCAAAACAATATGAAGCATGCTACACCAGTGGCTGACCCTCCTTTCTTCCTTAGGAAACAGTTGGCATTCCTTGGTTGGGGGCAGATCCCTAGCCGCTCCCTCGGGGACTGAAGCATCACTCCCCCATAAGGAAACATACGACGTTCATTTTTTGTATGGGCATGCATGTGTGGGCGGAGCAGCTGTCACTTTGATGATGATAGGGGCCCCTTATCTAGTACTCATGGTGTTTTTGTAAGATCTGCCTTATTTACAAATACACAAACAGGGCAAATTAAAGTTTAAAAGCTACCACCACTGCTTCAGTACATGCTTTATTTGGTTTGCAGCAGACCAATGCTTGGTGAATTATCCGGATATTTTTACAAAGCCCCACAATTTAGCATGGTGCTTTTACAGAGAACATTTAAGCCAAATATGTGGTAGCAGCTTCACAAATGACTATTGTTTATTATTTTGTTGCATTTACAACAAATTATGGATGTGTTTTCTCTAGCCCAAGAGCTTGGGTGCTGTTAAATTGTATTTTATACACTTCTAGTGCATAGTGCATAAAAATTTATTTGGGTGCATATCTCACCTCTGAATGCACCAGGCCAACCCCCTAAATTTTCCTAGTTGGGCTATTTTTGCTAAATAGCAACTCACAGTACAGTTACATCCTTGTTATATATGATATTAATAAACGTGCTTGTGGAACAGTCTGCTCTTTTAACTAACTCAGCTAATCTGGCACATTATGCTGGATTTATATGGCAGCATAAAATCTTTGGGCAAAGCAATCACACATCCTGATGAAGATAATCCAGATTTACTGTCATTTCAGAGTTCATAGAACTGGAGAGGGAAAGAAAATGGAAAGGGAAAAAGTTTGATTCAGAAAGACTGCAGTATCCTTGATAAAGCATAATGTCTATCTGGATTCGTCTAGTAACTTGATTGCTAAGAAATTCTCTACCTTGCGAGTGGTTGACCTTTCTTTCTTGCATTTATTAAGAAAGAAGAAGGTAGAAACCAATGCCTACAAGATGAGACTAGTTAGATTTTAGTCCAGAAGCAATTTAAGAGAACAACAAGATCTTCAGGGTATAGGCTTTTGAGAGTCAAAGTTGCCGTCATTAGATATAAGTAGGAATGGAGATCTGAATCTTTATACCCAATCAGAAGGTGGGAGTGGTATGTAGTGGCACTATGCAGAATATCATTGTAATTTGAGGAGTTATTGGTAAGCCACAGTTTCTCCATCTGGCCTAAGATGGCCTCTGAGCAAGCCAGGCCTGAAGAGGTTACTGGTGCTGAACATATTCTCTTTGAAAAATGCCCCCCCTCCCTAATATGAATTTAAGACAGTATGGCTGGTGTTGGTAGGTCCAGTTATTATGCTGTCAGAATGGATATGGGGATAGAGTTGGCATCTTGGTTTGTTGTTGGCTCTGGTCCTGTTAGGAAGGGTATTGCTGTGAGTGAGAAGTTGCTTAAGGTTAGGAGGCTGTCTGTGGGCAAGAAAAGATTTATCTCCTAATGCCTGCGAGAGAGGAGTATTATTGTCCAGCATAGGTTGAAGGTCATTAACAACATGTTGAACTAGTTTAGCTGAGGACTGTATGTGACCATCAGTAGTGTTCTGGGGTTGTTATGCAAGTTATCCCTTTAAAAAATTTCGGTTTTGTTGATTTGTTTTTTTACTACATCAGATGGGTATTGTCATTTCAAGAATGTCTGTTGTAGACCCCACAGCTTAGAATCCCTGTTAGATGGATGAGACAAGAGAGGTTATTCCCTGCATATGACTTCAGAAAAGAAGATAAGAAAACTTGCTAGGAATCTCAGCAACATGTTGTATGGGATCTTACTTGAAGTAAGGTGAGTTATAATATAAGCCACAAACCTGCATAAATAATGCAGGCATGAACATTGTTTCCTTGATGCTAGCATGTATCTGGGAGGGGAAAAATATAGTATAGCCTGATTTTGTCAGATTTTGGGAGCTAAGCAAGTTCGGTATTTGGATAGGAGACCACCAAGGAAGACTGCAAAAGAAGACAAATCACCTCTGCATGAGCTGGTTGTGACTTGATTGCAATTTTATATGTAGCTTGTATCTGTCCTAAGGGCCAAATTACCGTACACAGAATGGCAAGAAATATGAGACACAGCTCTCTGTTACACCTCAAACAACTTTTTATTGGGGAATATTAATATTTCTTAGCTCAATATGGTAGGCTTACGAGAGGTGAGGTGTACAGGATCTATGTCTTTGTCTACGGAGATAGACCACTGAAAATCCTTTGGTTAATAATGGATTTTATTATAGGCATAGGTTTCAAATAGTTACATCCCAATTAAACAATTTCAAGCACACAAGAGGAATACAAAGAGGTTAGCTGAATCAGTATGGATGGGGAAGGTGATACAATACCTAGATCTCTGCAGGGTAGACTCAGTCAGAGGAAATGCAAGGCCTCTGGGGGGAGATTTCTCTTGAGAGGAAGGGGGGTTGCGGGTAGGAAGGCGGTGGGAAAGGAGAGGATGGAGGAATTCCCTTTTTTTTTCTCTCTTCATTTACAAGGATCCTCTGAACCTGCTGGACCCGCTAAACCTGACAGGTTGGGTTGTCTGTTTTCTAGGGTAAATTATGTCACATTACTCAATTAACCTACCCAATGAGGGGGCAGAGTGTCACACCAATGGAAAATCGGGGTGTCATATGTGTAATATCCAATCAGAGACCATTTGTATCATAGATCCATACCCCAACAGGAATTTTAATTACACTGGCCAAATGACTTTATGGCCTTGTTTTTCCCAAAACTAGTTCCTTTGAAGCTCCCCAAAAGTGATAGATTTCTCTCTTAGTGTCAAACATGGATGGGAGTCCATCAAGTATTCAGGGGACTGGTTGACTTTGATGGCCTTAGCAATTAATTAAAGAAAAATAGAAACTTTGTTAAGAGTCAAAATTGTGAGATCAGTTTACTGGTATACCACACATTCACAGCAAGATGAGTACTTAGCCTCTAACCTTTGTGTTTCTGCTGCCTTGCCCTGAAGAGTACCAGATACAAGCCATTTATTTGTGTTGGAAGTTTCCTGGTAATACGCTTTGATAACAGGACTTTAAAGGTTGCCAAAAGAGTGAAGGAATTTTTATAGCTGTGCCCACATTTGTCACTCTCTGAGCCAAGAACATTTTCATTCCCAGGAACAGAAAGGTGGACGCTTCTCAACTGTGAGAAAATGAGCCCTCTTTCCCCAATATCAGAGTCACAAACATGGTTGCCAGGGCGCCTGGAGAAGTGAGTTACACCCGTCTGGCCAGAGAGTGCGAGCAAAGCTATCCAGGAACTATATGGGACTCATGTGTGCCAACAGCATAAGTGTATAAGTGTTCTAAACAGGCACAGAGTGCTTGCAGACGCGCACGGACGTTTCCCCGCTACTGCGTGGAGTCCGCCATGGTGAGGAGGAGGCTACGCCGCCACGGAGCTGTCCAAGCGACCGGTGTTGAAGCGCTAAGCATGGAAGCCACTGTGTTTCGCTAACACCACTTGTAGCCATCTTCCTGCCTGGTTGGGCTTCATTCCTTCTTAGTGGGAACCTCACGTACACACCTTGAGTCATTCCTAGCCCGCAAGCAACCCATCTGTTTTATGAATGGATTAATAGCTCGACTGTTGATCCTAATTGCTCAGTAATAGCCTGAACAGCAGTTTTTACCCAGGAGATGATGAGAAAGAGGAAGGATCTCTCCTGCCACATCCAGGCCCTTTGTCTACACCGGGGATACCTAGGTCCATATCTGATTCCCTATTGTCACATTCCCAGATAATCCCATCTCATCCCAATCACCCAACCATTTCCATACTGATATCACTGGAGCCGCCCCAGGCCCTGTTGCAACTTGGAAGTTTCCAGGATGCCCAGGATGAAGGTGAAGCTCATTGGTTAAAGCATACACCCAATCAGGTGTCGCCAAAGACTCACCATTGGTCCAGCCGATGTCCAGCCTTCGTGGTCATCAGCGGAACCTCCCATCTCCCCTCCCAGTCACCTCCCATCCCCTCAGGACTGAGGTGACTCTATATAACCTGTGGACTAGCTACCCCAGGTGTGCTTTCTATTCAGCAACCCCCAATACCCGCTGTATAGATCCATCCCCAATTCCTGATCAGTTTCGGGTCCTCCCCCATTCCCTCATTCGTCGCCATCGGAGTCTTCCTTGGAGTCTGCGAGAGGTAATATCACCCTGTCTGTTTATCCTTATATGTACCCCTATCGATCTATCTATATTTCTTTAGACCTGTGTGAATGTGTGATTGCTTTGTATTTTTATCTTGTATGAGAGAACTATTATTCCAAATAAATTACAATTGATTTTATTACATTAGAGTCCATTTTATTGAGCATCACTCTCTGAATGGTTGAGCCTGGTATACATTGATAAAAAGATTCCTATTAAAGCCAAGTGTCCATTAAACTAATTCCCCAACCTCGTTTTGAGGGCATTTTGGCTTACACAACCTTTCAGCTGGCTATATGTTTGTCTGGCTTGTGGACCAGAACCACATTACAGACCTGCTTTGGGTCAAGAAGGAACTGGATTTGTCTCCCTTATGTGCAAGAAAGACCATTCCAATTCAAATGGGCATTGCTGTATCCAATTAATATTCTAGGGTTACATTGCAATATCACATTCCAGGGGTGTATGGCTTGGGAATAAGTACAGGGGTGTCTTCCTGGATATCAGTCTCCCCCTTGAAAATGGAGGCGAACTCTCAGTGAGACTTCTTTTTCACACCAAGGTATAACCATTCACACAGATATAGAAAGATAAAGCAATGTCAGGCCATAAAATATGATTGAGAACAAAAAAATAGGGGAGCTTTAAAATCTTGCAGCCAATTAAAAAGGTAATAATAATAATAAAACTGCAGGCCAGTTGAAAAATTAACTGGAACCTTTAATGGGTTAAGCTGAATTCATGGGGTGTGCATATATGTTTCTGATAATGAACACTGAGTCTCTGAGGTGGCATGTACAAAGAACATGGGAGTAATAAATTGTCAAAGCCATATTTGGATAGGTGCTTAGGGGGAAGACAGTTTCTTGCCTTATAGGGGCCACTAGGCAATTCATTGTCCCAGTGAGACTCCACCCACTTCCTGCTCCTTCTCAAAGCCAGAGGGAGACGAGGAGAAAAACATGGCTGTGCACACATGTGTCTCTGTGCAATGGCAAGAAATATGAGACACAGCTCTCTCTCAGTTCTCCAACCCCATATTTCTGTTCTTATGCTAATGAGTTAGAGTATACATTTTTAACAAAACCAATCCTTCTTCTATACTAGGCATACTAGGCATACATATGCATATAATATCTAATATAAATGAGGTACAAAACAGTAACTAAACTTATATTGCTAATCAAAAGTTCTAATATAAATGAAGTATGTATTTTAAATTATGTATTTTAAATATTTTAACTTAATTAACTGGTTTTTATGTTTAATTTCTTTAATTGTTAAATTTTAAAGTTTTATCCTTTGTTAAATATGTGAAATGTTGTTAGCCGCCCTGAGCCGCCTAGGCGGGGAGGGCGGGATATAAATGTAAATATAAATAAATAAATAAATAAATAAGTACAAAACAGTAACTAAACTTATATTGCTAATTAACAGGATACCAAAAGTTGCATAGTTACACACAAAGCAAAAAAAAATGTTCAAAATATATGCTCAATGTTTCTAAGCTACCAGATACTCAGGTAGTTATTAACTCATGGCTAAAATATTCTTATTAAACTTGAAGACAAATATGGTATATAATTTTCTTGAGGGGGAAGGGGAAAGAACATAGGATTCTATATTAATCTAACTTTTAATGTGACAAGTACAGCATAATGGGATTTAGCAACAAAGATACAGAGGTATATTTACATTGGCAGTTATACAAAATTAACAGGCACATCTTGAAATCTGTTATTCCCCCCCTTGTATTCTTGCAGCAGGGAGGATGTATGTCTGGAACCATTGTTTTCTTGCTTCCAGTTTACGGAGCGTCAAGTTTTCAGATGCACGCTTTGTTTGGGCAATCTGAAGTCTTCAGGGTCATTTTTACTGCTGGCGTGTATGCATGTGAGAACTTCTTAAATCTGGAAATTATATTAAAAACACTTGACATTAACTCGAGAAGAAGAGAGACAATAAAAAAAAATTCTACATCCCATGGCTAAATAATAATTTCTTCCTTATAAAAAAACATTCAGCAGGAAAAGAGAAGCTAGCGTTAAATAAAAAATGAAGCTGCTCTGTTCCTCAGGGCCATTTGTAAAACAAAAGGTCACATTCCTGAGTTGCATGCATGCAAGGGGCCACTAGGCAATTCATTGTCCCAGTGAGACTCCACCCACTTCCTGCTCCTTCTCAAAGCCAGAGGGAGACGAGGAGAAAAACATGGCTGTGCACACATGTGTCTCTGTGCAATGGCAAGAAATATGAGACACAGCTCTCTCTCAGTTCTCCAACCCCATATTTCTGTTCTTATGCTAATGAGTTAGAGGACTTGAAGGGAAGAATTAACAGGTGGGAAGGGAATGTTTAATCCCATGCAAATGGTGCCCAATTTAGCTGAGAGGAAAATAGCTAATGTGTGCATTTGCAGTACAGAATCAATTGTGTAGTAGGCAGCAAGAACTCCTCCTTTCCAGCAGCTAACCATCCCTGTCATCTACTTGCTTAAAAACATTTTAACATGTCCAACACCAAAGAGTTTAGGCAATTAGCAGCAAACAACTCATTATATAAAAATAAGCCAAACAAAATTCCACATAAATACAATTTAAAAAAATCACAGATTTTTGAAATTAAGTATCTCCAATCCTAACTTCTTTATAAAAAAACCAAAATTAATATTTGGAAAAGAAATGTTTTGAAATCCCTTCTAAAACACTTCTACTGAGGAGGCCAATTTAATGGCATGTGGGATGCAGCAAAAGAAACTATACAAGAAAAGGTCTGACTCCTGTGAATGCTGGGCAGGCAAAATTTGATTCTTGGTGGACATCAGAGAAGGAAATACCACTTGCTCCTATTTTTCAGTGAGTCTGAGAACACTAAGACCTTTTCTGTACCTCACTGTTTCCCAGTGAACTGAACTCCCAGCTGATGCTCTGACTTTGTGGAACCCCTTCAGCAAAAGGGCACTTTTTCTGGGGGGGATTCTTGAATTCAGATCTGACCCTTCCCATGTGTTCTGCACTTCCTCTGAAAAGTGGTAGTGTGGCTGTGTTGCCATGTTCTTCATCAGCAACAGAACCTCCTTTTTCTTGTGCATGTCCAGTAACATTATAACATTGTAAAAAGGCTGGATGTATCTTGGGGAACAATATATAAAAGGAGAGGTAGAGGAACTAGAGATCAAATTGCCAACATTCGCTGGATTATGGAGAAAGCACAGGAGTATCAGAAAAGTGTCTATTTCTGCTTCATTGACTATGCTAAAGCCTTTGATTGTGTGGATCGCAAAGGTCCTTAAAGAGATGGGAGTACCAGCCCACCTCACATGTCTCCTGAGAAACCTATATAAGGGTCAAGAAGCAACTGTCAGAATGGGGAAGGAAAATGCCGAGCTGAGCTGCTTCTCATTAAGGGAGCAGGCTGGAACTTCTGTTCGGGGTAGTGGAAGGCAAATTAATGCCTACTGCCTATTTTTCTAAGTCAGAGATTAGTCCAAGATATGCACAGAAAACTTTGAGGAGATTTACCTTGGCTAAAAGGGAGTCCCGGGGGGTCGGGGGGGGGAGCTCCTTTGAGGCTTTGAGGGATCTCTGGAGAAGAGTTGCATTTTCATCATCTGCAGAAGTTTACAGAGTCATTTATTTGACATAAGCTTGATAGAATCCTAACCTTCTTGGACATTACTAAACATCTAAAGCTATACAAGACCGGTGTGGATCTGGATAACTTGCATAAAAGGTACAGATTACTATTTTTCATTCCGGGACTATTTAAAGTTAAGCAGAATAAATTCAGAAGGTGGGAAATGGAAATTTAGAAAGCTTGAAAGAAGAAGGGATGAAGAAGTGAAATTTGGACTTTTTATATTTAAAGGACAGTGCTAAAAAGTGAGAAGGAATTTATTGTTTGGTCTACTTAGGTCACAGACCTAAGAAAGTGCAGGAGGTAGAAGGGAGAATGAAAGTACATGATTCTACCTTGTTGAAAATAAAAGAAAAAGTGGCAATCCATGACTGCAAATTGATGGAGACTCAGATACATCTGAGAGGAGTACCTGAAAAGGAAGAAAGTACCTGAAATAATATATAATAAAGATAATTGCAGATTTTTTGGAGGAAGATCCTAAACAGTCTAGAAATATGTATGCCTATATGTATAGAGTGAACTCACTTTATGAAAAAAAAAAAAATCTACCAAGAGATGTGGTCATAAGATATATGACAAAGGAAATGGTGGGAAAGATCATGAACAAAAATTTTGAAAAGATATTGATAGTAGCTGGCAGCAGAGTAAGAATCATGAAGGAGTTACCAAGGCAAGTGATAAATGGCAGAAGAACGTACAAAAATTGACAGAGAAATTATGGGACAATGAAATGCAGTATAGATGGATAATACCTGAAGGTTTGAGTTTTGAACTTCAGGGAAAAAGAATTACAATTACAAATAAACAGGAACTGCATAGATTTTATGAAGAAAATAAAGAATTTGCACCATGATGGATTACAAATTATTATCTTGGAATGTAAATGGACTAAATTCACCACAAAAAAGAAGGGCAACATTTCATTGGATTAAAAAGCAAAATTGTATTATAGTTTGTCTACAAAAAGTACATATTAAGCAAAAGGATTATAAATTTTTATGGAATAAACAATTGGGATTAGAATTTCATTCTTTGGCTGAGCAGAAGAAAAGGGGAGTGATTTTTTATGTTAAATAGGAATTGGATCCGAAATTAGTACTTAAAATAAAAATGGAAGATTTGTAGCAGTAGAAATAACGTTGAATGGGAAAAAAAGTTGCTATTGGGACTGTATGCACCAAATGGGGCAAAGGATGTATTTTTAAAAGATATTATGCAACGATGAATTGACATATGATCAAGTTTTGATAATGGGGGACTTTAATGGAGCAATTCAGAATGTATTGGATAGATCTGGACAAAAAAAATTAATAAATTAGGAAAATTGCCAAAATCTTTTTTTGAATTGGTTAAACAAGAAAATTTGGAAGATATATGGAGGAAATTTAATCCTGAAGTACGGGACTATACCTTTTTTTCAGCAAGACATAATTCTCTAGAATTGACATATTGTGGGGCACTAAAGATTTGAGCCTTATAACAAAGAAAATTGAGATTTTGCCTAAAATAGGAGCTGATCATAACCCAATAATGTGGATTACAAATCCGTTGAAAAAATCAAGAAGATGGAAGTTAAACGAAGATTTATTACAGAATAAAGAAATAATGACATCTCTAGAAAACGAGACCAAAGCTTTCTTCCAAGTAAACGACAGAGAAGATATTGAATTCCAGATGGTGTGGGATGCCTATAAGGGAGTAATGAGAGGAATATTGATATCATTGAATAATAAAGATAAACAGATGTTGGACATTCAAAATGAAATAAAGAAAAAAGAAAGCAAGTTAAAGAAAAGGCCAGGGAAAAAGAGAATCATAAGAGAGATTACAATATTGCAAACACAAATTAGACATTTGTTAAATAAAGAACTGGAATGGAATTTGAAAAAATTACAGCAAAAGTCTTTGGAGGGAGCAAATAAACCTGGAAAATACCTGGCCTGGCAATTGAAAAAAAAGAGAGAAAGTAAAATTATTAGTAAGATTGTGGCTGATGGAAGAGAAATGGTGGATCAAGAAGGAATAAAAAGAGATTTTTTTAACATATTATCTAAAGGGTGTTAAAATAAATAAAGAAAAGATGGAATTGTATTTACAAAATATTAAAATAGCACCCTTAACAGAAAATATGAAAGTAGTTTTGAATGCGCCAATTGAAAGAATAGAGATTGAAGCAGTGATGAATGCAATGAAAATTTGAAAGGCACCTGGGCCAGATGGATATACAGCTAAGTTTTTTAAAACTTTTAAAGAGGAATTAATACCAAAACTCCAAAAATTGATGAACATGATAAGATTAAAAGGTAAAATACCAAATACATGGAAGGAAGAAGTGATTTCGTTAATTCCAAAAGAAGATAGAGATGTCACGAATGTAAAAATTATAGACCAATTTCATTATTGAATAATGATTATAAAATATACACAAGAATACTGGCAGAACAACTTAAGCAATATTTGATAAATTTTATAAAGGAAGATCAAATGGGATTCCTTCCCAAAAGACAGATAAGAGACAATATTAGGACTGTTGTAAATATTGTAATGAAAGACATCCAGAAAAGGAAGTAGCATTATTCTTTGTGTATGCAGAGAAAGCATTTGATAATCTAAATTGGGACTTTATGCTTGCAGTTATGGAGAAAATGGAGTTGGGAGATAGGGTGGCCAGACCGTCCCGGTCTCCCGGGACTTTCCCGAATCTGGCCCCCAATTCCCGTTTCCCGGGCTGGGTATACCGGGACCATTAGAGGTCCCGGTTTAGCCAGCCAGAGAGCCGGGGGCCGCGCGCGCGGGCGGGGAAGGCAGCGAGTGAGAGAGGGAGCGACCCTGCGCGTGTGCAGATCGCCCTGCGCACGCGCAGGGACGCTCCCTCTCTCCCTCGCTGCCTTCCCCGCCCGCGCACGGGGCCCGGCGGTGGCGACGGAGGCCCGGGAGGGCGTCGGAAAGGCCCGCGGTGGTCGCTGGAGGCCCTCCAGCGACCCCCGCGGGCCTTTCCGGCGCTCCCCGGGCCTCTACACCCCCACCCCCCGCTGTCCTCCGCCCGGGAGGGCGTCGGAAAGGCCCGCGGGGGTCGCTGGAGGGCCTCCAGCGACCCCCGCGGGCCTTTCCGGCACTCCCCGGGCCTCTACACCCCCACCCCCCGCTGTCCTCCGCCCGGGAGGGCGTCGGAAAGGCCCGCGGGGGTCGCTGGAGGGCCTCCAGCGACCCCCGCGGGCCTTTCCGGCGCTCCCCGGGCCTCTACACCCCCACCCCCCGCTGTCCTCCGCCCGGGAGGGCGTCGGAAAGGCCCGCGGGGGTCGCTGGAGGCCCTCCAGCGACCCCCGCGGGCCTTTCCGGCGCTCCCCGGGCCTCTACACCCCCACCCCCCGCTGTCCTCCGCCCGGGAGGGCGTCGGAAAGGCCCGCGGGGGTCGCTGGAGGCCCTCCAGCGACCCCCGCGGGCCTTTCCGGCGCTCCCCGGGCCTCTACACCCCCACCCCCCGCTGTCCTCCGCCCGGGAGGGCGTCGGAAAGGCCCGCGGGGGTCGCTGGAGGCCCTCCAGCGACCCCCGCGGGCCTTTCCGGCGCTCCCCGGGCCTCTACACCCCCACCCCCCGCTGTCCTCCGCCCGGGAGGGCGTCGGAAAGGCCCGCGGGGGTCGCTGGAGGCCCTCCAGCGACCCCCGCGGGCCTTTCCGGCGCTCCCCGGGCCTCTACACCCCCACCCCCCCGTCCTCCGCCCGGGAGGGCGTCGGAAAGGCCCGCGGGGGTCGCTGGAGGCCCTCCAGCGACCCCCGCGGGCCTTTCCGGCGCTCCCCGGGCCTCTACACCACCACCCCCCGCTGTCCCTTGCCCGGGAGGGCGTCGGAAAGGCCCGCGGGGGTCGCTGGAGGCCCTCCAGCGACCCCCGCGGGCCTTTCCGGCGCTCCCCGGGCCTCTACACCCCCACCCCCCGCTGTCCTCCGCCCGGGAGGGTGTCGGAAAGGCCCGCGGGGGTCGCTGGAGGCCCTCCAGCGACCCCCGCGGGCCTTTCCGGCGCTCCCCGGGCCTCTACACCCCCACCCCCGGCTGTCCTCCGCCCGGGAGGGCGTCGGAAAGGCCCGCGGGGGTCGCTGGAGGCCCTCCAGCGACCCCCGCGGGCCTTTCCGGCGCTCCCCGGGCCTCTACACCCCCACCCCCCGCTGTCCTCCGCCCGGGAGGGCGTCGGAAAGGCCCGCGGGGGTCGCTGGAGGCCCTCCAGCGACCCCCGCGGGCCTTTCCGGCGCTCCCCGGGCCTCTACACCCCCATCCCCCGCTGTCCTCCTCCCGGGAGGGCGTCGGAAAGGCCCGCGGGGGTCGCTGGAGGCCCTCCAGCGACCCCCGCGGGCCTTTCCGGCGCTCCCCGGGCCTCTACACCCTCACCCCCCCGCTGTCCTTCGCCCGGGAGGGCGTCGGAAAGGCCCGCGGGGGTCGCTGGAGGCCCTCCAGCGACCCCTGCGGGCCTTTCCGGCGCTCCCCGGGCCTCTACACCCCCACCCCCGCTGTCCTCCGCCCGGGAGGGCGTCGGAAAGGCCCGCGGGGGTCGCTGGAGGGCCTCCAGCGACCCCCGCGGGCCTTTCCGGCGCTCCCCGGGCCTCTACACCCCCACCCCCCGCTGTCCTTCGCCCGGGAGGGCGTCGGAAAGGCCCGCGGGGGTCGCTGGAGGGCCTCCAGCGACCCCCGCGGGCCTTTCTGGCGCTCCCCGGGCCTCTACACCCCCACCCCCCGCTGTCCTCCGCCCGGGAGGGCGTCGGAAAGGCCCGCGGGGGTCGCTGGAGGGCCTCCAGCGACCCCCGCGGGCCTTTCCGGCGCTCCCCGGGCCTCTACACCCCCACCCCCCGCTGTCCTTCGCCCGGGAGGGCGTCGGAAAGGCCCGCGGGGGTCGCTGGAGGACAGCGGGGGGGTGGGGGTGTAGAGGCCCGGGGAGCGCCGGAAAGGCCCGCGGGGGTCGCTGAAGCAGCCTGTCGGTCACTTCCAGGTTCCTGTCCTGCATCTCGACCGGTGTTATTAGTGACAGGCTGCTTCGGCGTGCCGCTGCGCCGGCCCCCTGGGTCCCACAACGATGGGACCGATGCCACAGGGACGGGCTCGAAACACTCTATAACCCCTCAAAAGAACAGCAGTCTAGCTCGCTTCCCCCGAGCCCTGCCGCCATAAGCCTCAAGGGGGCTCATTTTGCGGCATCTCCCGGCGGGAGGGTGGCACCCGCACGGGACACATATCAAATGAAAGAGGGGGCGCAGGGCTATCAGAAACAGTCAGCGGAGGGAGTCGGGAGACCACCCCACTGGGGGATCCACACCCCGAAAGTGATAAAGGTGGCGCAGATAGAGCCAACAGAACAAAATAAATAGGCTGCATTATGCAGCACAGTTGAGAAAGTGCCTTATCCCATATACTGATGAAGTATATACAGGATTTGAGAACAAAATTGTTTCCGGCGGTGATATTTGGGGGATTTTTGGGGACGTCACAGGAAGTGCTGTGAAGTCACTTCCTGTTTCCGGCAGTGGCATTTGGGGGAAATGATGTCATTTGGGGGAAATGATGTCACAGGAAGTGATGTCACTTCCCGTTTCCGGCAGGTGACGCGGGGGAAATGATGTCACAGGAAGTGATGCCACTTCCTGTTTCCGGTGGTGGCATGACGTCACCGGAAGTGACATCACCGGAAGTGGCATCACTTCCTGTTTCCGGCGGCCGCGCGCTTCGCGCGCGCACACCCCCCCCCCCCCAGTGTCCCTGGCTGGCCTTCAGACATTATGGTCACCCTATTGGGAGAAGACTTTATAAGGATGATAGAAGCAATATATACTGAACAACGTACAAAGCTATGTATAGATGCAGACCTTACAGAAGATATGATAATTAGTAAAGGTACGAGACAAGGGTGTCCGCTCTCTCCATTGTTGTTTATAATGACACTTGAAATCTTATTGATGCAACTTCAAGAAGACAAAGAAATAGAAGGATTAAAAATAAAAGGATTTACTTATAAATATAGAACATTTGCAGATGATATAATGTTTATAAATGAAAACCCACTCAAGTAACACCTTTGCTGTTAGCTAAAATACAAGAATATGGAGAACTGGCGGGATTTTATATAAATAGAGAAAAATCAAAAATTTTATGTAAAAATATGCAAGTAAGTAAACAAAAGGAGTTACAAAAACTAACGGGTTGTGAAGTTACTTCGAAGGTAAAATATTTGGGTGTGGAAATAACAATGAAGAATATTGATTTGTTTAAAAATAATTATGAGAAGCTATGGCGTAAAATGGATGAAAATATGATAAAATGGAATAAACTTAATTTGTCATTGCTGGGAAGAATAGCGGCAATTAAAATGAATATTTTACCAAGAATAATGTATCTATTTCAAACTATTCTGATTGTGAAGGACAGCAAACAGTTTAACAGATGGCAGAAGATCTCAGAATTTGTGTGAGCTGGGAAGAAACCAATAATTAAAATGAAAATTTTAACAGATGCAAAAAAGAGAGGAGGATTCCAGTTACCAGATTTAAAACTATATCATGAAGCAGTCTGCTTAGTGTGGATAAAAGATTGGGTGATGCTACTAAACAGAAAACTTTTGGTGTTGGAAGGTTATGGAAATACACTTGGCTGGCATGTGTATTTGTACTATGGAAAAAAAAAGATGGATGGTTTTTTTCTCTCACCATTATATAAGAAATAGTTTGTTGAATATGTGGATGAAATATAAGAAATATGGGGATGAGAGAAAACCGTTATGGACTGTGCCAGCAGAAGTGATAAAAATAACAGCTGAAGCGGGTGAAGAAAGGTGGTTGTCATATAATCAGCTATTAAAAATACAAGGCGGTAAAATAGAGTTGAAAACTGCGAAAGAGTTGAATAATAAATATGATTGGTTTTAAATGCAACAAATAAAGAGCTTGGAGGAAAAAGATATCAAAACTGAAGGAATAAGAAAAGAACAGAAATGGAAATAGTTCTGCTTGGAGATAATGAAAAATTAATTTCAAAATGATATAAACTGCTTTTGAAATGGTCTACAGAAAATGAAGTAGTGAAATCTCAAATGATTAAGTGGGCAATTAATGTAAATAAAGAAATACAGATGGAAACTTGGGAATATCTTTGGAAGAATTCTATAAAGCTTTCAACATGTCATAGTATTTAAGGGAACTGTTTTAAAATGATGTATAGATGGTATATAACTCCTAAAAAGTTGACAAAGATGAACAATAAGATGCCAGATAGATGTTGGAAGTGCAAAAAACATGAAGGTTCTTTTTACCATATGTGGTGGACTTGTGAAAGAGAAAAAAAAATATTGGCAGATGATTCAACAAGAAATATCTAGGCTCTTGGGATATGAAATTAAGAAAATTGCAGAGACTTTTCTGTTGGGATTATATATGGAAAAATTTCCCAAAGAAGACAGAACTATAATTTGGTACTTGCTCTCAGCTGCTAGGACATTGCATGAGCAGTTGTGGAAGCAAGAGAGAATACCAGAGAAATGGGACTGGATCTTAAAAGTTATAACATGGAGTGAAATGGACAAATTGATAAGAATTTTAAAAGACTATGATTTAGAAACTTTTAGGTTGGAGTGGAAGAAGTTTAGAAGTTATATAGAAAAAGAGTAGAAAATAAAAGGACATTGGACAATTTTTGATAATGATTAAGTCTTAAAAGAAAGAAAGACATTTTTGTTTTATTAGTGGTACCTTTAAATATTAGTATTTTAAGTATACAACACTGGCGGGGGTCAAGAAACGGGGGGAGGGGGGATTAGAAAAGTAATATATGGGATAGATAAAAAGAAGTAATTAATAATGCGAAGAATTGATTGTTACCATATGTTACTGAAATAAAATTGTTTTAAACCAAGAAGCAACTGTCAGAACGGGATATGAAGTAATTGATTGGTTTAGAATAGGAAAGGGGGTTCAACAAGGATGTATATTGCCATCCTGCTTATTTAATTTATATACAGAGTACATCATGCAGAATGCTAGCCTGGATGAAGCACAAACCAGAATTAAAATTGCCAGGAAAAACATCAACAACCTCAGATATGCAGATGACACCACTCTAATGGCAGAAAGTGAAGAGGACCTAAAGAACCTCTTGGAGGGTGAAAGAGGAGAGCACAAAAGTAGCCTTGAAACTCAGCATCAAAAAAACTAAGATCATGGCATCCGGCCCCATCACACCTTGGCAAATAGAAGGGGAAGACATGAAATAACAGACTTCACATTTCTGGGATCCGAATATCACTGCAGACGATGACTGTAACCATGAAATTAAAAGACGTTTGCTCCTTGGGAGGACAGCTATGGTGAACCTAGACAGTACAATAAAAAGTAGAGCCATCACCCTGCCAACAAAAGTCCATATAGTCAAAGTGATGGTATTCCCAGTAGTAATGTATGGCTGTGAGAGTCGGACCATAAGGAAGGCCAAGTGCCGAAGAATAGATGCTTTTGAGCTGTGTGCTGGAGAAGAATCTTGAGAGTCCTGGACTGCAAGAAGATCAAATCAGTCAGTCCTAAGGGAAAGCAACCCTGACTGTTCCCCAGAAGGTCAGATGCTGAAGCTCAAATACTTTGGCCACCAAATGAGAAGGGAGCACTCACTGGAGAAGACCCTGATGCTGGGAAAGACAGAAGGCAAAAGAAGAAGGGGACGGCAAAAGATGAGATGGCTGGACAGCATTACTGATGTAACTAACACAAATTTGAAAAGACTTCAGAGGATGGTAGAAGACAGGGGGGTCTGCGTGACTTTGTCCATGGTTGCAAAGAGTCGGAGTCAACTGTGCGACTGAACAACAACATTGTGGGGAACAGCATGGTTGCTGCCATTTCAAAGATCCTTGCTCCTCCTTATTTGCCAACTAAGAAAATGGATACATCAATTCATAACACTTATGCAGTAATAATGAAGCATGCTAAATGTGTTGTCATGTATGTAGCAATGGAACTTCCTTTTTATGCATATTAAGTAATGTTATGACATCGTAACATTGTAAAAAGGCTGGATGTGTTGTGGGGAACAACATAATTACTGCCATTTCAAAGGTTCCCCTGTTCCTCCAACTAAGAAATTTGTTAGATATCATTGAACTGGATACACCAATTCACAACAGTGTTATTCGGTATTATTATTATTAAACATATGGAGCAGAGGTCCATCAGTGGCTAGTAGCTAAAGTGTATTGATGGAACTCTCTGTCTGGGGTAGTGATGCTCTTTTGCTTTCACCCCTCTCCCACCATCGTTTCTCTGCTTTTTCTCTCTTTTTCCCTCCTCTATCCCTTCTCTTCCAGTCTGTCTCTCTCCTCTTGTGGACTCACCTTAAAAAATGCTTTGTTGCTCTGCACAGCTCCAATGATTGCAAGGGGGCAAAGAGGGGCTTCCATCTTACTCCTACACTGTTTTCCTTAGAGGAATGGAACAGAAGCCTCTTCTCAGCCTTTGAATGTACATTAAGTTACTGAACAGTTTTTAAGATGAATCCCTGAGAGAAAGAACTCTGTCTCTCCATGGCACTTGAGGTATGTTGTCTTTGGGAAGGATTTAACCCCCCTCCATTTCCCTGAGTTGTAGGGTTTTTCTGCTAACCTGCAAGTGGTGGGATATGTTTCAAATTCTGAGAACAGTACTCCTTCTCTCAATATGGCCCTCATCCACAGATTTAAGTACAAACAATTGGAGTCACACTAAGAATTAGATATATTGATAGATTTCTTTATTTGAACAGGTTGCATGCTGCCTTTTCAACTTCATAAGGCATCCAATACTCTCAGCAACCACTGCTAAAATGCTAGTAATTATGGCCATTATCAAATTGTCACTGCCCACCAGCCTTACAAATTTCATGCAGCCAATAGTGAGGCAGCCCACTCCATAGGAGATAATACAGTCTTTGCCAGGATTTGATGATTAACAAAACTATCCTTGGAGACTTGGGAAGTAAGGTAATCTCAACTGGGATCCCCAGCACTGACTCTCACATAATACTTCTGATTTCCTATTCCTAGAATTCAGATTATCAGATGAATGAGAACAGCTATGCAGATCAATGTGTAGTTTCCTTCAAGGATTACACACTGAGAAGAGCACTTCTTATGAGTGGCACTAATGCTGAAGAGTGAGATGGCTTTATTTTCCAATGCTTGAATGGGGTACTTCTGAATCCCTAACAATCTGTTGCTCTAACAGCTATGTTAAAGAAGTATGTCTTCAAAAAACAGGCACTTGTTTCTCACATGACATTCATAAAGTAATTCTCTGTTCCCAAAACTACTTGAGATAAAGTACTACATAGTAACTATTTTTATTTGTTTTTATGGTCTGTGGCTAGTCTAAGCTCTGTTTTTATTAATATAAATCAGGGGTGGCCAACGGTAGCTCTCCAGATGTTTTTTGCCTACAACTCCCATCAGCCCCAGCCAGCATGGCCAATGGCTAGGGCTGATGGGAGTTGTAGGCAAAAAAACATCTGGAGAGCTACCGTTGGCCATCCCTGATATACATGTATTAATTATCAGATCTTTCTGCTCAGTGTTGTCTTATGCCATTTTTATGCCCCTGGTTTACTTTTAATTACTTGATTTTTAATGATTGGTTTGTTGATTTGTTTTTTGGGGGGGAAAGTGTTGGTTTTGTTGTACATTTTGTGAGTCACCTTGAGAAGGTCTCTGGAGAGGCAGCTGTCATAGCTATGGGGGAGGGGAGAGAGGGAGGGCTCTGAAACAACAGCCCAGTGGATTGAATGTCCAATCCCACAATCTGGCTCCTCCTATGGACTCTTTAACTCCTACCATCTACAATCAGATTTTTTTTTTTTTTAAAAAAAAGGGGGAGGATACAAGTTTTAATTAAAGGGCTGGTAGTCTGTAAGCTATGTGCTTCCTAAATGTCTCTTATTTGGAAACCTGTTAGAATAAGGCTGTAATTATGCATGGCTAGACAGACAAGGCACAGAAAGATGAACAAAAAGTGTTTACCAGAAATTTCTTCAGTATATAAATTGAAACTGGCTTTCAACTTCACCTCCATAGGATACAAGCTTTCCCCAATTTGAAAATGAGCCTTAGATACTCCAGACAGGTAAAATCATTTTACAAGCTTCCACTTAACACCCCACTTTGGTCCCCATTGGCTTATGCAGTTACTGCCCCCTAAGTCCACAGGTGAATTGTACCTTTCCTACCTGTCTGTCCTTTTGATTGGTTAGCTAGTTCCCCATGTTAGATAGGTTGTTTTGATTGACTTTGCTGGCCTTCCTTTCCTTTTTGATTTATAGACAGCAGCTAGGGAATTCAGCATAGCTATGATCATGGTATTTGCAGGGATAAGGGAATATTACTTCAGAATGTTATTCATGAGATTCTTCAAAGCACCTTACATTGGTCCTATTCTGTTCATCAGTAAAGAATTTTGCTGTGTTTATGTTTTATTCACTATTACTCTGCACCGATTTTGTTCAGAGAAAGTGTTTGTAGGGGGGGGGGAAGGGGGCATCTATTTTGCCAACACAGGGATCTATTTTAACCAGCAGAGATAGGGGCCATGGCCTCAGATCACCCACCCAGGTTTTGTCAGGTTGCCAGCTCCTTGCTATAGCACACACAGAATTTGAAAATGACACCCAGATGTGATGCTCAAATTTAGAAAATGTACTACAAGCTAACATGTCAATGATTGGCTGCTGGTTTCAGGTCTTCTGATTGGCCATGACAGTTCATTCAGCACATGCACAGTCTAATGCTGGATTGCTGGAACACTAGCAGGCCCGGCGCATGGGAGTAGGCCAAGTAGGCGGCCACTTAGGGTGCCACTAGGCTTAGGGGCGGCACTAGGTGTCCCCTCTCTGCATGCTGCTGCCGTCTTACTTTGTCAAGGTTTCTGGAAGCTTGGGAAGCCTTGGCGAAGTGTGGGGGTTGACAATGACCTCACTCTCACTGCCACGCCCACCTGGCCTACGGAGTGCCTCCTGGGTGCCCCCTCCCTCCTCTCGCCAATGCAGGAGGCTCCCAGTCAAAAGCCATGACCACCCAGCTCATCGGGTATGCTCTGCCTTGACTTCCAAGCTGCCTCCCTCTGGCCTCCAAGTGCCCTGATCACCTCCGCCAGCCCCTGCCCGCTTGTAAACCTGCAACCACAAAGGATGCCTTCCACAGCCAACCTCAGCCTGACAATACCCCAAAGCCCCCAGACCGTCGTGCCAGTGAGTCCACATCCCAGCGTTGACTTCCTGGACTCCTGGGTGGTGATTAGGTCCTGCTCGAGCAAGTGCACACTGTGCAGAAGCAGCTGTGCCGGTGCTGCACTACAGAAGCCAAGTATGTATCTGTGGGAGGGGTCCACCCCCGAAGTTGCTTGCAAAGTTGCCCCCCCCCCCAAACTTGAGGTACCCTGCCCAGCTCTTGCACCAGTTGCCCTGGTCCCTGGCATGTAAGTGGGGATCAGACATCGCTGGAGGAGCCTCTGCTCTCTGCAGCCTCTTTTCCGGCTGGCTGGCTCCCCCTCCCTTCAGCCCAGGCCTGCTGCCTGGACTCTGGAGCCTCTGAAAGAGACATGGGACGAGAGCTTGCTTTTTGCCACCTGAGTGGGTTAGTAGATGGGTTGCCTTTTATGGGGGTTCCAATTCTAGTGAGAATTCTTTCCTGAACTTCTGGTTTTCTTTTTCCCTGGGAGGGAGCTGGCAATGGCAAAGCAAGAGGAAAGGAGCAGCCCACGCAGCAGGAAACTGAGGCATGCCCACTTATTCTGCAAGGTGCTTCACACACGAGCAAATGAGTCTTGCTCAAGGCTTCTACTATGACTTCTCCCCGCCCCAGCAATGAATTCATAAATACTAGGACTGCCAATCTCCAGGTGGGAGCAGGGGATCCCCCAGTATGAAAGCCCTCCCCCCCTGCTTTAGGGTCATCAGAAAGCAGGGGGGGGGGAGAAATGTCTGCTGGGCACTCTATTATTCCCTATGGAGATCGATTCCCATAGGGGATAATGGAGAATTGATCTGCAGATATTTGGGGCTCTGGGGAGGCTGTTTTTGTGATAGAGGCATCATATTTTTAACATAGCATCTGGTACCTCTCCTAAAAACACCCCCTAAGTTTCATGGGGTTCAATTCTATGAGCCCCAAAAGAAGGTGTCCCTATTCTTCATTATTCCAAATGGAGGGAAGGCATTTAAAAGTAGTGTGGTCCCTTTAAATTTGATGACCAGAACTCCCATTGGAGTTCAGTTGTGCGTGTTCCTTGTTCCACTCCCAAAGTCTCCTAGCTCCACCCCCAGAGTCCCCAGGTATTTCTTGAATCGGACCTGACAACCATTATGGACTGCCTCTGGATATGGAGGCTCCATTAATAATATAGCTCCTAACTTTTAATAGACCCTCCACACATATTTGGCTAATCCCCTTTTGAAGCCCTTTCAGCTCCTGTCTGTCACCACATACTGGGGCAGTGAGTTCCACCAATTAGTTATGCACACACATACACAAAGCTGTCATACTGACCCAGATCCTTGGTCCATCGAGGCCATTTTTGTCTACTCTGATTGCCAGTAGCTCTCCACAGTCTCAGGCAGCGGTCTTTCACATCACAGATCCTTCAATTGGAGATGCTGGGGATTGAACCTGGGACCTTCTGCATGCCAAGGAGATGCTCTACCACTGAACCACAGCCCCTCTCTAAGGGAAGAACTCCCTTTTGTCTGTTCTGAGCCTCTAATTGTATTCCCCTCCCCAATTCTAGCATTAAGGGATTGGGGAGGGGGCGGTATTTTCCTCTACTTTCTGCATTCTGCACATACTTTTTACTCTATCATACCCCCCCACCCCTTTGCAAGAAAAGAAACAAACTTGAAAAGCAAGGATGACTTTGGAAAGGAGCTTTGGATCACTCTCCAATTTAAAACAGAGGAGTACACATATGCAGAGTTTCCAGTTAATGATCTTTTACCATCAGTGCAAGGTTTAAAGTGGAATCTTGAACATTTTAATGTTGTTTCTTTTGTGTTAATATTAGACTGTTTAGTGCATATTTTCAGCTTCATGCGCTTTGGAGACAAGGTATTTGTTTTCTTCCAACTTTACTCTTTGCATTCTCTTTATGTGTGATGTGTTTTCAGAGATTGCTGTGCACCCAGAGCTCTGTATATGTGTGTTGGACTTCTCTGTTGCTGTGGATGGTCATACTGGTTGCATTGCATTCTTGCATTGCCAGGAAAACTTTTTAAAGCAGGCTTGGTTTTGTGTCAAAATACAGGAGTATTGTGCAGGAGTGGAGACTGCCAAGGAAGTGCAAGGTTGCCCAGCACATGCAGGCAATGGCAAGCCACCTGTGTTTGCTTCTTGCCATGAAAGCCCTATGTCGTTGTGAGTTGACTTTGACTTTATCTTACAAGTTAAAAATGCTGAACTCTGGCTAACAATTGGCTACCAAGCACATTTTGAAGTGCTGGTTATTGCCCACCACTCTCCATCCTTAGAATAAGCAGCTTTTGGCCATTTTCTCCAGGAAACTGATCTCCAGGCCCCACCTGGAGGCTGGCAACATGCCCCAGTGGTGCTGCCATTGTCTTATTTGCATTCTTTTCTGAACAGCTTGCTAGTGAAGTGATTGTTTATTCAGCTACAATATGAATCATGTTGCCTTTGAGGTTCAGGATGCCATTTCTGAAGAAATCTGAAATAGGATGCAGATTTTTTAAAAGAGAGAGAGTAGCAATTGAAAGAATCTTGTGTATTCATATATGTGGTTTTGAGCATATGGAGGTAGATAGAATAAGTTCAGGAGAAAGGAAGGGCCATCTTCTGTCAGTGGCCTTTTTGGATGGTTTTTTATGTCTGATGTTGAAAATTGAGTGTTGTGGTCAGTGCTGTTTTCCCAACTCCATTGTGTTGCAACTTGAGGAGAAGAAAAGCAAAGATTTATGATGTTGTTGCACTACTTATTCTCACTTTTTTAAAAAAATAAATAAATAAATTTAAAATTTAAATTAAAAAAACACTAAATTAAAAATGTTAAACATTTTAAGTTTAATGTTCTTCATTTTTCCTACTTTTTCCTCTCTCTTTAAAAAAAAAAAACATTGGTGGTGATGGCGGGGACGCTAGTAAGTAGTAGTTTCGCCTAGGATGCCAAAAAGGCTAGCACCGGCCCTGAACACTAGAATGCAAATTACAACAAAAAGAACCATCACTCACTCACCCAAAAATGGCAAGGTAATCAGAGCACTGTGAAATGGCACAGGCATTTCAGACTGCCAAGAAAGAAAAAAGAAGACTGCAGATTTATACCCCACCCTTTTCTCTGAATCAGAGACTCAGAGTGGCTTACAATCTCCTATATCTTCTCCCCCCACAACAGACACCCTGTGAAATGGGTGGGGCTGAGAGGGCTCTCACAGCAGCTGCCCTTTCAAGGACAACCTTTGCAATAGCTATGGCTAACCCAAGGCCATTCCAGCAGTTGTAAGTGGAGGAGTGGGGAATCAAACCTGGTTCTTCCAGATAAGAGTCCACACACTTAACCACTACACCAAACTGGAAAGAAAGAAAGAAAGAAAGAAAGAAAGAAAGAAAGAAAGAAAGAAAGAAAGAAAGAAAGAAAGAAAGAAAGAAAGAAAGAAAGAAAGAAAGAAAGAAAGAAAGAAAGAAAGAAAGAAAGAAAGATAGATAGATCATTTTTTGGGGGAGAAATGGGTAAAACAGGTTTCAGGAATAGTGGGGAAAGACACAGAAAACTGGGACAGAAAACTGGGACAGAGGGATTTCTAAGGAAACTGTGTAGAAATGAGTAACAAAGGGAAATGAAATGGAAACATTATTGCTGTCTGAAAGATGCCTTCATATTATGGCACAATAGCAGTAATCTGTTCAAACTGGAAAAAAAATGGTGGCGCAGTCCTGTTGGCAATAGTAAACAGAGGGGGAAATGGATTCATTGTTAAATAAAACTTCTGTATGAATGAGAATATCCAAGAAATAAATTATTTCAAAAGTACAATATCCCCTAATACACAATTCCTCCACTGGAATTCTATATGCAGCTAAAAGTAGGGCCACAACAACTTGTTTGCAGAGAATGGCCCCAGTGTGGAACCACCTGTATGTTTTCAAGTAGATTACTGCTATAATGAGACTGGCAGTGCTGAACAAAAACCTTAAATCTAGATTCTTTTTAGGTATTTGTTTTCTTTCTGTTCTGGACTCTCACAAACTGAAGATTTTATTTTTTACATAAGGTTGTTAGAAGTAAGGATTTCATCTCTCTGGCATTGTCATTCAAATGAAAGCTGACAAATCTAATGATTGCTTTTCATCAGTCCTTTGCAACATGGAAGATTATCTACATCATATTCTTTAATACCATTTCAGTCTTATTGCTTTTCTCTTCCATAAGAGGTTATGACTACTGTTATCTTTCCTTCTGAATGCCATGGAAGGAGCATTAGAAAACCTGTAGAGTTTCTTTCAGAAATTGTGAAATGGAAAATCAGTAAATCAGTCTCACTACCAGCTTGGCAGGCTTCTTACTGTAATGCTCCATGTAAAATATAATGACCCTGCTGCAGAAAGTATGACAGAAAGATTGCCTACTTTTGTCCATCGGCAGCTGTGTCTGCTGTCAAAAGTGGACATTTGAAAGAAAACCATTTCTCAGTGCTGGCAACATGCAGGTTGGAGATAAATGAACTCCAGTGTTTGGATGGATGGTTTAACACTTTTCACATGTAATCTTTAGGTAAAATCCAGCCAAGACTGTTCATGAAAGAAATGGCTATTGTGATAACTTGCATAAGCTATTGCTGTAGATGCTAGCTGACCATTGTGTTGCTAGGCTGATGACTCAGAACAGTTTGTCAGATGATGTTTTCTCATTAGGGTTTGTAGAATCTTTTGGGATCAAGTGCCGTGTTCTACTGGAGAAAGTTTTCCGTCCAGACGTTTCATTCTCAGCTGCAGAGAACATCCTCAGTGGCATTGCAGCCAGAGCAGGCGCTCTGACCTTCTTGGCTGCTGTGCATTGAGTGGGGCCGGGGCTGCTGGAGAGCTGCTATTTCTAGGCTGGAGGGTGTGTGATGAAAGGGCAATTGGTTTGTGGATGTGCCCATTGTTTGGTGGGGCTTCCTGGAAGGGTAGTGATAAGGAAACTGGCTGTTGAATCTGACCATTGTTCTGTGTTAATTGCTGGGAGGGTTGGAAGGGGTTTGAAGATAAGGAAGATGGTTGTTGACTGTGCTGATTGTTCTGTGGAATTTGCTGGTTGTTCTGAGACTTTCTGCAATTTATAGTCTGTAGGGTGTTTTGCAGAGCTGGGTACCAAGATTGGTGGATGAAAATGCCTTCTTCCTTTCTGTTAAAATTGTGCTGGTGTTTGTAAATCTCAACAGCTTCTCTGTTCAGGCGGGTATGATAATGTGAGACCGTAGAAAGGACTTCAGTTCTTAAACTTCTTTATCCGTTGCCACTCTCAATAATAATGAAATATGTACTGTTTCATAATATAGCCCTTGAATATTCAGTTACTCTTCTATCTGTACTTTGTACTAGTGTTTTAAAGCTGATCTTCGGCCTCTTGTAATTAAAATTTTTTTTTTATCATTCTTTGCCATTTTTGTAATACTGTATGCGGTATTAAAATAGGTATAGCTCTAAATAAAAGTAGAAATCTTGGTAATATATAGGATTTTAATAATCTTATTCTATTTGACCAATTAAATATTTTTATTTCCAATTTTTAATTGTATTTTTTTATTTCATCCTGTAATTTTATAAAATTGCATTGAAAAAGTTATACCTTTTGGAGGCTAGATGGCTATCTGACAGTAATGAAGATCCTGTGAATTTAGGGGGAGGTGTTTGTGAGTTTCCTGCATTGTGCAAGGGGTTGGACTAGATGACCCTGGAGGTGCCTTCCATGATTCTATGATTCTAAGTTCTTTTAATTGTATTGATATATATAAATATCTAAATATCTCCATGGGTTAACTGGTACTTTCAGCCAGAGACTTAATTGGATCTTTTAAATATAATATATCGTCTGCATAAAGCCCTATCTTATATTCCTTTGTGCCAATTTGTACATCTTTAATCTCTATATTTTTCAATATATATGCTCTGCAAGAGGTTCTGAAGCCAAAATAAATAAAAGTGGTGACAATGGACACCCTTGTCTAGTACCTTGTTTAAGAGGTATTGAGTTAGATGTTAAACCATTTAATTTTAATTTAGCTGAAGGGTTAATGTATAAAGCTTTAATAGCATTCCTAAAAAATTGTCTAAAACCCATACATTCTAAAAGTTTATGTAAGTACTCTATATTAACACTATTGAATGCTTTTTCTATATCAAGTGAAACTAATAACATATTTTTGTTGTATTTTTCACTGTAATTTTAATGCTTAAAGTTTTACGTATATTTTCTATTATGTTATGACGTGGAATGAAGCCTGACTGTTCTGTTTTTATATAATTGGATATAAATGATTTTAGTCTTTTTGCAAATATAGTTGCAAAAATTTTTGCATCTGCGTTTAGAAGTGTTATTGGTCGGTATGCAGATACTAAAGTGGCATCCTTATTGGGTTATTAAAATTATATTTGATTGAGTCCAAGGATTAGACTCAATCAAATATCAGTTTCTAAGATGTTATTGCATAATTCAGCCAAAGGTTTGCATAATTCTTTTTTGAAAAATTTGAAAAATTCTGCCGGATATCCATCATTTCCTACTGCCTTATTATTTTTTAATTGATTTATTGCTTCTATGACCTCTTTTTCAGTTATAGGTTGATTCAAATAACTTTTATGAGGTTCTGTTCATTTATTTATTAGGTTATTATCATGTAAATACGTCTCTAAATTTCCTTGGGTCAATAATTTGGAATCATATAAGTCCTTATAATATTTTTCAAAACAAAATATCATTTCATTAGTATCAGTTTGTAATTTTAAGTCTCTGACCGAATAAATATATCTGTTGTTATTTTTTTTATTTGACTCTGTGATAATATTCTTAAGGATTTTGAAGTCTTTAACCAGTTTCTTTGCTTAAGATATAGTAGATCTTTTTGGATTTATTTTTGTTAAACTTGACTCTAATAATTTTCTTTCTGCAATTAATTTTTTCAGAATTTCTGAGTTATTAGTTTGTGTTTCAGTTCCAATTGCTTTATTTGTTGTGAAAGCTTATTAACCATATTTTCATTTTCTTTTTTCAGTGTCTCTGATTTTGCTACTAATTGTCCACGGATCATTACCTTTATTGCATCCCATGTATTTTGATGGGATGTATCATCTGCTTTATTATACTTTGAAATAATTTATGATGTCTTTAGCTATTTGTTCTCTAATTTGCTGTTTTAATAAAATAGACTTATTTAAAACCCATCTTTTGTCCATTTTCTTTTCTCCAACAATTTCTAAATTACATGACACGGGAATGATCTGACCATTGTCTAATTTCAATATCTGAATTTTTACTAATCTTGCCAATTTATATGTTGTCAAAATATAATCAATACGAGTATGTGTATTATATTTGGATGAGAAATATGTATAATTACATTCACCTTGATGTTGTGTTCTCCATATGTCACACAAACCTAACCTTTGAATTACATTTTGTAATGGTGAAAAAAAATCTGTTTTTTTTGTCCCTCTTTTATGTTTTGATCTATCCCAGAAAGTGTCTAATAGATAATTGAAATTATCTCCTAGTAATATTTCACCAATATGAAATTATTTTAAAACTTACAAAGTTTCTTCCAAAAATTTTACCTGGTTACTGTTTGGTGCATATACTGCTCCCAATGTTACTTCTGTACCTTCTAACTTGCCTTTCACAAAAACATAATGACCATCTGTATCAATAAGAAGATCTGTTGACTCAAATCGAGTATTTTTTGAAATCAATATTTCAGTCCCCCTTGCCTTTGATGATCCTGGTGAAACAAATTGCTGAGTATACCAATTAGTATTTAAAACTGACTGTTCACCTTTTCTTAAACATCTTCTTGCAACAAAACTATTTCTGGTTTATATTTTAATATTTGTTGCATTATTCTTCTTTTTTGTATTTTATTATTGAGAACTCTGACATTCTAAGACCATATCATATTGTCACCATCACTTCAATATTTTTATACCCTTTACTCTCCTATCAAAGATTTATTTCTGATTTCCACTCCTCTAACTACTCTAAACTAAACTGAACTCAAACAACAATATACAATTCTAACTTTGGGCCTGTTTTACTGTTTCACAGACCTTACCAGCTATCACACTCTATGCTGGCTTTGTTACCACTGAAGCTACACCCTTCTATATCAGTTCTCCCCCCCCCTTCCCAACTCAGTGTTTATTCTTGTATTTTTAACATCAAAATATTTGCATTACTGAACTTTAAAATTTTGCACATTAAATAATTTTTACAAACATTTTTCAGCACTTCGTTGATTGTGTTTGTGTTCTTTCTGTTGCCTCTGGAACTGGAATCTTACTTGTCTTGATTAGAGAGGCTGTGAAAGATAACTTTTATTTGTTTTTGTATAAATTTCTGTTGTAATATCTACTCCCTGTTCTTTCAGTAGAGATGCTCCTGATTCCATATCATAGGCTTGCAGTGTCTTTCCTTTGTATCTTACTATTAGTCTTCCTGTCATGGACCAATGGCACCTGATTCCCGCATCTTGTAATTTAACTGTCACAAATTTTAAAGTCTTCCATAGTTGTAAAGCTTCTGAAGGGATGTCTGGAAGGACTATATTTTTTTCCTCATTATAACACAGGTATCCTTTTTCTTTTGCTCTGTTCAACACCACATTACAGTCTCTTAAGTAAAAAAAAATTACCAGCATATCACATGGTAGCATTTTCCTTGTTCTTTGTGGTGATCCAATTCTGTAAGCTTTTATTATGTGCAAAGAAAATTCCTCTTGAATGTTAACTTCAGTTGTCGGCCACTGACACATGAAACTTCTGAGTTTCTCATTTCCTTCAACATTTTCAGCCAGACCTCAAAATTTCAAATGGTTTTGTTTCATGGTCGTCTCTGCAATGAATAATCTGCCTTTTAATTGTTTTACTTCCTCTTCTATATGTTTATGTTCATCTTTCAGCTTTAGTCCCAGAGTAATTGCTGAATCTGCAACTTTTGCTGTTTTGTTTAAAGTTTCAGCCATTTCCTGTAATTGCGAATTGACTGGCTGCAATAACATTGTTATTTTTTCAGACATGATTTTTAGTAGTTCTTCCTTTAGCTTATCAAATGAATTTGTTAATGAATTTTGAAGAGATTCCTGTATATTTAAGACTGTAGAAGTCTCTATTTCTACCTCCTCCTGCTCCGACACATTAGTGCCTGCCATTTTGTTTTCCAAGGGTATTTTCACATGATCTTTTTTTCGTTGCAGTTTTGGATAGAAAAAAGCACTTACCGGCTGATTTTTTAAATGTCCCCATGTTCTGCTTCGTGCTGTTTGTCTTCTTTATGTGCTTCTTTGTATTTTTTTATGTTTGCCATCACGTCAGGTTTTTGAAGGGAGATAGGGTCGGGAGAGCTACAGGGTTGCGTCTGCCATTATTCATGGTCACTCTGCCCCCAGCGTTGTGCACTCTTGATCAGTGCTCTAACACCTGGGTCCTGATTGCTCTAGTTGTCATCCCAATGTATTTTAGCCCACATTTGCAATATGAAAGATAAATTACATTTTTTGTAGAACGGGTTGCCATAGAGTTGAATTTGTAAGTAATCCTTGTATCTTTATCAGTGTAACAGAACAAAACACTAGACAAGTGCACCTTTAAGACCAACTAAGTTTTATTTAGAGTGTAAGCTTTCATATGCTCTTAAGCAGACTTCATGAGACTGATGTCTGATGAAGTCTGCTTAAGAGCATACAAAAGCCTACACTCTAAATAAAACTTAGTTGGTCTTAAAAGTGCACTTGTCTAGTGCTTTGTTCTATTGCTTCAGACCAACACGGCTGCCTACTGGGCTTTATCAGTGTAGTCAGCAGTCCTTTTGACTTTTCATTACTGTGGCCACATAGGAAAAAGTAATTTTAAAAAGTATGATGGGAGTAAGGTTTTATTATGGCAGTTATAATTCAAGGAGCTTTTTAAGGTAGATGCTTAATTGATATAATTTAGTGCACCTTCCAGTGATGTCAGGGGTATGTGGCATATGCAAATGAGTTATGCTAATGAGCTTCAACACCTCTTTTTCTATGAAATGACCCCTGTATAAAACAACTCAGTGCATTTCAGCTTGGAGGGAGGGAAGTAAACCAACAAATATGAATAGTGGCAGTGGCCACCCAGTGTGTGTGCTGTTCAGAAATAAAGTTACACACAGAGCCTCTTCATCTTTTCAAAACTAAAATGAGTTCTTTATTGTAGACAGTATAGGGTAGAGACAGAGTTCCAATTTAACTTAGCTAACTAAGATGGGTAGAAATACAGGAGGCATGTCCTGCTTTCAGTGCCAAGATGGAGAAACCTAGCATTGTGTGGAGAGAAGGTACTGAAGCCAGAAGGAAGGAAGTTTTACTAAGAATAGCAATCTATACATGCAAGGGATAGTATTAGCAGTAGAAAGCAAGAAAAGTCAGTGTCCTGCCTATCTCTGGCTGAATTCAGATAGCCAATTTTGGCTGACACAGGAACTTTCCATGTCTGGATTAAAAAGGTGTGTTCAAATGTGCACATTTGGGTCCCACCTTGCTCCCACCCTTACCTCATTGTCTGCCATTGCTCTGCTGCTTCAAACAGCTACCAGGTAGTAAGTGGTAGCAAATCTTGGACGTGCTTCCCTATCACCTTTTCTCGCTGTCTGAAGGACTAGGAAGCACCATGGAGGCATCTCTCGTGTGCTTCAGTGGTGTGACTGCTCCTCTGGAGCCCCCAGGGTGCTTTCCACTATGCTAGCTTTCTTCTGCTATGAGAAGCTGCGACCCCAAGCTGCTGTTGTGAATCCAAACTCTCTCTCTGTGACTCTTTTGTAGTCTCCCTCTGAAGTCTGAGGCTAAGAAAGAGCAAAAAAAGTCCTTCACTTCCAAAAGTGGAACATCAACACATTGATATACATTCATGCAGTGGATGATGATCTGGCTGCACTGACCCATGCTCTGATTACATCCAGGTTAGATTACTGTAACACACTTTATGTGGGGCTGCCTTCGAATATGGTCCAAAAACTTCAGATAAATAAAAATGCAGCAGCCAGACCATAGTCTTAGGAGTGAGATATGGGGACTGTATTACCCCTATACTGAAAGGTCTGCATTGTCTGACCATATGTTTCTGGGTACAATTCAAAGTGCTGGTTTTTACCCTCAGATCCCGCAGTACTCAAAGGACTGCTTCCCCCCATGCTGTCTGGCCTGCCAGTTAAGATCTGCCTCACAAGTCCTAGTCTCTGTATCTGTGTAGGATGTAAACAGCCCTTTTCCAATAGTGGCTTCTAGACTATGGAATGCCCCTTCATTTGAGACTCGCCTGGCACTACATTGCTTTCTTTTAGATATCAGGTCAAAATGCTTCTATTCACCCAGGTTTTTAATTAAGGAGCTGATTTCTAAAGTTTTTTTAAGCTGTCATTGGTATGTTTTAATAACCTGTGCTTTTATACTGGCCTAGGTCTTTTTAAATATGGGATTTGAATTCATTTTAAGATTCTGTTTTATTATTTTTTATTTTGTAAGCCCCGTCAAGCAGATTTCTGGAGAGACAGCATGGAAATGTCCTAAATAAATTCCTTTTTACAATTATAAATATTGGCATTGATGTGTGAACTCTCCTTATCTGGTTCAATTTGGAACTGAGCTCTGCAATCCAAGCTATTTGCTTTAAAAGAAAAAAACAGGAAAATAGCTTTTATGCATGATCCATTCTCAGAATCCTTCAGAGTCCGTACGCCCATTGGCAGGAAGAATGGGATATAAATAAACCACATAAACAAACAAACAAACAAATATCTTTTCAATTGAAAGTGTTGAACAGTACTCAAGGACTAAAAGTAAGAGAAGAGTTTAAACTAAAGAGTTATGCTGATGACATGGTCCTTACCATTTCAAACCCCCAACTATCTCTCTAACATGTAATGGGGCAAGTTGACAAGTTTGGATTCTTTTCGGGTTACAAAATCAACAGGAAGAAAAACAAGATTATTTTAAAATTTTAATCTAAACAAGAAGAGATTAAATAAAACTCAGGATGTGATGTAGGAAGCACTTTAGTTAAACACTCAGCAATATAGCTTATGGGACGATACATTATTTAAAGACAATTATATGACAGCCTGGTCTAAAATCCAAAAAGTTCTTGAAAGGTGGTCCAAACTACAATTATCCTGGCTTGGAAGAATCTGTGCAATAAAAATGAATGTATTACTATTACCAAGATTAAACTTTCTGTTACAGGTGATTCCAGTTTCAATTTCTGAAAAGATTTTGAGTGACTGGCAAAAACAAACAAATAAGTTTTTATGGAAAAATAAGAAGCCAAGAATAAGATTTGAAGTACTGCAAGATGAAAAGAAGAGAGGTGGTCTGGCAGTACCTGATTTCAAATTATACTACCAAGCTGCTGGGTTAGTTTGGATACTGGATTGGATTAAAAATCCAAATGAAAGATTGATTAAACTAGAATTTTCAAGTTTTGATGATGTACTACATAGTCATAGCTGGATCAAAAAATCTATATGAAAAATATAACTCAAGACATAATTAGAGATATTTAAAATATGGGAAATGCTACGGAAGAGAATCAGCCACACAATCACACCAATAATGTCACCAATAGATGCTTATTATGATAATCACACAAGGAGAAACAATGACTTTATAATTTAAGGTGATATGATAAATTGCAAGGTATGATCAAGATGTGGCAAGAGATCAAAGAAGGAAAGGAAAATTGTAAGCATAGTTTCAAATTTGTTCAAGACTTAAAAATTATATCTGCACCAAGAGAGGTGTTACCAAATAACTGACTGATTTTGAAAAGATTGTTTCATAATCTGAAGACCATTTATTAGGATGAATTTACAAGTTACTGCTTCAATATGACTCTGAAGAACAGGTTAAACCCTGCATGATCAGATGGATGCAAAATTTTGGTGAGGAAATACAATTTCAATGTTAGGAAAACCTATGACTAAGGACATTAAATTTACTCCCAGTCAAGCATTTAGAGAAAACTGGTACAAGATGTTCTATAGATGGTACATTATGACAAAAAATCATTGAAAAGATAGACAAAAATTACAAAGGGTCTTCCTGGAAATGCAAAGAAACAGGTCACCTTCTACATGTGGTGGACCTGCACAAAGATGAATTAGATTTAGATTTATTGGATTTATATCCCGCCCTCTGGGCGGCTCACAACATGTAAAAACAGAACAGTTCACATTACATTATTAAAACCATTAAAACAGTTATAACATTCTGGTGCTAATATTCTGGTGCTAATATCAGTTGACACTATGACATTTCAGGTGGCGTTCAGGATATAAAATATCATTCCCTACTCCCATATCAGTCATTCCAGATTAAAGGCCAGCTGGAATACTGTCATTTTACAGGCCTTGCAGAACTGGGCGAGGTTCCGCAAGACCCTAACTTCTTCTGGCAACTGATTCCACCAGAAGGGGGCAGCAATCGAGAAGGCTTTCTCTCAAGTTGACTTTAATCTTGCATCCCTCGGCCTGGGGATCACTAATAGATGTTGTGTCCCAGATCTAAGTAAATCTAAGTCCCAGATCTAGCCGCCCTGAGCCATTCGTGGGAAGGGCGGGATATAAATCCCTAATAAATAAATAAATAAATAAAAGTACCCTCTGGAAAACGTGTGGGGAGAGATGGTCCCTAAGGTAAGCAGGTCCTCGGACATATAGGGATTTAAAGGTGATAATCAGCACCTTGTAGCGAATCCAGTATACTTTTGGCAGTTACCACAGCCACGGCTGCATGTGCTCCCACTTGGGAAGCTTCAATAGCAGCCTAGCTGTCGCATTCACCACTAGCTGCAGTTTCTGAATTTGAGACAAGGGCAGCCCCATGTAAAGGGCATTACAGTAGTGCAATCTCGAGGTGACCGTAGCATGGATAGCAGTTGCTAGGTCACAGTGCTCGAGGAAGGGAACCAACTGCCTCACCTCCTGAGATGGAAAAATGTAAGCCAAAATGCCCTCAATACGATGTTGCGGAATTGTCAGGTCGGCACCTGGCTTAATCAGGATCTTTTTATCTATGTATACAGGATACACGTCCAGAAATTAATGCTTAAATTTACCAAGGACTCTAATTAAGTAAAACAATTAAAATTTATTCCAGAAAAATATAGGCATACATACAAGGCAATGTGCTCATGAAACATACATACAGTCCTAGGAAAAATAGAGAGAGATATAGAGACAACACATGGATGGACAAACAGGGTGATAATTACCGATCATAGTTTCAAGGAAGAATCCAATGGCGACGAAAGAGGATAGGGGAAATAGGACCTTCAACTGATCAGGAATCGGGGATGGATCTAGACAGCGGAACTGGGGTACTGCTAGATGCACGCATGTGGGGAGCTGTATCACAGGTTATAAAAACTACCTTGAGCCCTTAGGGGATGGGAGGTACAGGGGTGGAAAAAGGGGAGGCTCTGCAGTGACCATAAGGGCTGGACTTCTGCAGTAGCCAATAGCAAGTTAATTGGTGGCACCTAATTGGGTACCCATAACTGACAAATGAACAAGCTTGGATCCTGGTTATCTGATTGGACTTCCAGGTAACAATGAGCCAGGGTGGGGAAGCCCCAGGATGATGTTTGGGGAAAAGAAAGGTGGGAAATCACTGGGTGGAGGGGTACTTAAGACTATTAAATTTATCTAAAAAGATGACAATAGATGGCCAAATTGCTACGTAAGGTGACACCTGGTTTACACAAAGGAACTTGGCTCGCTGAAGATGGTCTTCCTCTTCTTCAGTCTTCTTCTTTGCACCAGTCTTTGTCCTAAGTTCCATTTGGACAAAGGCTTAAGCGGTCCGGCAGGATCCACACCTAAGTTTGATGGCCTCATGGATGGGTGACATCTGTTGAGTACGTGAGCCTCCCGCTTTGCTGAAATGGAGTCTGGCACTGCATGAAGATAGCTGGTGTTAGCCTCCCAAAGTGGATTCTATGGTCAAGGCTGAAAACCGCATGGCTTGGATAGCTCCTAGCGGTGCACCTTCTTCTGCTCCAACGATAGAGATGGTGTTCACACAAAGCGATGGGAAACCATCCGTTCTCCTTGCTAGCGCTCCACCAGAAACACGGAGTGCTGTTTTAGCGTTGTGGCTGTTAGTACTCATAAGTCGCTGCCAGACTGGCAGCCAAACCCACGTTCTCCTAGCAGATGTGTGTGAGTTCAGTCTCCAGGCACCCTGGCAACCAGGCGGGTGACTACGATGTTCTGAATATTAGGGGTATTTTCTTACAAAAAAGACGGATTTGGCAGTGGCTGCTATCTGGGCCTCCATTGACAAGGATGGCTCCAGCAGCACCCCCAAGCTCCTGACCTTGGATGCTGTTGTCAGTGGTGCCCTGTCAAAAGCCAGTAACCAAAAGCCCGGACCACCATAACTCAAACAAAGGACCAAGAACAGTAACATCAACACTAGCTTGTTCAAAATTTGCAAACATGATGATGATATTGGATTTATATCCTGCCCTCTACTCCGAATCTGAGAGTCTCAGAGCAGTTCACAATCTCCTTTATCTTTTTCTCTCACAACAGACACCCTGTGAGGTGGGTGGGACTGAGAGGACTATCATAGCAGCTGCCCTTTCAAGAACAACCTCTGCCAAAGCTATACCACGCATACTACCACTCATACTAACAATGACCCAAGGCCATTCCAGCAGGTGCAAGTGGAGGGAATCAAACCCAGTTCTCCCAGATAAGAGTCTGCACACTTAACCACTACACCAAACTGGCTCTCCCCATACACAGAAGCTATGTGCAGGGTAGAATGCTCACCTACAGAATGCCTTGGACCTAAAATTAAAGTTAAAATCAACACATTCATTAGTAAATGAATAACTGTCCCATTCCCCTGTCAGTCTCAATCTTAAAACACATTGAAAGCAAATTGAGAACAAATTAAAAGTAAAACAAAACAAATACAACAACAAAACAGAATAGAGCAAAGTTGCAGAAAAGTAACTGTTGTGGCTATACCACTCATACTAATATTGCAAACTGCATTAAATGACCCCCTTGCTGTTAAGTTCTTTCCCTCCTCATCTTCCTTTCCTTGGCAATTGAGATAAAGAATCAAAGTGAATGAGAAGGGGGAATAGAACTTAACTGAGAGTAAGATAAACAAAGTCTTGAGTGAAGTGGCACCTTTAAGACCAAAAATGAAATGAAGTAAAGTGAAGTCCACTCAGCTCATTTCCACTCAATTGCACCCAAAAAAGGGGTGGGGGAAAGGCGAGGTGGATTTGTATCCCATAGAAAAAGTGAAGAAAAAGAGATCAAGCAACTGAATGTAATAAATCACATTTCTCCTGTGTGTCTTTTGTAACCTCAGGAAATAACAAGAAAGGCTGGGTTGCAATTTACACAGGGCAGACCCTGCAGACTCCCTACTCTTTTTTTTCCTCTGAGGAATCATCCTAAAAAGCAAATTTGAGAACTGAAAAGTGCATTATGTTCCCTTCACTAGTTCTTAAACCCTAAACCAGCCATTTCCAGCTGCCCGTGCCTGGCGGTGGGCGATGATGCACACCTTGGCAGCTGACTGGAGGGGTCATAAAGGTAGAACAGGGGTTTGATTGGAGGGGCCTGGAACTCCTTGGAAATCCTCTAGCTACAGGCCTTTCCTCAAGCATTCTTCTGGTGCCCATGTCAATGGAAATGTGTAAAGTATGGGATCCTTTCAGTGTTATTGCCTTGCCTGTAAAATACCTTCCTCCCTGAGCTCACCTGGTGCTTACAGTACTGCCTTTTCAGCATCAACCTAAAACATTTTTGTTCACTCAGGCTTTTAGCTGAATTTCATCTGCTTGCCTTTTGCTCTCTCAGCTTATTTGTTGGTTTGTATGCTTCCATGTTGATGTTTCAGGGTGGGGAAGTGATGAAGATTGTATTTTATATGTACTTTTTATTTTAAGACAAATAAATTGTTACAATCAGCATGAGTTAGGCATAGTAAAAAAAAGGTGAATTAACAGCTTAAATAACTTCCAAGAGAAAAGAAAGATTACAGGTAAACATTATGCTGACATTATACTACTGGCATTATTGATAACTGTTTTGAAATACTGATAATCATTTTTACTGTTCATGTTTAATTTATCGAGAACTTTTTATTTTTACTGTTTTATTTTATGTTGGACATCTTGGACAAAGATATATATCTTTTAGCAAATACATACATCTCTGGGTAAAACCACAATAGTCACTATAACATTGACTTCGTAGTTAGGTTTGTACTTAGGCAGGCCTTTATCCTACTATGTACTTCTCAGGGCTTTTTTTGAGCAGGAATGCACAGGAACACAGTTCCAGCTGGCTTGGTGTCAGGGGTGTGTGGCTTATATGCAAATGAGTTTCTGCAGGACTTTTTCTACAAAAAAGCCCAGTGTGAAAAAAGTTTATGTCAGAGGGTGTGGCCTAATATGCAAATGAGCCCCTGCTGGGTTTTTTCTTCAAAAAAGCCCTGCTCCTACTTATTCTCACCTCTTTCCTTGACTTCTTTTATCCCATTCCTCTCAAAACTTCGAAGGAAACAAAAATAATACAACCCAAAGAAATGATGCCAGTAATAAATAAAATGCAAACATTTTCAGGGAAGAGGTAGTTCACTGAGCAGAGAAAGGAAATACTCTTGGCAAAGATTTTGTAGTTCTTCATTCATGATTTGTTACTTAGACACTGCAGAGTCTAAGTGGCCCCATACAGAACTGGAAGTGGTATCAAAGACAATGACCATAGCAAATCATGGACAGAAAGAGAATAGCGTTGGGAATACACATTCAAGAAATTCTTTGTGTACTCTTGACTGCAGTATTCCATTTTGATACCAGTAAACAATAGCAATAAACAAACTGCAAGGTGATTTATGTGACACTTACAAATAGCTTCATCACTTCTTAGAAGAACTTAAAGGCAGATGACAACTATCATCACAATCAAGGCTGTCAGCAAGCAGAGAAAATTACTGACTGCCAGTAACAACTATTGTAAAAACTTCCCTTTCTGAAAAATTCTCTTGTGAGTAAATTTCTCTCTCTGTGTGTCTGTTGATATTCCCATTTCTGTTCAAATGCAATCCAAATGCCACAACTGTATTTCTAAATAATGGTGATTATCATGATTTACATTGTTTCATGTACAGCAGGAGACAATATTAGTGCCTCCTAGGTGATCTTGAGAAGAAATGTCATTATACCACACTGCAGCTTAGTGTATTGATAGGTATAGATAGTCCTCACTGGATTAACTTGTAGAAGCACAAAATTGTTCCTCTTTGTTATACAACTTTAGCTTCATCATAATATAGAATTTTCAAAGTGGAGTTATGTATTAAGCAGTTCAACTAGAAACACAATCTACTCTTTTTTTATTGAGCATGTGGCAGAACAGACCTGCTGTGGCCTGCAGGCTCTGTTCCACCTGCCCTATAAGACTTTTATCTTTCTCTGGTAACTCACCACCACCACCATATGATCCTTTCAGGAGCTGCCTGCTGAGAGGGTCAGGACTCCCAGCTTCCCTTTCAAGTTCTGAGGCCTTGCCTCTGTGTTTTCTGCTGCCCAGCATCTTGTCACGATGGGGACACTTTACAGCCCTGAAGGAATAGCCATTTGCCAACTGCCTGCCTTCTCCTTGGCACTCTTTTTAAAATAGCATGTTCAAGATGGTGGACCTCTATGTGGTACAGAGAACCACTGCTGGCACCAGAAGTTATGAAGTACTTATTAAAAAGGAAATGTTTATAAGCATACTGCTTTCCCCTGTAAACCATTTGAATTTTTCTTTTATTGAAAGGAGTTAGAAGACATCTTACCTTTTCCCCTTCTCTATTTTTTTTGTCAAATTTCCTCAAGGGGATCTGTATTAAGGAAACATTAAGTTTGGTTTTCTGTCAATATCCCATGAATACCATCTATAACTGAATGCAGCTATACTTAAAGAAGGTCAACTTTTTAGTCCAATTATATGGACAGCACAGAACCTATAATTTTTTCAAGAGTCTAGCAAAAGGTGCTAGATAATACAGTCCTACAGGTGACAACCCTTGTGGTTGCTTTAGAATGGAGGGTCTCCTTTGCCTCCATGAAAGGAGCAAGAGACTTATTGGGATTTTCCTGCCCATTTGGTATTTTGGAGTGGAGCCAGGGTTTAATTGCTCTGCCTGCCTCTCTAATGGGCAATCTTCATATTTTGATTGGCTCATTGGGCTTATGCTGGTTGCCAGTTTTGGCGCTGGGTAGGAATTTTTCACCCTCTCTCAGATTGACCGGGGTGTGTGTGTGTTTTTGCCTACCTTATACTATATGTTGTGGCTTGGGTAAATTGGCTTAGGGTTGGTGCTGTTAACTAGGTTTCCCTTGGCAGGAATTTGGTTGGTTTGGTTAGGGTGGTGAGCACCAATAGGCAGACTTCCCTTGCTTGGGGGGTGGGACATTGGGTAGGAACCATCCATTGGCATGAGCCTCAGAGGGGATGTATATAGTTGGCCCTTGCTAAATTTCAGTTCATTCATTTAAATTTTAAGAAAGCTGCCCTTTATTTATACCAACGCACTGGTGTGAGTCTCTTCCTTCCAACTTTGGGGGCAAACACTGAACTCATTAGGAACTCAAGAAAATGAGTATGTGTGTATGAGATACCAACGTAGCAATCTTTTCAATTGTGCAAAGCCACATCAGTTTGTAAAAATGGAAAAGTGGGGTTATAAACCTCAAAATAAATTTGTACTTGATAGCAAATTATACTAATTTTGCATAGTAGTTTGCTTTTAAACAATATGAAATATAACAAATATTTTTAAATCCAAATATTCAGTGTTGGTCTTACCAATTATGTTTATTCCATTAAATTCTGAAGTTACTGACTTCTTGCATTCTTTACTAAATAATCCCATAACATAGACCTAGACGGAAAGCCAACAGTACAATCCTAAATAGACTTACATTTTTCTAAACTCATTGACTTCAGAGGATTTAGAAGAGTGTAGTGTATCAGTAAATAATTTGCGACCGGGCGCAGGGGCAACTGGGCCGTCCCAGAAGCCCCGGCGCAGGGCGCGAATCTCCCCGCCTATCAACAGCTGTGGCGGGAAGTTCAACGGGTCAGGATTGGCCTGACCAACCCTGTAGGTTGTACCGGGGATTGTATATAAGTGGGACCCGGCCCGCATGCTCGCTCTCTTGCAACGTGCTCCTAATAAACAATGTTGCCCTACTCTCGTCTCCGCTTCGAGTACGTTACACTGGCGACGAAGGTGGGATTCTAGCCTTATCGGCTACGACGGAGATCTTGGGCAACGAACGACCGGCCACGACCGCCGCCGCCACCATGGCCAACCAGGGCGGAATCACCGGCCACCTCGAGCCTTTCGACCCTGCAAATCCAGAGGGCTGGGAGTCCTACTCGGAACGGGTCGAGTTCTACCTCCGGGCCAACAAGGTTACCGACGCCGGAGCAAAGAGGGATGTTCTCCTGAGCGTATGCGGGCCTGCCACGTTCGAGATCGCAAAGGGTCTCTCGGCGCCCGCCCGCCTGGCGGAGAAATCCTACGAGGAGATCATCAGACTCCTCACGGGCCACTTCTTGCCGCAGCCCTCCCGGGTGGCTCGCAGATTCCTGTTCCACAGGAGGGACCAGGCGGCAGGAGAATCGGCCGCCGACTATCTGGCGGCCCTCCGCAAGATCGCCGGGAACTGCAACTTCCCCCAGCTGGAAGACACCCTGGCCGACAGATTCACGTGGGGCCTCCGCGACGAGAGGCTCCAACAGAAGCTCTTCGCCAAAGAAGAGCTCACCCTCCAGAGCGCCTTCAGCGAAGCGGTGGCGTTCGAGAGGACCTCCAGGACTTTTCCCAAGACCCGGTCAGACGCCGTCCACCACGAGGAGCTGGACCACGACCGCATGGAGGAGAGAGAAGCCTACCAGCTGCGTCGCCCCGCCGGCCCACCCAACAGAGCGGCCCAACGCCCCCGAGCGGCCGATCGACCACCAGCGTCGGAGAGGGTTCCGGCCACCAAGTGCGCCAGCTGCGGCGACTCCCACGATCAGAGAGACTGCCCGTACCGGACCTGGGACTGCCGGAGTTGCGGGAAGACTGGCCACATCGCCAGGGCTTGCCGGGCCAAGCTCAACCGTCGGAGGCCGACCACGCACCACGAGTCAGCGGAGTCCCACTCAGCAGACTCCACGTCCCTACAGGTACTGAACTTGCCCCACGCCACCCCCGATAAAATTAAAGTGGCAGTCCTCATCGAAGGGAACCCCTGCCAAATGGAGGTGGACTCAGGTTCCTCCATTTCCCTCATAGCGGAGGAGACCCTGAGGGAACTGTGCCCCCGGCAGCGGCTGCAACTACGGCCGGCGAACTTCATACTCCGGGACTTTCAGAAGAACCCGGTGCAAATTGCGGGGTGGGCGCGGGTGCAAGTTGAGAGGGGGTCCTTCTACAGGCCGCTGGACATCCTGGTGGTAAAGCGCCAACTTGCCACCCTGCTGGGGCTGGATTGGTTCAAACCCTTGGGGATACGCGTGGAGGGGGTGGGGCAAACCTTAACGCCCAGCGGGTTCGGGGAGATTTGCAAAGAGTTCCCCGAAGTATTCGATGGGTCCCTGGGAAGCTACAAGGGGCTGGCCATCTCCCTGCCCCTAGACCCCACGGTCAGGCCGGTCCGGCTCAAGGCAAGGAGGGTCCCGTTCGCTTTAAAGCCAAAGATAGAGGCCGAACTAGACCGCCTCACAGCCCAGGGTGTCCTGGAGCCTGTGGACTATGCCACCTGGGAGACCCCCACCGTAACCCCCATCAAGCCAAACGGGGAGGTGCGGATCTGTGCAGACTATAAATGCACGATAAACAAGGCACTGCAGGATAACCCCTACCCAGTGCCGGTGGTAAACCACGTCCTGGCGGCCCTAGCGGGGTCCAAGATCTTCGGGAAGCTGGACCTGGCACAGGCCTACCAACAGCTCCCGGTAGATGCTAAGACGGCGGAAGCCCAAACGATAGTAACGCACAGGGGGGGCTTCCGGGTGAGGAGGCTACAGTTCGGGGTAAGCGTCGCTCCGGGGATCTTCCAGAGTATTATGGACGCTCTCCTTAAAGGGATCCCCGGAGTCCAGCCGTTCTTCGATGACGTTTTAGTCGCCGCCCCGGACCCCGAAGAATTCGGCAACCGCCTAAGAGAGGTGCTCCGCCGGTTCCAGGCTGCGGGGCTCAAAGTCAAGAGGGAGAAGTGCCTGCTGGGGGTTCCGCGGGTGGAGTTCCTGGGGTTCGCCGTGGACGCAGCGGGTATCCACCCCACGGAAGAAAAGACACGGGCCATCGTGCAAGCTCCAGCCCCCACCTGCAAAGCGGAGCTACAAAGCTTCTTGGGGGTCCTTAACTTTTATCACTCATTCCTCCCCCACAAGGCAGCCCTAGCAGAGCCCCTTCACCGCCTACTGGATAAAAAAGCCCCTTGGGTTTGGGGCAAACGACAAGCCGTCGCGTTTCAGGCGGTCAAGGACGTTCTGGTGTCCAATGCGGTGCTCCACCATTTTGACGAGGGCCTTCCCGTCATCTTGGCTTGCGATGCGTCGCCGTACGGGGTGGGAGCAGACCTGGGGCACCAACTCCCGGACGGGAGGGAGGCGCCGGTGGCGTACTACTCCCGCACACTGACACCGGCAGAGCGCAATTACGCGCAGATAGATAAGGAGGCTCTGGCGATCGTGGCGGGGGTCCGCAAGTTCCATGAGTATCTGTACGGGCGGAGGTTCACCATAGCCACGGACCACAAGCCCCTCTTAGGTCTGCTGGCCCCAGATCGACAAACCCCCCAAATCCTGTCACAGCGCGTGTTGAGGTGGAATCAATTCCTCAACTCCTACACTTACACACTGGCACACCGGGCCGGCAAGGCTATGGGTCACGCAGACGCGCTCAGCCGCTTGCCGCTTCCGGAAATGGGTCCAGACCCCGCCCCCGCACACCAGGTCATGCTGATGGAAAGCCTCCCAGAGCCGCCCCTTCACGCAGCGGAGGTCGCCAAGGCCACCCAGAAACATAAGACACTTGCACGGGTGCTCGACTGGGTGGTGAGGGGGTGGCCAGAGGGGAACATGGGGGAAGATTTCAAACCCTATAAGGTCAGGAGGGAGGAACTAGCGGCCCACAAGGGGTGCCTACTATGGGGAAGTAGGGTGGTGATTCCGCCCCCGCTGCAAAGGTGTGTTCTAGAATCCCTCCATGAGACCCACCCCGGCATAGTTCGTATGAAGGCCCTGGCCAGAAGCTACGTCTGGTGGCCGGGAATGGACGGGGAAATAGAGAGTTGGGTCCGCAGGTGCCAGACGTGCCAAGAGTCGCGGCCTGAGCCTCCCAGCGCCCCCGCCACTAGGTGGGAATCTACCAGGAAACCATGGTCGAGACTCCACCTTGACTTCGCGGGGCCATTCCAGGGGCAGATCTTCATGATAATTGTGGACGCCTACACCAAATGGCTCAAGGTCATCCCCGTAGGGTCCACCTCGTCCGCAGCCGCAATCCGAGCATTACGCAGGGTCTTAAGCACACACGGTATCCCGGACACCATAGTCTCGGACAATGGGACCGCTTTCACGTCCGCAGATTTCCAGGCGTTCCTCCAGCGATACCTTATTAGGCACATAAGGTCGGCCCCCTTCCACCCAGCCACCAACGGCCAGGCAGAGCGGATGGTCCGCACCACCAAGGAAGCCCTGGGCCGTATTGTACAGGGAGACTGGGACCACCGATTAGCAGCATTCCTATTCGACAATAGGATCACCCCCAACCCGGTCACAGGGGTTAGCCCGGCCGAGCTCCTCATGGGGCGAAAGCTCATAACTCGGCTGGACAGACTACACCCTGACCGGGCGTCAGACACCCGCGAGAGCCCCGAGGTCCGGGACGCAGTCAGGGGTTTCTTCGCGGGCGACCCGGTTTACGCCCGAAACTACGCCAGGGGGCCCAATTGGGTGACGGGCCGAGTGCTACGAGTCACCGGGTCCCGCCATTACGACATATCAACTGAGGGGGGCCAGGTACTACGACGGCACATAGACCAATTGAGGCGCCGCACGCTACCAGAGGAACTGGCAGACACAGAAGAGGCAAGAGCCGGAGAGGAGCTCCTCGGGGACCGACCGGAGGACGCGGCCCCATCACCCCTAACGCCGGCCCAGGTAGCACCGGAACCGCCAGAGCCCGAAGGGGCCGAAGAACCAGTCCGGCCGCCACCGTCCGCACCAGGGTCCCCCGCGGCCGCAGATGCGGTGGCGGCGCCTTCCCCTCAGGACCTCCCCAGACGGTCCACCCGAGAGCGCAGACCCCCCGCCTATCTGCAAGACTATGTTCATTAACCAGGGGGGGAGGGGTGTAGTGTATCAGTAAATAATTTGCGACCGGGCGCAGGGGCAACTGGGCCGTCCCAGAAGCCCCGGCGCAGGGCGCGAATCTCCCCGCCTATCAACAGCTGTGGCGGGAAGTTCAACGGGTCAGGATTGGCCTGACCAACCCTGTAGGTTGTACCGGGGATTGTATATAAGTGGGACCCGGCCCGCGTGCTCGCTCTCTTGCAACGTGCTCCTAATAAACAATGTTGCCCTACTCTCGTCTCCGCTTCGAGTACGTTACAAAGAGCATATCTCTGTTTAAGATTGAACTGTAAATACTTCTAAGAAAAAAGTTATGAATTATTTGGCCTGCTTTTAGTGGCTCATTAGTGATGTTAAAGAAATCCTCATATATGTTTGTTTGATTGAAGACATGAAGTTTTGAATGAGTTCTTTTTGAACACATCCGTCATCAAACATCAACTTCCAAACAAGATTTGAGTAAAAAAAAGAACCATTTGTACAAACATCTCCTCCCACCCACATTTTTGCCATGTTATCCTATTGTCTCATATTCTGGGTCTTTTAAAATGTGTCTACACTAGCTATTTAGAGATGTCTGTTGTTTCTTTCATGTTCATGGAATTAATCAATTGTTTTTTGGCTCCAGAATCAGCTGTCCAGATGTAATGAGTGTCCCCCCCCTCCAGTCAGTTTACACAGGAGGTTTTGGCTGTGGTGTTTGTTAGTAATATGGTGAAAATCATGATTCCAATGCCTACCAAAAATTAAAGGTGGTAAGAAGGTTTTGCTATCCTTCCAAAATATTCCTGTTCAAGATGGTAATTGACAGCAATGTGGAACATTACTTTGCTTTTCATGCCTTGTGTCAGCACTTACACAACAATTGTGTAAACAAATGCCACTTGTTCTGTATATAAACCCCAGTGTTGTTTGAGCTTACTGACCTTTTTTTTTAAAAAAAGAAAAGAAAAAAAACTGTTCAAAGGATTTCACTGACCACAACAATATGAGTGTTGATCAAATGAATGACATTTTGAACTAGCCTTTTTCAAGCACAATAATCAGAAGAAGCCCCAGCAAAACAGAAAATAAAGGGTTGCTATTTTTTCCTAGTTTGTTTGTACAGGTAATGGAAAAGTAAACTGCAATGCTCATTGTCTACCCTAATTATTAATTCCAGTGGAGTAGCCTTGTTAGTTGCAGCAAAGGAATCTTATGGCACCTTAAAGACTAAGATTTATTGAACCATAATCATCATTTTAATAGAACCCACTTGACTTCCGTATTTGATAAAGTGGGCTTTATCCCACAAAAGCTTATGGTTCAATCAATCTCTGTCTTTTAGATGCCACAAGACCTCTTTTCTCTGCACTGCAATGAAAACTGAACTCTAAAAATAGATTTTCCCAGTTTTGCTGTTTTCAAGTTGTGGATCTTACCACTGCCCCCCCCTCGCCCCCATCCCTCATGATCCCTGATCAGCTGGTTCTTGCTTTTCCTTCTTTACATGGCTTACCCAAACAAACTTTATGAGTTTCTTTATGGTTGGGATATATACATGTATTTGTTTCTTCAGTATCTGTATTTCTTTTGTCTCCAATGTGGTCAGCATAGTCCCCTGATGGTTGTCTTTTGTTTTCTGTGCTAATGGGCATTACCTGAGAACCTTTGGTCATATTGAGACTTTTAGCTTGACTCAGACTCAACTGCCCTTGTAAAAGCAAACAGAAGTTCATTCCTGGGCACTGAGGGAACGAGGGGAGGGGTGTGTGTGAGCCAGCTATGGTGTGGCTGCAGTAGCAGCCCTGGAAAAGGAACCAGAAGGAAGTTGCTGGGGGGGGGGGCAGATTTGAGTCCTTCACAGGCTGAATCTGCATTTTTTACACCCCTACAATGCTGTTTTGGTCCCTATAGGTTGAAATGCCCAAGGAATGAACCTGGGACCTACTGCTCACCAAGCCACCTTTCTGAGCATGCTGGTGCCCCCCCCCGCCGTGAACCATGGCATTACCCACACAGATTGCAGCCCAGAAACCACCCCCCCTTCTTTGTTTAGGATTGTTCTCTAGGATACTGATTCTTTGTGATTCTTTGTTTTACAAATACAGAGACTGTTCTTCACTCCTGGGAACAGCCTCTCACTAGAGTTTCCAATATTCAAAACCACCCCACATGGGCTCTGAATCAGACTCTGATTTGTGTCTCTTGTCACACACGAGACAGCATCGCAAAGACCACCACTCTCTTTTCCAAACACTTTTCAACCCCTTCAACTCTGAAACTGCTTTTTTCAACTACCTGTCACCCTCTTTTCACTGTTAGGAGCAGTTCTCCAATCAGAGTGAGTTACATTAGCTGTCACTCATATGCACTGCCTCAGCATGCATATACCTGTGGTCCGTCACAGGGTGCTAGGAAGGAATAATTATCAAACTGTTACATATTATGTCATGGACTGTTTCATAACATGGATACCTCTTTAACAAATCAAATTTTGTTTTTGCTTTAACAAAGCAATTTCCCCCCTCAGGTTAAGTGACAGCAAATTAATAATTTAGACGATACATAAACTAGCCTTCTGCATCTCCCTTTCTAGCACTTAAAGGAATACTGGGAGCCAATGATGGAGTACTGTATACAGTAAGGAAATTCTTCAACAATCCTGGTGTCACAGAACAGTCAAGCTTGGATTATTGGGTGTGCTACGCCAGACTTTCATTCAAAACTTCTTTCCAGATCAGAGGCAGGCATGTTCACTTGGGTGTTAGCATGCCATCACATAGAGAAAGTTAGGAATAAATTGGAAGAGAGGACTGGGACTTATCAGTACTGCCATGCATGTATACATCTTGCTGTGGGTTAGTAAGGTCTGATTACATTGTGATGCTGAAGAGGCAGATGAATTTATCTGTGTAGTTTTGTTTGTGCAGAGCATTTGTTTTTAGTGAGACTGATTTCTGTTCAAAGAAGACATAAGTGTCTAGTAAGTATGTGAGTGCAACACCTGCAGAGCCTGGGGGTATCAGATATCAGCTACGCATGTGTAGGTGCTTTGCATGGGCAGCAGCCCCAAAGGTTACAAGATGCTTTTTCCTTGCCAGCATCATTTTTCAAACAGATTGTGAAATGGCTAGCCTGTTTGTCTGCCACGTACATGATGAATGCATGTGAATAGATTAAAATTACTATTTCAGTTGAATACATTACTCATTGTTCCACCACACATCCATGGAGTTGGGGATGGTGAAGGAAAACATCTTTCTGTCAGCAACAGTAAGAGTTAGGAGAGCTGCATGAAATACTGAGCATTATCTTTGCATAGGCGGGCCCTCAGGAGACAGGATGAAAATGCCAAGCACAAATCTATCTTAGCTAGACAATGCCCTTCCTAGGAAAGATAAACTTGAGGGGAATAAAGACAAATCTAATAACTGAAATTGGAGCGATGATGCCTTTTAAAGTTCTGCTCCAGGTTACAATTTATTTTTTAGCATGTGTAGAAAGGAAATGTAAGTTATGCCAACATGTTTTCTATGGAGTCATTAAGAAGGCTCAATACTAAAAGGAATTTAGTCATCATGACGTGAGGGAAGGGAAGGAAGGCATAAACACAAACTTAACAATGTTCAGAAGTGAAGGTAATCAGAGAAGTAAAGAAGCAGTTTGTAGCACAGATAGTGGGGCACATTATTACAGGTCTAATCTATTTCAAGACAAATTTGTGGACTCCCATGCACTCCCATGAGAATAACACATATTTTATTGGCCAGCAAGATTTACAACAATTATTAACATTAAAATTTGCTTATATTCATTTGGTAGTTTCATATACAGTCTCCTATACACCTTGACAAGTAGTCTCTACATGGGGCTGCCCTTGTCCCAAATCTGGAAACTGCAGCTGGTGCAGAATGCAGCAGCCAGGTTGCTCTTGGGGCTCTCCATGTGGGAGCACATACAGCTTGAGCTGCTGACACTGCACTGGCTGCCAGTGGTATACCAGATTCGCTACAAGGTGCTGGTTATTACCTTTAAAGCCCTATATGGCCAAGGACTTGCTCACCTTAGGGACTGTCTCTCCCCACGTGTTCCCCAGAGGGTACTTAGATTGGGAACACAAAACTTGTTATCAATCCCTGGGTCGAGGGAGGCAAGACTGAAAACAACGAGAGAAAGAGCCTTCTCAGCTGCCGCCCCTCATTGGTGGAACCAATTGCCTGAGGAGGTCAGAGCCTTGCGGGACCTTGCCCAGTTCTGCAAGGCTTGTAAGATGACACTGTTCAGTTTGCATTTAACTGAAATGCTGACCACCACTTAGCTAGATCCAATTGATGCTAAGATCATTGAACGCCATCTTAACTAAACTTGACTTGACTATTAAACTAAACTTGGCTTAAATCTGTATTAAAACTGTATTGAAATTAGCACCAAAATATTTTGAACTGTTTAGTGCTTTTAATCTAAATGTTTTTATTGTAAGTTATGTGTTGTGAGCTGCCCTGAGCCTACTTTGGCAGGGAGGGCAGGATATAAATTCAATAAATAAATAAATAGTCCTGAGAAGGACTGTTGGATTGGTTGATTGTTCCCATATATGCAATGTAGCCAGGAGATCCTATGATTGTCTGGCAGTCAGAAGTTCTAGCTCTTTAGTGTTATCCAGGGTGCACCACAAGGAGGCAAGCTGGAGTTGCAGATTATTGTAGGATTTCCTGGCTACACTACACACATGGAAACAATTTGGATAGTTAAAAAACCCCTCAAGGAGGGCTGGAGTAAGGCTTTTTGAAGATTAAAGAATAAATAAGGTACCCATACAGAAATATATGGTTTTGTGCATACTGTTGTCCAGTCTTTGGATACTTTCATACTTTCTTTTGTTTTAAATTTCTCAAGTATTTGGTGTACACCAAAGAGAATTTGATGCTTGCAGCCTGCAGCAACGCTGCTAGGCTGCAGTAGCAAGGTTTGCCTCCCTGGGAGGGAAGGGAGGATCTACAACCCATTTGGGCATGTATTTGAGGGGGCGGGGCCAGGCCATAATAATGGCCAGACCTCCGCTCCCTGCTTCAGTCTCGACGACAATTGGCTTTGAAGGCTTTGTAGGCTTGGAGTGCTGACAGGGAGGAGGCCTTGGAGTGCTGACAAGGAGGAGGCCTTGCCTTTTCATCAGGGTTAGCGCGGTCTTGCGGGGATTCAGGAGCCGGAGGCTGCGTCCATGGTGGCAGCTGCATTTGCAGGTGAGGGAAGTCTTTTGGGAGCTCCCCATGCTCGGAGGCCACGTCTGTGGCGGTGGCCGCCAACTTTGCAGGTGAGGGAAGTCTCTTGGGAGCTAAGTGCTCCCCAGGCTTGGAGGCTGCATCCGTGGCAGCGGCCGCCTTTGCAGGCGAGGGAAGTCTCTTGGGAGCTGGGCGCTCCCCAGGTTCAGAGGCCATGTCTGTGGCAACAGCGGCCGTCTTTGCAGGCGACGGAAGTCTCTTGGGAGCTGGGTGCTCCCCAGGCTCGGAGGCTACGTCTTTGGCCATCTTGAGAGCTCTCCTGAGAGCTGTGCACTCTCCTGTCGTTTTGGGACGGTGAGGACGAACGCTGAGAGTCATTGGCTGTTTGGAACCAGGCGGTCTTTTTTCTCTTCTTATTGTTGGGGTGCCCAGCCTCCTCCCTCCTTTGACAGGAAAGTGGTTGGGTTTGGTGGTATTACTAAAGGCAGGCAGGAGGAGGATTACTGTTTTAGCTGCATCGCCATTTTGCTTCCCTGATATTTTGTAGGTCGGCCATATTGGGTCCCCTTCTTTTTAGTTAAGGGAGGGCGGCCATTTTAGTTGGTGGCCATATTGGATCCCCTTCTTCTTAGTTTTAGTTGGCATTGTGAGGAAGCCATTTTGAGGATCTCCTTTAGTTATAGAGATGCCTGCAGGAAAGAGGTCAGGGAAGCAGCCCACGCCAAAGGCCCCTAGGACCCCTGCTAAGAGGCCTCCACCCCAGCTGTCGTCTTCTGACGAGGAGGGTGATGAGGCTGTTAATGCAAACATTATGCAAAGGCTGCAGGTGCTGGAACAGGCTTCGGACATTTCTCCTTCATGAAGGGGCAGGAGGGGAAAGGGCTTCAAAGAGGGAGCTCCAAGTGAATGTTCTAACCAGGTTTTCTATTCTTGAGGGCAGATCTGGTGCATTCTTCACTGGCAGTGCCATGGGCCTTGGCGGTCCAGACGCTGGATCGGTGTCATCATCTGGAGCTGCGGGAGCTGGGTCAACGGTGGTGCCAGCTGGATCCGTCGGTAAGGCTGGGGACATCTCGCAAGCGTATGCAGGGCTGGCTTGGCCTTGGGGGCATTGGGGTCCAGCTTCGCCAGTGGGGCAGGGCATCCCTGCTGTGAGTACAGGGTTTGCTTCCTCCACAGGGGTGGGGCCATTATCAAATTGGGCTTGGCCTACTGGGCAATGTGGCCCCAGTGTAGTTTGGCTGAGTGTTGGACAGCAAGGTAGTGCAGGCTCTTTCATCGGGAATTGGGGCGCCCCTTCTCCTTATGGGATGGTTCCTTTTACCGCCTTACTTTTTGGGGAGGTTGCTTTGCCTTTAGGGGATCATTTGTTGCCCGCAACAAAAGATAAGATCTTAAAGGGGGAGCATGTCAGTGTCTTCTCCCTTCTGTTTCGGCAGTTGGAAAAGAAGGATAAGGATCTGGATGACAAGGAGAAGGAAAAAGTTGAAGAAGTGCATGGTGGATCGGACCTGGGTGAATTGGCTGCCAGGGTTTTTTATCTATGCTGGAGTGATTGCACGTGCCCAGCCTTGGAGGGCGGCTGCATTCATCCAGTACTTGGATATAATTTATAAAGGGTACCCTATGTCTAGTGGGTCTGCCTGGATTCAATATGATAAGGAATTCAGGATGAGGGCTGCATTGTACCCTTCCCTTCAGTGGGACCGTATTCACCAGCAGCTGTGGCTGCAGGTCACATCTCCTGCCCGGCCAAATTTCGATGACCGCTCTGATAGCGGTCATTTGGTGGACAGGTCGGGTACTACTTCCTCAGCTTCTGCAGCCTCTTCCCACAGTTCTGCAGGGCAGGGGGTTCAACCCTGCCTGCTTTGTTGTGAGTTTGGTTCTCAAGGAGTGTGTAGCAGAAAGGCTTGTCAGTTCAAGCACGAACGCCCCATGTGTGGCGGGCCTCACTCCTTCAATAACTGCCCTAAAGCCTGGGTGCGTAAGAATCAAAGGAAGCCAGGAGGAGAAGAGGGACATTATCAGGCTGGAAAAGGGGCCCAGTCCGATAAAGGTGGGTCCTCTTGAGCGCTGGCTGTCCAGGTATCCAAGGAGAGCTGACAGCGTTTACCTGTTAAATGGTTTCAAGTTTGGTTTTAGGATCCCTTTTCAAGGGCCGCGGGTTCCATTTTTGTCTGGGAACCTTAGTTCTGTTAAGGGTTTAGAGCAGGTAGTTAAAGCTATGGCAGGTCTATGCTTGCCCCAGCATAGAACACGGGTTACCAGCAGCATGAGGGAAGATCTGGGGGTTTGGCAAGAATTTTTGGAGTCCTTTAATTTATGGTAATGCTTTGTTGTGATGGGACCTGAGGTTAACTGAGGGTAAGGTGGTCATTATTGTCTGTCGCTCTAGGACAGACCAGTGTCAAAGAGGTACTGTGCTGGAGCTTGGCACCTGCTCTGAGTTGGCATCTGCTCTGAGCTGTGCCCAGTTCTGCTTTGGCTGCTTATTTGGCAGTTCGGGGCCCCAGGGAAGGGTTTTTTGTTTTGTCACAATAAAGGTAGCCCGCTGACAAAGCATCAGTTTGGGGCTGTGACGTCACGGCCTTTAGGTGAGCTGGGGTTGTCTGGGGTGCGGTTTGGGACCCACTCCTTTAGAATTGGGGCAGCTTCAACAGCTGCTGCCCTGGGGTATCTTCCTCCTCCAATCAGCGCTTGGGACATTGGCACTCATCGGATTACAAATCTTATGTTCGACCATTGCTCAGTTCCTAGCTTTGCTTGTTTGACTGTAATGTTACTGGTTTTTGTTCTTGTTTGACTGTTTTTTCATTTTAGATGCTGTTGTTCCTGGCCAGAGGAGCCAAGTTCTCATCTGTGGCCATAGCCATGTGTTTTGGGCTGCTCATCAGGTGCGGAGAACTTAGTTCAGCTCTCAGCTGGGACTCAGCCAATATGTTTGTGTCGAGTGGCAGGGGTGCCGGGGTCTTCAGTGGCTGGGCCTGCTGCCTTTGTTAGTCCAAGGGAGCATGGGCCTTCCTCCACAGGTTTTAATTATTCGCCTAGGAGGGAATGATCTTGGGCTAGTACAAAGCAAGGCGTTGTCTTGTAGGCCCGTGAGGATTTTCAGTACATTTGGGAGCGATAGCCTGGGACCACTATAATTTGGTCAGCCATGCTTCCCCGCCTTATTTGGCACAGTGTGTGGGACCCTGCAGCTATTGAGAGGGCATGCTACAAAGGTAATAAAATAATTAGGAAGGCATTTGAAGGGGGGTTGGGCCACTATCTGCCCCATCTAGATATTTCTACAGAATTTCCTGACCTCTACAGAGGGGATGGAGCACATCTCTCAGAAAAGGGTAATATCCTTTTCTTGAGAGATCTCCGGCAAGGGCTGTGAATAGCAATGGGTGCTAAGTAGAGACTTAGCCTTATTGGTGGCAGGTTTTCCTGGATTGCGTTACTATGCGGCTAGGGGAGGACCATGAAGCATCCGACTTTTGAGCAATTTGGGGTCTGGCATGATCAACCTTGGGGTGGGGAGAATGCAGACTGTCCCAGAGGCTCAACTAGAGGGTGCCTTCCATTGAGATGTGTGTCTGGTGGTTGGGCTCTCTGGGGTGTGCCTCCCAGCTGGCCGGCCTGATGGGAGCTGCATCACACAGCTCCGGCTGGGAGCTGGGTCTCTCGCCTGCGAATGGCAGGGGAGCAGTCTGTTGAGACCTCTAGCCCTGACCAGGCTGCAGTTTGGGTGCCCTTGCCATTTTATTATGATGATTAAGAAAGTGGCCCATTATTTATACCAATGCATTGTGTCCGACTCTTCATTCTGACTTGGGGGGCAATTCGATGCTTGCAGCCTGCAGCAACGCTGCTAGGCTGCAGTAGCAAGGTTTGCCTCCCTGGGGGGAAGGGAGGATCTACAGCCTATTTGGGCATGTATTTGAGGGGGCGGGGCCAGGCCGTTGTAATGGCCAGACCTCTGCTCCCTGCTTCAGTCTCGACCATGATCAGCCCTCCCACCCGCCCTGTTTGTTATGTAAGTGATTGCTGGTCGTCTCATGTTTGGGGGGGCTGGGTAGGAATTTTTTGCTCCCCAGCTGATTGGCAGTTGCTGGGGTGTTTTTTTTTTCCTACCCTACATAGCAAAACAGTGGATTGTGGATTTGGCTATTGGAAGGTGCTGTTAAATAGGTTGGTCACTTTAGTTTGGCAGGTTTTTCTGGATTAGGGTAATATGCGGCTAGGGGAGTGGTCCGCTTTTGGGGAATTTGGGGTCTGGCATGATCAGCCTTGGGGTTTGATGACCTGGGGTGGGGAGAATGCAGACTGCCCTGGAGGCTCGACTAGAAGGTGCCTTCCATTGAGACGTGTGTCTGGTGGTTGGGCCCTCTGGGGCGTGCCTCCTAGCTGGGCCAGCCTGGCAGGAGCTGCGTCACACAGCTCTGGCTGGGGGCTGGGTCTCTTGCTCGCGAATGGCAGGGGAGCGGTCTGTTGAGACCCCTAGCCCTGACCAGGCCGTAGTTTGGGTGCCCTTGCTGTTTTATTATGATGATTAATAAAGTGGCCCATTATTTATACCAATGCTTTGTGTCTGACTCTTCATTCCGACTTGGGGGGCAATGCATGTATTTTCTCTTACAGCCATCACTGGCTAATGTTTGTTTTTATGCAGCTAATATAATCCACAATGAAGAGGCAGATATGAGTAGCATATTACCACCAAGAAATCTGGCAGGAACTCATGACAATCCTCCTGACACCTGTAAACAGCTGGACTCTAATGATTATTTTTCAGAGCTGAGTTTAAGAAAAGCATTAGAGTGACACAGATCAAAGTGAGAAGATCAAGGACAGAATGGGAAAATATTTACTGCAACTGTAGCAAGGGGACCTGAGCCCTATTGACAAATACTGTTCAGGAGTCAGGCCCTTTTTTGCTATTTACAGCTTGTGGCTTTCAGAGCCATAGGAAACTAATTGGGATATATTCCATGCTATTTGCAGAAAGACAATTACTTGTGGAACAGGTTCAGACATGTTGCATCCACTGACGTATATGAAGAACAACAGTATGGTGTTAATAGCAACCTTAATCTTTCAGTAACCAGAAATTCCCTTTGGATTCTTTTTTTCATGCTGACTTGTTGCCTTAGGTTATATCCTGTTAGAAACATTATTAGGGTTACCACCCCAACCCTCCCTCCTAAGCAGGCATTCTCTATGATGGAAAACAATATTTAAACTAGACTACTGGGGGGAATTACACTGTGAATTCCTACACAAGTACATACAGTTGGTGACCCACCATCCCAGTGTAACTCGCTATCTGTGTATTATAGCTAGGCAGGTCTTGATATTCCTTCCAGTTCCAGCTGGCAGCACATCCAAGAGGTTTGTGGGTTGCTGGGCCAAATTATGCCTAGAGCAGTCACCAGCTGAGCATCATTTTGGATTACTAATGAGTGACTATTCCATACATTTAGAAGGACATTCAGATTTTACATCCCACCCCAGCCTGTTCATAGCCCACATAGTGATCAGTGAATTTACAGTGGACATCAATGAAGTAGTAGGAAGGGAATCTAATCAATATTTGTGCACAATGTTCTATCTATAATGACATGTGCTTGAATATAAATTTCTGTGACTGTTTATTATGGCAATGCCCTTTTTAATTTTATTTAAGTACTTTTACACTGCTTTTCTCCTCAGTGGGAACTCAAAACAGCTTACAGTGTGATGAACTGAGAGGAAGGAGCCATTAATGATATGTAAACTCCCTTTTGTTAAATAGCAGCGGAGCACCCTATTCTTGCAAATAGTTATGGTGCTATATTTTTTTTATAATTATTATCTGTAGAAGCAAAATAACAATAAAAATTCAGCACATTGGGGTGGATCCAGACTAATATTTTCATGAGCACAAAGAGTTCCATGCACCAGTGGGATTTCCCTCATTCTTGCAACAGCCCAAATGTTCCCCAAAATTCTGCTCCTAGTTATCCTGAATTTCAGGGGGAATTTGAGACCGCCACAGGAGTATGAAGGCAGAAAAATCCCATATTGTGAGTAGAATTTTTTGCACCTGTGGAAACCTTAGTCTGGATGTGTTTAAGCAGAATTTTTTGCATCTGTGGAAACCTTAGTCTGGATGTTTTTAAGCCTCCAATCTAAGCAGTGCTTAGATTGTGCTTTTTCATATGATTATCAGAAGATCAAGCCAAAGGCTGGGTGAGAGAAAAAAATATTTTGAGAAATAAATTAAACCAAAATATATGTAGTTATTACAAAACGCTATTACAAAAAACTATAGATTGGCATAATCTGCCCTTGAAGTGGTGAACATTTGAACTACGAAGTCCTGGATCTGTATAACCTGATACATTTTAATATTTCTAGGTTAAAAATCTTGAACCAATAAAACAGAACCAATAATTTAATATATCCAGGTTGATAACCCTGAACCATGTTAAAACAGAACCAAACACATTTCAGTCTCCAAAGTTGAATTTTTGTATATACATGCTCAGTGGTCAAATTTTTGTATATACATGCACACTATAACATATAAATATGTGTTAGTGCCAATTTTGCACATTTTTGATTCTTAAGGTGGGTTTCCCACCCTCCTGTTTTGGTTTGTGATCAAACCATAAAACTTCTATTTCTGAGTCTCAAATTCTCAGGTTATGGTTTCATATGAACACTGAATGCTGCAACATGCAGGGCGCACCTCTCTCCCCTTCACACTATTTCCTCTTTCCATTCCCTGAAAGCACCCATACCCCATCCCCTTTCCTGCTCCCTTTTCTGCTTTCCACCCAGCAACCAATCTACCTTTATCTTCTCCACTGTCAGCTTTCCCTCCTTTCACTCCTCTGGCAGCCTCTACCTGGGAAAACTAAGACTTTGTTGTGCAGTGGGCAACCTGCAAGAATGTGGAGCACCTTGTTAGCCCTGTACTCCCTTCCCTATGCTATTTCCTATTTCTCTCCTCCTGGCAACCCCCATATCCACACCTTTTCCTGTTTCCTTCTCTCTTTTCCACTGACCCACCTTTTATTCCCCACATCTTTAGATATACTTGTTTTTATTTGCTTCATTTATGTCTTGCTTCTCATCACAATGGGGACCCATTTTTCTCTCTTTCATTTTATCTTCACAAGAACCCTATGAGGTAAGTTAGGCTGAGATATGTAACTGGTCCAAGGTCAGCTAGTGAACATCCAGAGTAGAGTTGTGATTCAAACCTGTGTCTCTAGATCCTAGTGTGAAATTCCAATCACTACACCACACTGACTTTTGTGTGTGGGGGGACAGTAGGGTTCACCTCTGCCCATTTATGGTAGAAGACTTCCAGGTAATTGCAGCCCTTACCTACTGATGGTCATCTGATCAGCAGTGAAAAGGAGGCCAAATGCGGGGATCGATTGACCTAGGGAGAAAAAACATTAAAAAGAAAAATAAGTCATCTACTAATAGGCAGTTCTGAACATGTGGTTCCTGTATATTCCTAGAGCTACCATTTGTCACTTCTGGGTTGCTCTAGGAATTGCCAAGAATTCAATGATCAGCACTTCGGGTAAGAAGATGGGTCTGTACTTTTCTTTTTAATTTTTCTCTTGGCATGTTGCCAGGAAAGTTGATGTTGAACAGTAGCAATCAGCCAATCCTGGGTAAGTCATGCAAGTTACATGTATCAAATTGCCTCATAGTTTCAGTCAGGTCTGACCCCAAAGAGTCCTCTCTCAAAGGCCACAATAGCCTTGGAAAGGGAGCTGCCCCCTCCCCCTGCTTTTTTCTTGACAGAAACCATGTTGAAGGCTGGCACTATTGTTCTGGTTGCAGGGCCAGTGCTAGGGAGTTGGCCAGGTAGGTGATGGCCTAAGGAGGCATAGGAGCATTGGGCACCCCTCCTCCTCCCTATGTGCACTGCCTTTGGGCAACCACTGAGGCACGTCACAGGCTCTTCTTTCCCTGGCTGGCTGAGCACCGCACTCCCCTCACTGTGCCACATCTCCCTCCTGGCATGTCCTACAAGCCCAACTTGAACATGCACCTCACAGCAGCTCCACTGAGCCAATGTAAGAGGTGTCCCAGGCTGGGGCCAAGTGGGGGGCAACTTTGTGCAATTCCTTCCCCTCTCTGCGCCAGCCTCGCCATTCTGCCCACCCACACCAAGGTAGAGCCAAGGCATCTGACAGATTAACCATTTTCCCTTCTGGCCTACATTTGCCTGGTCTTCAGAATAAAAACCTCATAAGGGTTCTCCTCAGAGTCTCCCAACTTCTCTCAGAGCTGTGGAAGAATCTTTTCCCATACTGTGCTCTGTCCAAGGTGGGAGAGGCCTCCTTTCCTTGCCTCGCCTGGGCCTGACTGACTCGCCAGAGTGGCATGACTTGCCCAGATAACATAGCACTGCCTCGCTGCCTACTGCTCACTCTTCCTTTTGCCTCTTTCTCTTACGCACCTTCATGGCATTCCAGAGCATCATAGCAGTGACAGCCACCACCTGTGGGCTGATGGGCAGCTCCGCCCTCCTTTCTTTGGTTGTGATTGGGAAGCAGCAACAACAGTTTGTTAGCAGTAAGGCTGGCAGAGATGTGCCTGGACTGGTCTCAGTGCCTCCTCCCACCATAGCTTCTTAGCTGGGCTTGCTGCTTCTGCTTTTGCTGACTGCTTCTTGTCCCACTGTTCTTGGCTGGCTGGAAGAAGAAAAAGAAGAAGATATTGGATTTGTATTCTGCCCTCCACTCCGAAGAGTCTCAGAGCAGCTCACAATCTCCTTTACCTTCCTCCCCCACAACAAACACCCTGTGAGGTGGGTGGGGCTGGAGAGGGCTCTCCCAGCAGCTGCCCTTTCAAGGACAACCTCTGCCAGAGCTATGGCTGAACCAAGGCCATGCCAGCAGGTGCAAGTGGAGGAGTGGGGAATCAAACTCGGTTCTCCAAGATAAGAGTCCGCACACTTAACCACTACACCAAACTGGAGAGGAACAACAATAACTGTATGTTAACCTGCCATTCCGAAGCACTCATGAAGATGCAGGAGGCTTTAAGTGCAGAAATAAAAGGTTTCAGAGTATGGGAGGTGATGTGGCAGCAGTGATGTTCAATATCTATGTTTAGGTGGTGGTGTGTGAAGATTTGAAATATGTGCATAAAAATGGCTGATTGATTTACGTGTGTGTGTACATATTTATGAACAAAGTGGGAACAGCTTTCTTTAGATGAAGTGTGGGACAAACAACCACATGTGCTGACCATTTTATATATGGTTTGTGTTGTGTTCATAGGACTGGTAGCCACGGATGGATCGGTCATCCCATAAAAGTGTGTAAAACCATTTCAAAATTGCCTTGCTGAGGTCTAAGAACCATCTGTCTATTCTAAAGAGCAGGCAAACTGAAATGTGTTTGTAACCTATCTTGCCTGGCTGTTAGTTGCTTCGGTACCAATACAACTTTAAATACACTACTACTTGGGTTTTGAAGTGATTGGTGGCTAGGTGAAAAGGTGCCTTACAGGAGTATTTCACCTCTCCTGTACTTCATAATGCATATAGGACAAGCTTCTAGAAAAATGATCATATTTTCTAAATAGTTTTAAGATAACTCCAGGGACTGTAGTTAGCACAAACCTACTTAGTCCAAACCATGCAAGACCAGGAGACAGTTGGAGTGGAGCATGCTGCATGGAAGTGAAGCTAGCCAATCATGGGGTGACCAATAGTGAGGTTAGAGTATGTCAACCCATGTCATATGACCCTTCACTCTAGGCTTTGCTGCTGGTGGAGAACAGATCAATTTATTAGATTTGTATACCACTCGAGCTCTACCGAGCAGGGAAGATAAGATAGAAATATAGCTAGAAGGTGCCAGTAGTAGATAGGGGTACCCTATCATCATCAAGCCGCATACCAAAGTGACAGCTGCCCTCCCACACATACCCGTGCACACAAAAAAAGAATACCGTATGTTTTCCTATGGGGAAGTGAGGCAACTGTCCCCGATGGGAAGCTAGGGATCCACCCAAGGGCCGAGGTTAGATGCACATAAACTTACGAGATGGGCATGGATGAAAGCCAGATGCATGTCGGATTTTATGCGGTTGCCCAAACATCAGCAACTGGCAATGGTCGTTGGCTCGTTCATGTCCCGAACTGCCATGACTGAGATGTGGACTTTTTTGATAGTACATTAAATCCGGAATAAGAATGCTGTCACGGGCTGGGGCCGGGTCAGGCAAAGTCCAGGGGCAGTCCAAGGTCTGTAGCTGGTGAGCAAAGAGGGTCCAAGGCGCCAAAACCGAATCACAAGTATTGCAGGTCAGAGGTTCAGAAGCCAAAGTCAGGGGGTCCAGAAGTCAAAGCCAAAGTCAGGGGGTCCAGAAGCCAAAGTCAAAAGCCGAAGTGGATGCTAGAACATCAGGTAAGTGACTAGTTGCTTCCACAAAGCCTCCTCCCAAAGCCCACAGCTATATAACCCTCTGCTGTCTGTTGCCCATTTGGGCTAATTGCTGGCTCAGAGAGGCAGCCAGGATCCTGCTGAGACTCAAGCATCCTCACTCCTAGAAGAGCCAGAATCCTTTCAAAACTCAGGGCTCAGGGAGTATCTTGCTCATGAGTGTGCCTCCCTCCTCCGATCCCTGAGGCCCTGACGAAGGCGGTCATGCACACGAGCCACCCGAGAGGGCGAGGCAGGGGGCTTGGATCTTCTCCAGCAGGAGGCAGGGGCACTGGTGCAGGTGGCAGGGGCACAGTTTCTTCTGCAGGCTCAGCTTCTTCTGCAGGGTCCCCAGCACCCATGACACTATCCCCCCCCCAGGGCCCCCCTCCGTCGAGGGGCCTGGGAGGTTGGGATGGTCGTTGTGGAACCGTTGCACCAAGTCCGGGGCATGAAGATTGTCCACGGGCTCCCAAGGCCGGTCTTCCGGGCCGTATCCCTCCCAGTCCACAAGATACTGGAGGCCTCCACGATGGTACCGGGAGTCCAGAATTTGGCGCACCTCATATTCTTCTTCGTCATCCACCAGTACCGGTGGTGGCGGTGGTGGAGAAGGAGGCCGAGCTGGGTCAGGGGGTGCAGCCGGAACAAGGAGGGAGCGATGGAACACAGGGTGAATGCGGAGGTGGGGTGGCAACTGGAGCCTGAAGGCGACGGGGTTTACTTGTTCCATGACGGGGTAGGGTCCAATGAACCGCGCATCCAGCTTGTGAGACCGACCAGGCTGGTGCAGGTAGCGAGTTGAGAGCCACACATGATCCCCCGGCTGCACTGGGGGGCCCTCTTGCCTCTTCCGGTCCGCAGCCAGTTTATATGCCTCCTTGGCCTGCTGTAGCTGTTCTCAGAGCAAGTCTTGGCTGGCACGGAGTTCTTGCAGGTAGGCATCGAGGGCGGGGACATTTGTGGGTGGCAGGATTGCTGGGAAGAACCGCGGGTGGTACCCGTAGGTTGCAGCAAACGGGGTCATTTGGGTGGATGAATGGACCGTGTTGTTGTACGCAAACTCCGCTAGGGGCAACAGGGTGGTCCAGTCATCCTGCTGGTGACAGGTGTAACAGCGGAGATATTGCTCTAGCGTGGCATTGGTGCTCTCCGTCTGACCATCCGTCTGTGGGTGGTAGGCTGAGGACAGGTGCACTCGAGTACCCAGGCTGGAATGGAGGGCTTGCCAGAACCGAGAGGAGAACTGGGGGCCCCGGTCTGAAATTAGGTGGGCTGGGAGTCCGTGCAGACGAAAGATGTGTTGCAGGTAGAGCTGGGCCGTCTCCTGAGCTGTGGGAAGTTTTGGGCACGGAATGAAGTGGGCCGTCTTGGTAAACAGGTCGACGACCACTAAGATACAAGTCTGACCCTTGGATCGCGGAAGTTCTGTGATGAAGTCCATTGAGATGGTATTCCAGGGTCCTGAGGATGTGGGCAAGGGCTGTAACAATCCTGGGGGTTTGTCTGTGATGTCCTTGGCCCGTAGGCAGACGTCACAGGAGTTGACATAACGGGCAACATCGGAGCGAACTCGTGGCCACCAGAATTCCCATGTCAGCAAGTGGGTGGTCTTATGCTGTCCAAAGTGCCTGGCGGGTAACGCGTCGTGGGTCAGGCGTAGCACTTCTGCTCGCAAGGGCCCGGGTGGCACATAGAGGCATTCGCGGTGTAGCAAGAGGCCGCCTCAAGTCGTGAACTCGCCTGTTGAGCCATCTTGGAGTGCCTGGAGGTGTTCCTGGACCCAGGGATCATTGGCCTGGCTAGCACGAATGTCCTCCACGAGTGTTGGTGAAGTGGAGGTGGCTGCAAACACTTTGGGTGGCAGGATGGGAGCAGCAGGCGCGGTCTCAGTTGAAGCAGGGGCGTATTCCGGTTTCCGCGAGAGCGCATCGGCTTTTCAGTTCTGGGTATGGGGGATATAGGTGATCCTGAAGTCGAAGCGGGAGAAGAATACGGACCACCGGATCTGGTGCTGGTTGAGACGGCGGGTGGTCTGGAGATGCTCCAAGTTCCAGTGGTCTGTGAGCACTTGGACAGGGTGGCGAGCCCCTTCAAGGTAATGTCTCCAAACCTCAAAAGCCGCCTTGATCGCGAGCAACTCCCTCTCCCAGATTGTATAGTTCCTCTCTGCAGCAGTGAGCTGGCGCGAGTAATAGGCGCAGGGCTGGAGGGGCTGGGACGGCTCCTCGCGCTGGGACAGCACTGCTCCTAGGGCCACGTTGGAGGCATCAGCTTCCACCGAAAAGGGAAGCTGGGGGTCGGGGTATCTCAGGAGTGGCCCGGTGGCGAAGTGGGTCTTCAGGGTGGAGAAGGCGTTATCGACCTCTGGGGACCAGTGGAAGGGTTCTTTGGGGCAGAGTAGTTGAGTCAGGGGAGTGGTCAGGGATGCATAGGCCGGGATGAATTGCCGATAGTAGTTTGCAAAACCAAGGAACCGCTGCAGGTCCTTGCGATTCTGAGGAGCCTGCCAGGTCAGGACTGCTTCCACTTTTCTGGGGTCCATGAGTATTCCCTGCGGTGACACAATATGACCAAGGAACTCAACGGAACGCAGGTCAAATTCGCACTTCTCCAGCTTGGCGTAGAGGCCGTGGGCTCATAGGCACTGCAGGACCTGGCGAACGTGCTCGGCGTGCTGGGCAGGATTGCAGGAGTAAATCATCTAGGTATATGATCGCGAAGCGGTCGAGCAGGTCCCGGAATATGTCATTCATGAACCTCTGGAAGACAGCGGGGCGTTGGTCAATCCGAAGGGCATCACCAGGTGCTCGTACTGCCCGTATCGAGTCCCAAACACGGTCTTCCATTCGTCTCCGGGCCGTATGCGCACCAAATTGTACGCTCCACGGAGGTCCAGCTTGGTGTAGATTTGGGCCCCCTTTAAGCGATCCAAGAGTTCAGGGATCAGTGGTAGAGGGTACCGGTCGTGGATGGTGATCTTGTTCAGAGCCCGGTAGTCATTGCACAGCCGGAGCTCCCCACTTTTCTTCTTCACGAAGAGGACTGGAGCAGACAGGGGAGAGGTTGAGGGTCGGATGAATCCACGTTTCAGGTTCTTGTCCAGGAAGTCTCACAGAGCTGCCAACTCAGGCTCCGACATTGGGTACAGACGCCCCACCGGGAGTGGTGCCCCAGGTACCAAATCAATGGCACAGTCATAGGGCCGGTGAGGGGGAAGCTGATCAGCTCCTGTCTCTTCAAAGACATCGGCGAAATCCGCATACTTCTGAGGGAGCTGAGGACCACCACTCGGGATGCCGGCTGCTAGAGTGGTGGGAGGAGTCAGATGGGGGCATGGGTCTCGGAAGCATAGTTCCTGCTGGGCCCAGTCCACGATGGGGTTGTGCAGCTTCAGCCAGGAAAGGCCTAGAATCAGCAGGAAGCGAGGCATGCGGGCGACATCAAACTGCAGCTGTTCTTGGTGCTGCTGGACGTGGAAGGTGATGGGACAGGTCTCCTGGGTGACGGGGCCAGAACGGAGGAGGCGCCCATCAATAGCCTCCACCAGTGTCGGAATCTCCTTTGTCTGCACTGGGATCTGGTGCTACTTTACAAAGGTGGCATCTACAAAACAGTGGACCGCTCCCGAGTCCAGCATGGCATACACGAACAGCCAGCGTCCATCGGGCAGACGGGGTTTGACTGGTAGCAGGAACAGGCCCGGGGTATCAGCCTGCTGTTCGGGGGACCCAGCTAGTCGCCCCAGGCTGGAGGGTCCACTTACGCCTGGGGCTGCCCTTTTGGAGGCGGTGGCAACGAAGGTCTGGGTATCCGATGCTTAGCAGGGCAGCCAGAGGTATAGTGGCATTCCGTGCCGCAGTAGAGGCACAGATTCTGCATGCGGCGTCTGGCCTTTTCTTCTGGAGTCAGGCGGGGTCGAGCAGCTGCAAGCTGTTTAGGCTCACCCTCGTCTCTGGTACTAGCTGGGGATGGGAGAGGAGCCGAGTGGCACGGTGCAGGGAGCTGGTGCCCTCTGCTCTTGGCTTGGTGGCGACTTTCCAGGCAGCCATCGATGCGGAGGAAGAGGGTGACAAGTTCTTGGAGCGTGGGTGGCTGCTCCACCCTGGCCAGTTCATCCAGGACTTCCTCTGCCAACCCCTCGGTAAACTGGTCTATCTGGGCAGCCTCATTCCACACCAAGTCTTGGGCCAGGAGCTTGAATTCGGTGGCGTACTGAGCCACTGAGAATTTGCCTTGTTTCAGGGCCCTGATTTTCCGGTTGGCTGTGGCTGCTTGGACTGGGTTTGAGAAGGCAGCAGACAGGTGGGCCTCAAACCCCTGGTAATCAGTCAGCAGGGGAGAGGACTCAACCAGTAGGGGTGTGGCCCACTTGGCCGCCTGCCCCTTTAACAGACTAATGATGAAACACACCTTAGTTTTGTCATTGGGAAAGTCCCGTGCTCTTAGCTCGAAGTACAGCCGACGCTGCGCCAGGAAAGCATGAAATTCTTCCACAGCACCCCCAAATCTGTCAGGTGGGGGAACTGGGCACTTGGCTGGAGCACTGGCCGCAGGTTGTTGCTGCAAGTGCACTACTGCCTGTGTCAGCTGCGGTACCTGGACTTGGAGAGCAGCCAGTAGTCCTGCGGTTCCACTTGCTTCAGCATCCATCCTGTGGAATGGGTGTTTGTGGTGGTGGAAGCAATCTGTCACGGGCTGCGGCCAGGCCAGGCGAAGTCCAGGGTCAGTCCAAGGTCTGTAGCTGGGTAGCAAGGAGGGTCCAAAGCGCCAAAACCGAATCACCATCCAGGTATCGCAGGTCAGAGGTTCAGAAGCCAAAGTCAGGGGGTCCAGAAGTCTATGCCAGAGTCAGGGGGTCCAGAAGCTGAAGTCAGAAGCCGAAGTGGATGCTAGAACATCAGGTAAGTGACTAGTTGCTTCCACAAAGCCTCCTCCCAAATCCCACAGCTATATAGCCCTCTGCCGTCTGTTGCCCAGTTGGGCTAATTGCTGACTCAGAGGGCAGCCAGGATCCTGCTGAGACTCAAGCATCCTCACTCCTAGAAGGGCCAGAATCCTTTCAAAACTCAGGGCTCAGGGAGCGTCTTGCTCGTGAGCGTGCCACCCTCCTCCGATCCCTGAGGTCCTGACGAAGGCGGTCACGCACACGAGCCACCCGAGAGGGCGAGGCAGGGGGGTTTGGATCTTCTCCAGCAGGAGGCAGGGGCACTGGTGCAAGTGGCAGGGGCACAGTTTCTTCTACAGGCTCGGCTTCTTCCGCAGGGCTCCCAGCACCCATGACAGGGAGGAAGATGACCCACCTTTGCTGTCTCCCCGGCAGGCGGAGAGAAAGCTCCTGGGCTTCCCCTTCCTTTCCGGGTGTTTAAATGGGGGGGGGGGAGAAGATCACCCACCAGGCGGAGAGACAGCAAAGTGTTTAAATGGGAGGGGGGAGGAAGATCACCCACCCTTGCTGTCTCCCCGCCAGGCAAGTTCTTTATCAAGGAGTCAGAACATGGAGGGAAGGCACAAGAAAATATGGAGATTGTGGAGGAAACACTCTATTTGAAAGCACTCTATCCGGATGTAAGATCTAAAAATGAAGTGTGTGGGATTGGGGAGGCACAGTCATGAGGCAGGATACTAATATTTTTTTTTTGCTTCTTCAACCTTCTAGGTAGAGAATGTGGCAGCAGTCAACTCAGGGAGGCCGGACTCCTGTCACTGCCCATACTGTGGGGACTAGCTCACTTTCAAGATTCAGGCGATGAAAGGGATGATGAGGAAGATTCCCTAGCAGATGCTGTGCAGGGTACCACTGGTGATTCTGAAGCGGACATGGAGGATACCTCTGGAGATTTTGGAGCAGACATGGAGCCTGAAGCCATGGAAGAAGCGAGGGAACCCCCGGCTTATGAAGCGCAAACACCTGAGCCACCAATGGAGGATGATTCCATCAAGGGAGAAGAAGAGGTGTTGGAAGAACCAGTGTGTGCCGAATATCACCTAGAGATGGTAAGTAGCAAGGGGGGGGATGGGATATGAGAAAGATCACAGTGATGTGGGGGAGCAGAAAACACAAAACTGTTTTATCTCTTGCAGTTAGATTGTGATTTGGATTGGAGGGTGTTTTCAAAAGTGGTGCAGTGGGCACATCAGAGGGTTATTTCTAGCTGCTGTTCATATTGTGAAATAATAGTTTGGTATCAGGAGGACAGTTGGGTGAGAACGGACATGAAACGTCAGCATCCCCCCTGCGTGCGAGATTTATATCCAGGTGTAAGTTTTTTATTTTAAAGGGTGGGATGGGGATGTCTAGAAGGGAAATAGAAAGACTTAGACACTTGCAGATTAGCATCAAGAATGTCCCAACCACCTGTAGATGAGAAAACACATACGTCTGGTTTGCATATAAGTATCCTGAAGTAGGTAGTAAGAACTGTATTTTTTCAGTAGGGTGGGGGAAATAGCACACTTGTTTTTGTATTCTCACATAGATAAAGCGGATGTATTGGTGTGTTATTGATCAAACAGCAAATGTCATCTGTGGGAAGGAAACAGATTATCTCTGCTACGCATTCTGTACATACATACGTTTCTAATTCTTGTGAATCACAACACGACAAAGAAGTATGCCTTGTATTTCTTACACTGTCCCAGCAATCCCCCTCCCCGCCTATTCGATACCAAAGTGGAAGGCGCCTCATTCATAGGGAACTGAAGACACACGGGTTGGGAGACAAATTGTTGCTAATAAAAAAAAAGCTACGCTTTGTATATTCTCGCTTTAATAAGATACGTTTCTATTAGATATGACGGTGTATAGAACCATTTTTTGGATCCGGTATGAAACAAGTGGAGTGCTCAACTGAAATAAGATTAGAATTCCCTCCATAAAAAAATCCAAACACACATCATTACACAGGTTGCATCGCAAGGTCATCTAACGTGTTTAGCATAATGTATCAGTTCTCTAGAATGGAACTAACAAAACATACAAACCTAGGATCTGAACAATCTTTGTTTCCATTTTTTTTTGACGTTGCCAAGGTGGGATGTGCTTCATTTTAAACATTCTGCCCTAGACACCAATTTAAACAACTTTTTTTTAAAAATTGTAAAAATATAGAACGGACTCATCACGGGTACTTGTTCATAGTTTCATTGAGCTTGTTCATAGTTTCAAGTTCATGATGTACTTTTATCGCACAGCCAAGAGGAAAACCAATCCTGCTAGGAGAAATCCTGCAGTCGCTATGATAGTGTTGCTTTTAGTATCGTACCAGTTGATTGAATCAGAATCGAGTTTGTTGAAGTAGTGGTAGAACCCATTCCAGCCACCGTGTGCCTCCAGCCACTCACGCTTCTCCACAGACAGATAGATGACCAATACCTCTGTCAGGCTGCCGATCTCCTCGTGGGCCTCCCGCTCAGTCAGCGCTGTTGCCAAGGTGCTATTGAACACAAACAGTGCCACTACTTGGCCCCAGTTAAGCCCACCATCAGATTCCATCTGCACTGCCACACAGGTCAAGTGGGCGGCTGCCCTACTGGACTCCAGCAAGATATCTGTGCAGCAAATCGAGTGAAAGAACGTCTTCTCATGGCTCTCCAGCTTGTCAGCCACTCTCCACAGGGTCCTGGCCATGTGGCTGTGAGACAGCGCAGAACCACTCAGGTAGTGCTGCAAGTAATCAACAACCAGCCTCATTGTGTCGACTGTTAGATTGCTCAGCATAGTGACGCTTTGATAACTGCTGATGAATATGTCAGCCCACTCCAACCATGCCCCGTACTGCCAGTTCTATACAGATATGGTTTTACAGCCTACTTTCCCCCAATCAGTAGGTTTCTTACAAAACAAGAAGCTGACAAATTAAGCATCTGTAATAGATGTAGAGGAAGTACTGTTCGAAAGGACATAGGGGTAAAAGAATGATGGGATTACCTACATGTATAGACACGGAACATACCCCCCCCCCTTTCCCTAGCATGATGCAGCAGCAGGCTATAACACTGTTGCTTGTGCATTACTTTGTAGTATGTTCATTGTACCCCAACCTAATTCCTGCCTCCCCCATTCCCACCTTTTCCCGTAATGCTCACCCTCAGCACCTTTGATTTGTAACCAACTTTATACAATATTACACCTGCTTTCCTATATAAAATCAAATAGACTCCTGCTGTTTCTTGCCCCAGCTGCCCCGCCTAATTTTAGTCCACCCAAGCAAACACGGAAGAAACCTGTCCTCTCACAATTGCGAGCCACAACCTTTACACCATCACTCCTATCCTGTTCAATAGGTCATACTTACAGGGAAGTGTTTCACTGCAAAGTGAAAATAAAGAAAAAAAGCTTATATGTAATTACTGGCGGTGTCCATTTATTCGGTGTATTTTTATACCATGTTTCTTTGTTGTTCAAAGTGTTTTTAAAAAAGCCATTAGTCAAAAATTGACATGATTAAGCATTATTAAAACCAAACCAGGAGAAGGATTTTCTGTGTTGGTGATATTGGAAGAGAGAAGAGACAGCCCCCGCCTTCATCGGGGCATAAGAATGGGACCACTACAGAAAAAAAGACTTGCTCTGGCTTTTAAAGAACTTTTAAAGAGCTGTTCAGGATTATGTGGGGGAAGAGTGTGCATGGTGTTGCTTTATAAAGTAAGGAACCCATGAAAACATGATGAAGGTATTAGGACTTGTGTTTAAATAGCTCTCATCCTATCTTAAGTTTCCTTGGTGCAGAGACGTTATTTTCAGTGTTATTACTGGGACTCCTCGTCAGCCAAAGTAAATCCCCTCAGAATTCTCCTAAGCACATCTTGGCCTTTTCCCTTACTGAGAAAAGTAGGCAGCATGCGTTGGGATCGCCTTCTCTGCCCAGAACAGAGGCTCCAGTCCACTCCTCTTTAGTTAAGCAGCTCAGTTCTCCATGATCCAACCCCGGAAGTCACCTATCGTCTTATCTTTGACGTACCTAGATTCGACTTGCATTCTCAACCATCAGTTCATTTTAATGTCCATGTTTTCGAACTCCTCTCTGGTTTTCAGTTGATGTCTTTTCCCAACAGGTCATCATATATATAACTCTGGTTAGGTTTTAAAAGATTTGGATGAGTAAATGCTTCCACTGGAGATACCCATCTTGGAATTTTTTGATAAATTCTCATTTTTAACCATGACCATGTATGATACAAAAAATTCTGAAACCAATGGTTCTTAAAATAAGAATGTCCTTCAAGTCTTTGATACCATAGCTATGCATGCCAACCCAGCATGAGATCATATCCCTCAAATAGCAATTGCCTCTTATCATTCAATAGTATTCAGTCTCTTGCCCACAAGAGCACAGAAGCTTTGTAATACAATTGCCAGTCTGGAAGCCCTATACCTGCTCTCAGTTTAGAGTCTTGCAATATCTTTAGTTTGATTCTCGGTTTTTTGCCTTGCCAAATATACTTAGAAACAATCTTGTTCAATTCTTGAAAAAAACCCACTATTTAAAAATACTGGAATAGCTTGAAATAAAAATAATAACCTTGGGAGGATAGTAATCTTTATTGAGGCTATTCTTCCCATTAAGGATAAATTCAAATCATGCCATTTTTCCAGGTCTTTTTATTTCTTTAAGTAGTTTATCATAATTGTCCATTTTTAAACTGCTGCACTTATTTGAAATAAGTACACCTAAATATTTGATTCTTTTCTCATACAAAACCCCTAATTTTTGCTTAAGAGATTGAATTTGTTCCATCGTCATATTCTTTGTAAAAAAATTTGTTTTGTGGCAATTGATCTTCAGTCCTGCCTAGTAACCAAATTGAGTGATCTTGTTTATAAGTCAGTCTATTGAGTCTATTGGTTGCTCTAATATAAAAACTAGATCATCTGCGAAAGCTCTCGATTTGTATTGTTCACCTTTTACCACCGTTCCCTTGATACTTGTGTCTTCTCTTATCTGGTTATTTAGTATCTCTAAAGATAAAATAAAAAGGAGTGGTGACAGTGGACAGCCGTGTCTTGTACCCTTTTGGATATTAATTGCTTCTGTTAGTTTGCCATTCACCATCACCCTTTCTCTTTGAAGAGAGTATATTGATTCTACTGCTCTCAAAAAATCTTCACCACATTCCATACCTTTCAGTTGCTGTAGCATAAATTGCCAACGAACATTATCGAAGGCCTTCTCAGCATCCAAGCAAATTAGTGCCAATTGTTTCTCTGGGTGAGTCTCATAATATTCCAAGATATTACAAACTGTTCTAACATTATCTTTCAAGTATCTTCTAGGAAGGAATCCAGCCTGGTCTTAATGTATTATAGAGTGTAGAATTTTCTTCAAACGTTGTGCCAATATTGCAGCAAAAATTTTATAATCCACATTTAAAAGAGAGATTGGACGATAGTTTTTTATATCTTTCAAATCCGCACCTTCTTTTGGAATTAAGGATATTGTAGCTTCTTGCCAAGAAGCTGGTATTTGGCCTTCATCTTGAATCTTTTCAAGGAGACGTTTAAATGGTAACAGTAAAGACTCCTCATAAGCTTTGTAGAATTCTGCAGGCAGTCCATCTGGACTCGGGGCTTTACCATTCTTTTGAGATGCCATTACGTCTCCAAGTTCTCTTATTGTTATTGGTTCATTTAATATTTTTGTTGTTCTTCTGTAAATTTGTTAAGATTGTTTTGGTTAATATAATCTTCTAATTTTTTTTCTGAACTTGTTTATTTTCACATAACTTTTTATAGAATTGTTCCATGATTTGACATATCTCCTGTTTTTGCACTTTCTCTTTATTATTCTCATCTTTCAAGACCAATATTATTCTTTTGGCGTTCTCTTTTCTCATCCTATAGGCCAGCCATCTTCCAGGCTTATTGGCATGCTCAACAAATTTTTGTCAGGCATATCTCAATTTTATCTCCATCCCCTCTATGAGTAACAAGTTCAATTGGTGTTATGCTTCTTTAACCTTATTTTGGAACTCTTGTCTTGTCGTGTGCATTTTAAGTCCTTTTCAGCTTCTCCTGCTTGCAACATTAATTTTTGAAAATTTTCAGTTCTTTCTTTTTCTTGGCATTATATCTCTAGCTGATGTTAGGTGGCAGCTCTCTCTCAGGGGGGAAAGAAAGGTGTTCACAGATGTGCCATTCTGAAATGTATTATGCAGAATTTTTTCAACAAGTGTCACATAGGGTTGGTGGCATTTCTGGAACAATGTTCTCAATTGTTCACAGGGAGTTGGGGATGTTCGTATGCCTTCCACCAGGTTGGCCAACGCTATGATATGATTCTTGTTAACACCACAGCAATCCAGAAAACACGCAATAACCGTGATCACATACAACGCAGGGCTCATATTCAGATTGCAACATATCTTAAGTTCTCATCAAAAAAAGCAGCAGGTCACATCAAACATACATCAGAATTTGGTCCAGGTCTATCTAAAATGCATCCGTCACACAGAATAAGAGAGATAGTTGGAGCAATAATTGAGAACTAAATAAGCAGTAGCAGTTATCAGTTTGTATATCGCAGAATGTGACTTTTGCTTGTCCACAGGTGAAACGTCTTCATTGGACACTCCCGCATATTTTTGCAGGATGATATGAATCGATGTCTGAACACCGGACAAGTCCACAAGACAAAATTTCTAAAAAAAATCACAAACACACAAAATGAGAAAAGGAGCCTAAACAGAAACCACATAACCTTTACACATCTTTCCCATGTTGTTCTACCCACCTTAAACGTATCCTGTTGTGGTGGATTCATGGAGTCACAACTCTTACCACCCTGGAAACATCTACTCCTCTTTGGTGTACAGATTTCTGCCCCATCTTTCATTTTCTCAGGTGAAGCAAAAAGGCGCTTTGCAAGACCTGGCTCTACATTCTCCTTGTCAGAATTGGTGCTAGGTTTTTGAATCCTTGCTGTAGCTTTCCTCCTTACAGGTGTTCTGGAGGCCACTGGATTAAAAACATAGGTGTATTCACCATGGTGCTATGGAGCCATCAGAACGGTGCCCAGCTTTCCAATTTTTAAAGAGAAACCTGTGCTGACCCCACCCCACCCCCCACCTGCCCCCTTTGGTGCATTTGAACAACGGCAACTCTCCTATTGGTGGTGGGTTGCAGAGCTGAATTCACAGAGAGGCCTATCTTGGGGGTTGCCACCAAAGTGGCAATTGGTGTTACTGAGCATATAAGAAAGTGTAAACCATGTTGAGACTCCTTAAGATAGAGAAAAGCTGGGTATAAACACTAACTCTTTTTCTTCTTCTCTTCTATTGGGAATGGGATGCTAGACTAGGTAGCCCCCCTGATCTTACTCAGCATTCCTCCACCAACAGGTGGGCCTCTCTGGGAAGGGAGTTTCACAACTGAAAACAGCCGTGGCAGGAATATGTTGTGCCTCAGATAGCAGCTACCTTCCTCAGAAGAGCCTCCTTTGGTTATAATTAAAGGATGGTGAGGGCTACTTGGGAAGAGGCAAACAGGAGTCAGCCTATGGAAAGTCTGATTCCTTCATCTCTTGCTAACTGCTAATTCAGTTCAAGCCAATTGCACAGGGAATTCACCCTTAGAAGATTTATGACAGGCTTCACACAGTTTACCTCAATTTCCTTCTTTTTTACTAGAAAATTTACACCTGATAGACATGTGCAGGGGTCGTTTTGTAGAAAAAAAGGTGGTGGAGCTCATCCAGGGATTGTCATGCAGTTGCACCTACTATTCAATGGACAAGGTGGGAAGGAGGAGGTGGAACTGTCAGAAAGGTTCAGGAGCTCGCTTTTGTGAGCTCCCACTGAATCTGAGGCCTGGACATGCGTTAGATTTCAGACCCTAAAGCTGATTGTCAGTTTTGCACCTCTCTGAGGTCTGAGCTCCAGGCAGCTGACTAGTTGTCCTAATAGTAGCACCACCCCTATGTCCACCACAGAGACCCTGGCCATGGTTTTTGGTTACTGTAGTCTTTCCAGAAGTATTAGCTGATGGCACTAAAAGCCAGTGATTCAACTTCCTTTTACAATTCTGTCCTTTGACATTCTTCTTTACTATATTATTTGTATTCATTCATCAAAATTTCATTCCACCCTTTTCTCCAAAGAGCTGAAGGTGGCATACAAAATTCTCCTCACCTCCATTTTATATTTGCATCTCAGTGAGGAAGGTTTGCAAAGGGATCAGCGACCTTGAAGAGCTAAATTTTGTCTGTATTTGGCAGACAAAGGTTTCAATAAAGCGCCACTATAAGAAACTCAGCATAACTAAAAGAATGCAACTTAATATTATTTTACATGTTAATAAACCATAAAATTGTTGCAGCTGAAATTACTGATTGTTGCAAGACTCATAAGGAAGTAGACACATCAGGTCTCACAATAAGTAATATTTCACAGAAGCAACCTGCACAATTGGTATAACGCACTGGCATTAATCTGTTCATCATTTGCTTTCTTACAGATCCATATTTGGTTCTGTAGTGAACTACATTTGGGTCTAGGACCATAAGTTGCAAACCCTTTGTTTAGGCTGAAAGTGTAACTGGTACAAGTCACCAAGTGAGACTAAGCATGTTAGACTTTAAATTCTGGTCTTCTAATAACCTTTGTGTGTGTGTGTGTGCAAATGCATGCTTGTGTGTGAGAGAGACTGTGTGTTTTATAAAGTCATTCTTTCTTGAATTCCCAAGCTGAGAGGCATACATTGCCTTAAATTTTACAAGAAAATGAAACTGTTTACCATCTCTTCAGCATATTAGTTTTCAACTTTGTCAGTTGTTCTTTCTTCATAAAGCCAATGAAATTGCCAAGCGAACCTGTTTGATCTATTGGTAAACATGACTTCAGAACATAAGAACTGTTTTTAGTGTAAATAACAGGTGGGTTAAATTACCACTATAAAAGCATTCTGCTCATGAACTGTGATTTCTACTTTTCTCAGAATATATTTACTTTATGACTTTTTAGTGAAGACAGGTATTTTTATCGCTGTGGCAGATGAATACATTTTTGGGGTGGAAAGAAGGCATTCCATAAGCTAAATCAAGATAAAGGATTTTTTTTCCCCGAGGATGTATTAAACATCATTATGAATGCAGACAGTAAAAGGTAATTTGGGACTCTGAGAGCATGTTGCAAAAATAATTTACAGTTGTGCTCACTGCTGGCATTATACTAAATCACCTCAAGAGTCTTCATTTCTTAGGTATATGCTCAGTGTAATGGTAAGGATGAGTCCATTCATTAGTATTCTTTTGTTTTATAAATACTAAGTTTTCTTCCAGGCACTCGGAATCACACATGCACACACACTGAACATTAAATGTCCACAAATGCATCAAGCTAAAGGGTGACATACTGTGGCATTTGTAAGATACACTTATCTGCCTTTCCTTGCCCCCATTTTGATTTTGCTTATGCATCAGGATAGTCAATTGGCATATACATGGTAATGATACCATTGTAGGGAATTTGGCTAATTAGCATCTAGAACAAACACATTCCATTCTCCTTATGTTTCCAAAATACGTTTTCTGATACTAATAATTGTTTCTCTCACAACAAAGTATTCATACCTTCACCATGTTACTCTTTTGTTAAGCATCTCAGTAAAATGTAATAATTCATTCAAAATACAGCATGTAAACTTCCAGAGAACATGGCGACCTAATAAAGAGTACTTTTAAAGGTTCCAGTCCTTTCTTGCTATGGGGTGAACAGCACCAGGAAAGGAGGATTTACTTTTCTATCCTTACCTCTCTTCTGTGGGGGAGACCCAACTGACAGGTGAACCCATAGGGGAGCTTGAGGTTTCCACCTGGGTTCTGGAAATATCAATGGTAGTTGAGATAAGAAGGGTTTTCAGCCAACCACAACCAATCTTTTTTTTTTTTTAAATCTGGTTTTTAAAAAATCAATCTGGATTCAATATTGCCCCCCCAAGTTGGAATAAAGAGATGGACACAATTAGATTGGTGAAACGATGGGCCACTTTATTAAATAACACAGCAACGGCAAGGGCAACCAAACTGCGGCCAGGTCAGGGCCAGGGGTCTCATCAGACCACTCCCCTGACTTTTCCAGTGGGCGAGAGACCCGCCCCCCCAGCTGGAGCTGTGAGCCACAACTCCCGTTAGGCAGGCCCAGCAGGGAGGCTCACACCGGAGGGCCCAGACACCAGACGCGAGTCTCAGCGAAAGGCACCCATCCAATCGCATCTCCAGGACAGTCTGCATTCACACACCTTGGGCCACACCCAAAGGTTGATCCTACCAGACGCCTAACTCCCCAAATGGGGGAGGCTAACTGGTCTTCCTCAGGCCGCATGGTGCCATAAAGCCCGTAAAACCTGCCACAACTAAGGCCAAGTCTCTACTTAGGGCTTATCACCCACCAAAAGGCCCAAAATCGACACAAGCCCTTGCCGCAGATCCCTCAGGAAAAGCACATTACCCTTTTCCGAGAGATGCACCCCATCCCCTCTGTAGAGGTCAGGACATTCCCTGGAAATATCCGGATGGGGCAAATAGTGGCCCAAACCACCCTGCAAAGCCTTGCGAATTTCCTTATTTGCTCTGTAACGAGCCCTCTTTATCCCAGCTGGATTCCAAGCACTGCGCCACACCAAGTGCGGAATCATGGCCAACCAAACTATAATGGTACCGGGCCATCTGTTCCTTATGTACTTGAAATCATCTCGGGCTTGCAAGATCAACGCCTTGCCTTTAATCAGCCCGAGATCATTCCCTCCCAGGTGAACAATAAATACCTGCGGAGGAGGGCCCACAAACCCATGAAACAAAAGGGGGAGCAAGCCTGGCCACTGAAGACTCCGGCACCCCCGCCATTCAACTGTCACATATTTGCTGAGCCCCAGCTGAGAGCCAACAGGAGTTCTCCGAGTTTGATGTGCCACCCAAAACACATAACTGTGCCCGCAGATGAGAACTCTGCTCCTCCGGCCAGGAACAACAGCATCTAAAAGGAAAAACAGACAAGTTATAAAACCCAAACCTTAAACTACCCCAGCTCCTAATCACAAACTACTAGCGGAGCAAAGGGCAAATATAACCTTTGTAAGCCTGAGACCGCCAATGGCCAAGTTGCTGAATGGATGAAGTAGGATAACACAAGGCAGCAGCCGTAGAGGCCGCGCCGATTCTAAAGGAATGGGTACCAAACCTCACTCCAGACAACCCCAACAATGCTAAGGCCCTGGACGTCACGGCCCAAAATTGATGTTTTATCAGAGGGCTGCCTCCAAAATGACAAAACAACAACCCTTCGCAGCCTCCCCGCACAGCCAAATAGTCGGCCAATGTGGCAACGGGGCAAAGCTCCACATCTGAACACGGGCCCAACTCCAACACAGTCCCCATGCCCTCTTGTTCTGTCTTGGATCGCCGGATGGTAAGAACCGCCTTACCCCCCGACAGCTTAATATCCCTCCGAGACAACGCCCTACCTGAAACATCACTCTTGGAGCTTGCCACTAATTCACTAACCCTCAGCGCCCTAAAAAAGGCCACCAAAGAGGCTGTGTGAAGCAAAACAGCTTCAAAATGAGACATACAGACTGCGCTCCAAACCCCCTTCAAACCCTTAAGAATCTCCGGAGACATAGGTGTCCTAGTATCAGGCTTAGGCCCAACCTCTCTGGGCCACCCTTCCAGCATCTTTCGAATACGAAAATCTGCTGTTTCCTCCTTATACCCTAACGCTTTGCTAGCGAAGGCCAGCGCAGACATGCGTCCCCAAATTGATCTCACAGCCAGTCCCTTACCTCTTAAGAAAACACAATAATGGAGTAACTGCTCCACTGGGAGGGGCCAAACAACGTGATACCCTACCTCAGCCCTAAAGTCCTCAAACTGCCATACAGCACATTCATAAGACTTCCTGGTGCTAGGTGCAATAGCTAAGCCTATCGCTCTGCAGGCCTCGGCTCTCCAATCAGCCATAGCTCCTTGGGCATCGGCTCTGCATCCAGATCGACGTCCGGGACCAGCTGACGAAACCTCTCCATCTGTTTACGAGAGAGAGTGTCAGCCACCCCATTATTCACCCCAGGAACATGCTTGGCCAAAAACAAAATGTTAAGCCGCAGGCAACGCAGAGTGAAGGCCCTCACCAACCTCATAACCCGCTGCGATTTGGACGAAAGGGTATTAATAACATGAACAGCCACCATGTTATCGCACCAAAAATGAACAGTGCGATTGACCATATCACTCCCCCACAGCCAAACTGCAACCAAAATGGGAAAAAATTCCAAAAACGTGAGGTCCCAGCTCAAACCGGCCTGCACCCACGACTCCGGCCACACCTCCATGCACCAGTGTCCATGGAAGTAGACCCCAAAACCTAATGACCCAGCAGCATCGGACATGACCTGAAGCTCAGCCTCAAGCCTCATGTCTTCTCTTTAAAAAGAAATCCCATTAAAGGATTCCAAAAACTCCTGCCACATCCGCAGGTCCTCCCTCATGCTGCTGGTAACCCTGGTCCTGTGCTGTGGCAAGCGAAGGCCCGTCATAGCATCAGAGAACCGGCGAAGAAAAGGCCTACCCGGAGCAACAACTTTGCAGGCAAAGTTAAGATGCCCAACCAACTGCTGCAATTCAAGCAGCGTAACCTTCTTTTTGTGAAGGAAAGAACTAATCCTTTCTTTCAAGTCCTGCAGCTTCTGACAAGGGATCCTAGATGACTGCTCTAAAGTATCTAGCTCGATCCCCAAAAACACAAGGCAATGGGGTGGGCCCTCAGTTTTTTCCTCAGCCAACGGCACACCCAACTCAACGGCCAACTCAATAAAGCTGGCTAACAGCTGAGCGCGCGTCCAGAACCAATGGGGTCCACAAACAGGAAGTTGTCCAAATAATGAACGACATCCTGTAAACCCACTTTCTCGCGCACAGCCCATTCCAAAAAGGTGCTGAAACACTCAAAAGTGGCACACGATACAGAGCAACCCATAGGCAATGCTCTGTCCATGTAAAATTGCCCTGCAAACGAGAAGCCCAAAAGCTCAAAATCATCCGGGTGGACAGGGAGGAGGCGAAATGCAGATTTGATGTCGCATTTTGCCAACTCAGCCCCCTGACCACAGCATTGAACGACGCCCACGGCATCAAATGAGGTGTACCTAACGGAGCATAGCTCCTCAGGTATGCCATCATTAACAGAGGAACCCCTGGGGTAAGAAAGATGGTGAATCAAACGAAATTCACCCGGTGCCTTCTTTGGCACCACCCCCAACGGGGAAACCCTAAGATTAACTACAGGAGGACGAGCGAATAGGCCCAAAATCTGGCCCTCTGCCAACTCCTTGGCAATTTTAGCCTCAACTATGTGCTCTAAACCCTTAACTGAACTAAGGTTCCTGGACCAAATTGGTACTTGAGAACCTTGAAAAGGAATTCTAAAACCCAACGTAAAACCATTCAACAAACTGTCCTCCCTACGTGGGTACCTGCAAAGCCATTCTTCAATATGGCACACCTTTATCGGGCTGGGGCCCTTTTCCAGTTTGAGAAGGACCCTCACCTTCAAGAGGGCCCACCTTTATCGGGCTGGGGCCCTTTTCCAGTTTGAGAAGGACCCTCACCTGATCTTTTCTGACCCTTATGCGGCCGGACTCTCGAGTAGTTGTTGAACGAGTGTGGGTCAGCACACAGGGGGCATTCGTGCTTGAACTGGCAAGCTTTACAACTGCATGCCCCCTGTGACCCAAACTCCCAGCAAAGCAAGCGGGGTTGAACTGCCTGCCCCGCAGAGCTGCGGGAGGATGATGATGCACTGGAAGGAAAAGAGGAACCCTTAGATACTAGGTGACCACTGTCGGATCAGACCCCCAGATTGGGCCGCGCAGGTGACATCACCTGCAGCCACAATTGTTGGTGAATCCGATCCCAAGGGAGTAAAGGGTACAAAGCAGCCCTCATCCTGAACTCCTGGTCATATTGGATCCAGGCCAGGCCACTGAACATCATATACCCCTTGTATATGATGTCCATATATTGAATCAACGCAGCGGCCTGCCAGGGCTACGCATGCGCTATCACTCCCGCATATATAAAAAACCCCGGAAGCCAATTGGCCCAGGTCCGATCAACCTTCCTCTTCCTAAGCTTCTCCTTCTCTTTATCATCCAGTTCCTCCTTGTCCTTCTTCTCCAATTCTCTAAATAAAAGGGAGAATATGTCAACATATTCCCTTTTAAAGATTTTTTCTCTCGTGACAGGCAGCAGGTGATCGCCCAAAGGTAAGGCAACCTCGCCAAAAGGCATAGCACCAAAGGGGACCACCCCGTAAGGAGATGGTAAACCCCAGCCACCCGACCAAGCCGCTGCTGACCCCTGCTGCCTCACCCCAGGCCAATTACCAAATGGACCGAACTGACCCTGCAGCCACATCCAATTGCTCTGCTGCTCTAAGCTGAAAGTTGAAGGAGCCCCTGAACCACCTGACGGAGCACCAGCCCCACTAGGACCAGCAGACCCCCAAGCCCCCCAAGGCCACACAGGCCCAGTGTGAGGGAAAGAGCCATCCCCAGACTTACCAGGAGGTAAAACAGGCACCAATGCTGACCCAGCATCAACCTCACTGGACGACGGGCCCGCTCCAACATCAGAGCCAACAGGCCCCACAGCTCCTCCAGCAGCAACCGCAGCAGATCTGCCCTCCAAAAGAGACAAGCGGGTCAGTATATCTGCCTGCAAAGCATGCTTAGAAACCCACCCCTTCTTAGGCATCTGAGAAGGTGGAAACCCCGATGCCTGCTCCAATGCCTGCAGTCGCTGAAAAATGACTGCATTCACTTCATCGTCCCCCTCCTCATCAGAAGATGAGGGGGGTGGCTTCAGGGGCAGCTTAGGAGCCTTAGGGGCAGGCTGCTTCCCCTTTGGGGAGGGACGGTGGCTCAGTGGTAGAGCATCTGCTTGTAAGCAGAAGGTCTCAGGTTCAATCCCTGGCATCTCCAAAAAAGGCTCCAGGCAAATAGGTGTGGAAAACCACAGCTTGAGTCCCTGGAGAGCCGCTGCCAGTCTGAGAAGACAATACTGACTTTGATGGACCAAAGGTCTGATTCAGTATAAGGCAGCTTCATATGTTCACTACCTTTACGCCCCGACATGCTCGCTAAAGAGCACAGCACAAGTCGAAATTAAAGGGAGAATGGACTGCTGTAAAGCAGCTAACCACTCTGAGCCAAAAAGGTGAGTCACCAGAACCCACCAAACCCTTCAATTGTCCTAATCAGAGAAGAAAAGGGGGGGGGGGAGGGCCAAAGCCAACACCTAAAATGGTTGCCGCCCCTCTAAATCTTTAAATGGCCGCCACCCCACTACACTTTAAAATGGCTGCCACCTCACTAGGTCCTAAAATGGCCATCAAGGACAAAGGATGATGAGGAAGAAACCAACAAAAAATGGCCACCAAGCACCAGAAAGAACCACCACACTAGTGCCTAAAAAATGGCCGTACCACACCACCCACAGACAACCACCTCAGCCTCACTTAAAATGGCTGCCAAGGCCACCAAAGAAAGGCTCCACAATTCCCTTACAAAAAAGGGGGGGCACCAGGCGTTGGATCAGCATTGCCTACTCGAACTGCAGCCGCTCTCCAGGGTCTCAGGCTGTGGTTTTCACACCTATTTGCCTGGATCCTTATTAGCTGTAAAAATGATGCCCTTAATGAGGAGCCAGCAACCTCCAAGCACCCCCCTAAAGAACCACCGCAATTCCCCCCCCCCTTGACGTTCCCAAGATGGGCTGCAGCTCAAGGCCACCAGCCCATATACTCAGGCATGCAATTAAGGAGAAAGCCTCAATGTCAGATCCAACCACGCTCAACAGACGAAATCCCGACAACGACGACCCCTCCAGGCCTAATCAGCCCTGGCACCAGGCAGGAGCGGGAAAGCACGCTTCCTGCCCTCCGAGCACCAAGAGCGGACTGAAGCGACGGGGAGCGGAGGCTTCGTGGCAAGCACCGAAGCCCCGCCCCTGCCAGATGCGCCCGAAAGCACGCCGAAGCGTCCGCTCTCCCTCTGGGGGGGGGGGGGAGCAAAATTTTCCCTGCAGCCATGCCGCGATGTGGTGGGCCGCAGGAGGCTCTGATCTTTGCAATATTTTGGACTCCCAGAACTGCTATATTTTGGATATTTTTGGACTCCCAGAATTGCAATCATAATTAAAAAGACTGGCAGTCTTCCGGCAGCATTTGAAGTCAGCTTCCAATATATAGTGGTAAGAGGGACCCTCTTTGAAAATTTATGACTTTTGGACTGAGACTGCTTCGGCGGGGAGGACGGGATATAAATAAAAAATTATTATTATTATTATAAACTCTGATCTCTTGTAACAGCTATGCAGCAAGAGTTTTTTGTAATCAGCCTTAAAGAACTTTATCTTGACAGAATGGCAGTTGGCTGCTTTCCAAGAAATTAGCAGCTTCAATAATAGAATGAAATTACTAAGTGAAGCTCTTTTTTATATTATCTACTCTGTGTAATATATAATTGGTTATTTTCATTTTTACTTTTAGTCTTCTTTATCATTTTTGATTTTTTATCTTTGACAAAGGACATTTGTTTGAAGCACTCAGTGTTTTAGCTGTGACATGACATAGCAGGGATTTTAAAAAAAGTTTCACTAGACAGTTGGCTCAGCAGAAAGATAAGATTTATTTATCTTCCTCAGTTATATACTTTCCTATTTGAACATATGAAATTTCCCAGAATGAAAACAACATGAAAACATTGGAACCCCCTGAAGGCCTTAGATGAATCAGTGTACTAGGGGGAGAAAAAAAGCTAAGACACTGCTTCTTTCTCTCTATTTCCTTGTCACTCCCCTCCCTCCCTTTCTCCCTCCCTCCCTTTCTCTCTCACTTCCCCCTTTATCATTTTTCTCCCCAGCTTTACTATATTATAATTTTACTAGAAAAAATTGTTTTGTTGATGATAGATTGATATTTGTGATTTAATGATTAGAAGATAGCTATTATTTATTTATTTCCATTTATATCCCATCCTCCCTGCCAAGGTGGGCTCAGGGCTGCCTACATGGTCATGCATGTGCATGTGTATAAACATATAATAGGACATAAAACAGTTAAAAACATAGAAAAATTGACATTTCGGTGCTATGATCTTAAGTTTCAGATTAATATTCTTTGTAAAGCAGATCTTAGACGATCCTTAGATGGCTACCTTTGGTGTAGTGGTTAAGTGTGTAAACTCTTATCTGGGAGAACTGGGTTTGATTCCCCACTCCTTCACATGCACCTGCTGATGTGATCTTTAGTCAGTCATACGTTCTCACAGAGCTGTTCTGCTCAAGAGCTCTCTCAGCTCCACCTACCTCACACAATGTTCCCTCTAAGCTGAGTTAGCATGAGCTAGCTCAAAGATTTTTAGCCTCCAGCTCACAGATTTTTGTTTTAGCTCAGGAAGGATGACTCCAGAGCACACTAATTTATGCAGTAGCTCACAACTTTAATGCTGGTAGCTCACAAAGTAGAATTTTTGCTCACAAGACTCTGCAGCTTAGAGGAAACATTTGTAGTGCCAGGGGTAAGTTTTAACATGTCTTAAGTTTCACAGGATCCCTTCCCTTCTGCTGTAAGTCACAGGGTGGAGCCACCAGCTGCAGGGTATCAGTCCCTGAGGGCCAATTAGAGGCTGGTGGGTTAGAAAAGGAGAGTTTTTCTCTTAGTCTGTGCCTTCTGACAACTTGCTAAGGCAAGGAGTGGCAGTGAGCTGAGGCTCAGCAAGGACACTTTTTATTACATTGTGTTGGGGGATTACCTGCACTGTTAAAATAAAACTTTGTTTAAACCATTTTTTGTGTCAGTGGCTTGCAAGGTACCAGTGCCTATTAGCCCTACTTTAGAGAAGGCAAAAGCCATAACCAGCTTTTGGTTAGCTGGAGACAGTTGAGCACTTAGGGGGAGAATTAGAGTGGATTGGCCCTGTAAAATAAACCAGTCTGGTGGCAGCAACCTAGGGGAACGTGGAAGAGCTTGGCATCCCGCCTGTTATTAGACATAAGTGTCCTGGGAGTAAGTCTAGGCTGGCCTCCTCACAAGAAGCAGAGAGGTGGCTAGAGGGACCCCTGGGCACCACAACATTGCTCACAGAGTGTCTGTTGTGAGGAGCGGAAAGAAAAGGAGATCGTAAGTTGTTCTGAGACTCCTTCAGGTAGTAAAGAGTGGAGTATAAATCCAATCTCTTATCTTCTTTTTTCTCATCTATTCTATATTCAGAACATTCATTACTTATTACATTTAGTCCCTTTTTACAAGAAATTGTAGAGAATGCCAATTTTTTTATTGCAGTGGACATATACTTTGGTTGAATTATTTAAATAGTATAAACTTTGTTGCACATTTGACACATGCATAGAAAACAGTATATGGGAATAATATATGAAAAGTGTCTACACTATTTTTAAAATAGAAGATTGAAAAGGAAAATGGCAACAGGAACATGTCAAAGTGACAAAGAAAAAAGGAGTACTGTTGAAACAGACGAGGACCAGAGAACTGAAGAAAAGATGGAAAAATTATTATGAATGTTGATGCACCAAAGGCAACAATTTGATGAAATTGATGAAATGGTCAAAAGACCATTCAAGATTCAGAGAAAATAATCTTAAAGAATATTCACAGAGAAATATTCAGGAATCTGAAGAAAGAACCCGGAAGAACATTCAAGAAGTTTGTCAAGAGATATTGGCTGGATTATCAGAAATCAATTTAAAATTACAAGTACAAGAAATTATAAAAATCAAAGTAAAGCAAAAAGATAATGACACAATTAGAAAGAAAGGATCTTCTGACTGAGAGGGCAAAACAAAGAATTGAAATCCTGGAAACTCAATGCAGTTTTAATCATTTGCATTTTAGAGGAATCCCAGAGGATTTTGGGCAGCCAAATTTGGAAAAAAAAATTGAGGTTTACTAAAGAGTTATTTGAAGGTAGAGGTAGACTTTCCTGATATTGACCAGATTTTTAGAGTGCATTTTAAGATCTGCATTCAAGAATAAACTACCTCAAAATATACTAGTTTGATTAACCTATAACAGGGGTGGCCAACGGTAGCTCTCCAGATGTTTTTTGCCTACAACTCCCATCAGCCCCAGCCAGCATGGCCAATGGCTGGGGCTAATGGGAGTTGTAGACAAAAAAAATAAGGAGAGCTACCATTAGCCACCCCTGACCTGTAAGAAAATACAAGATACAATACTAAAGAACCAAAGGGAATCACCACTCAAGGTTGCAGGAAAAGAAGTACAGATTTTTCTGGATTTACAAAAGTGTTTTAAAGAAAAGGAAAGACTTTGACTTTTTGAGACTGATCTTACTAAAGAAATAAATAAAATATCCCATATGCAATAGAGGTATTTTCACCAAAAGGAAGATAAATAATCACAGCAAAGGAACAAGCTAGGCAATTGGCAGAAGAACTGCAAGCAGAAGTCTTACGAAGAGGAATAGGAGAATCTCAAAATAATTCAAAGCAATCTGCAGTTCAAAGCAAAGTTCACAAACCAAAAACTCTGAAGACTCAAGCATAGAAAAAGATAAGCTGGATGTGGCAACAACATCAGGGCAAAATTGATACATTAAAATAGTATCAATAAATATCAGTTCAACATATACTTTGGTCAGTTTTTTTTAAATAGTATAAACTTTGCTGTACATTTGACATAAGCCTAGAAAACAGTATACAGGAATAATATATGGAAAGTGACTACACTATTTTTAAAATCATTTTTAAAATAAACTATTTTGAATTCTTTCTTCAAAATGCATGAAAATCTTCAACCATCTGAAGAAACAAAACACTGACAGATTGCGCCTACAATAAACTCACATAAAGAAAAAAATATGAACATATGTTAAACAATAAAAAATTAGGTACAGTATATCTTGTTTCAGCACAAAATAAAAATTGTGGAGTACCCATTTACATAAACAACCTACAATTAGAAGTTTTAGAAGAATTAAGAGACTCAGATGGAAGATACCTAATTTAAAAAATGAGACTCCTGGGAGGCAAATTATGCACAATAACAACAATACATGCACCGAAGTCAATTTTTTGGGAGAATTTTTCCAAATAATGCTAGATTTCCATGCTGAGGAAATAATTATTCTTGGAGAGTACTAGGCCCCCCTCCCCCCCCAAAAAAGCAGATCAAGGGATATTAAAGGTGGAAAGTCTCTGCCCTTTGGACGCTTGGTCCTCCAGCAGTCTTCTAATTCCAGCATTTCCAAGTATTGAAATTTTTAGGTAACTTTCCAACTTTAATATCCCTTTATTCTTCATGTTCTTTATTGCTTGAGAGATTTCTTGAATTGTTATTGTTTTATTAAATATTTTCTTATTCTTTCTTCTGATTAAATTCTTTAATATCTGCTAGAAGAATAAAGCACCAGTACCAGATGGGTTGACAGAAACGTATTATCAGGGCTTTTTTTTTTTTTTGTAGCAGGAACTCCATTGCATATTAGGTCACATACTCCTGATGTAGTCAATCCTCCTGGAGTTTACAATAGGCCCTGTACTAAGAGCCCTGTAAGCTTTTGGAGGATTGGCTACATCACGGTGTGTGACCTAATATATAAAGGAGTCCCTGCTACAAAAAAGACCTGTGTATTATAAGCATCTTGAAGAAGTATTAATAATACTTCTACAAAAAGTTGTGAATGAGGTAACAGAAAAAAAGACAATACACCTGATGTGGCAACAGACATATATAATACTAATACATAAAGAGGGTAGTGATGCATTGCTACCACAGTCTTATAGATCTATTTATCTGTTGAATGAAGACTATAAAATTTTTGCCACAGTAATGACAAAAAGATTAAGAAAATGCATATCAAATTTAAAACACTCTGACCAAACAAGTTTGTACTAAAGAGGTACATGCAAGATAATATACAATTTATAATAGATGTGATCAAATTTGTGAACAAGAGAAGGAAAGCAGCACTTCTATTTTTAGATGCCGAGAAAGCATTTAACAATTTACTCCATTTTCAAAAGTTTTTATTATTTTCAAAAAAGTTTGAGAAATAGGAAACAGAAAAGAAGGGAAGGGTAAAGACACCATACATTCTGGTATTATTGTGTAAATACTTTCCATAGTCCAAAAGATATTTCTACCATAATTTCTTTAAAATATTCCGACTTGTTATTATTTTAATCTTGACAATATATATATATATATATATATATATATATATATATATATATATATATATATATATATATATATATATATATATATATATATATATATATATATATATATATATATATATATTCCATTTTAAAGTTGTATAATATAAATCCTTAGTTAAATTTGATAATTTACCAATTTTTTTCAGATTAAATTTAAAAGTTTGCTTATAAGTACATATTATGTTATAAGCACAGGAAAAAAGAAAGAGAAAGATCACAGCGGAAAATCTTAAGAGTCTTGAGTGCCTAATCAAACATAAAATTTCATCCAACTTTTCTCGCATCTTCTTTAGATTTCCCAGCTATCAGTTGGGATAGAAAGTCAAGTTCTGAGGTCTCCAAAACTTTCCCCACCAAGTCCATTTTCGAAGGGATTTCCTGACATTTAAGAACATAAGAACATAAGAGAAGCCATGTTGGATCAGGCCAACGGCCCATCCAGTCCAACACTCTGTGTCACACAGTGGCAAAAAATTTTATATATACACACACACTGTGGCTAATAGCCACTGATGGACCTCTGCTCCATATTTTTATCTAAACCCCTCTTGAAGGTGGCTATACTTGTGGCCGCCACCACCTCCTGTGGCAGTGAATTCCACATGTTAATCACCCTTTGGGTGAAGAAGTACTTCCTTTTATCCGTTTTAACCTGTCTGCTCAGCAATTTCATCGAATGCCCATGAGTTCTTGCATTGTGAGAAAGGGAGAAAAGTACTTCTTTCTCTACTTTCTCCATCCCATGCATTATCTTGTAAACCTCTATCATGTCACCCCGCAGTCGACGTTTCTCCAAGTTAAAGAGTCCCAAGCGTTTCAACCTTTCTTCATAGGGAAAGTGTTCCAGCCCTCTAATCATTCTAGTTGCCCTTCTCTGGACTTTCTCCAATGCTATAATATCCTTTTTGAGGTGCGGCGACCAGAACTGCACACAGTACTCCAAATGAGACCACACCATTGATTTATACAGGGGCATTATGATATTGGCTGATTTGTTTTCAATTCCCTTCGTAATAATTCCCAGCATGGCGTTGGCCTTTTTAATTGCAAACGCACACTGTCTTGGCATTTTCAGTGAGTTATCTACCACGACCCCAAGATATCTCTCTTGGTCAGTCTCTGCCAGATATCTCTCTTGGTCAGTCTCCACCCCATCAACTTGTATTTGTAGCTGGGATTCTTGGCCCCAATGTGCATTACTTTGCACTTGGCCACATTGAACCGCATCTGCCATGTTGACGCCCACTCACCCAGCCTCAACAGATCCCTTTGGAGTTCCTCACAATCCTCTCTGGTTCTCACCACCCTGAACAATTTAGTGTCATCCGCAGACTTGGCCACTTCACTGCTCACTCCCAACTCTAAATCATTTATGAACAAGTTAAAGAGCATGGGACCCAGTACCGAGCCCTGCGGCACCCCACTACTTACCGTCCTCCACTGCGAAGACTGCCCATTTATACTCACTCTCTGCTTCCTATTACTCAGCCAGTTTTTGATCCACAAGAGGACCTGTCCTTTTACTCCATGACTCTCAAGCTTTCTAAGGAGCCTTTGATGAGGAACTTTATCAAAAGCTTTCTGGAAGTCAAGGTAAACAACATCTATCGGGTCTCCTTTGTCCACATGTTTGTTCACCCCCTCAAAGAAATGTAGCAGGTTAGTGAGGCATGATCTTCCCCTACAGAACCCATGCTGAGTCTTCCTCAATAACTCGTGTTCATCAATGTGCCTACTCATTCTTTCCTTGATAATGGTTTCTACCAACTTTCCCGGTATTGAAGTCAGACTGACTGGCCTGTAATTTCCCGGGTCTCCTCTGGAACCCTTTTTAAAGATGGGGGTGACATTTGCTACCTTCCAGTCCTCAGGAACGGAGGCAGAGTTCAATGAAAGATTACAGATTTTTGTTAGAAGATCCACAAGTTCAACTTTGAGTTCTTTCAGAACTCTCGGATGTATGCCATCCGGACCCGGTGACTTATTAGTTTTTAATTTGTCTATCAGTTGTAGGACCTCCTCTTTTGTCACCTCAATTTGACTCAGGTCTTTCAACACCCCTTCCAAAATTAGTGGTTCTGGGGCGGGCAAAAAGTTCTCGTCTTCCACAGTGAAGACGGAGGCAAAAAATTCATCTAGCTTCTCAGCCATTTTCCTATCCTCCTTCAGTAATCCTTTTACCCCATGGTCATTTCCATCTCTGTGCCAAAAGGATTCTAGCTGCAGTGTTGAAGTGTGCCAGCATATGTCTCATTTCTTTAGAATAATCCTTTGGAAATATATTTAATAAAAAAAGTTCTGGTTTAAAATGTATCTGGGTTTTCATGATCTTCTGTAACATTTCGTGTACCATTTTCCAATAGCCTTTCACCATTTCACACGTCCACCACATATGGTAAAATGCACCAATTTGTTTGGTGCACTTCCAACATTTATTGGACATGTTAGAATAAATCTTGCACAATTTCTGTGGAGTCAAGTACCAGCTATAAAACATTTTATAGAGGTTTTCTTTAAAAGTCACCCACCTGGTTAGTTTAACATTAAGTTTCCACAGTCTTTCCCACTGTTCTAATGTAATGTTATAACCAAAGTTTTCCCCCCATTGGACCACACAATCCTTTACAACTTCATCTTGTGTCTTCATTTGGAGTAGATATGCATACAGTTTAGAAATTAACTTTTCTTGTGGTCCCAAAAGGATTTTATCAAATAAGTATTGTTTACTAGTTAAGCCTATCGCCTTGTCTTTGACATATCTAGATTCAACTTGCATTCTCATCCACCAGTTCATTTTAATATCCATACTTTCTAGTTCTTCTATAGTTTTCAGTTGATTTTCTTTTCCCAACAAATCCTCATACCTGTAATTCTGGTTTGCTTTTAAAAGATTTGGGTGAGTAAATGCTTCTACTGGCGAGACCCATCTTGGAACTTTTGAGTAAATTTTAGGTTTCAACTATGCCCAGGTATGGTTTAGAGATTTCCTAAACCAATGATCCTTGAAATAAGAGTGGCCTTCAAGTATTTGATACCACAAATAAGCGTGCCAACCCATAGTCAAGTCATGTCCTTCTAATAACAATTGTCTCTTATCTTTCAACAGCAACCAATCTCTTATCCACACCAATACAGATGCTTTGTAGTACAATTGCCAGTCTGGGAAACCCATACCTGCTCTTAATTTGGAATCCTGTAAAGTCTTTAATTTAATTCTAGCTTTTTTGCCTTGCCACACATATTTAACGACCATCTTATTTAACTCTTGAAAAAATCCACTGTTTAGAAATATTGGAATAGTTTGAAAGAGAAATAAAAGTCTTGGTAAGACTTTCATTTTTGTCAGGGCAATTCTTCCCATTAAGGATAAGTTCAGATCATGCCATTTTTCCAGGTCTTTTCGAATTTCTTTGAGAAGTTTATCATAATTGTCTGCTTTTAAATTGCTGCATCTATTTGAGATCACCACACCTAAATATTTAATTCTTTTTTCATAAAGAAATCCTGATTTTTGCTGAAAAGCCTGAATTTGTTCTGCTGTCATGTTTTTGGTCAGAAATTTTGTTTTATAATAGTTAATCTTTAGTCCTGCCCAGCAACCAAATTGTTTAATGTTGTTTATAAGACATTCTATAGAGCCCATCGGTTGTTCTAGTATAAAAACTAAGTCGTCAGCAAAGGCTCTAAGTTTGTATTGTTCATTTTTTATCACAGCTCCTTTTATGCTTGTATCATCTCTTATTTGATTGTTCAATATCTCTAGTGATAAAATGAAAAGTAAAGGTGACAGTGGGCAACCTTGTCTTGTACCTTTTTGTATGTTAATTGTTTCTGTTAATTCGCCATTCACTGTCATCCTAGCCTTTTGTAGGAAGTATATTGCTTCTACTGTTCTCAAAAAATTTTCCCCACATTCCATACTTTTCAATTGCTGTAACATGAACTGCCAGTGAAGATTGTCGAATGCCTTCTCAGCATCTAGACAAATTAAAGCCAGTTGTTTCTCTGGATGGGCTTCATAATATTCTAAAATGTCACAGATAATAATAATAATAATATAATAACTTTTTATTTATATCCCGCCCTCCCCGCCAAGGCAGGCTCAGAACGGCTCTGTTCTGACATTGTCTCTCAGGTAACTTTGAGGCAAAAACCCTGCTTGGTCATAGTGTATTGTAGATTGCAAAACTTTCTTCAGATGTTGTGCCAGTATTGCAGCAAAAATTTTATAATCCACATTTAAAAGAGAAATTGGGCGATAATTTTTAATATCTTTCAGATCATTATTTTCTTTTCGGAATCAGAGATATCGTAGCTTCTTGCCATGAGTTTGAAATTTGACCTTTTTCATGTATCTTTTCAATGAGGTGTTTAAATGGTAAAAGTAAGGATTCTTCATATGCTTTATAAAACTCTGCTGGTAAACCATCTAGTCCTGGTGACTTGCCGTTCTTTTGGGCAGTTAATGCCTCTCCAAGCTCCCTTATTGTTGTAGATTCATTCAGAATTTTTTGTTGTTCTTCTATAAACTTGTTAAGGTTATTTTGTTTAAGGTATTCCTCTAGGTTTATTTTATCAACTTGCTTGTCTTCATATAATTTTTTGTAAAATTGTTCTACAATTTGTCATATTTCTAGTTTTTGGGAATTCTCTCTGTTATTCTCATCTCTCAATGTTGTAATTATTCTTTTAGCCTTCTCTTTTCTCATCCTATAGGCCAACCATCTTCCAGGTTTGTTAGTGTGCTCAAAAAAGTTTTGTTTAGCATATCTTAATTTAATCTCCACCTCTTCCATAAGAATTAAATCATTTTGTGCTGCATTTCTCTCACCTTTTTTTGAAATTCATACTTTGTTAGGTGCTGTTTAAGATTCTTCTCAGCTTCTCCCATTTGTGACATTAAATGTTGATGACTTTCAGCTCTTTCTTTCTTCTTTTTAATACAGTATCTAATTGCAAGGCTTTTGCTGTGTCCCACACTATTTGCATCTTTACATCTTGTGTTGTATTTTCTTTGTTTTCCTTCTTTATATTTTCCAAAAAATTCTGGGCTTCAAAAATGGAGTTGATCCTATATCTATTCTCCTGGTAGGTGAAGAGAAGGCCTTCTGGCATCAGCCACATGTAGGGTATCTCTCTTCCTTTTAGAAATTCTGTTAACTCTTGATATTCTCTCCTTTTTTGTCTCACTGGCCAAGGAACCTCTGTTAAAATTTTTACCGTATTTCCAGCTATCACCATAGGTCTGTCTCTTGCTTGTTGCAGAATATCATCTTTAATCTTTTTTCTTGCCAGCCTCAAGTGAACTTCACTAAGAAGTTTGTTCCATCTTGTGTAGTTCGATGGCACCCTTCTGACTTGGTCAAACTCATCCTCCATCTGTTGGGGAGTCACCTGCAGAATTTCAGCCAAGGCTTCACTTACTATTTTCTGTAAATCTTTATTTTTCTCTTCTGGTATGTTTTGAAACCTCAACATGCAGGCCACTTTGTCTACTTCCAGCTGCAGAAGTCTAGAATTTTGTAGGGTCTGTTCGTTTCCCAACAGATCCACTTTTTGAATGTTCTCTGATACCTGACCCTCTAATGCTTTTAAGGCCTTATTGGTTTCCACTGTCTGTCTACTATTTTCTTTGAGCTCTTGTTTAATCTCTGTCATTTGTTCATCAATCTTGTCTATTTTGTTTGCCATCTGTGTTATAGTAGTCATTAAGGTAGTTTGCCAATCTTTCAGGTTACCTTGGATTGGTGTAAATTTCCATGGACCTGGTTGCCCACCAGGTGAATAAGATTGTTTCCCTTCTTTAATTTCCTTTTTCTTGGCCTGTTCCTTGGGAATGGCCCCTGTTTTACTATCCATTGCCCCCCCAGGCGGAATAACGAGACAGACAACGGATTGGATTAAAGGGCCACTTTATTAAACTTAACGGCAAGGGCAAAACATGGGGACAGGTCAAGCCAGGGGTCAACCAGACCACCTCCTTGACCTGAAACTGGGCGAGCCCCCAAAGCCCCGGGTATGAGCCAACCAACGGCTCAGACCCGGCCGGCCCGGCAACATGATCACCGCTCACCTGAGCTCCGCCATCCCCACAGCCGTGTAGCCTGGGATGCGGACACTCTCCGTGTGCCGGGATCAACAGACTCCCTGGAGCCAACCTTGGGCCGTACAGCTTAACAGTCCCCCAGGGAAGCCATGCGCCAAAATGGCGCGATGCAACGGGAGCTCACCAATCCCCAAAACATAATCCCAACCACAAACTGCCAGTGACCAACCTATATAATGGCACCACCATTCCAATTGCCAGCACCAAACATCGACAGTACAGGGTAGGCAAAAACACCCCCGAACAAGGCCAATCAGTCCGAGGGCAAAAAATTCCTACCCGGCCCCTGGAAACAGGCGACCAGCCTCTGCCTGTACTGCTTGACGGGCGGGCGGGCCAAGAGCGGATTTCTAACTGCGTTTGAGGGGGTGGGAGCAGCCTTTTAAGGCCGCTCCTCGCCCCCTCCCCTCTGGGATGGACCCATATGCCTCGCATCCGCGCGGGGAGGCAATGGGCGGCCCCCAGCCTCAGCTGTCGATGGACCGCTCGGCTGGGAAGGGGCTGAATTGCCCCCCCCCCAGGCGGAATAACGAGACAGACACCGGATTGGATTAAAGGGCCACTTTATTAAACTTAATGGCAAGGGCAAAACATGGGGACAGGTCAAGCCAGGGGTCAACCAGACCACCTCCTTGACCTGAAACTGGGCGAGCCCCCAAAGCCCCGGGTATGAGCCAACCAACGGCTCAGACCCGGCCGGCCCGGCAACATGATCACTGCTCACCTGAGCTCCACCATCCCCACAGCCGTGCAGCCTGGGATGCGGACACTCTCTGCGTGCCGGGATCAACAGACTCCCTGGAGCCAACCTTGGGCCATACAGCTTAACGGTCACCCAGGGAAGCCATGCGCCAAAATGGCGCGATGCAACGGGAGCTCACCAATCCCCAAAACATAATCCCAAGCACAAACTGCCACAGACAGCGCCAAGCCTCTGCTTAGGCCGCTGTACCCCAAACTATAAAACCCGAAGAAGCCCTTGCCGCAAGTCGGCTAAAAATAGCTCGTTGCCCTTCTCTGACAGATGGACACCGTCCTCTCTGTACAATTCCGGCATGCTAGATAGGATAAGAGGATGCGGCACATAACCCCCGAGGCCAGCATAGAGGGCTTTGCGCAAGGCCCTATTGGCCTTTATCCTGGCGCGCTCCAAACCAGCTGGGTCCCAAGCTGTCCGCCAAACCCAGCGTGGCAGCATGGCCGACCACAAGATCAATACGCCCGGCCACCTATTGCTGATCAAAACCAAATCCGACTGGGCCTGAATAGAAAGAGCCTTCCCCTTCATCAGACCCAAATCGTTCTCCCCCAGATGTATTATCAAAATCTGTGGGGGAGTGCCTCCCAGGTCCCTGAACAACAGGGGCAGGAGCCCAGGCCACCTCATACCACGACGGCCCTGCCATGTAATTACAGCTCTGTCGCTCAGGCCCAGCTGCGAACCGATCGGTGTCCGTCGGGCATGGTGTGCCACCCAAAACACAATGCTGTGGCCGCATATAAGGATCCGCTTTCTCTCGCCTCCAGCCGCAGCACCTAAAAGAAAAAACTATTAGAACCGCAGAAACAGGAATGAAGAACAAAATAGCCACAAACAATTCCCACTGGTTATAGGGGTAAAAGGCCAGCCTAAGACCGCAAAGGCCGAATATAAGCTCGGTAAGCCCCAGACTTCCAGCACCCCACTCGGCGAATGTCCTCTCCCCCATAACCCAGCGCTGCGGCTGTGGAAGCCGCACCTATTCTGAAAGAATGGGTACCAAATTTGCGACCCCCGAGGCCCAAATGTTGCAAGGCTCGACACGTGATGGCCCAAAATTGGTACTTCGTCAAGGGGGCCTCATCAACATGGCAGAAAAAGGGGCCGTCAGATGATCCACGCCTTTCCATGTAATGCTTGATTGCAGCCACTGGGCACAACTCATGCTCCGCACAAGTTCCAACCGTCACTGTGCATCCATGCTGCTTCTGATCAGTCTTTAAACAGCGGACCCTGAACGCCACCCGGTCGCTAAATAAACTAACATCACGAAACTGCAGGGCCCTTGCAGAAACATCATTGCAGGAAAGCGTTACCATCTCTGATACTCTAAAGGCTCCAGAAAAGGCCGTCAATGCGGCAGCATGAAAGAGTGCCTCCTCATAAGATGACCCACAAACCAGGGCCCAAGAGGCATGAAGCCCACTTAGGATGGACGGTGAGATGGGTTGCCTACCATCGATCCGGGGTCCAGATTTACGAGACCAACCTTCTAGCATTTTTTGTATGCGAAAATCCTTAGTCGCATCGCCGTGCCCTCTGGCCTTACTTGTGAAAGCCAGTGCAGCCAGCTGGCCCCGAATAGATTTAACTGAAAGACCCCTGTGCTTTTGATGCACACAAAACTGTAACAACTGTTCAACAGGAATGGGCCACACCTCAGGTAGTCCTGCCCCCTTCCTGAAAACCAAAAACTGGCTAGCCGCCCGGTCATACGACCTTTGAGTGCTGGGCGCTATGGCAAGATGGATCGCCCGGCTCACTTCTTCCCTCTAATCTGCCATAATTCCACCGGGATGCGCTCGGGCAACAGGTCGGCCTCCGGGGCTAATTGGCGGAAACGGTCCATCTGTTGGCGAGACAGAGCATCCGCCACCCCGTTACAAGTGCCAGGAACGTGCTTAGCCAAAAACAAAATGTTCAGTTTTAAACAGCGTAACGTAAACGCCCTAACAAGCCGCATGACCGCGGGGACTTGGATGTCAGACTGTTAACAACATGAACAACGGCCATGTTGTCACACCAGAAGTGCACAGTGCAATTGGCCAAAGCCTCACCCCACAGAAAGACAGCAACGACAATCGGAAAAAACTCAAGGAACGTCAAATTCCAGCACAACTCGGACCCCAACTAATCTTGCGGCCATAGCTCGGCACACCAATGCCCCCGGAAAATAGACCCCAAAGCCGATGGAACCGGCGGCATCTGACACTATCTGTAACTCGGCCTCGAGCTGCATATCCGCCCGCCAAAAGGAAATGCCGTTGAAGTCCTTTAAGAATGTTTCCCAAACCGCAAGGTCCTCTTGCATTTCCCTCGTAACGCGAGTAAAATGGTGCGGCAAGTGAAGGTTGACCATTCCGTCACAGAATTGCCTCACGAAGGCCCTGCCCAGAGCCACAACCTTATAAGCGAAGTTCAAATGGCCCATCAGCTGCTGTAGTTCCAGTAAGGTGACCTTACGCTTAACTAACACCGATCGGACTCTCGTTAACAGACTTAAACCCTTGTCTTCAGGCAACCTTGAAAACTGATGCACCGTATCCAGCTCGATGCCCAAAAAGGTAAGAACCGTAGTTGGCCCTTCAGTTTTTTCAGTGGCCAACGGCACGCCCAATTCCTCGGTTAAATCCACGAAGGCCGTTAACAACGGAAGGCACTGCCCAGAACCCGCAGGGCCCACGAAAAGGAAATCATCTAAATAATGAGCTGTGTTCAGAATCCCCGTTCTAAAACTCAATGCCCATTCCAAGAAAATGCTAAAACGCTCGAATGCGGCACAGGAAACTGAACAACCCATAGGCAGTGCCCTGTCAACAAAATAACTCCCTTCAAAAGCAAAACCTAACAATTCAAAGTCCCCGGGGTGAATTAGGAGAAGGCGAAAAGCCGATTTTATATCGCACTTTGCCAACTCAGCACCCCTCCCACACTGCCAAACTATCTGCACTGCTCGGTCAAAAGAAGTATATTTCATCGAACAAAGCTCAGACAGGACTGCATCATTCACGGATCACCCCCTGGGATAAGACAGATGGTGGATTAACCGATATTCACCCGCCGCCTTCTTAGGCACAACTACCAAGGGGGATACCCTCAAGTTCGGTAGAGGGGGGGACTTAAACGGGCCTAGAACCCGGCCCTCAACACTCTTTTCTGATCTTCTCCCTCACGATGCGTTCAAAACCCTTAACGGAACGCAAATTAGCACAAAAGAACGGGGTCCGGGGACCTTGATAAGGAATTCTGAATCCAAATAGAAACCCCTCGAACAGGTAACGCGCTTCCTCAGGATGAGGGTAAACATCTAACAATTGCCTAAGAACCCTCAGCCGAATGGGGCTGGGACCCTTTACCAGGGTGCTGCCCAGGCCCACCGCCTGTTCGCTTATTTGGCCATCTCTGCTTGGACCTGGTACAGGCTGTGAAGGCATGAGGGCCTCCACAAATCGGGCACTCGTGCTTATACTTACAGGCCTTCCTGGCGCACGAGCCCTGGGAGGTGAACTCCCAGCAAAGCAGCCGTGGCTGAACCAACTGCCCCGCGGCTGCGCGGGTGCCCGTAAAAGTTGCTGTTGATGTCTTTTGAACCAGATGGCCACTATCAGATCACTCACCAGCATTTGGTTTCGCAGGCACCATAAGCTGCAGCCATAGCTGCTGGTTGATCTGATTCCACTGAAGACAAGGATTAACAGCCACCCGCATGCGGAACTGTTCATCATACTGGAGCCACGCCCCGCCAGCAAAGTCATTATATGCCTGGTATATAATGTCGTAGTACTGGAACAACGGTGCTGCCCTCCATGGCTGGGCCCTAGCAATAATGCTCGCATAAATAAGGAAACTGGGCAGCCAATTTGCCCATGTCCTATCAACTTTTCGACGCTTGAGCTTCTCTTTATCTTTCTCGTCAAGCTCATCCTTAGATTTTTTTCTCCAATTCCCTATAAAGAAGGCTAAATACGTCTATGTATTCACCTTTAAGAATTTTTTCCCTAGTGGCAGCCGTAAAATGGTCGCCCAAGGGCATGGCAGGGTCACCAAAAGGTAAAGCATGAAACTCCAATGAGCCGTAAGGGACAGGATGATGCGATGGGAACCCCCAGATCGCGCCCTGCTGCCTGGCCCATGGTAAAGACATGGACGGGGCTTGCTGCCACCCCCATGGTAAAACACCAGTCGCAGGTCCCGGGCCACCAATCCCTAGGCTGCCCTCAGAACCACTGCTCCCTGGGACAAAACTCCAAGGTGACCAAACACTCTCCGATACGGGAGACGAAGAGGAAGAACCTGACTGTGGCAGGAAACCAAGGGCTACCTGCCGCCCCATAAGTGGCAATGCGCCCAAATAGTTGGCCCCTGCCGCCTGAGCTCCACCTCCAGGCCTGGAACCCGACACTACATTGGGCCCCCAGGGGCCCCATGGCCATGCCAAGCTTTGCTGTAGGGCAGGTAACTTACCATCGCCAAGCGGTGGCACCACCACAACCGCATCGGGCTCCTCCCTCTGCTCGTCATCTTGCGGCACTCCTTCCTTCGCCCCGCTACTGGTTCCTTCTGCTTCCTGTAACATAGAAAGACGGGCCAGCACCTCCTTCTGAAAGGAGATGGTAGCTGCCCTACCTGACCCTAAGAGGCCGGTGGCCCTCCTAGAAGGGCCCGGCAAACCTCTCGCATCCTCCAAGGCTGCCAATTGTTCCATGATGGCTTGCCTGGTCTGGGCCTCGTTGCTATCTTCTGCAGGGGGCAGCTCAGGGGGTGGTCGTTTGGCAGGGCGCTTTGCAGGCTGCTTCCCCTTTTTATTGCCCTGACCCTTCTTAGGTCCCATGGCTGTTCTATCTGTTATTTTATTATTTATTTATTTATTTTTTACACAGCACAACCAACCCACACTGGGCCCAAGGCAAGTATGTGTATGAGGGAGGGGAGTAGCCCTCTCCCCGCCCCGAAAGCACAACACTGACCACCAACCAATTGGAGGCCCCTATCTCCCGATCACGACCACCCCAACAAGGCCAGCCGGCCTACCCACTGTATGGCCTAAAAGGCCTAAGCACCAGAAGTGAGTGGGGGGTATGTGAGTTCTAGCACCGAGAAGGAAGGGTAGGGAGGGGAAGTCCTACAAATGCCCCAAGCCGCCTCCCCGACGCACAGGCGCTGCCCTTCAGGAGCGTCTCCCACAGTCCGTGGCCCCTCCCAAGGGCCTGATGGCCCACACGCAAAAACTTGGCCTAATAAGGCCAGAAGAAACACCGGAGGGGGAGGAGAAAGAGACTGCGCAACCACCAAAAAGCGGCCCGAAAGGCCTCATGCCGCAGCTGGAGCTGCCGCCGAAAGAGCTCCTCCGCCCAGGAAAAACACTGCCCGCGTCACTGACAGACGCCTGGGCAGCCGCCGGAGCCGTCCATGCCGCAACAGAAGCCCGACGCTGGATCCAACACCGCTCTCCCAAGGCACCAGCCAAACGGTAGGTGACTGCTCGGCCGAGAGCGGATTTCTAACTGCGTTTGAGGGGGCGGGAGCGGCCTTTTAAGGCCGCTCCTTGCCCCCTCCCCTCTGGGACGGACCCATATGCCTCGCATCCATGCGGGGAGGCAATAGGCGGCCCCCAGCCTCAGCAGTCGATGGACTGCTCGGCTGGGAAGGGGCCGAATTGCTATTAGTGTAGAGGCACTCCAGATCAGCAATTTAAAAAAAAAGTCTCTGACTATTTATTTTAGGTTTCTGTGTTCTGCTTTTGGGAAAGAAATAATCTTCTCCAAATATATCTCTTGCTGCCAAATACTTCTAAGAGAAAAATACCCAGGTTGCTAGCTTCTCTCAGCGGTTTGTAATAGTCAAAATAGCACTGAAACTGTTAACAAACACAACGTTCAGTCCAGTAGATATTCAGTAGACAAAACAACAGACCACAGCTCACTGTCCAAGAATTTTCATCCACATTGGTTCAAAAACAAGCCAGCTCATCACATCGGTTTTCGAATATCTTCTATGCTGTACAATAGGCAGGTGTAAATTTATAACCCAGGGTTGAATACCCTATTTATAATCCCAAAAATTAATTGCAAGCCAATGATCCGAACTAAAAAAAATGATAATCCCAACAAGCAAACAAGGAAAAAAGGAAAACACCAGCAGAACCAAAAAAGGAACAAAAAAAAAAAAAACCCCAAAAGTAATCCAACCAGTATGATGAATGCAAAAAAAGAGAAAAAGCACCCCACAGATAAAAATTAATCCACAGATAAAAATAAACCAAACACCAGTAAACCAAGAGCAAAAGAAAAAAATAGGGAAGAACTCACAGATCTATATTCAAAAGGGAAAAATTAAAACTTTAGAATCCACAGACAGAAATAAGAATAAAAATAAAAATAAAAATAAAACATCTTAAAACTCCAAAAGCTGAAGTATCTTATCAGATAGCCACCAACTTGCAAGCATAATTAGCACCTCAAAACTTCTGCTTCTGTTGCAAGGAAACATCTTCCAGTCAAGCCTCTTAGCGTTCATAGGCACCTATCAATGGGAAAGTTTCTCCAAAATCAACACTTTTTTCCTTCCATCAAATACAAAAAGTCAATTGGGTTTAGACACCAAGTCCAGTAAATAATACAAATTAGTGTAGACTCTTGCAGATAATTTCAATATTCAACAAAGGCAGAGTCTTTTAGAAGCCTTGAAGGAGAAAGGGGGAGAGTTCCCCCCCACACCTTTCTCAGTCTATTGCTTCACTCACAGTCTGCCACTTCTTTGTTCCTGCATCTCTGACATCTCTAAGAAACATCCAAAGGAAAAAAAAAGTACACTAGTGGAAACTTACAAGGGTAGAAAGGTCCAAGTTGTTTAAGTTGATTGAAGATCAGAATGCAGAGTGTTGAAAAGAGAAAGATGCACCAGTAGCTGACTTTTGGCCATTTAAAAATGGCGATTGAGACGCTGAGGCTCGGGGAGAGTCAGATCAGGAAGCAGCTGTCTCTTCTGGCCTTCCTGATCGACCACTTCGATCCCCCTGCCTTCTAAGACCCTCCCTGAGTCTTGGAGTTGAGTCAGCCTTCGTGGCCGTCCCCTCAACACCCCAATTTCAGAGTGGCTCAGGATGCGACAATCGGAGCCGCTGTCAACAGCAAGCCGCCAAAACGGAAACCTCCATTTAACAATTTAATATGGCCTTTCTTATTGAATGTTTTCCAAAATATGGGCTATGGTCCTGCATTTTGGAGTAGGATGTGTGGAAAATACTTGAACCAATAAGCTAAGATTTACATTAATTGGAAACTAATAGAAGCAATTTTGACTGAAAAAGAACATGTCTGGAATGTCCTTTATCCCCTTTATTATTTAAACTAGCAATAGAGATTTTAGCTATAAGGATTAGACAAAACAACAGAATGAAGGAAATAAAAGTGGATGATGCAGAGTTCAAAACAAAAAATGATTCAGATGAAATGGTTCTAACAGTCTCAAATCCCCAGAAATTGTTGCAATATGTAATTGAACGTATTGATGAATTTGGATCCCTATTTAGGCTATAAAATTAACAGGGGGGAAACCCCCCAAAATGATAATGAAATTTTAAAATAACAGTCCCAAGATTATAATCCTAAAATTATAAAGAGCACAAATTGTTTAACAGCCACTGAACCTATTAAATATTTGGAAATAACTGACTGGGTAAACTTTAATCTTTTTTAAAAATAACCATCAGGAAATTTGGAAATCAATTCAAGGAGATTTATTAAGATGGAAAAAGCAAAAAAACCCCTCACAGCTGGGAAGAATCTCCACAATTAAAATCTGCTGCTAAAACTAAACCTTTTGTTCCACATTTTACCCACATACATAGAAGAATGATTTTTGAAAGAGTGGAAAAGACAGATAAATACATTTATTGGTAACAGCAAAAAAACAATAATAAGCTTCAAAATATTACAAGATGCGAAAAAGAGAGAAGGTTTAGGAGTCCCAAATATAAAATTATATCACCAAGCAGCAGGTCTGATTTGGATTGTGGACTTGATTAAAAATGGAGGACAAAAAATAGGAAAATTAGAATAAGCAGATTTTGATGAAGGTCTACACAATTACTTATGGTTTAAGAAATCAACTAAAAAGATCCTACCACAAGAAAGAAGTTACATAACAGGACTTTTGAGGATATGGTTTGCACATTGGAATTTATTGAGCCCCTCAAACCCTTTGCTTATGTCCCCAATAGAAGTTCATTATGATAAGAATATGAAAAATAAAAATGATTTTTAAACACATGGCATGATGATAAACACTTAGGAAAATCAAGTCTTGGCAAGGTATTAAAGATGAAGGAGTAAACCTTCAATGTCTGATAACATTATTATTTATTTCCAAGGCTAAAGGAGATCATGGCTACTGAAGGTAGAGTTCTAAGAAATGCGGCTGAATTTGAGCAGCTGATTATAAAACAAAAAGAGCATTTACTATGATGAATATATAAAATTTTACTCCAGCTAGAAATGAATGATGATCAAGTGAAAAAAATGTAAGATTAAGTGGATACAAAAACCTTAAAGAACAGATATCTATGGAACAATGGGAATGACTATGGGGAAAAGATATCAAATTTACTGTCAGCCAGACACTAAGAGAAAATTGGTACAAAATGTTTTTCAGATGGTATATAACTCCAAAGAACAGTGAGAAAGCACATAAAAGCTACAAATAAAAATGCTAGAAATATCAAGACATATGTGGTGGATTTGTAAAAAAAAGCAAAAAAGATATTGGAAAGAAATACACCAAAAATGCAGAATATATTAAAATTTAAATTCCCAATAGAAGCCAAGCACATGGTTTTCTGAGTAACAAATTACCAAAATTTTCAGAAGAGCCATTCAAATATGTGGTGGCAGTGGCTAGAACTGTTTACACAGCAAAATGGAAACTAGACATCTCTTCTCAGTTAGAGGAAAGGGAAAATAAACTTGTCAAAAGGTTTCCAAATATACAGCTGTGACTACCCAGGTGTCAAATTGGTAATTGCCTGCTGATACAACTTACATAAAATGATATTAACACAAACATATATACAAAATGGATGAAAGTAAGTTTCTTGACAGAGGCAGAGCTGGCCAAAGAGAACTCCAGCCCCTCCTCCAAGCCCAAATGCCTGGATGTGGCACTGCCACCAACGGATGCCTCCTCCTACTTCTGAGGAGGCAAAGGCCAAAGGGGCCATTGGCTGGGGAGTTGAATTACAGTGTAAAAGTATATTATATGTCTCATATAGAGAACCCATTTATAGTCCATTTATAAAAGACTATGGCAACCAGCCAACCTTTTCCTACACTAGACTGTGCAGCATTCCTTGGCTACCTGCCATAAGCTTTACTTACTCGACACTCTTTTGGGCAGGCACACAACAAAGGTAGACATTACTGCTTCTCACTGTCCATTTTGTTGTCCTTTTTATACCTTCCTGGTATCAGGTCCTGTGATGATGTTCATGATATGTTGTGGTGTGGTTCCTAGACAGAATATATCCTAATTGGCTGTTGACTAGCTAACTGGTCCAGGATGGCCTTTGGACTTACACCCTGCTTCTGGGCTGCCCACCTCCTGCCAATCCACTCTGTCATTTAGCTAAGTGACACAGCACTTGGGGTCTGCCTAACCAGGGGTCTGCCTAACCAGGAATTATCTCAAGGGTCTTGGGGTGGCACTACTTCACTGTCACCTGCCATGCCAATTATGCCTCACATGAGGCATGTCATACACATCAATGTTTATGGCTGTGTTACCCTTCAGTGATTTGGCATTGCCATTTGGAGATCATCTTTTGCCAGCTACACAGGAAAAATTATAAAAGGTGAGTACATAGACATCTTTACCCTTCTTTACCATGGATTGGAGAAGAAGGATAAAGATGATATGGATAAGAACATAAGAACATAAGAGAAGCCATGTTAGATCAGGCCAATGGCCCATCCAGTCCAACATTCTGTGTCACACAGCGGCCAAATATATATATATATATATACACACACACACACACACTGTGGCTAATAGCCACTGATGGACCTCTGCTCCATATTTTTATCTAACCCCTTCTTGAAGGTGGCTATGCTTGTGGACGCCACCACCTCCTGTGGCAGTGAATTCCACATGTTAATCACCCTTTGGGTGAAAAAGTACTTCCTTTTATCCGTTTTAACCTGTCTGCTCAGCAATTTCATCGAATGCCCACGAGTTCTTGTATTGTGAGAAAGGGAGAAAAGTACTTCTTTCTCTACTTTCTCCATCCCATGCATTATCTTGTAAACTTCTATCATGTCACCCCTCAGTCGACGTTTCTCCAAGCTAAAGAGCCCTAAGCGTTTCAACCTTTCTTCATAGGGAAGGTGTTCCAGCCCTTTAATCATTTTAGTTGCCCTTTTCTGAACTTTCTCCAATGCTATAATATCCTTTTTGAGGTGCGGCGACCAGAACTGCACACAGTACTCCAAATGAGACCGCACCATCGATTTATACAGAGGCATTATGATACTGGCTGATTTGTTTTCAATTCCCTTCCTAATAATTCCCAGCATGGCGTTGGCCTTTTTTATTGCAAACGCACACTGTCTTGACATTATCAGTGAATTATCTACCATGACCCCAAGATCTCTCTCTTGGTCTGTCTCTGCCAGTTCACACCCCATCAACTTGTATTTGTAGCTGGGATTCTTGGCCCCAATGTGCATTACTTTGCACTTGGCCACATTGAACCGCATCTGCCACGTTGACCCCCACTCACCCAGCCTCAACAGATCCCTTTGGAGTTCCTCACAATCCTCTCTGGTTCTCACCACCCTGAACAATTTAGTGTCATCCGCAAATTTGGCCACTTCACTGCTCACTCCCAACTCTAAATCATTTATGAACAAGTTAAAGAGGATGGGACCCAGTACCGATGACAAGGAGAAGCTGAAAAAGATGAAAGTGGATAGGACTTGGGCCAATTGGGTGCCTGGCTTTATAATTTATGCAGAAGTGATTTTGCAGGTGCAGCCCTTGAGGGAAGCATCTTTATGGCAGTATTTTGACATGATCTACAAAGGTTATATGGGTTTTAATGGTCTCAAATGGTTACAATATGATGATGAATTCAGAACATGGGCAGCCATGAACCCTTCCCTTCAATGGGATCAGATACATCCACAGCTCTGGCTGCAAGTTATGTCACCAGCACAGCTTAATTTAGGTGATAGATCACACAGCGGCCACCTGGTTCATCACATTTCTGCTGTAGCTACTTCCCACAGTTCTATGGAGCAGGTGGTTCAACCCCACCAGCTCTGTTGGGAATTTTGGTTGCGGGGGTGTGTGCAACAGAAAGGCTTGCCAATATCAGCATGAATGCCCTTTGTGTGGAGGATTGCACTCTTTCTTGGCATGCTTTAGAACCAAGCAAAGGAAAGGACAGAAAAAGGGAGATGGTGGGGGTCCCATCCAGTGCTCTGGTAAAGGAACCAATCACATAAAACTGAGAGTGCTTGAGGCCTGGTTATAGCAATACCCATGGCAAGCAGATAGTCAGTATTTGTTACAGAGTTTTAAGTTTGGCTTTAGAATCCCATCTCAGGGACCTAAGACACCTTTCATGGCACACAATTTACATTCTGTACTGGGCATGGAACATATAGTTTGAGCAAAAATAGAAAAGGAAAAAGCTGAAGGCAAGGCTTTGGGTCCTTTTGTTACTCCTCCAGTTCCCAATTTGCATGTTTCACCTTTGGTATTGCCTGATCCATCACCTTCACTATCCCAGGGGTGAGTCAATGAATGAAAGGGCTGGAACACTTTCCCTATGAAGAAAGGTTGAAATGCTTGGGACTCTTTAGCTTGGAGAAACATCGACTGCGGGGTGACATGATAGAGGTTTACAAGATAATGCATGGGATGGAGAAAGTAGAGAAAGAAGTACTTTTCTCCCTTTCTCACAATACAAGAACTTGTGGGCATTCGATGAAATTGCTGAGCAGACAGGCTAAAACGGATAAAAGGAAGTACTTCTTCACCCAAAGGGTGATTAACATGTGGAATTCACTGCCACAGGAGGTGGTGGCGGCCACAAGCATAGCCACCTTCAAGAGGGTTTTAGATAAAAATATGGAGCAGAGGTCCATCAGTGGCTATTAGCCACAGTGTGTGTGTATATATAATTTTTTTTGCCACTGTGTGACACAGAGTGTTGGACTGGATGGGCCATTGGCCTGATCCAACATGGCTTCTCTTATGTTCTTATGTTATGTTCTTAATGATGCTATCCCAGACCATTTGTATTTTGTAAAGTGCATGCCATTTGACCAGGCAATGTGGGTGGTTCATTGTTATGGAATGGGTAATGTATTCTTAGAGGATTACTTGTTCTAGATTTCTTGTTAAACTTCCCACTTTATAAAAGCACAGTCTTGAGAATGTCCTCTACTTTGTTCCTTTGTTACAGACTTAAGATCTCTCCACTAGACCACTCCCCCTGACAAGATGGTTATTATTTCCTCTTTAAGATAAATAACCTAGACCTTTGGCTTGTTTAGGGCCTTTCACTTCCATCTCTAAACCGTGTGCAAATCCATATCTCCCAGACTGACAATCTTTTCATACTGGACTTTAAACTTAGACTAAGTTTCTCTCAAGATGTGCTTCTTCGGTTTACGCACAGAGAGAAACTGTTTAACATTTTGGAACAGACTCCTCCAGAGCCTCTCCAATATTCAAAGCCACACCACACTAGCTCTGAAACAGACTCTGCTTTTTTGGGGACTTTTCTCACACCAGAGAATCTCTCTAAAGCAACCACTTTCTTCTTTATTCACTCTCCAACCCTCCATAAGAACATAAGAGAAGCCATGTTAGATCAGGCCAATGGCCCATCCAGTCCAACATTCTGTGTCACACAGCAGCCAAATATATATATACACACACACACACATACACACTGTGGCTAATAGCCACTGATGGACCTCTGCTCCATATTTTTATCTAACCCCCTCTTGAAGGTGGCCATGCTTGTGGCCGCCACCACCTCCTGTGGCAGTGAATTCCACTGCTTCTCCAGCTGCCTAACAGAACCCCTTTCTCAACAGTTAGCTGCAGTTCCCCAATCAGAGTGCATTCCATTAGCTGACACTCATTTGCAGTTCCATTAGCTGTCACTCATATACACTACCTCTAAGCATGCATATGCCTGTTGTCCATCACAATTCAGGTCAGTGTGCTTGTCTATTGGCTGGTTTTCTTGAACAGGCTGAGGAGATGGGTGTCCCCTTGGCACATGAGAAAACAGAGGGTCCTGTTCCAGTGCTGACCTTTCTAGAGGTAGAGTTAGATACAGTTGCTCAAGCTTCACATTTACCTAGAGATAAACTAGAGGATTTGCATAGCTGTGTTACAGAATTGACTGGGAAGAAAAAGGCCACCCTTTGGGAGTTTCAGCAACTGGTTTGTCACCTCAACTTTGCTTGCAAGTTTGTGGTGCCTGGCTGGGCCTTTTTACAAAGGCTTTGCAATGCCATGAGTGGTAATTTGGACCCCTCACCATTGGATCCAAATTACCACTGGTGTGAAAGCCAATTTGAGAATTTGGCTGGAATTTTTAAATCCTTTCAATGGAATCTCCTTTTGGAGAGAGGATTTGACACTTGAGGCCAAACTTCAGATCAAATTTAATGCTGTGGGATCTTTGGGGTTTGGAGTCCCCATGGGTACTGGTGTGTTGAGGAATGGCTTAGGATTGGATAGCTGCAGGTTTGAATAGAGATGTTACATTTTTGGATTTTTTTCCAATCTTGTGGCAGTTTGACTGTGGGGGGATGCATTGGACAATCATTCAATCAATTTTTGGTGTGACAACTTGGTTCAGGTCATCAGTTCCCTCACATCTACATCTCCTTGAGTCATGTCTTTGGTACATGTCTTTACTCTTCATTGCCTGCATCTTAACATTCATTTTTTTGCCAGACATGCATCAGGGGTTGACAATGGGGTGACTGACGCTCTCTTTCACAAACAGATGGAGAGATTTCATCAGTTGGCCCCAGAAGCCAATGTGCAAGCGATTCAAATGTCCCCCAAGCTCTGGCTGGTTGGAAGGCTGAAGTCCAAAGAGCAAGAGGCCTTGCCATTGCCCCAAGCATGAAGATGACATATAACTGTGTGGTCCACCAGTTTCAGAGGTTTAGACAGGAGGTTGGGTACCATAAGTCATGGATTTCCATAGAGCACCTTTTACATTTTGTGTAGTTTCAAAAGGTAAGGGTTTGACTGTTAGCTCTGTTAGGGGGCAATTGTCTGCTGTGCTGCTTGATTGTGAACTTCAAAAATTTTGCCCTTTACAACCTCACTCCTCATCCCAAGCCTCTTTGAACATTTCACTCCAACACAACCAAATGGCTAGGTACCTCTATAATCTTGATGCCCCTTCTTACCACAGAACGTTTACACTGGCCTGATTAAATGCTTTCCCTTCTAATATATTATTGGGCAGATTTTAAAAAACCCTTCCTTTCATGAAAGGCTGTGTAATTTTGCTTTGAAATCCTTAGATTCGATCCAACGTATTATTTTGGATTGTCAACTATATACACTTTTTTATAAGAAATTTTTCTTGCCATTATTGTATTCTGTTTCCACTGCAAACAAAGATAGAATTATTCAATATCTCTTAAACGATGTTAATACTGAAATCTCAGCTTCAGTTTCTGGCTGAAATGGTCAAAACCAGATACAGGCTTTTAAAATGAGTTGTTTGTATTTTATTGTTCATGGTCATTTTTTAGCTGGCTGAAATTGTTATCATGTGTATTTTAATCCCATTATCCATTAAAGATGTCTGAACCTGGAAAAAAACCCTGCAGTGGCATATGTTAATATGGTTCGGGATCTTTCAAATGCCTCCAGAGACTTCCAGATGCATAAAATGGTAGCAGACTGGGCACATGAAGCTGGGGATACTCCTAACCCCTGGCAACCCATTTCTCCTTTGATCCTCTTGAGCCCTCAGGTTATTCAGAAGGAGGTTTGTTCATCTCAGTATGAGGCCTGTTTATTCCATGCAACTGCTTTGGTCATGTTATTTAGAGCTTTTTGTATAAGTGAGCTGGTGGTGCAGTCATGGAGTAACACTTTCCCTATGAAGAAAGGTTGAAACGCTTGGGACTCTTTAGCTTGGAGAAACATCGACTGCGGGGTGACATGATAGAGGTTTACAAGATAATGCATGGGATGGAGAAAGTAGAGAAAGAAGTACAACATGTGATTTGGATCCTTGCCCCTCTTGGCTGATTAAATCTTGCCAGAGGGAGCTCAGATGTCCTTTACGGGACATCATAAATAGATCCCTCATAGAGGGGCATTTCCCAACGCCTTTGAAAGAGGCGTTGGTTCGCCCTCTCCTAAAAAAATGTACAGCAGACCCGGCCGAATTGGCGAATTACCGTCCGGTGTCTAATTTACCATTTTTAGGTAAAATCATTGAGAGGGCAGTGGCGTTGCAGCTACAGAGGTTCCTAGATGACGCTTCCGTTCTTGACCCGTGCCAGTCTAGGTTCTGACCGGGCCATGGGACGGAGACGGTGCTGGTCGCCTTGGTGGATGACCTTCAGCGGCATCTGGATCGGGGCGGCGCTGCGGTACTGATGCTATTAGACCTGTCGGCGGCATTTGACACAGTCGACCATCAGTTGCTAAAGCGCCGCCTCGCCGACATAGGGGTTGGGGGGTTGGCCTTGCAATGGCTTTCCTCCTTCCTCTCCGATCGGGGACAAAGGGTGGCTATTGGGGGTGAGCGATCCCAGAGGCACACACTTGATTGTGGGGTGCCTCAGGGAGCAGTTCTCTCCCCAATGCTGTTTAACATTTATATGCGCCCCCTTGCCCAGATTGCCCGGAGGTATGGGCTGGGTTGCCATCAATACGCAGAAGACACCCAGCTCTATCTACTAATGGATGGCCAGCCTGGCTCCGCCCCAGGGAACCTAGATCGGGCTTTGCAGGCTGTAGCAACGTGGCTCAGATTGAGTGGGCTGAAGTTGAATCCAGTGAAGACAGAGGTCCTTTGTGTGGGCTGCAGCGCCCGGGGAGGGGAAATAGCTCTCCCAACTTTCAACGGCGCACCATTGAAACCAGCGCGCCAGGTAAAGAGTTTGGGTGTTTTACTGGAGCCTTCATTATCAATGGAGGCCCAGATAGCAGCCACTGCCAAGTCAGCATTCTTCCATCTGAAGCGGGCAAGGCAGTTGGCCCCCTTCCTGGAACGTCGCGACCTCGCAACAGTGATCCATGCAACGGTCACCTCAAGATTGGACTACTGTAATGCCCTCTACTTGGGGCTACCTCTGTGCCGGACCCGGAAGTTGCAGCTGTTGCAGAACGCATCGGCCAGGCTACTATTGGGGCTCTCGAAATGGGAGCACATACGGCCGGGGCTGCACGGACTGCACTGGCTGCCAATTACCTACCGAGTCCAGTACAAAGTGTTGGTTATTACCTTTAAAACCCTATATGGCCGAGGACCAGCCTACCTAAGGGACCGTCTCTCCCCATATGAACCCCAGAGGGCACTGAGGTCAGTAGGTAAAAATAAAATGACCATCCCTGGGCCGAGAGAGGTCAAACTCCAAAACACCAGAGCACGGGCCTTTTCAGTTGCGGCTCCTGCACTGTGGAACCAGCTCCCAGAGGAAGTGCGGGCCCTGCGGAGCCTTGACCAGTTCCTCAGGGCCTGCAAGACCGCCCTTTTTAGACAAGCTTATAATGATATCGACTGCTGAGCTGCTAGGAACAAAGAACCACCATCTATAATATTATCTAAACTGGCAGAACCAGCGCCAGAACAGTTTTATTGCTGCCAGATGTAACTTAATGTAACTTAAACTATGTATTTTAACTTAACTAACTGGTTTTTATATGTTTAACTTTAATTGTTAAATTCAATGTTTTATCTATTTATGTTAATGTTGAATTGTTGTTAGCCGCCCTGAGCCGCCTAGGCGGGGAGGGCGGGATATAAATAAAATTTATTATTATTATTATTATTATTATTATTATTATTATTATTATTATTATTATTATTATTATTATTATTATTATTATTATTATTATTTTCTCCCTTTCTCACAATACAAGAACTCGTGGGCATTCGATGAAATTGCTGAGCAGACAGGTTAAAACGGATAAAAGGAAGTACTTCTTCACCCAAAGGGTGATTAACATGTGGAATTCACTGCCACAGGAGGTGGTGGCGGCCACAAGTATAGCCACCTTCAAGAGGGGTTTAGATAAAAATATGGAGCACAGGTCCATCAGTGGCTATTAGCCACAATGTGTGTGTATATATAAAATTATTTGCCACTGTGTGACACAGAGTGTTGGACTGGATGGGCCGTTGGCCTGATCCAACATGGCTTCTCTTATGTTCTTATGTTCACATCCAGTTGGGTACTGTTACCCCAGGATGTTCACCTCGCTGATGGCATGGTGTATGTTAGACACTAAGACAGACCAATAGCTTGTGGGGACAGTTGTTTCTTTTGGTGGATGTTCTGATAGGGAATTGTGTCTAGTTCTATTCTGGCTGTCTTTATGGCCATCAGGGGGTCAATGTGTGGCTTGCTTTTTTCCCACCAGGATTCTAGTCCCTTGACCAAACATCAGTTTTGGGCAGTTACTTCTACTACTCTTGAAAGGCTTGGGTTGTTGGGGATAAGTGTTTTATTGGATTGCATTTGCGCATGTATTATTGCCTAGTGCTTGTGTGCATACAATTATACTTTTATTGTATTTCTTTTGAGAGTTCCATTATATAAGTGATTAGCAAAGTAAACAAGACTGGAATTGAAACATCTTAATTGTACCTGGGATGCATGTTGTCTCCTTTCATCTTCACTAGAAGCTTGACAGCATTGCTGCAATCAATAATTGGATGACCTTGTAGTTTTGGACTTTAGTATATATAGAATTGGTCATTCAAAAATAAGGGACAGTGAGTTCTTGGTCAATACATTGTTTATTATATTCAAAACTGCATTACAGAATAATTGTTTAATTGTTACATGGTGTTGTTCTTGTTTATCCTCCCAATGAGGCCTGGATATATCTTGGAATTACAAATCATTTCCAGACCCTCAGTATTGATCCAGACATCATTATTCTACCAGGTGACAAAGCAATGCCAGAGTAATCATTAAAATGGAACAATACAAAAAGAGGATTAGAGAACTTCTGGACCCCTCTACATACAAAAAACTAAAACGAGATTCAACTGGCAAAATCACCAGACAAATGAGCTTGCTGATCAGAAATTCCTCACTGTATCCCAACATGCATAAAAAAAACTATGCAAGACAGAAGCACAGCCACCATGACTGTATGGACTCCCAGAAATTCATAAGGACTCAGTCCCACTCTGACCTATAGTGAGTGCCGTTGGTTTTCCTACATATGAATTAGCTAAATATCTGGCCAATGTATTACAGAACCACATTGGAAAAACAACCACATACATCAAGGATTCAACACATTTAACCAGCAAAATAAATTCTCTGAAGCTCATCCCACAAGACAGCTCATCCCACAATACTTGTCAGTTTTGATGTGGTATTGCTGTTTACCAAGGTTCCAGTAAAAGACACACTCACACTTTTTTTTCCAAAGGACATAGTAGCTTTATTCCACCACTGTTTGACAACCAGTTACTTTCAGTGGGATAATGAATTCTATGAACAAATGGATGGTGTGGTCATGGACAGCCCTCTCAGTCCAGTTATAGCAAACTTCTACATGCAACATTTTGAAAAAAAAAACAGCTTTAGAATCTGCACCCCACAAACCTACAGTTTGGTTTTGGTTTGTAGACAATACCTTTATTATTTGAAGCCATGGTGAGGTATTATTGATGGAGTTTTTTTTTTTAATCAGAAAAAGACAGGTTTTATTAAGCATTTCATAAATCAATATACAATTAAACGTTCCATAGTTCCATAAATATAGTTCAACAGCATTGTGTTGTAATACATAAGAAGAAAAGGGAAAAACAAAACCTGGCCCCACCCAACACCATAACACCCCCCTCCACCTCCCTCCACCAAGGAGCTTCTAGGAAAATTTCTGAAAAGGTGCTTATTTCCTTAACTATCTAAATTATTTATCCATAGATATAACTTATTCCAAGTCTTTCTACATTCTTCCAGATTGCCTCCTCTTAGTCTTACAGTGAGAGTGTCCATCTCTGCAGCCTCTAGCAGTCTCTGTACAAATTTGTTTCTAGTTGGTATTAGGGAGGTTTTCCAATATTTAGCATAAAGGATTCTCGCAGTGGTAATTACATGTAGCTGTAATTTTTTGTCATGTTTGGGTAAATTTTCTTTACATACATTTAGTAAATACATTTCAGGGGTGTGACGAATTCTAATTTTTAATATTTTCTGAGTCCACATATTAACTAAAGCCCAGTATTTTTTGGCTATCTCACAATTCCACCAGATATGATAAAGAGATCCTTTCACCTTTCTGCATTTCCAGCAAGAGTTAGAGTAATTGGGGTAAATCTTACTTAATCTTTCTGGTGTTAAATACCACCTATATATCATCTTATAGATGTTTTCTTTATAGAGTGCAGATTTTGTGAGCTTTAGATTTTGGCTCCAGATTTTCTCCCAGTATTCCATTTCAATGCTATACCCAAAATCTCGCAGCAACTTGATCCAGCTTTCTTTGACCACTTCACCCATTAATTTAAATTCTAAAAGCCATTTGTATAATTTGGAGATAAGCTTCTGTTTCCCCTCAATTATGTTGTCAAATTCATAATTTGTTTTAGTGAAACCCATTTCTTTGTCTTGCCGGAATTTCGATTTAATTTGGTTTTTCAGCCACCAGTCCAGTTTAGCGTTCTCTTCCAGAGTTAAATTGCAGTCCGAATCTAATAGGTTTCTATAATTAAGGCTGTCATCCCAGTTGTATAAGTTTGGGTGACTGTAGGCTTCCATTGGGGATAACCAAAGCGGTGTTCTAGAATAAATCATACTTTTAAGCTCTATCCAAACTTTATGTAATGATTTCCTGATTTCGTGTCTATGAAATATATTATCTCTAGTGGGAGGGGAGTACCACAGATAATGATGCCAGCCTCTACTTAGTCCGGTGCCTTCTAGTATTAATAATCTCTTGTTTTCCAATAAAAACCAATCTGCCATCCATACCAGGCAACAGGCCTTATAATATAAATTCCAGTCGGGCAAAGCGAATCCTCCTCTGGAAATGCTATCTTGCAAGATTTTCAATTTAATTCTGGGCCTTTTATTTTGCCATATGAATGTGGTGATGGTCTTATTCAGCTGGACAAAAAAAGATCGAGAAAGAATAATCGGTATTGTTTGGAACAAATATAGAACTTTTGGCAAGATATTCATTTTAATAGTGGCTGTTCTCCCAATCAACGATATCTGTAGGTCTTTCCATTTACTTAGGTCTGTTCGAATTTCTGTAAGAATCTTATCATAATTATCCCTTTGAAGAGTTTTTAAGTCGTTGGAGAAGAGGATGCCCAGATATTTAATTTTCTTCTCATGGCTAAATCCTGATTTCTTTTCCAATAATTCTATCTCTTCCTTAGTCATGTTCAGCGCCAGGAATTTCGTTTTCTGTAAATTAATCTTAAAACCGGAAATTTTCCCATATTCTTCCAAGACTTTCATCAAATAGTCTATTGAAGTCACTGGATCTTCAAGTATAAGAAGTAGATCGTCCGTGTACGCCCGAACCTTATATTTTTCTCCCTTGATGTTGGCCCCTTGTATTCCATCTTCCTCTCTTATTTTTGTTAATAATGATTCAAGAGTGAGGATAAATAGTAAGGGGGACAGTGGGCACCCCTGTCTGGTCCCCTGTTCAATTTTAATTAAGTCTGAAAGATTTCCATTGATGTTGATCCTAGCGCTTTGGTTGGAATAGATAGCTCGAACTAATTTTGTAAAATTCGAGCCACATCCCATGGCCTGAACTGATTTTACAATGAAGTTCCAATTAATGTTGTCAAACGCTTTTTCCGCATCGAGCGCAATTCCGGCGAACTGCTTCCCGGGGTGCAACCGGTAATATTCTAGGATGTCTATAAGAAATCTTGTGTTTTGCCGTATTGCTCTGTTGGGGACAAACCCTGTTTGGTCTTCATCGATAACTGTATGGACAATCTTTTTCAGTCTATTGGACAAGATTGTTGCAAAGATCTTGTAGTCCGCATTCAGAAGCGAGATCGGCCTATAATTGCGTATATCCAAAGGGTCCAAATATTTCTTATAGATTAATGATATCAGGGCCTCACTCCATGAAGGGGGAAGATTGGCAGTTTCCTGGATCTCCTCAATCAAATACTTGTAAGGGCCAAGTAAGTTCTCCTCAAAAGCCTTGAAGACTTCAATAGGCAAACCATCTGGTCCGGGGGCCTTATTGGGTTTCTGTTTTTTCAATGCCTCAGATATCTCATGCATTGTGATGTTACTTTCCAGGTCTTTACGGTGGTCTTCTGATATGCCCTTGGCCCCAAGCTTGCTAATAAACTCTTCCTGGATTTGCGGTGTAATCTCTTGTCTTTTATAGAGGTTCTGATAAAACCATTGAACAATTACGCTTATTTGGGATTTTTCAGTTATTTCTTCATTTTCTTCATTCCTAAGCGATCTTATGGCCTTCTTCTCCCTTTCTTTTCTAAGTTTGTATGCCAGCCATCTACTCGGTTTGTTGGCGTTTTCGAAGTAGTTTTGTCTGGCCCACACTATTTTCTTCTCCACTTCTTCCATTAGTAACAGATTTATTTCATGTTGAATTGCATATATTTTAACTAATACTTCTGTGCAACTTTTGTCTTTTTGTTGTTTTTCCAATTTTCCCAACTCCGCTACTAAATCATTGTATGCTTTCATCCGTTCTTTTTTCCTTTTGGTCGTATAACTAATCGCGACCCCTCTAAAGAAGGCCTTAAAGGCATCCCAAACTACCTGTACTGAGGTATCTTTTTTTAAGTTGCATTCAAAGAACATCTTGATGTCCTTTTTTGCTTTCTCTATGAATGCTTCTTCTTTCAGAATTTGTGTATTGAGCATCCAGCGAGTTTTGCATGTTGAGTCTTTCAAAACAATTTGTATTGGGTTGTGGTCGGCGTAGGACCTAGGGTTAATATTAGCTTCAATAACCGACCAACCCAAGGAGGCTGACAACCAACACATATCCAATCTGGACCAGCAGTTGTGTACATGAGAAAAGTATGTAAAGTCAGTTGTTTGAGGATTTTTCATCCTCCATACATCAATCAAGTTGAACTCATCAGCCAGCTTAAAAAAGGATTTCGGGAGTTGAGATCGATTCTTTTTGGCCTTAGCCCTCTCGTATTTCTTATCTTTGTCAAAATCTAATATGGCATTGTAGTCGCCCACAATACACAGATTCTGTATGTTGTAATTTATCAAATTTTCATGCAATCTAGCAAAAAATTGTTCCTGATTGTTGTTCGGGGCGTAGATGTTGACCAAAGTTATCTTATTCCCATCTATCTCCAATTCAATCATTGTAACTCTGCCAGATTCATCTTTGAATAACAGTTTGGATGGTATTGATTCTTTCACATAAGTGGCAACGCCTCTTTTCTTCTTTGAATCACAAGAGTAATAAAGTTGGCCCAATTTTTTATTCTGAAGAAATTTTGTATCACTATCTTTTATATGAGTCTCTTGCAAGCAGATTATTTGGGCTCTCGTCTTCTGTAGTTGTAAAAAAGTTTTTTTTCTCTCTTCTTTGGTTCGTTAAGGCCATTAATGTTAACTGAAAAGATCTGTATTCCCGATTTTGTCGTCATCTTGATATTGAATAACTATCTGGTATTTTTTTCTGTCCCTTTGGGACTTGTGATCTTGTCTTTATTCTTTCTTTTTTCTTTTCTTGCTGGTCTTTTTCTTCCCGCCCTCGATTCTCAGCTTCTTCTTCCCTTTCTTCCGTTGAGTCCGAATCCCGGCAATGTCCTTCTATCTGCTTCCTCCAGAAGTCTTCCATTTTTTCTACTGATGTTATATTATATCTGTTAGATTGATATGTGAAGAAAAGTCCTTCTGGAATTAGCCATTTGTATTGTATTGAATGCTTCATAAGCCAGCTTGTCAGTTTTTTATATCCAAATCTTCTTTTCCTTATGGACCAAGGGATATCTCTTAAAACTTTAATTTCCTTCTCTTCCCAGATCAGAGGTTTCCTTTTAGTTAAGCTCAAGATGTTTTCACATATCGCCGTACGGGTGAACTTTACTTGAATTTCTCTTGGAACATTGAATTTTCTGGTGTACGCCGATGACACTCTTCTGGCCCACTCAATTTCTGCTCTACCTTGATGCAAAAATTCTTGTTCTTCTTCCGAGTTTAGCAAATCGACAATCTTATCCTCGACATTTTCTTCCTTTTCCTCTGGAACATTTTGGAATCTCAGGACATATGCGGATTTTTCCATTTCAAGTCTGGTGACCCTGTTTTCCAGCTCAATCACACTGGCCTTATTTTCCCGTGTGTCTGCAGAGGTCGTTTCTTCTTGATCTTGGAGCTCTCTGACTTTAACAGAGAGTTCATGCACTTGTTGGGTATTGACTAATAGCTGTTCCTGAAATTCTGTAACCTGATCATTAGTTTTCTTAATTTCGCCTAACAGTTGTGTCTTAACTTCTTCCAACGCTTCCTGATTCTGCTTGAATCCAGCTATCATTATATTTTGAAGCTTTTCCATTGCATCTTGATTACCTACAGGTGGACCGGGTTTACCCGCTCCGGGGGGGGGGGGTGGCTTGACCCAATTTTTTAACTTTGGTTTCCATTTCTGTTTTCTTCCTGCTGTATTTGCTTAGGGTTAGTTCCCTAATGATCTGGTACACTGTCGGCCTTTCTAATATCCTACTCAGGGGGCAGACTTTATACAATGGCCCACAATTCACCCAAGTTCTCTACTTTGATATCTGGATTACTCTGCACTCTATGTTTATACAAGTTCTGTGCACCTGAGCTTATCCAAGAACTAATGGTGGTTCAAATCAATCAGATCAAGTCAATATCAATATCAATAACTACTTCAAATCTATTAATAACTCAAAGTATTGAACCGTCTCTCAACCATCCCTTAATAATCAATCCCTTGTTCCCTTATTCAATCAGGCAATCAAGCAATAAATCAATGAATCAAATTAGTTAATTCAGTAAATCAAATTAATTAGTTCAGTAAATCAAATTAGTCCAGTTAATTAAATACATTTCATAAGTCGTTAGTCAATCAATCAATCAGTCCTGTTATCATAGTAAAATAGTATACAATAACATATGAGTTCCCCTTTTTTTTTAGCTTTAGTTCTTAAGTTCCTTATGTGAACAATTATTTATTCTGCTATATAAGACAGAATGTATTTACCAATAGTCTGATTTTACAGTCCTTTTTCTTCTTTCTCCCTTGTCTTTCTTCTTTCTTCCGGTCTTCTGTTCTTCTGGTCTTCTTAAGTCCTTCTGTTGTGAGGGTTGGGTCTTTAGATAGTTCAGTTGATCAGTCCCAATGTACCTTTCCACGCTGTCTTTTGCCACTCTTCAGGGAAGAAGCAGCCGCTGGGTACAGCTAAAAACTGCCTCTCTCCCCTTTACACCTTCTAAATACTCCAGCCAGGGTTTGTAAATCCAATAATCGTTCCTTTCACGCAAGCTCTGTCCGTCCCTCTCAGCCACATCCACAAACTTTAACAAACCTTCGGCTATCCGCTGTCCACTATGCCCATCCAGATTTTCTTCTTACTCAGCTTCCTTTCTCACGTCCGTCGCCATCTTAGCTCTATGTGGATACCGGGGGGGGGGTTCTTCTCTACTGTCCTGATATACCGCTCCAGCAGTCCAGCTTATAATTTCTTCAATATTATATATTCAAAAGTTTCTAACAAACTTGATGGTACTGTGGCCTAAATTCTGGCCTGGAGCTTTCTTTGTTATTTCCCCCCTCTCTTCTTTACGCCGCTGGCAGACCACGCGGCTTCACAGTAGATGGCTAGTCTGCAAACTTTCCCCCCCTTTCTCCTTCTCTTCTCACTCGTCCTCACACGTCCTTCGCCTCCACTTTTTACCCCACTCTTATCTTGCTTAAACTCTCTCCCAGAAGGCTATAAAAAATAGAGGGGATTCCAAACCTTAAGTTCTCTCCCTTCTTCTACCAGGCGGTCCCGGTCTCTCTGCCTCAGCCGCGCCAGCCATCCGCTGCCTCTGCTACCGCTGTTCGGCTCTCCGGCGCTCGTGGCTTGCCCCTCGCAGCTCGGCTTTTCGCTCACACTCACCGCTGCATTTGGGGTTTGGTGGTTTAGAAGTCCAGTTCAACAAATGAGGCTTCTGCTTCTCCGGTGTCTGTGTTTGTTCGTTCGTTGTGTTCCAAATAGGCAAAAAGATAAGGATATGTATTCGTTGTCCTGTCCGCTCCTTCCCGGCGGCCCAGTTGTTCGCACCAGCGTTGGAAGGCTCTTGTCAGAGGATAAGGCTGAGCTCTCGGGGAAAGCCTTCGCTTCCCCCCAGATTCTCTGCCAGCCCCTCAGACTGAGAAGCGTCCCCAGACGCTTCTGTTAGGGGGTATACTGCGAAGCATCCCCCAGGGAGCCTGCCAAAACAGAGTGTTCATCCGAGCCCCATGAACAGACTCTGCTTCACAGCGCCATCTTGCCGGTCTCCACCTCAATAATATCCACCTGAACATACAATTCACCATGGAAAAAGAAATGAAGGGTAAACTCCCATTTCTAGATATCATGGTCATACACAAAGCTAACCTTTAACTAGGTCACAAGGTCTACAGAAAACCAACTCACACATATCGCTATTTACACAAAAACTCCAATCACCACCCTCGACAAAAAAGAGGCATAATAAAAACATTAGTAGACCGTGCAAAGCGGATATGTGAACCATATTTTCTCAATGATGAACTAAATCATCTAAACCACACACTTCAAGCAAATGGCTACTCTAAGAATGAAATCAGAAGAGCAATTAAACCAAGGATTAAACAAACAACTGAAAAAAAAAATCTCCCAGAAAAAAGGTGTTTTTGCCATCTCTCAAAGGAATCACTGATCAGATGGGAAAACTTATGAGGAAATATAACCTACAAACAGTGTTCGGCCCCACAAGAAAAATACATCATATGCTACAATCTGCAAAAGACAGAAGAGACACCCTCACTTCTGCAGGAGTTTACCACATACCCTATAGTTGTAGACAAGTTTACATTGGGACTGCACAATGTAGCATCCAGACAAGAATAAAAGAACATGAAAGACACTGCAGACTTGGCCAACCTGAAAAATCAGCAGTGGCTGAACATAGCCTAATTCAAACAGGACACAGTATCTTATTCCAGGACACTGTAATGCTGAACAACACATCCAATTACCATGCTAGATTACACAGAGAAACCATTCAAATCCATAAACATAAACACAATTTCAACAGGAAGGAAGAAAGTTTAAAAATGAATAGGGCATGGCTTCCATTCCTGAAAAACACAAAATGCCCTACAACCTACAACAGCACTACAGATAAGATTAGAATTTCAATAGCCAATCCAAATACAAAAGAACCCACTCAGGTAAGCTACTCCATTAGCATGTCACAGCCCAGGAAGCTCCCACAAGATAATGACTCAGCCCTACTCCACCTGCCTGAGTAGATATAAATTACTCGCCTACCAACTTCTTCTCAGTTTGACCCAGAGAGAACTCCAGTTTTTTGGGTTAGACCTCTGAGAATACCAATCACAGTTGCTGGCGAAACATCAGGTCTCATAATGCCAAGACCACGGCCACACAGCCTGGAAAATCTACAACAACCGATTTCCAGGTTATAAAGATCAGTTCTCTTAGAGCAAATGGCTGCTTTGGAGAGTGATTCTATGGTATTATACACTGCTGAGGTTTCTCCCCCTTCTACTGTCCCTCAGGTTCCACCCCCACATTGCTAGGAATTTTCCAACCTGGAATTGGCAACTCTATGGGTAATGATGGTCTTTCTACCCTATTTTCTCTTCCCCTGTCAGTCCTGGTCTGTAGTCAACATACAGAAGACTCTGCTAGTTTAATCGATGTAACAGTTGTTGTTTCCAACTAAGAGAGAACAATTACTAATAGAAAACTTTAATTCACACTGAAAATACATCATCCAAATCAAACACCAAGAACAGAATGAGACCTTTCCCATGCTGGCTTCAAGGAGGAAACAGAAACTAGTTAGGGTTCATGTAAACTTGCTATAAACATTGCAGCTTATAGCTGTAAGCACTGTAGAGAGGTCCGGCCAATTCACATACTGCAGATTTTGTAGTGATGTTGTGTGCCTGTATAGACAAGCACAAAATGGAAATAACATGCTCACTTCTCATGTTCACAAACCTTCCTTACTTCCTTGACTGCAGCAAAGAGGTGGTGGCAGAAATTGTGGCAGACAATGGGTGAACATGGGCTTCTCCCTTAGTAAATGCAACTGAACTCCAGATTCCACAGAGGAAGTCTGGGTTTTAGAGACCTGGGCTTGCAGCTCAGAAAGTATGAATTTAAGCAATTTTGACAACAATATTTGCCGTCTTTGGACAGTTCCACTTTTCATACACCAGAAATGATTGCTGCAGACATTATTTATTCAGGAAATTTATATGCCACCTCTCCAGAGACCTGTTCAAGTGTAGCAGTTCAGTGCTATATCAGTATTTCCTGCAGCAAATACATGGATGTCATATCTGCAACTTTTCCTGCACCCATCTATGATTGTAGGTTTTTGCCCACAATCTATCACAAGACTTCTTGAGTAAATGCAAAAGAAGCTTTTAATGAAGAATCAGGTAGCAAACACTTGTAGCATGTGCATGCAAGACTACTTGTCTTGCCAGACTGACAATAAGTGAAAGTGAAGCCCCAAATATAGGTTGCAGAGTAAGGGACAATCATTTCTGCTGCTTAAATGTCTCCCACCCAAAAGTCTTTGAATTAGTTCCCAGACCCTGGTGTTACTTTTCTCCAAGGTCACATTCCGACTCTGCAGACATCTTCCATTGGTACCTATCTTCTGTTATCAGGGAGACAAAATTAGGTCTTTGCTTCCCACAATGATTTACCCTCTACTGTGGCCTCATTTGTTACCAATACTATTCTACATAAAGCACTATGAAAGTTAGTAAATATTAAACTATAATAAATGGATTAATACAGGCATGGATACATAAAACAATATAGTTGTGGATCAGTGTTCCCTCTAAGCTGAGTTAGTGTGAGCTAGCTCACAGGTTTTTAGCCTCTAGCTCACACATTTTTGTCTTAGCTCAGGAAAAATGCCCCAGAGCACAATAATTTATGCAGTAGCGCACAACTTTAATACCAGTAGCTCACAAAGTAGAATTTTTGCTCATAAGACTCTGCAGCTTAGAGCGAAGGTGGCCAACGATAGCGCTCCAGATATTTTTTGCCTACAACTCCTATCAGCCCCAGCCAGCATGGTCAATGGCTGGGGCTGATGGGAGTTGTAGGCAAAAAACATCTGGAGAGCTACCGTTGGCCACTCCTGGCTTAGAGGGAACATTGCAGTGGATATATGAATATGCTTTAGATAATTGACGACTCATCAGCAAAGACAATAGTATTAGGAAAATCAATAGACCATTTCTGGACCACACGTTTAAAACAAATCCTTGTCAGGGACTTGTACCTGCCAATGACACCTGGAAATCTTGGCTATGTAAAAAGGAAAGTTACCTTCAGAGAGATTCACACATTTTTAACATTTTTATTTTATTTTATTAGATTTATATCCCACCCTCCCCATAGACATGTCACTTAAAATGTCCCCCCTCAGCTTTTCTTGCTCTGTTGCTCTGTTCATATGATAAAGAAAAATGAGCTTGTATTGGGTTTCTGAACTGACTGATGATGTCAATGCTGTAGTTTATAATCCCATTCCATCCTTTCTGAGTTTTACACTGCATGTGTGTAATATCAGTCTTCAAAATGAACCACGGACTTCCTGATGCCCTTAAAGTGTGGCAAGCTAAAATTGTTTGAAGAGAGCTCTTTGAGTGTACAGCTTGGACTTTCACTAGGGCTGAAGTGCAAAAATATATACAGGATGCAGTGTGGACTTTTTTCTCCTTGTAACCAAACAGTTGAACTCAAAATGATCTGATTTAATATTAAACTGAATTCATTCCAATACTATTTTCAAAAGCAGGCTTCGCTCTCACTGAAATGATTTGGCAGCAACACTTTAAAAAAACTGTAGTGTGTTAGTTGAATATCAATCCAGACCCACAATTGCCTTTCATATATTTAGGGAAATGGTAATTAGGATTTCCTTTGTGCGTCTTCATAGAGAAGAAGTAGAATTAAAACCTATTTATAAATATTTTATTATTATAACTAGGCTTAGAGCAATCACTTGGAGCAGCACTGTAAATATGCCCTCCATTATGTGAAAGGTTGTGCATTTCTTAACAGCATGCAAATATTCTTGCAACAGCCCTTGCTCTGGTTGTCCCTTTGTTGTTCTGAAGAATAATTTTTCTCCCTTTGAACGGCTGCTCTTGTTTTCATTGCACTTTTATTCTGTTATTTGCATGGCTAGGCCGGGTGCCTTTTTGTCTTGTGGCTGAATCTGACATTTTAGAGCCTCAGAAGTTGTTTACATGGAAATGTCTTTTGAAAACGTGGGTTATGAATCACGATCTGTAGAATAAAATATTAGCTTTCCCTTTGAAAGCTTGATTTCTGCTTGTTGGAGAAGAAAGTTGCCAACTTCTGATTTTCAAAATACAAGCCCCAGAGACCAGACAGGTAGACCATACAAGAACCTGGTGGGTTGGGATTAAAGTCTGCAGGAATGCTATTTGGTCAAGGGAGAAGTTTATTTATTTATTTATTTAAGATTTGTATCCCGCCCTTCCCACAAGTGGCTCAGGGCGGCTTCCAATAGTAGATCCAACAAAATTACAATAGTTAAACATATAAAGGGATCCGTATTTAAAACAGATAAAACAGATAAAACCTTAGTTATTAATACACATTAATAAATATTGCAACTGTATATAAAAGAAATCCAGCAAGTTACATTAAAATTCTCAAGCTAGTTATAGGCTAGCCGGAAGAGGGTCGTCTTACAGGCCCTGCGGAACTGAACAAGGTCCCGCAGGGCCCTCACCTCTTCCGGCAGCTGATTCCACCATGTAGGGGCCATAACAGAGAAAGCCCTTTCTCTGGTGGACTTCAAGCGGGCTTCCTTCGGCCCAGGGATGGTAAGGAGATTTTATGTTCCCGACCTCAGTACTCTCTGGGGAACGTGCGGGGAAAGACGGTCCTTCAGGTAGACAGGTCCCAAGCCATATAGGGCTTTAAAGGTTGGAACAGAACCTGAGATCTGGAGGTGGAGAGTGGCCTGAGCAAGTTATAGAGGAAAGTGGCAAAATCAGGAGTGTTGTATGAGAAAAATATGGTTTATTGGCTTTTCAGCATTGTTGACTGGATAGGCAGAAAACAGTTTTGTGGTCAGATCAAATTATGGCTGACAGACACTGAGTTGTTAGCTGGTTAAGCACTTCAACTCCTCCTAGAAAGCCAAACAGAACTTTATTAAACATAGTGATAACCCGTTCAATAAAATATGCTGGATGGAATCTGGTGAGCTTGACCCACATAGACTATGTCTCTTGCTAAAGGGGACTTGCTGCCAAGCCTATAGTTGCCAACTTCCAGGTGTGACCAGGAGATCCCCCAGAATTACAACTGAACTCCAGACAACAGAGATCTGTCCCCTGGAAGAATGGTTAGTTTGGAAGGTGAAGTTTATGCCATTATATCCAGTTTAGTACTCTCTTCTCTCCAGACCCTGCCCTGCTGAAACTCTACCCCACAATGTCCAGGAAGTTTCCAATCTGGAGTTGGCAATCCTAGTCAGCCCTGATCCTAAAGCATCCTCCCTCAAAGGGAAAAATAGGCCTGGAAACAGCCCTGTCCCCTTCTCCTACCTTTTACTCACAGAAACTCATTTTGGAATACTATGGCTGCCTAGCAACAGTCACTGAGGGAATCTGTAACTTAAAGTCACAAGTATTCTTTTTATTGGTTTTGGCTTTTTAAACTCAATTTTTTTTTTTTAGATTCACATTTTTTCTGCAAACCCAGGGTCTTTTTCAGGTTTATAGAAAGATCTGACTTGCCCATTTACAGCTCTAATAATTGGATTTAAATATCCAAAGATTGGCTGACTTTGCAATTAGAAAAGAAGATACCTTCTCTTAAGGTTCCACTGTTAAGACTATATATGAAGAAAGAAAGGTACTGGTTCCAATTAAGCTGAAGTTAGTTGTAAGTACCATCAAAAGCACTGAGGAATCTATTGTTCACTTATTCATAGGGTTTAATTGGCAGGTGCAACCCAGTTCATTTTCCAGGGAATGCAACAAGATTTGCTCACAAGAAAATGTGGATAAGATGGCACTTTTAAGTCTTACCCACATGTTCTTGAGAGCAAATCTTGTTGCAACTTTAGCTGGATTGGGACAATAAAGATCCTTTCTGCGACTGCATGTGGATTTCCTGTGTGGGATCAGCACAACAATTACTTTATCCATTTTGTTTTATTTGCTATTTAAAAGAGCAATGTTATGTTTATTTTTTAAGTAGTTGCAATTTTATCTTTTGGCACCATGCACTATCTTAGACTTTCATTTAAGCCAAACTACATTCCATTGTACACCATTATCAATGTAATTCTTGGTAAATCATCTTTCAGCAATAAAACCAATTTGTTATTTCTGTTCTTATTTAGGAGGTTGTCAGATAGCCCAATGCCATATGTAGTGGCACCTGATCAATAGTTAATTTGTTTAGAATGCCAAGGATCATTAGTGGTCTAATTCTACCAAACAGTACACAGAACAGCAAACAAAAAGCATGGGTCAGTTCTGATAGCAGAAAAATACCCTGTGGGGATAGCTCTGACTGCAGTAAGCCTCCCCGCCCCCCCCCCCCCCAGTTTTGGAGCCAAATTACACATCTAGAATTCCAGTGGTGTGTAATTTGGTCCTCAGGGCAATGAGTTGAGTGTCATTATCAAAAATTTTGTGTAGGGCTATCCCTTTTCAAGCAAAATTTCTGAAGAATGGCAAGTAAATCCTAAAGAATTTAAAAAAAAAAATAAATTTAGCAGAATTTCTTAAGATATTCCACATATGCTAAATTCAGGAACACAACAGTAGAGGCTCTTAGAATGAATGCTAGGGTTTCCCAATGCATGGTGACCCTTCACTTCAAAGTTAGTTGATGATCCTACTACTAGTACTGAGGAGTAAACCACTGTGATACAGAAGTATTATGAAAGAAGCTTTTGAAATGAGCAGAAAGAAGTCCCTGAACTCCTAAAAAGGGTCCTTGTACCAATGGTAATTAATATAAATCTTCCCCATCAGATTTAAATACAAATGAGGCAGAACTATCAAGGTCTTCTCTGACTTCCCATTCCAAAAAGTTGCAATATGCTTTCTAGTTATGGAAAAACTTGCTTTCACTAGTTCTGCAAGCAAGAATTCCAGGCATAGATTAATGGCTTAAGCCAAGATCTCAAATTGGTTCAGGGAATTTTTCTATAGGTTCAACTATGGTGGTAGAAAAGCTTGATCAGTTTTTAAAGTTGTGCAGCATTCTTCTTCTTTGGGCAGAGTGCAAGCCACAAATTTCTTGCCTAAAGGGTTCCTGATTTGAGATCCCCATTCCTAATGGATGCACAGGTGAAAGGGGCACTTTTCAGGTTACGTTGATATGTTCACTTCCATGCAGAAGTCAGTTTAACCTGGAAAGCAGGACTGATTCTTAACACAGAAAACTTACTGTTCTGCTTATAATAATGTACATGTATGGAGGGGTAGCAACACATTTTCAAGGAAGGCTTCTCCAGTGCTATTTGGGGAAAAAAATCTTTCTCTAAATGGCAATATCACTGTTCATCTTTCAAGGGACAAGCTTTAGATATGCATCTTTTATTTGTATGCATTCATGAAGTTTGTTGTATATGTGACTAGAATTGTATCTATGATATGGAGTTCTTGCCTGGCACATTGGAGCCTATAGGACTGAGCTTGGGGACTAAGGAACAATAGGCAGTAGGATCCAAATTCTACTGCCCTGCTCCAATCACGAGCCCCCTGCTGGTTTGAATGGTCCAACAGCATGCTGGCACAGGAACTTTGTGTGTATATATAGTTGGCCCTGTAGGCCCAGTCTTCAGTCTTCTAAGGCAGCGCTATAGTATGCTGTATTCAATAAAAAAGCTATGTTCACTATCACCTCGCCTCATCATTGCATAGAACCCACTATATTATAAAGTTGTTACTATATTTCCTGGCCGGCTTCCAGCTAAGATGTATGTGACATGTAAATATTTATGTTTGTGCCAAGAAAGGGAATGAGTGAGAGGCTTTTTTCTTTAAGGGGGGGGGGGGAGAATGTAATGACTTATGACAAGGTCTATTATTCCCTAGAAGAAACTGAAGGAAAATAAAGTTGAAATAAAACTTAAATTATTCCATCTGACAACTCTGAGGCACCAAGAGACTAGAGCAGTTATTACTGAGACAATGTATCCATCAGTTTTGTAAAGGTGTTAGCCAGCATATATATGGAGATGATGAATAATATGGTCCTTAGGCCAACATCAGATCTAGAAAATAGCTGGAATGAAATCTTCTTTTGTTAATTAGTCGGCCCCTCCCAGCTGGGCTGGCAACGTCAGCGATAGGCTGGGGGCTGCTGGTGCTGATCCAGAAGGAAGGAAGGCTGGCCCTGTCGTCCTGAGCATCTGGGAAACTGCGAGGGGTGTGGTGTCGGGGCTATAAAGGCCCTGGCCCCACCCAGTAAAGTGCAGTTCTTTTGTGGCTCTCGGAGGGGAGAGCCGCAGTCAAGGAGTCTCCAGGGCTGGACCGGAGCCTTAGGTGCGGGGACGCATCAGTGGTCGGGGCGGGTGAGCGGCATACCCTGGGCAGGCTGCTCGGGGCATTCACAAGGCTCGGCGGGGGTCCTTTGGTGCACGTGAAGGAGGCTGAAGCAGCCCACAATGGAGGCCGGTTGTTGGGGCTATAGGGAGTGTGGAGGCTATCCCTGCCGACGGGCGAGGAGGCAGGGGAAAAGACTGCAGGTTATGGGGCTTGGCCGGACGGTCCCCCCTCCCAGTTTCTTGGGAATGCCTAGGGTGTTTGGCTTGGGGATCATGGGTCCCACCCTCCCCCCAATTGATAGGTGTACAGAGTGGTTGTTGGGGGCTCCACTGTCAGTAATGGAATCTATCTTAACACAGTTTGACAGCTCTGTTATGACAGCAGGTGATCTAGCTGGCATGCTAGGTCACAGTGACCTTATCTACAAGCCGGTTTGAGCCGGCAGAAGACAGGTGGAAAGGACCTGCTGAGTCAGCATGACTGTGGACTGCCAGGATTGGCTGACAGAACTATAAATGGACTGTGCTTGCAATGCACAGGTCTCTCTTCGAGAGTACACTTGCTGGCGGAGCACTTTGGTCCTGTGTTTAATGTATTTGACTGCACTAGTGAGCATGAGTTGTATATATTGTAAATACACTACTTTAGCACTAGCTGCAGGTGTCTGGCTCACTTCTTTCCTGGGGCTCACCGTTGAGCACATCACACCGCTCTCTCTGCTAACACCCGCACCGACAGGGTTATGGGCCCAGCATGCTTCCGCTGCGCGGAGGAGCAACATGAGTGTTGAGCTGACTGAGAGTTGTGAAGGAGCCGGAGGCGAGGAACGCCGATTGAAGGACAAAGAAGTACCAGCTATCTCATTTCGAGAGCCAGAGGGAGGACGGCAGCCAGCTGTGTGGAGGAGTCAGCATCATGGCTCAGCAGCAGCTTGCAGTGGCCGTTGAGAAGCTTAACTCAGCCAACTACGCGGTGTGGTGCCTGCGAATGGAACACTACCTTAAGCGTGAGGGGCAATGGCTGTTTGTAAGTAATCCCCCTGCTGTGTTATCTCCTGCCCAGACTGTGTTGGCCGACAAGGCGCTGGCAAATATTGTACTAGCAGTAGGAGATGACCAGTTGATATATGTGCATGGGAAGGAAACTGCCAAGGCTGCCTGGGACGCGCTCAGTGGGGTCTACGTTAGCACCACTGCAGGCTCCCTAATGGCCTTGACCAGGAAGATGTTCCGCACTTTAATGCCGGCTGGAGGGTGTGTAAGGCAGCACATCAAGAAGCTGACAGACTGCTTCGTTGAGCTTGAGGCCAGGGGCAAAACTGTAGCACCTGATGACAGGGTTTATATTTTGCTGTCTTCGTTGCCGCCGAAGTTTACACCCCTAATTACATCCCTGGAGACGGTTGATGTGGCGACTCTGACTATGGAGTACGTGTGTGCCCACCTGCTTGATTTCCAAGAGAAGATTGCAGCTGTGAGCTTTCTGAGAGTGTCGGCTGAAGAGCGTGTGGCTATCGGCTCGTCTGGGAAGGCGTCCAAGAGCGAGCCGGCTTGTGTTGCTGGCAGACAACCAAAGGCTGAAGTGGAGCCGACTGCACTGTCTGTCAGGCGTTGCTTTGGCTGTGGATCATCCTCGCACCTTTTGCGCGTCTACCCAGAGAAAGGGAAGCGGCGTGGACGGAGGCAGCGAGGGCAGAGGACCACCAGCAGATGTGAGGAAGAAGCCCGGCTGGTCACTTCTGCAGGAGAGAGTACCGGGTCTGCCTGGATATTAGACTCTGGTGCAATGAGCCATCTCTGCTGCGACAAGGAGCTGCTGAGAGATGAACTCAGTCATGTTAGATTAGCCGACGGTGCTACCACGGCTGTCACATGTTCTGGCTGTGTAGAGTTTCCTGTTTTAGATTGCACATTGCAGCATGTTTTGTGTGTCCCCTCATTAAGATCAAATTTGCTAAGTGTAAGCATGTTAATTGACGATGGCTATCAGGTAAAGTTTGAAAAAACCTGTTGTAAGATCTTAGGAGGTGGGGGGAAGCTGCTTGCTACTGGGAAAAGAAATGGGAATGTGTATGTGGTTCAGAGTCATTGTGCCCAGGCTGCACAAGTGTCAAATGTGCCAGTGCACAACCAATGCATCCATCTGTTCCACAGAAGACTCGGGCACTGTGGGTTTAATGCATTGAAAAAGACCTTACAGTTGGTGCCAAGTCTGAAGGTAAAGCCCTGCAGGTGTTACTTAGACTGCCAAGTCTGTAAAAAGACTAAGAGCAGGGCTTGTGCAGTTGCTAAGCAGAGCAACAGAGAGAGTAAGCCCATTGCCAAAGAGTCTGTCGGGGAGGCAGTATTGCCTAGTGGCTACCGACGACTATACCAGGTATTCCTGGGTGTTTGCCTTGAAGCACAAATCTGAGGTATACAAGGTGTTTACCAAATGGGCTAAAGCGGTGGAAAGGGAGTTGGATACGCATATTAAATCTATTCAGACCGACCGCGGTGGGGAATTTCTCTCTAATGAGTTTAAACGTTGGCTGGAGACCAAGGGCATTGCCCACCGATTAGCGAACCTGGCCACGCCCCAAGAAAATGGGTTAGCAGAGCAGCATGGAGCTATACTGCAGACTTTAATGTATAGCATGTTGGAAGATGCCAAGTTGCCAATTTCTTATTGGGCCGAAGCCATGTATTCAGCAGTGTACTTGCACAATCGAATTTGGTGTAAAGCTGTGAATGACTTGCCTTACAGAAGGCTATACAATAAGGTTCCAGACTTAAAGTTCTTAAGAGTCTTTGGGACGCAGGCTTGGGTTGACATCCCCTCAGAGAATAGGAGGGAGGGAGCTGGCCGGGCAGTGAGCCTAACTTTTTCGGGCTACAAGCCAGAAGCTAGGTGTTATCGCTTTTGCGATAAGAGGGCCAAGCTAACTTTCAGTAGAACTGCCAGGTTTAATGAGCGCGCCAGGTGGCCGACATTACATGCTACTGAAAGAGAACTTGTACTGCTGCCAAGTACTGATAACGGTGCTGGAGTCCTGCCAAGGGTAATTAAGCAGGAACAACAATCTCCAGGCCGAGAGCTGGCAAGCAAACAGGTACAAGAAGGTGAGCCCAAAGTTGGCACAGAGCCTCAGGTGCAAAGTCAGGAAGTGGAACTTCCAAGTCAGGAGGTGCAACCTCTGAGTCAGGAGGAGGAACCAGCCCAGGAGGTGGCATGCAGGGAGCTTGAAGGAGCCGAGCCCGGTGCGAGTGCAGGACCCCGGGTATCTGCTAGAGCCACAAAGGGTATCCCTCCTGCTAGGTACAAGGTGCCTTATGTAACACTGGTAGTTAAACCAGACCCACCAGGGTTCCAAGAAACGCTCAGAAAAAAGGCTGAGGCGTGAAAGGTCTGGGTGGCAGAGTGTGAGGCACGGAACAGGGAGGCTGAAGCCAAACGCCAGAAGGAACTGGCTGACCAGGATGATGAGGAGTTCCTGGATTGGAAATTGTAAACCTGTGAATGTGATAAGTGTGTAATACTGCTGTCCAGGAAACAATGTGAAAGCAGGTGAGTGTAACATGGCATAACATTGTGTGTGATATACAGTTATCAAATGTGTATGTAAACTGTGTCCAACGTTGAGATTCACTGTGTTTGGGTTTACTGTGTACGATAGATTAGGAGGTGTGTCAGTAATGGAATCTATCTTAACACAGTTTGACAGCTCTGTTATGACAGCAGGTGATCTAGCTGGCATGCTAGGTCACAGTGACCTTATCTACAAGCCGGTTTGAGCCGGCAGAAGACAGGTGGAAAGGACCTGCTGAGTCAGCATGACTGTGGACTGCCAGGATTGGCTGACAGAACTATAAATGGACTGTGCTTGCAATGCACAGGTCTCTCTTCGAGAGTACACTTGCTGGCAGAGCACTTTGGTCCTGTGTTTAATGTATTTGACTGCACTAGTGAGCACGAGTTGTATATATTGTAAATACACTACTTTAGCACTAGCTGCAGGTGTCTGGCTCACTTCTTTCCTGGGGCTCACCGTTGAGCACATCACACCGCTCTCTCTGTTAACACCCGCACCGACATCCACCCCCCTACACCCACTGCCCTTCATTCTATGGCGGTCAGATAAGAGAAAGGCAAGCCAGGGTAACCCCTGGGTTCCTTCAGGGAGGGGGGCAGCCATATAAATTGGTGGGTGGGCTAGCCGCCCAACTGAACGGGGACCGGGGTGCATCGATATGGCTCCCAAGAAGGATCAGCGCCTCTCAAAGGGGAGGTAGCCTGCTAGGCCCACAAGAAAGGGGGCCACCAACCTAGTCCCTCGGGTGAAGTAGGTGAGGAGGTCCAGTTAAGGCAGGCCATTATTGGTCAATTAGAGATTTTAGCAAAGCAGAGGGGTGCTACAGGGGCTCCTACATGGGAGGGGCACCGCAGGGCAATGGGACGGTCAGCCAGGTTGACTTTTGAGAAGGAGGTTCTGGCCCAACTTTCTGCGTTGCAGGGCGGGGCTGTCGGTGCGGACATGAGACAGGAATCGGACCAGGAGGACGGTGTTGATACAGGAGAGTTGCACGGCAGTGAGCCCGTGGCCCATGGAGCTGTGGATGAAGTCAGGCAGACAGCCCCAGCTGTGGCAGTGGCGGTCACCCCCTCAGTGGATTTTGGTAAGCCCCCATTGCAACACCAGCCCCAGACGTGACCTTGGGGTCCTTGGGGCCACTCAGAATCAACGGTGCCCCTAAGTAGATTGTGGGTGACAGTGACAATACCAGGGCAGTTTGGGCCTTTGGGACAACAGTGTCTGGCTGGGCCATCATGGGCCTGGGGTGCACCTACTGTATTGCCACAAGGCCAGAGTTGTGGAGGTTCCGCTGCACAGACTTCTTTGCAGTCAGCTGCTATGGCGGCTTTGCAAAGTGGCTCTGCTTCACAGGCAACACCAGGGGTGTTACCATGGGGAGGCAACGACAGTTGCCGCAGCATGGGGGGGCGGATTATCTGTGGAGTATGTGGAGCTACCCCCCAAATCCTTATGGGTCCATACCTTTTCAAGTGCTTCTATATGGTGAAACTGCATTGCCCTTGGGTGATCACCTGTCGGTGGCTACCCGGGATAAGATTTTGAGGGGTGAATACGTGGACGTCTTCAGTCTCCTCTTTAGAGAACTGGAAAAGAAGGATAAGGAGGACCTAGACGACAAGGAGAAGGAAAAGCTAAAGTGAAGAAAGGTAGACAGGACCTGGGCCAATGGCTGCCATGTTTCTTGATCTATGTGGGTGTGATAGCAAGGGTGCAGCCTTTTCGGGCTGCAGCGCTTTTTTAGTATTGCGACATAGTGTACCGCGCTTATACAGATTTTGTTGGTGCAGCTTGGTTGCAATATGACGAGGCCTTCAGGATGAGAGCTGCAGTCAACCCCGGGCTTCCTTGGGATCAGATTAATCAGCAGCTCTGGCTGCAGTTGATGTCCCTGACGAAGCCCAATACAGGCGATAGGGCTGATAGTTGGCATCTGGTACATAAACCACAGATTAGTGTAGGTGCCCGCAGAGCAGCGGGCCAGTCAGTTCAACCCCGGCTGCTATGTTGAGAATTCATATCCAAGGGCATGTGTTCCAGAAAGGCCTGTAAATTTAATCATGAATGCCTGCTATGTGGGGGGTCACACGCCTTTTCAGCCTGCAGTAAATCTAAAACCAAGGCGGGTGCAAAACGCCCGGGGGGGGGGGGGAGTAACCAGCATCCACCTGGAAAAGGAACCCAGTCCCATACGACTGAAGGTACTTAGGCAGTTGCTGGCCAATTATCCCCTGGCGGCTGATTGGGCCTATTTACTGGAGGGCTTTACCTATGGATTTCGGATTCCTTACCAGGGACCTAGAGTACCTTATTTGGCCTCTAATCTCCATTCAGTAGTGGGGATGGAACATGTGGTGAGGGGAAAAATAGCTAAGGAATGTGCGGAGGGGAGGGTCCTCGGTCCCTTTGAGGCTCTGCCAGTACCCATTTTACGGATATCCCCATTGGAGGTGATGCCTAAAAAAGTGCCAGGGGAATACCATTTGATACACCACCTGTCCTACCCCAGGGGCAGATCAGTGAACGATTCCATTCCAGACGTTCTCTGTTCAATCAGGTACGCTTCATTTGACCAAGCGGTCAAAGTGATGCGGGGTTGTGGTGTGGGGGCTGAAATGGCAAAATACGACATTAAGTCAGCATTTCGCCTTCTGCCAGTACACCCAGAGGATTTTGATCTGCTGGGCTTTACCTTTGAAGGGAAGTATTATATGGACAGGGCCCTGCCCATGGATGCTCAGTGTCTTGTGTCCCTTTTGAGCAGTTTAGTTCCTTTATGGAATGGGCGCTTCGGGCCAGATCGGGGTTAAGTGATACTGTTCACTACCTTTTCGTTGGCCCTACTGGGTCCGGGCAATGTGCCAGGCTATTGTGGTCATTTGAGGGCCTGGCGTGAGAGCTCGGGGTGCCGCTGGCACACAAAAAGACAGAGGGCCCCAGCCCGGTGCTTACATTTTTAGGCATCAAGCTGGATACCATGCAGCAAGCTTCATGGCTGCCTGTAGATAAAGTGGGGGGGTCTTAGAGTTCGATTAGCTTCTATTAAAAGGCAGCGCAAGGTGTCGCCGCTTGAGCTCCAGCAGTTAGTGGGGAATCTCAACTTTGTGTGCAAAGTTGTGGCCCCGGGGAGGGTCTTCTTGAGGCGGCTATGTGACGCCATGGGGCCCCTGCATCTCCCTCATCATAGAATGCGAATGACCACAGGCATGTGGAGGGACCTAGAGGTGTGGGATGAATTTTTGTAATCATTCAATGGCATTTCATTTTGGCGTGATGACTTAAAGATTGAAGTAGAGCTCCAGATATCTTCGTATGCGATGGGCGCCACCAGATTCAAAGTATATTTTCAGGGACACTGGTGGCCCACAGAGTGGTTGGCTAGTGGGCTCTGTTGTGGCCTCACCTTTTTGGAGTTCTTTCCCATTGTAGTAGCCATTTGGCTTTGTGGGGAGCAGCTGGCCAATCACGCAGTCCATTTCTGGTGTGATAACATGACTGTGGTACATGTTATCAACTCCTTATCATCCAAATAAGCATTGGTTATGAATTTGGTGTGAGCATTTACATTGCGATGCCTCCGGTTGAACATTTTATTTCTTGCAAAGCATGTTCCTGGAGTGTGCAATGGGGTGGCGGTGCTCTATCTCGCCAACAGATCGAGCGTTTTCGCCAGCTTGCTCCGGAAGCGGATCCGCGGCCAATGCGAATTCCATAGGAACTTTGGCAGCTTGGAAGGCTGAAGCCGGTAGGGCAATTCGATTAGCATTGGCACCGAGTACTCAAAAAGCCTACAACAGGGCAGACCTGCAGTTTCGGGTTTTTAGGAGTGCTGCTGGGCTTTCGGACAGCTGGCCAGTCCCTGTGGCACACATCATACAGTTTTGCATTCACCAGAAAGACAGAGGGTTAGGGCTTAAGTCAATTAGGGGTGAATTAGCAGCACTTGCCTTTATTAATAAAGCACAGGGCCTTTCTGAGGGCACTGGCAATTTTAGAGTTAGGAAGATGCTCGAGGGTTGGGCAAGAGAACGGGGGCCGCGGGCAGATGCCCAGCAGCCCATATCTCCTTCAGTACTGAAAGGGCTTTATAGGGTTTGGCCTGATGTATGTTCGTCTTCCTTTGAGGCCACTCTTTTTTCATGCGGCCTCTTTGGTTGCCTTTTTCAGTGCACTTTGGATCAGCAAGTTGGTGGTGCAGTCAAAAAAGGACAATTCTGACCGGGCGCTGCGTGCCAGTGACGTTAAATTTGTAGGGGGCAGGTTCGGCTGACAGTACGGCAGTCCAAAACGGACCAGCATCAGAGGGGCACAGTCATTATGATTGGCCTGGTGAAATAGAAGAAGATGAAGAAGATATTGGATTTATGCTGCAATTAAGATGAATATTTTGCCAAGAATAATGTATTTGTTCCAAACTATCCCGATTGTGAAGGATACCAAACAATTTAATAAATGGCAAAGGCAGATTTCTGATTTTGTATGGGCCGGAAAGAAACCAAGGATTAAGATGAAGATTTTAATAGATGCCAAAGAGAGAGGTGGTTTTCAGCTCCCGGATTTAAGATTGTATCATGATGCGGTTTGTTTGACATGGATCAAAGATTGGATAATGCTGTTAGATAAAAAACCTCTATGGTTAGAAGCTCATGGGAATAAATTCGGCTGGCACGCATATTTGTGTTATGGGAAGAATAAGATGGACGGTTTTTTCTCTCACCACTATATCAGAAATAGCTTATTAAACACTTGGATAAAATATAAGAAATATGGTGATGAGAGAAAACCGCTTTGGATAGTGCCAGCAGAAGTAATAAAAATAACAGCTGAATCTGATGAAGAAAAAGCGATGTCATATAATCAACTTCTCAAGATTCAAGGAGACAAAATTGAATTAAAATCTGCAGAAGAATTAAATAATAAGTACGACTGGTTTCAAATGCAACAAATTAAAAGCTTGATGGAAAAAGATATTAAATCGGATGGAATTAGACGTGAGCAAACAGAACTGGAAAGGGTCCTGCTTGGAGATAATGAAAAATTAATATCGAAAGTATATAAATTATTATTGAAATGGTCTACAGAAGAAGAAGTAGTAAAGTCTCAAATGGCAATCAATGTGAGTAGAGAAATACAAATGGATACGTAGGAGCACCTTTGGAAGAACTCGATGAAGATCTCAACTTGTCAGAGTATTAAGGATAACTGTTTTAAGATGATGTATAGGTGGTATATGACTCCGAAAAAGCTGGCTAGGATGAGTAAAAAGATGTCAGATGGATGGTGGAAATGTAGAAAACACGAAGGTTCTTTCTTTCACATGTGGTGGACTTGTGAAAAAGCGAAAGAGTTTTGGAAGATGATACAACAAGAAATCTCCAAAATTTTGGGTTATGACTTTAAGAGAACTGCAGAGACTTTTTTGCTTGGATTACAATTAGAAAAAACTTCCAAAGGAAGACAGGACTTTAATTTGGTATTTGCTCTAAGCTGCTAGGACATTGTATGCGCAGCTGTGGAAACAGGGAAAAATACCAGAGAAATGGGATTGGATTGTGAAAGTTTTATCGTGGAGTGAGATGGACAAATTAACTAAAACTTTAAGAGACTATGATTTAGATTTATTTAAAAAGGAGTGGAAGAAATTTAAAGGATATATGGAGAAAGAGTGGAATGTAAAAAGACATTGGACAATTTTTTAGTATTAATGAGAAAAGAAAAGTATTGAACTTTGATTGGCTAGCGGTACCTTTATAATTGGATTTAAATTTATAACTTCGGGGAAGTCAAATATTGGAGGGAGGGGGGGTTGAAATATCATATGGGTTAGTATAGAAAAGAGACAATTAAATATTGTAACCATATGTTATTAATAAATTGTTAAAACCAAAAAAGAAGATATTGGATTTATATCCCGCTCTCCAGTCCGAAGAGTCTCAGAGCGGCTCACAATCTCCTTTACCTTCCTCCCCCACAACAGACATCCTGTGAGGTGGGTGGGGCTGGAGAGGGCTCTCACAGCAGCTGCCCTTTCAAGGACAACCTCTGCCAGAGCTATGGCTGACCCAAGGCCATGCTAGCAGGTGCAAGTGGAGGAGTCGGGAATCAAACCCGGTTCTCCCAGATAAGAGTCCGCACACTTAACCACTACACCAAACTGGCTCTCCCAGTTTGGTGCACTCATGCGCTACACTCATGTGCCACAGTCACTACTATTTCATATATTTGAGAATGGAGTTCTATTAGTGAAAAGAGTTCTGAAACTTGTCAGGAAGGGGGATGCTATTTGTCTGGCACAACTTTTGCTAGTGGTGACTGAAAGACTTGACTATTGTTCCCACCTATGTATAAAAGGAAAAATATATAGTGTTACATTAAAGCATTCCAACAACAAGATCCCTGAGGGAGACATGGCTGAAAGATCTGGCCTGCTAGCCTATGCAGTTTGGTTTATAAACATGCATTTTATTTTTCCCTTCATATGTGGTCAAATAAATAGACCTTGTAGGTAAAGAAAGATGTACGCAGATGACATTTTGAACTAACAGGTGAATGATGAATAGGACATTAAGATGATAATGCCTGGTAAGAGACTGAAGACTGACAAATAGCACATGTACTGTATTATATAGATTTTATATACAGAGTCAGAGGCAAAAAAAAAAGATTATAGATATGTTTGCACATCTTAAAACAGCAAACACTTCAGTATGATTTATTTAGTCAGGATAGGCTAAAAACTCACTGGTATAATAACAGGACCATTTGTCTTAGCAAGTATCTTGTTATTGGTGATCAATAATGTAGCTAAGATGACTGATTGCTTTGTTTTCTCATGGCGCCTCAGCCAGTCTGAATTATTTATTTGACATGGTGCCTCCTGGCAAATCCAAGGAGCCAGTAATCATAAGTTTGCACTGTTGTAATCCTGGTATGTTTTAACATTCATGGGGTCTCTTCCAGGTTGCAGAGATTAATACTTAGCTGTTACATTTTGAGGGACAGCTTTGCTGACTAAATGTGTTTTGCTTAGACTCTGTTGGAAGGAGCAGTGATATGCTCAGTTTGGAATAAAAACCCACCTCCATCTTTTGCCTTTTTCAGCTGCAGATGCCAAGGGCAGTGGCAGCATAGACGGTTTAAACTGAAAAGTGTAGTGAAGGCCATCAACTCAGAGGGCTTTAAAAATGACTAGGCAATTCCATGTGGGATAGGCCTTTCAGCTGAGAGTTTATGGCTCAGTGGCAGAGTGCATGCTAGATATGCACATACTTGTTGAGTCAGCTCAGTTTCTCCAATTATTAGTACACATCAGGAAAAACTCTTCTATGGGAGAGCTTGGGAAACCACTGCCCATCAGAGTGAATAATACTAGACTAGATGGACCATGATCTGATTGAGTATAATGCAGCTCCTTAGGTTCAGTCAAGGTAGCCAAAACTGAAAGCAGCATTTTCGGAAATCATGCAACCTGGACTCCATATTATTATTATTGTGGTTATTCTTATCTGAAATATTGTACAAAGATTAAAGCAGAGTCAGACCTTGACTGCAGGGATGGGAAAAGCACCAAATAATGAAATAAATATTGTCATCTCCACTGTGGCCACATTATCATAATATTTTTATAAACATGGCAGTTTCCCTATATACTGTGATCTAGAACACAAATAGACTAAAAAAATCTCTTTAATACAAGAAAAGAAGGTACAAAGAGCCAAACTAGATTTAATGTCACACTTGAGGCTGCCAAGAGGCTGCCACTGCCATAAAGATATTTAAAAATGCTGCAAGGGACCAATCCTGGTCCACAGTGTAGTGCTCCTTCCCCCCTGCCTTTTCAACTGCCAAAATAGCTGGGAGGGCATGCAACTGTTTTGGCACTTGATAAAGTGGTGGTAGGGAAACAAGAGCACCTAAGCCTGTAGAATTGCCAAGTCCCCACCGGCTGCTGGAAGGGGCCTTTTTTCATGTGCGTACGGTGCACACGACATGATGACATCAACCAAAAGTGACATATCGTGTCATGCACATCGTGTGGAGACACTTTAGTAATTTGGGAAAAACTCTGTGGTTTTGCATGGACCACTCTAGCAATTTTGGAGGAAACTCTATGGCACCATAGCATTTCCCCCAAATTGCCAGAATGTCTCTATGCAAAACCACCCTGAATTCCTAGAGTGCCCCTGTACCCCATGCAGAGTGCAATACACAACCTCCAGGTGATGTAATTGCACCATGTACCACCGCACAAGATGGGGCTCTTTGGGGGCAAGGATCTCCCTGGTGGTCTGCTCCATGCTGGTGGGCTGGGGAGCTTGGGAAGCTTCTAAGCCTGCCATGCTATGAGCCTGATCCTTTTAATGACTTTTATATGGCAGCAGCATCCTTCTGATGGCCATCAGGACACCATCATGTCTAGTTTAGCCCCAAGGCTGGGGAGGTAACATGGCCAAAAGCTTTCATTGCCAAGACAATAGGAAAGGAAGAACTGCACATTTTAAAGAATGTTCCATATCTCAAGACCAGCCATTTGCTTTTTGAACACATCCTACCTATTCTTGGGTGAGGCAACATGGGATTAGTTCTTTGTTTCAGGGTGAGGCGGAAATTGTGGGAGCTTGTCTGGAACTGGTTGGAAGAAGAAACTTTTTCACCAGCTTCATTTGCTTGGTATTTTGGGTGGTTTATTTAAATAAATCCAATCAAAGGCCTTAAATAGGGGAAAGACAACATTAAGGAGCAGAGATACTTAGGGTTTAGATCAGCTATTATTAAATAAATGCAGGAACCCCTGATGTAGCCAATCTTCCTGGAGCTTACAGTAGGCCCTGTACCAAGAGCCCTGTAAACTCTTGGACGATTGGCTACATTATGTGGCTTAATATTCAAAGGAGTTTCTGCTACAAAAAAAAGCCCTGCATAAATGCATACAGATGGGAAAGGGGACAATGTGTATACACAATATATATATACCAGCTGAGATTGGATCTCAGGGTTGGTTACGTTTGTACCATCTACGCTGGAGGATATTCAGTAATGTAGATCATTTTTGCATTTCAAAGATAGGCTTAGCTTCTTTATTTTTCTTATTCATTGTGAATTAATGTGCATAGCAAAGGTGAGGCAGACTGGACAATTACCATGGAAGCCAACAACAATTAGTTCTTATTTGCTTAACACCATTTCCTAATGTGCAGCTGTAAAACTTTTCATAGAATCTTTTAAATGCAATTGATTTTTCCTGGTGGTTTCCTAATATTTCAAAGCAAGTGCAGAGTCTGACCATTGCAATCAAGCTAATGCAGGTCGATAGCCATTTTCTTTTAGTTAAATAGGAACAATCAGTGATACAAGCTGAGGTTTCATTGAGAGTGATGGTATTTTTATATGTCTGCTGAGCTGGTGCTATATATATACATATGACATTGTAGAACAGGCTGAACTTTTGAAGAGCACATGCCAGAATGTTCAGAAAAGATAAGGTACAGAAGCCATACTTCTTCCTGCTGAAGTTCCCTGAAGATGAGTCTCCACAACTTCTTGGCCTTTTCACTTGCACCTTGTAAAAGAAGGATATGCTTTGATGTGATTGGTCTGGAAAGAGAACTTACACTATGACTTTTTTTTGGCTGTGGAGGCATCTGAAAGTTCCTTTCCTCACATATTCTTTCATGCATCCATAGTTATTTGGTGCCTTATAAAATTGTGCATTTTATTTCTAAAAGGTAATTTACAATCCTGTGAAGCAGAACTATTTATGTATGGTAAATGCAATCATTTAGTGTTGGAACAAAGAGATTTTATTTTTTTTAAAAAAATGCATCTATAGTTTGTAAACATAAAGCTTTCAATTGCATAAGAACAAAATTGTCATGTATATAGCCTGAGATATGACCATTTATTTAATTTTTTTATACCTTGCTTTTCTCTCCAATGGGGACCCAAAGCAGCTTACATCATTTTCCTCTCTATTTTATTGTCACATCAATGCTGTGAGGTAAGTTAGCCACCTAAAGGAAAATATACTTTTTAGTGGGGCTTTTTTTTCTGGAAAAAGAAGTGCTGGAACTCTCAAAAGGGAAGAAAAAGAAGATATTGGATTTATACCCACCCTTCATTCTGAATCTCAGAGTCTCAGAGCAGTTTACAATCTCCTTTACCTTCCTTCCCCACAACAGACACCCTGTGAGGTAGGTAGGACTGAGAGAGCTCTCACAGAAGCTGTCCTTTCAAGAACAACTCTGCGAGAGCTATGGCTGACCCAAGCCCATCCCAGCAACTGCAAGTGGAGGATTGGGGAATCAAACCCAGTTCTCCCAGATAAGGGTCCATGCACTTAACCACTACACCAACCTGGAGAAACACATGTCTAAGGGGAGAGTTTTGGTCACTCCCATTTAGTCTCTTTTTCTCCTCCTGTGTCTTAGCTGTCAAGGACTATCCAGTCACCCACCTTTTCTTTGGCTGACTGAGCTCCATTCTAAGAGTCCCACCCTGTAATCACAGAGACCCAGAGCCAATCCCAGAATCATTGCAGCAAGTGACATAACCTGGGAAACTCCCTAGGAGGGAGAATGTGACCTTGCTAATAGAGAAATCCCCCTCCCCCTCCTAGGGCAACTGGTTACAGCAGGCCTTGTCAAGGGTGATCACGCCTCCTCTCACAAGTTCATTAAACAGTCATTGTTTAATCTAGGCAAGAAGTCATACAGTCCTTTTGGACACAATCATATTTCACAGTAATGTTTAAATGTACATGGTTACAAAGCTTTGTTCAGCTTGGTGGCTCACAAGCTGTGCAAGGCCTGGACTGGGACAGCATGAATGAGTTTATGGGCAGGAAAAAAAACACCACCATATGTAATGGTGAAAAAATTATATAAACAAACATAGATTTTGTTACTGTCTGCAGCAGGAGCCTTCCTGGGGACCAGCTGGCTGGCAGGGATCGTGGGACCCAGTTGCACAGCGGCCTCCCTGGGACCTGGCTGGCTGGCCAGCATTGGTGCGGGGCCTGGAAAAGTCACTGTCACAGTTCAGGTAAGTTTCCCCCTCATTTCTTTATTTTCCTTTCTTTCTATTTCTTCTCCCTCATTTCTTTGTTTCCCTTAATTCCCCTTTATTTCCCTTTATTTCCATTTCTTCCCCTATATTCCCATTTTATTTCCCCCATTGCTTTATTTCCCTTTATTTTCCTTTCTTCTCCCTTTTAATTTCCTTTCTTTTTATTTCTTTCCCCCATTTGTTTATTCCCCTTTCTTCCCCCCCTTTCTTTATTTCCCTTCATTCTCTTTTCTTCCCCCTTTATTTTTCTTTAATACCTAGCTACCACCAGTTTAATTTGCACTTGATTATCCCAGATAATATGACCTAATATGCTATGAGTGTGTGACCTAATATGCTAATATTAGGGGATGTGGTCTAATATGCTAATGAGTTCCTGCTGGGCTTTTTCTACCCAAAAAAAAAGCCCTGGATCTAGGCATTTGGGTTGTGTGTGTGTGTGCCAAATTAGGCTCTCCCCCACATGACTTCAAATAGAAAAGCAATCATTTGCATTAATTTTGCCGGCCTGAATCGTTCTCCCTTGACGGAACACTGTCTTTTAAGTTGATAATTTTGTATGACCTGCGAATGATGTTATACATATCCAAATGGCTCTTGGCAGAAAAAAGGTAACCCCACTCGTGGTCTACAGAAACAGGAAAAGACTATCCTGTGTTTCTCTTTCTCTGCAGAACCAACAGTTTAAAAAGCTTTGCGTGTGTCTGTGTATTAAAAATTACAGCACCATTCTGATCCCTTGCTGTGAAGGGAATAATGGAATTTCCAATACCTATAAGTGACTTAAAATTTGATTTTATATTTCATTAATGATATGCCATTGACCCATACCATTATATAACAAATTATTCATGTTCAAAAGGTGACATTTAATAGAAAAATTAAGTTCCTGTATTCAATGTATCATAAAGCTGTAATGAGATTGATGGATTATAATAATATTATTGCTTGTTCTGCTAATGCAATCTTGATACGGGTGTGATTAAACTACAAATTACAGGTAGATAAAAATGACAATCAGCTCATATTTTCTTTGACTAAAATAGCCTTTTGTTTAGAAAGCAATTATTTTCAGGATGGATACCACCCTTTTAAATGTCTTCAGGTGCAAGGTCATGACCTTCTGCCTTGAGGTCCCATACACATGATGGATATTCCTTCCTGCAATAAATTCACAGCTGTTGTGCAGAATCCTAATGTGTCCCTTCAAATGTCTGCTTCCATTGCTAGAACCCTGCATTTTCCTAAGATCAGAATATGCTGTCTTTGAGAAAATGTGATTCTTCCTTTCTATGGACACTGGTATCGGGAAGATATGACAAACACCTATTGAGCAATTCTTGTGATATCACAGTGACAAGGGACACAGTTTCTGTTCCTCCATGTCTTTGAAATTTTCTGGCCTTTCATATTTTTGACTGGCACTTATGCTACCAAACGTGGTGGTGGTGAAAAGTGCCATCAAGTAACAGCTGACATGTGGTGACCCTGTATGGTTTCAAGGCAAGAGATCAACTAAAGTGGTTTGCCATTGCATGCTTCTGCACAGTGACCTTGCTATTCCTGGGTGGTCTCCCGTTCAAATACTAACCAGGGCCAATCCTGCTTAGCTTCTGAGATCTGACAAGATGGGGCTAGCCTTCTCTATCCAGGTCAGGGCACTAACGTTAAGCACCTCTAAATCTCATTGGTTTCAATATAATGTTTAAGCATTAAGTTCAGCTCTACAACTTAAATGAGCTTAAAATCTTCACTTTTCTGGACTGTGCTTTTTTTTTGCAGTTCCCATAGAGTAAATGGTAGGTTTGTAGGGCAGACCTTATGGTATACCATAAAGACTGACAGATACTGTAGTCCTCGAGGACCTACAGAGGATGGAAGCTCTAAGACTATAGCAGAATAGCATAGAGACTCAATGGCATACCAGATCAATTAGGAAAAACTAAGGGACAGAAAATAGTTGGGGACCAAGACAAGAATTGCTTCGTCATTTGATTGGCATCCTTCTATGCATTTTAAGAGTATATTTTTCTCCTTGACACTGAGAAAAACATGAAGAGAATTTTGAGAGGTTTTTTTTCTTTTTCTTTTTTAGTAGAGCAAAACTGGACAAAGTTACAACACAAGTATTTAGGATCAAAAGTTTAGTATGACATGGAGACAGAAGCCTTCAAATGGTGTAAAGTGGAAGAAAAAGGTGGACAACAGTGAAATAAGGTAGTAAATTCAAATTTACAATTGAATTTTAGTGAGAGGAAGTGACACTAGAAGGGGCAGGATCTGACCTTTGGCTTGGCTGATTTTGGAATCATGGGATGCAGGGCTTTTTTTGTAGCAGGAACTCCTTTGCATATTAGGCCACACACCCCTGATGTAGCTAATCCTCCAACAACTTACAAGGCTTTTAGTATAGGGCCTACTGTAAACTCCAGGAGGATTGGTTACATCTGGGGTGTATGGCCTAATATGCAAAGGAGTTCCTGCTACAAAAAAGGCCCTGATGGGAAGTGATATCACAGGACATGACCTTATGTCGACACTGAACTCTGCCTCCAAGCCCCACTTTTCCCAGTCATCACACTAAAATTCCAAAAATTTCACAAGTCAGAGTTGGCAATGATGATGACATCCTGGTTACTGCTATTCTAGATACTCGGGGGAAATCCAGGAGGCTCTTTGAGCTGCTAGTGTTCACTCATGAATTTGGCTTGCTGGGATGGCTTGCTGGGCAAAAAATTCTGTAGGCTTAAAGAAAAACACACTGGCAATACCATCCAGCTCAGTCTATCATCCAGCAGAAATGCCACTTTATTACAAGGATCTTTTGCTTTGATTTCTTCAATTACATTTTCTTAAACCCACCTGTCCTTTCCAATGCACATTAGACCTGGTTTATTTTTTTAGCTGTCAATCCCACACTTCTCTTTCCTTTATAAGAAGGCTTAAAGCCCTCTGCAAAAAGTATATTGGCATTTCACTTACATGAATAGGCAATTTACCAGCTGCATGTATTGGAGCATGCAAGTTCCCACAATATACCTGATTTGTGTGATCACATGAAGTGTGAATTAGGAAATTTTATCTGCATGTACAGCTTTTGTTTATGCTACCAAAAACCCTGGAAAATCAGGGTTCTTATATGTTACACAATCATGCAAAGCATGCATCTGAAATGTATGGGCTGGTGAGCTCTTCCTCTGCATGAATGGAACAGCAATTCTCTAGAGCATTACTTTTGAGATGGAATCTCACAATAGTGGTGTTAGATCAGGGCTTTATCAGAATAAAATCTGTTCTTATTATCTAGAAAGGTCATAAATGATCAGCTCCCTCAATTTCATTAATGCATAGCTTCACTCAAGCAGTTAACCTGACTACATCCAAGATTACTCTTCAATTGTACTCTGGCAGAAATATATATATATATATATATATATATATATATATATATCTCGGCTTGACTTCGCGAACGAAGATTTAAGAAGGGTGCAGTAGTCCACGTCTGCTGCAGGCTCGCTGGTGGCTGACAAGACCAATGCGGGACAGGCAGATCCGGTCACAGTGGCTGCAGGGAAAAGTCTGATTTGGGGTTGGTGCTGTAGCAGTGCGATTCTTCCTCAATCTCCTTTTGTCCTCAAGACCAGCTATGCGTGCGTTCTCAAAGGAAGAGACAGCCTGGTGGATGGTGTGCCTCCATGCTTTGCGATCTGAGGCTAGGTCAGACCACTGGTGATGGTTGATGCGACAGGTGCCAAGGGATTTCTTCAAGGAGTCCTTGAACCTCTTCTTTGGTGCCCCTCTATTTCGATGGCCGGTGGAAAGTTTGCCATACAAAGCAATCTTGGGAAGGTGGTGGTTTTCCTTCCTGGAAATATGCCCTGCCCAGCGCAGCTGTGTCTTCAACAGCAGTGCCTCGATGCTTGTAACCTCTGCCCGCTTGAGGACTTCAGTGTTGGTCACAAAGTCACTCCAGTGGATGTTGAGGATGGTGCGAAGGCAGCGCTGATGAAAGCGCTCAAGGAGTCGCAGGTGATGACGGTATAAAACCCACGATTCGGAGCCGTAGATGAGGGTTGTCATCACAACCGCTTTGTAAACATTGATCTTTGTGCCTTTTTTCAGATGCTTGTTGCTCCACACTCTTTTGTGCAGTCGGCCAAATGCACGGTTTGCCTTTGCCAGCCTGTTGTCAATCTCCTTGTCGATCTTGGCATCTGAGGAGATGATGCACCCCAGGTAGCTGAACTGCTGGACTGTCTTCAGAACTGATTCACCCGCAGTGATGCAGGGAGGGTGATAATCTTCCAGGGGTGCAGGCTGGTGGAGAACTTCTGTCTTCTTCAGACTAACTTCTAGGCCGAATAGCTTGGCAGCCTCTGCAAAGCAGGACGTCATATGCTGCAGAGCTGATACCGAGTGGGAGACGAGTGCAGCATCATCAGCAAATAGTAGCTCTCGGATAAGTTTTTCCATTGTCTTGGAGTGAGCCTTTAGTCGCCTCAGGTTGAACAGGCTGCCATCGGTGCGATAGCGGATGTAGACACCATCGTCATCATCTAGATCTACTGAGGCTCTTTGAAGCATCATGCTAAAGAAGATCGTAAAGAGAGTTGGCGTGAGAACGCAGCCTTGCTTTACACCTGTGCCTATTGGGAAGGGCTCCGAGAGATCGTTGCAGTGTCTGACTTGGCCTCGCTGGTCTTCATGTAGCTGGATGATCATGCTGAGGAACCTTGGGGGACATCCTAAACGTTCCAAGATTTGCCACAGGCCTTTCCTGCTAATGGTATCGGAAGCTTTGGTAAGGTCGACAAAAGTCACATATAGACCCTTGTTCTGTTCCCTGCATTTCTCTCGGAGCTGCCTGAGAACAAATACCATGTCAGTGGTGCTCCTGTTAGCTCTGAAGCCGCACTGGCTCTCTGGGAGGAGTTCTTCTGCAGTGGTGGGCACCAGTCTGTTCAGAAGTATTCTGGCAAGGATTTTGCCTGCGATGGAGAGCAAGGTTATCCCCCGGTAGTTGGAGCAGTCTGACTTTTCCCCTTTGTTCTTGTGTAGAGTGATGATGATTGCATCGCGAAAGTCCTGTGGTAGTTTGCCTTGTTCCCAGCAGGTGACAAGTACTTTGTGAAGTGTGCTATGTAGTACTGTGCCCCCATGCTTCCAGATCTCTGGTGGGATTCCATCAACTCCCGCTGCCTTGCCACTTTTCAGTTGCTTGATGGCTTTAACAGTCTCTTCTAGGGTGGGGATCTCATCCAACTCTGTTTTCACTGGTTGAAGTGGGGTGAGGTGGATTGCTGAATCTTGAACTACGCGTTTGGCACTGAAGAGAACCTGAAAATACTCCGACCACCGGTTCAGTATGGATACCTTGTCTGCGAGGAGCACTTGGCCATCTGCGCTATGCAAGGGACTCTGAGCCTGATATGATGGGCCATATACTGCCTTCAGGGCTTCATAGAACCCTCTTAAATCACCAGTGTCTGCACACAGCTGGGTTCTCTCTGCAAGCTTGGTCCACCACTCGTTCTGAATGTCTCGAAGCTTGCGCTGGAGGTTGCTACATGCAGCACAAAAGATTGCTTTTTTCCCGGGACAGGAGGGCTGAGCAAGATGTGCTTGGTAGGCAGATCTCTTTTTCGCTAGTAATTCTTGGATCTCTTGATTGTTCTCGTCAAACCAGTCCTTGTTCTTCCTTGTGGAGAACCTGAGGACTTCTTCAGAGATCAACAGGATGGTAGTTTTTAGGTGTTCCCAGAGTGCTTCTGGAGAAGGGTCTGTGGGGCAACTGGGGTCCTCAATTCTTGACTGGAGTTTTGCCTGGAAGGCAGCTTTAACTTCGGCTGACTGAAAGCTGCCAACCTGAAGCTTCCTCCTATATATATATACCCTTCCTATATATAAATTTTCTAGTTATCTTGTATATTGGTTAGGAAAACTGCCTATGGGAAAAATATTTAGCCTTTCAGACACTGCTGTTTGTTGTTAGTGGAATGTGCACTTTTGTTCCGTACTGTACCTTTGTAATGTAAACGTAAAGATGCTGTCACTACCTTCTACCTCATTTGGGAGCAAATTTCAGAAGTTTATTTCAGAAGATTAATTCTATATATATAAAAGGCAAGCCATGTTGCCAATGACTTACTTTTGATGTATGCACTCTTTTGATACATTCACACAATCCCTCCTGTGGCCTCTTGAGACCTGCACAATGCCCTAAGAGCCATTGCCACTGCTGGGTCCCTCATGTGGCCTCCCACAGCCTGCACAATACCCTGGGAGCTGCTGTCACCACTGGTTCCCTCCCGAGGCCAGCACAATGCCCAGAAGCCACTACTGCTGCTGGGTCCCTCCCACAGCCTCTTGTGGCCTGCACAACACCTCAGGAGTTGCTGCCACCACCAAATTCTTCCCACACCCTCCCAATATCTGCACAACTTTCCAAGAGCTGGCACCGCTGGCTCCCTTCTGCAGCCTCCTGAGGCCTGCACAACACCCCGAGAGCCCTCTATAGCCTCTCATTGCCTGCACAACACCTCAGGAGCTGCTGCCACCACCAAATTCTTCCCACACTCTACCAATGTCTGCACAAATTTCCAGGAGCTGCCACCGTTGGGTCCCTTCAGCAGCCTCCTGAGGCCTGCACAGCACTCCCAAGGCCTGAACAATGCCCCAGGAGCCACCACTGAGTTCCTCTCTTGGCCTCTTCAAGGCCACCACCTTCTCAACTCAATAAAGGGTTGGGGCGGGGGGGGGGGGAGAGACAGCAAGGGTGGGGGTGAGTGAATGCCAAGAGTTGGGGGGTGGGAAGACAGCTGGGGGGGGAAGTGAATGACAAGGGTTGGGGAGTGGGTGGGAAGACAGCAAGGATGGGGGTGAGTGAATGCAATGGGTGGGGGGAGTCGTGGAGTAGTTGAGTGGGGTAGTTGAGAAGAAGCGGGAAGGAAGATGAGATAAAGGGACTAGGAGAAAGGGGGGAAATAAGGGTAGGTTATCAGAGAAGGGGATAGATTGACAGAAGGAATGGGGGCAAAAGAGATGGGGGTAGATTGACAGATAAAGGAAAGGGGAGAAAGACAGGAAAGATTGATAGAGGAAGAGGAAGAAAAAAGGAAGCAAAGAGAAGGAAGGGATTCACCCTCTCTGAAATTCTACTTTCCCACTGGGATATCCCATTGGGTGGGTGGATGGGTTAACAGTAGGGATGGGCACAAACTGGGAAAATGTGGTTTGGTTTGTGGCATGCCCAGTTCACAAACCATGAACCATCATGGTTTTTTAGAGGCCATACTGGTTCAGTTTGTGACCTGGTAAAATGCTCCCCCAGCAGGCTTGGGGGTGGGGTGGGGGTTTGGGGTGCACTGAGGAAAGTGGTGAGGCTTTAACAAGGTGTCAAAAAGAAGGTGGGGGGCATTGCAGAGAGAATGCCAGTTGAGGAGTATTTGGTGGCCTGTCATGATTGGAGCAGGCCATGGAAAAAGGCCTCCCCAGGCAGTGTTGCAAAGGCAGGAGAAAGAGGGCAAGCAGTGGCAGGAGAGGAAAGGAAAGGAGGGAAGCATGCAAAAAATAAAATAAAATATGGAAATTTAGGGGGCCGGAGTTGGATGGAAAGTTGTAGGGCCTTGGAAAGTTGTGGGGCCTTGGAAGACCCTTTTAGCCTGAGCCCTGAGAGGGTCCTCCATAGGTACAGCCCTGTCTCCCCCCCCTCCACAGGAAATAATGGAATGCCCAGCAGACCTTTCCCTTCCCCCCCCCCAAGGTTGCCAATCCCCAGGTGTGCAGGAGAATCCAAAGCAAACACTACCCTGAAAACCACCCTCCAATAAGCCAATAAATCAAAATAACAGTCCAATTAATACAAATATAATATATTCAAGTTCCAAAGAAATGAAATAAATCCGTCTTTTGTACAATCCAAGGAACAAATGTACCAGAACATCAGTTCCTCCTTCTCCAGCAAGTCAATGCCAAGGCTTCTTTGGGAAGGTTCTGGTGAAAAATGATTGATGTTCAATGAGTCCAGTTCTTAAATATGTGCAGCCAGCAATCCCTAAGGCAACAGGTTTGTACTAGTGCCCCTGTTTCACATTAGCTTCTTCAAGCTGTGTGAAAATGAACATTATCAATAATATAATAATACAAAAATAATAACATGTATACATACTGGCACTATTAAAACAATATATACCTTCTCATAAAGAATTTCATATACTGCATAAGAACGCCAACAACTTCCATCAATGAGTAACCCTGAAGGTGTTACTGATCCAAACCACTTTCAGCCAATATATACACTGGTGCATCTACTTAAGCGTTCCTTAGAGATTGTTGTTGTTGTTCAGTCACACAGTTGAGTCCGACTCTTTGTGACCCCATGGACAAAGTCACACCAGGCCCTCCTGTCCTCCACCATCCTCCGAAGTCTGCTCAAATTCGTGTTTGTTACATCAGTAACACTGTCCAGCCATCTTATCTTTTGCCATCCTTAAAGATACAGTATTTCAAATTTTAAGTCACAGAAATGTCCACAAATTCCAAATTCTACACATACATCAAGGACATGAAATTCTTTAGGAGAAAATATATATTGTTTTTGTATTATTATATTATTTTTTTATAATATAATATTTTATTACTTCAATTAAATTTTCCAGCTTTTTACATCATTAAAGCAAAAGAAAACAGACAAAAATGTATTATTGTATTATTGATAATGTTCATTTTTATGCAGCTTGAAGAAGCAAATGCGAAACAGGGGCACTAGTACAAACCTTTTGCCTTATGGATTGCTGACTGCACATATTTAAGAATTGGACTCATTGAACATCAGTCATTTTTCACTGGAACTTTCCCAAAGAAGTCTTGGCATTGACTTGCTGGAGAAGGAGGGACTGGCGTTCTGGTACATTTTTTCCTTGGATTGTCCAAAAGACTGATTTATTTCATTTCTTTGGAACTTAAATATATTATATTTGTATTAATTGGACTTGTTTTGATTTATTGGCTTACCATAGTTTTCATGGTAACTTTTGCTTTGGATTCTCCTGCCTTTCTTTGCTGTGATTCTCTTTTTTGGTTACACAATCCCCAGGTGAGGGGCAGGGCATCCCCCAGTTTGGAGGCCCTCCCCCCCGGTTCAGGATCATTAGAAAGCAGAGGGGGAGGGAGGGAAATGTCTGCTGGGCACTCCATTATTCCTTATAGAGACCAATTCCCATAGGGTATAATGAAGAATTGATCCACAGGTATCTGGAACTCTGGGCAGTGTTCCCTCTAAGCTGAGTTAGTGTGAGCTAGCTCACAGATTTGTAGCCTCCAGCTCAAACATGTTTGTCTCAGGAAGGATGACCCCAGTGCAGACTAATTTATGCAGTAGCTAATTTATGCAATAGCTCACAACTTTAATGCCAGTAGCTCACAAAATAGAATTTTTGCTCACAAGACTGCAGCTTAGAGGCAACATTGGCTCTGGGGAGGCACCTGTTTTCTGAGTTAGAGGAACCACATCTGCATCCGATGCCTCTCCTCAAAACACCCTCCAAGTTACAAAAGGATTGGACCAGGGTGTCCAACTCTATGAGCCCCCAAAAGAAGGTGCCCTATACTTCATTATTTCCAATGGAGGGAAGACATTTAAAAGGTGTGTGGTCCCTTTAAATGTGATGGCCCGAACTCCCTTTGGAGTTCAATTATGCTTGTGACAACCTTGCTCCTGGCTCCACCCCCAAAGACTCCTGGCTCCACCCCCAAACTCCCCAGGTATTTCTTGAATTGGGCTTGGCAACCCTACCCCCCACTTTCTTATGACCCTGAAGTGAGGGGATCCCCTGCCCCCACTTGGAAATTGGCAACCCTGATCTCTAGTCAGCAGCACACACCAAATGGCTGCTTGGAAGGGGGGTAATCTGTCTTAATAACTATGCTGCCCCTCCCCCTTGACTAGAACATTTTCAGCCCTGACCAATGCTGCCCTGTGCCTCATTCGGCAAATGAGGCCAGGGTAAACATATCCACAGGTACTAATGCCATGTATGCCACTTTTGCCAATCCGTATCAGAGGACTTATAGACTGACAAGCTGAAGAAGGGTCCTTTTTTTGCTTTCTGAAGGTGATTTGGAAAATTACAGATTCTTAATAATAAACATCCACCCTATAACAGCCTATAGCATCTGGATTAAACCAGTTAATTACTTAGCATATTATTTTCAATTTCTGTCAGTGCTATCTTAAGTATCTTAAGTGTCTTAAGTGTAAGACACTATCTTACACCCTTCCAAGTCCACTGAAGTAAATGAGCCTCCAAAGGCCATGAATCTTCTTAGGATTGCACTGGCCATATACCATTTTTCAGATGTTCTGCTTGGGAGTATTTGCAGTTCTCCCATTATAAATCACCATTTCAATTGAATAGGGTACCAGTCATATTCCTGATATGCATGGTTGGATATCCACAAAGATAATATCTGAAAAAGACTAATGTTATGCCTGTATTTATCCATTGTTCCTAACGTAAAGAAGGCGTAACTATTGACTTAATTTTTGTGAGTTTCCTGTGCCTAATGGCTGAATTCAGTGGGTAAACCTTGATTTTCCTAGCATGGAACTTCAGCAATAGGGGAAAGCTCTACCTGATCTCTGCAAATTATGCAACTGTTAAAGGCACTACAGCCTTGCTGGAAGGAAAGAAATTGGCAACTGTAACCAAAAATCTATGTCTATTTCCTTTCATTCTCCCTTGTAATTTGGCTTGTTAGTTATCACATTAATAAACAACAGTTGTGATATTACTACAGGACCAGCTTCTCTTTGTCTATTTTTTTTAAAATTTAAATATCAGAGGCTTTCATGCTTTGCACCAGATAACTACCTGTAAACTTACTGTTGTTTTTCATTTGAAAACAAACCTGGAAAAAAAAAATCCAGAGAATGTTTCTTGTCATTGTGTTCTCTGGAGCTACCACTTCCCTCTGAAGCTCTTTGTCTGCCTATCTCTGCCTGTGTCTCTGAGCTTCCCTACTATCCTCTTTGTTTAATATAATTTACACAGGCAGAAAAGAGAAAGAAAGGGGCTGTCGCTGACAGTTTAGGTCATCTGAGGGATAACATCTATTGAAAGCACTGAGTGACATTTACCAAGAGAAATAATGATGGGGGAAAGCTGAAAGAGTTTAGTTAAATTTGCATGCCTAAAGGTGACTTGTTAGCTCTTGTGATAACTGGAGTGGTAATATGGTTATAGAGGCTACATCAGTTGATTTGGTATGTCTTTCCCAATTACAGTGAATTGAATTCACGTAAAGCAATTACTTTCCGAGAGAGGGAATTTGAAAAGTTGATGGAAACTTTTCTTGAGGCCACCATCGATATTCATAAAGTTTCTTCTTTGTCATTTGTTAAATATTCCAAACAAGTCCATAGCTGAGAAGGAACAATCCGAGGATGAAAGATTCAGGTTTCCTGAAGCCCCTGGGAGTTTCTGCAGATAGCTGGAGGACAAAAAAAACCCTATATATTTTTAATGGCTTAACTTCCATCCTTCGTTCATTTTCTACCACAGGGCAGACTGAAGATACACTGAGTGATACAGATCTCTAGGGTCAGGGACAGCTTTTTTGCATTCAATTAGTATTGCTACCGCAAGCAGATGGAAGTTATATATCAGGGGTGGCCAACAGTAGCTCTCCAGATGTTTTTGCCTACAACTCCCATCAGCCCCAGTTAGCATGGCCAATGGCTGGGGCTGATGGGAGTTGTAGGCAAAAAACATCTGGAGAGCTACCGTCGGCCACCCCTGTTATATATGAATGATGAATGTTTGGTTTTCTACAGGTTATTCTGACTGAATACAGGCATAGCGAGATGTGGTAAACCTATTATCACTTCAGACTGTGTGGGAAGTGGGACTTAAGTGGTCTTAGGCACAAAATGTTGTGCATAGGATCTCTGCATATAAGAATGAACATTAGCCCTTAGAAGGGTTGCCAGTCTCCAGGTGGGAATATAGAAGCATGAAGCTCACAACCGAACTACTGCAAAATAGTATATAATTATAAACAGTGAACAATTACTATCAAAAATACAAGTTTACATGCACATACCTTTACCTTTTTACAGTTGCAAATTCACAATGCTGACCTGAACAAAAACAGTCACTTCACAATGTTGCTGCATGCTAAAGATGCCCGTTCCTCCGTTCATTTAAAGAGCAATTGCTCTATTTCTTCCTTAGCTCATGTGGAGCCCAATACAACTTGGTGTCAACTCCTTTATCAGAAGACCATGTGTAGTTCAGATGTCCCAAAATTGAAGACCAAAGAGCAATGGTGAACTGGTAAACAAACTGTTCAGAGATGCCACCATTGCATGCTTGACTTGAAAAGCAACTGTGATTGTATCGTTAGTCCCAATACCATGCTTGTGCCTGATGAAGCATTCCGGGAAACAGTTTGTTTACTGGTTCACTGTTGTGCTTTGGTCTTCAATTTTGGGACATCTGAACTACACATGATCTTTTGATAAAGTTGATACCAAGTTGTATTGGGCTCCACATGAGCTAAAGAAGAAATAGAACAATTGCTCTTTAAATCAATGGAGGAATGGGCATCTTTATCATGAAGTGGCATTGTGAAGTGACTGTTTTTGTTTGGGTCAGCATTGTGAATTTGCAACTGTATGTGCATGTAAACTTGTATTTTTGATAGTAATTGTTCACTGTTTATAATTATATACTATTTTGCAGTAGTTTGGCTGTGAGCTTCGTGCTTCTATATTTCCGGTCATTCCACACGTCTTCCTCTTTTATTCACTAATTCCCAGGTGGAGCCTGGGAATTTCCCAGAATTACAGCTGATCTCCAGACTTCATAGATCTGTTCCCCTGGAGAAAATGGCTGCTTCAGAAGGTGGACTTGACAGCAGTGTTCCCCACTAGGGTTACCGATCCCCAGGTGGGGGCAGGGGATCCCCCAGTTTGGAGGTCCTCTCCCCACTTTGGGGTCATCAGAAAGTGGGGGGGGGTGGCTCTATTATTCCCTATGAAGACTGATTCCCATAGGGTATAATGGAAAATTGATCTATGGGTATCTGGGGCTCGGGGGGGGGCTGTTTTTTGAGTTAGAGGCACCAAATTTGCAGTATAGCATCTGATACCATACAAGTTTCAAAAAGATTAGACCAGGAGGCCCAGTTCTATGAGCCCCAAAAGAAGGTGCCCCTATCCTTCATTACTTCCAATGGAGGGAAGGCATTTAAAAGGTGTGTGGTCCCTTTAAATGCGATGGCCAGAACTCCCTTTGGAGTTCAATTATGCTTGTCACAACTTTGCTCCTGGCTCCACCCCCACAATCCCCAGATTTTTCTTGAATTGGATCTGGTAACCCTATCCCCTACTGAGGTCCCCTCTTCCCAAATTCCACTATCCTGAGGCTCAACCCCCAAATCTCCAGGAATTTCCCAGCTCAAAGTTAGCAACCCTAGTTTTTAGCTGTTCTTCCTGACATCTGGTTTTCAATATCCAGGTTTATTGTTGGTTGGTGTTAGGGGAGAAGTGTTCTGTCCATGTGTCTCTATTTGTAATCTGAGGTGGTATGCCACAAATACAGGCATATCCCTTCCGTTGACAACTAGGCCTAAATGTTACTGAAAGCCAGGTTGCTTATGCAAGGTTATGGATTTTATTTATTGATTGGTGTAAACATAATTTAACTTTCAGTGTTCAAGCATTTTCTACATTTCATTTTTCGTTTAGGCTGCAATCCCTTACACACTGGACAAGCAGTCCCTCTAAATGCATAGGAATTTACTTTTGAGTAAACATGAATAGTATTGGACTGTAAAGAATTCAAATAATTCATTGTATAGAATCCTATATAATGGATCACTGTTTCAGTGTGTTCAGTGCCTGTATAGGATTCAGCTAGCTAAAAAATCCTGTTTTAATTGTCTATAATCTAGAGGTATGAGGTTCTATAAGTACAATGGCAACTGAATGTCATTTTGAAATAAGATTATTGAAATACTTTTCAGAATAAAATGACCACTTCAAAACCAATACAGAGTGACTTGACTCATTTATATGAATCACTTGTAGATGTTTGGTCACCTGTAACTCTTTCAAGGGTAAATCCTACTTTTGGGTTTCTTCTGGATCATGTATATCATAATTATAAATGTCCAGATGGTTGCTGTGGCCAAGAGTGGCTTCTGTCATTTGAAGTTAGTACAGAGAGAGCTCTCAACTTAAGCCTGCAATGTACTTCATTTGAGACTGTTTTCAAAATGAATTAGAACCTTCAACTGCTTCAGAATTTTGTAGCCTGCCTGGTGTGAAATAGCTTCTAATCAAAATGTCAGCCATAGCTGCTAGTGCTCATAAAAGCCACTTTGAACAAAGGTATAGTATTCAGTATGTTGATCTTGGAACAGGGAGGTTGGGGTCCAAATTCTTGTTCAGGTCATTAGACTCACTGGGAGACCTTGGGGCAGTAATACATTCTCATCCTGACCAATTCACAGGTTTGTTGTGAGGGTAAAAATGGGATTATCCCAAGGATGGGATAAATATATGAGAAAGAAATAAGAAAAGACTAGGTGAAATTCACCATTTGAACTAAAATAGATTGTGTTTCTGTTACTTTTGCCACATCATTTTCTTGTGGGTTTTTGTTGCGAACCATCTGATATGCACATGACATAGCACACAAATATTTTAAATAATAAAATGAAACATTCCTGGGTCCCCAGACCTTGAAGCAGTATTAAGAGTCTCATCTTCATTCTGCTTCTATTCACCAATGTTTAGCAAAGCTTCTCAGAACGCAGAGCAGAGCGTTCTTTTTCCTCTTCAAATGCTTGCCTTATAAAACAGAGCACATTCATCCTGAATCTTTCAAATCAATATCCAGGCAGTGGGATGATTCACATATCAATTGGCTTACAAATTTACACCCTGTCTGACTCTGCCAAAAGGATTAAAAATTACTCATGAAACAACAGCCCCTTGTAATCACATCAAGCCAGACTTCAATAATCAGGCATATAAAAGTTTCTGGGTTCCAGATATATTAAAATAGTTTTATTTTCATTTTCCAATTTCTTTCTTGGATACTAACATGCCATTTCCTTAGCAGCTTCAGTATGGTTGGTTTTTCTCCCTTCAATGAATCCCACTACCATATCATGCAAATATTTTCCCTTTATCAACAAGAAAGAGAGAGAAGTTGACAAGGAAGCTCAAATGATCGATAAGGGACATTATAAAAGTGAACCTTTTCACCTCAGGATCATCATTTTAGATCAATCTTTTATGGACTGTGACTGAATCTTCTTTACCTTCAGCTCAGAATATTATTTGAGATCATTCTGGTGCCATTTCCTTAGCAGAAAAATGTTCCTGCATGTAATAGTTATATCCCCAAAGTGGCAATAACACTTCAGCCTGCAGTATCCAAAGAAATATGAGTGGACAATTGCTGCTTATCATGCAAAACAGAAAAAGGCCTATGAAGCTTTGCACATTTCCAGGTATTCAGTTTTTTATTCATGTACAGCTGCAGAAACAAATTAATGTAACTTGCTAAGTCACTCAGAACATAGTGCCTGCTCATGACCAGTAGTTTTACTTCTGCTGCTAATAGCAGCTTCCTTTTCAAGGTGAATGGAATTATGCACAAACATCTGCCAGTTTGACTCACTTTCTCTTCACCCATGGTAAGCAGACAGCCAATAATTTTATTTATTTGTTTGCTTGTTTATAGTCTGCCTTTCTCACTTGGACTCAAGGTATGGCAATACAATCAACAGGATGGAACATTTGTTTAAAAATATAATAGGCTTAGGGTTGCAGAATGAATCAGAAATTTGAAAACAGAACTAAAGCAAGGCAGAAACATGGGATATTAAATAATGTAAAAATGACATTGCAAGATCCTAGTTTCAGCAAGCTAAACACAGTAGTATATAGACCCCAGTCTCTAATAGTTTATCTAAGTAACTTTGCGAATCATTTAGTACTGTGCAACTCTATTGCCTATGTAAAAATCCCTCTTGAACAACGTTGCATAGTTTGCAGAAAGCCAGGAGAGTGGGAGCCTTCCTGAGTTCCTCAGGTAGACAATTCCATAAGGTGGTTGTTCATCTTGCCCATTTGCAGGTTGGCACCTGCAGAAGACCTTGCTCAGATGAGCTAAGCCTAAACTGTTGTGCTGGTGCATAGGGGGGAGGCGGTCTTGCAGATATGAGGGCCCAGGGCCATGAAGGGCTTTGTATGTGATATAGCCAGTATCTTAAACTGAGCCCCAAAACTGATGGGCAGCCTGGGAAGTGATTATAGAATGGGAATAATAAGCATGCCCCATCTAGCTCCCATTAATAGCTGAGCTGTGATGTTCTGGATCAGTTGGAATTTCCAAGCTGATTTTGAGGGGACATCACTGTGCAGTGCATTACAGTAGTTTAGTCTCAGTGTTACTGTGGCATGGATCCAGGTGACCAAATTAGCTCTAACAAGGTATGGGGCCATTTTACAGACTAGGCTGAGTTGGTAGAAAACATTTTTTGCAGCTGTATTAACTTGCTTCTCAAGCAATCATGTTGGGTCCAGAATAACCCTAAGACTCTTAACAGAGTTAGCAACAGTTACCAATATTATCCATGTAAATTCAACTTTTGATGTTCTGACAGGGGAATTTTGGTGTGTACCCAACAAAGTTGAGGTTTTTTATTTGGGGGCGGGGGGGGAGGTGGTGAAATCAGGAGTTAACTCTCGGCTGGAAGTAGAGTTCTTCAGATCTCCTATCCTGGAAATTTTGCTGCCTTCTAGACTTGGTGAAATCCAGCAAACTTTTTTTTGGGGGGGGGGGGCGCGGGTTATGTGGAATTAAAAACCCAGCTAATATCTCTTCTTTCCCCCCCACCTGAACCCCAAATCTCAGGCTTTGGCTTCAAAGAGGAACAAACGCGTTCTGGTCTCCTTTTTTCAATACAGAGAATGAAGGCATTGCATCTGTCCCTGCTCAATCTGGAAGGGAAGGAACATAGATGTTGTGTCCTAGGCTTAAATGGGAGAACTGTTACTTTTGGAGGGAACTGTTACTTTTGGAGGGAAGCTGAACAAGCCAAAGCTTGTACTCCACACCAGGGTTCCAGAGAAGGCCTAAGCGTGCCCAATCAGGGGAAGGATTGAACATAAGTAGCCAATCAACATCTAGGCTCATACTGTACCCTGATAGGCCCTTAGGGCCCTGTAAATAGCCAATCCATGTAGATAGTTAAGGACCAATCAGAAGGGGGCAAGAATTGTATAAAAGAGTGGGAAGTTTGAATAGAGCTCAGTCTGTGTGTGTGTTCCTGAAGTAAAGCTTGCTGAAATCACTCTCCAACTCTGGTCTCTTACTGCGCCAACCCCAGTACTTTACACTGGCGACGAGGATGGGATGCCAGTAAGAACCAGCAACAGAACCAGGAACATGGAAAGGTGGCTAAATCCAAGCCATCTGGGTCCACACCTCCGCTCTGCGCACACCCCAGCTCGCAAGCCGCCCAGACACGCTGCCAAGAATGGAGGCTCCAGCCAACCTCCTACAGCCCTTTAGCATCGATCGCCCCGAGCTGTGGGACTCGTGGGTCGAAGGCTTCCAGTCATACCTGACCTTCCGGAAGATTACAGAGACTACCATGCAGAGAGCTCTGCTTATCAGTACATGTGGCACGGAGACCGTGGACTTAGCCAGGGCTCTTCTCCAACCCAGGAAGCTCTCAGAGACGCCGGTGGACGACATCATCAGCGCTCTGGAGAAGTATTTCCAGCCCCAGCCAACCAAGCTCACCCGGCACTGGGACTTCCGACAAAGGACACAGAAGGCAGGCGAAACCACGATGGCGTTCTTGACAAGCCTGCGCCGGGTGGCAAGCCGATGCAGTTTCGCAGACCTCAATGAAGCCCTTCTCGACCAGTTTGTATGGGGCTTGAGGGATGAAAAACTAGTACAGAAACTCCTGTCCCTCTCCGAGTGCGACCTAACAAAGGCAATCGACGTGGCCACCAGCTGGGAGAAGGGCAGATCAGCAGAGCCGCGGCTGACAAGACAGGCTGCGACACACCAGATCAACCCTGAACCATCTATGGAGGACTCGGACGAGGACAGAGCTCTACAAACCGGCTATCGTTCAGCAGGAAGGAAGACCACCCATGCCCCACAGGGCATGAGACACAAGACACCACCTGCATGTGCAAGCTGCGGGGGCCAGCATGAGTGAAAGACCTGCCGATTCTGGAATGCCACCTGTCAACTCTGCAACAAGGAAGGCCACATCGCCTGTGCCTGCAGATCCACATCCCAAGCACGCATCCCGCAAAGATCTGTGCACTCCGAAGCCCAGCCAGACTTCGAGACCGACGCTCTCCACGCCCACCCATACCCGTTACAGTACCTACCCTCGCCAGTCAGGCCCTCCAAAATCTGGGTCAATGTAGGGATCGGGGGGGTGCCCCGCCAAATGGAGGTGGACTCTGGGTCAGCATCATCTATTATAGCGGCAGAGACATTTTTTAAAATCCCCACCAGGCTGAGGCCTCGTCTCAGGGACCCGGGGTTTACCTTAGTGGACTTCCAGAAGAATAAGGTGCCTATCTTGGGAGTGGGCCCGGTCCCAGTCCAATACAAGGGGTTCAAGGGCCAGCTACAAGTGCTAGTGGTCAAGAACCACCTTACAAACCTTTTGGGTCTCGACTGCTTCAAGCCCCTGGGAATAGAGATCAGGGGGGTCAATAAGACTGTCGGAGTGGAGTTTAACAAGGTTTGCGAAGAGTTCCCGGCCGTTTTCGATGGCACCTTGGGCTGCTACACGGGTCCCCCGGTTACACTACACCTCGACCCCACAGTGCGGCCTATTAGGCTTAAAGCGCGGTAAGTTCCATTCGCGCTTAAGCCTAAAATTGAGGAGGAACTGGATAAACTGATTGCACAGGGAATACTAGAGCCTGTCACCCACGCAACCTGGGAAACTCCCATCGTGACTCCAGTCAAGCCCAGTGGGGAGGTGCGGATTTGTGCAGACTATAAGTGCACCCTCAACAAGGCTCTTCAGGCCCACGCATACCCTGTGCCCATCGTCAGCCACGTTTTAGCCACCCTAGCCGGCACAAAAATTTTTGGCAAGTTGGACTTGGCCCAAGCTTACCAATAGCTGCCGGTGGATGAGGCCACGGCCAATGCCCAAACAATTGTGACCCACCGGGGGGCCTTTAGAGTAAAGCGGTTGCAATTTGGCGTGAGTGTGGCTCCGGGGTTGTTCCAGGAACTCATGGACTCTCTTTTAAAAGGACTTCCCGGAGTCACTCCATTCTTCGATGATGTGCTGATCGCGGCAGCCTCGCCTGAAGAATTCGCCGCCCGCCTTAGAGGAGTCCTACAACGTTTTGAAACAGCTGGCCTCAAGGTCAAACGGGAGAAGTGCCTCCTGGGCGTGGATCGGGTGGAATTCCTGGGGTTCTCCATCGATGCCCAGGGGGTCCACCCCTCCGACGCCAAGCTGCGTGCCATCAGAGATGCTCCAGCGCCCACCAACAAGCAAGAACTGCAGGCCTTCCTCGGCCTCCTAAACTTTTATCATGCTTTTCTCCCCCACAAGGCAGTGGTAGCTGAACCCCTGCACCGACTTCTAGACAAGAACCAACCCTGGGCATGGGGCCGCCAGCACGCTAAAGCCTTCCAGGATATCAAGGGCCTCCTGATGTCCAACTCCGTCCTTGCCCATTTCGACGAGACCCTACCCTTGGTCCTTGCATGTGACGCATCCCCTTATGGCGTGGGGGCAGTTCTGGGCCACCGACTCCCTGATGGGACCGAAGTCCCTATCGCGTACTACTCGCGGACCCTCTCATCAGCGGAGCGGAACTACGCCCAAATCGACAAAGAAGGGTTGGCAGTTGTGGCCGGCGTCAAAAAATTTCATGATTACATCTACGGCCGGCCCTTTACCCTCTATACAGACCACAAACCCCTCTTGGGCCTCTTTGCATCGGACCGGCAGACCCCTCAGGTGTTGTCCCCACGGGTCCTCCGTTGGTCCATTTTTCTAGCCGGCTACACCAACACCCTAGTGCATCGCCCGGGCAAGGCAATGGGCCATGCTGACGCCGTGAGCCGCTTGCCCTTGCCTGACGTGGATCCCGATCCAGCCCCGGCTCATCAGATCCTATTGATGGACATGCTTCCGGACAGGCCATTGCTCTTCCGCGACGTTGCTGCCCGCTCCGCTCGTGATCCAGTCCTCTCCTGTGTCTTGGACTGGGTGGGGAGAGGGTGGCCCAAGGGCTCAATTGGGCCGGAATTTACTCCGTTTGCAGCCCGGAAAGATGAACTATCCACCCACAAAGGCTGCCTACTATGGGGCAACATAGTCGTCATCCCCAAACCCTTGCAAGACCAAGTGCTGAGAGCCCTGCACGAGGCACACCCAGGCATAGTCCGCATGAAGGCTCTCGCACGGAGCTATGTCTGGTGGCCCGGCCTCGATGCAGAAATTGAGGCTTGGGTTAAAAGGTGCCCGACATGCCAGGTGTCAAGGCCTGACCCCCCACGTGGCCCAGTGCAATCATGGGAATCCACCAAAACCCCCTGGTCAAGACTGCATATGGACTTTGCTGGCCCCTTCCATGGGCGGACTCTACTCATACTAGTGGATTCATACTCCAAGTGGTTGGAGGTGGTCCAGGTGCCCTCACCATCATCGCAGGCGACCATCACGGCTCTGAGGGCCATCTTTGCAACCCACGGGTTGCCGGAGACCATCGTCACCGACAACGGCACAGCATTCACATCCGCAGTGTTCCAGGACTTCTTGCCCAAGAACCTCATCAGGCACATTCACTCTGCCCCGTTTCATCCAGCCACCAACGGCCAGGCAGAGCGGATGGTGCGCACGGCAAAGGAGGCCTTGAACCGTCTGGGCCCCTCAGACTGGCCAAAAGACATTGCGTGTTTCCTAATGGCCTACCGGACCACACCTACCACCTCCACAGGTCGCAGTCCAGCAGAACTCCTCATGGGCCGCCGCATCTGCACCCTGCTGGACAAGTTGCACCCTGACCGAGCCCCAGACAGGCGACCGGCACGGGAACACCTTAAAGCCCCCAGAGGGTTCTACCCAGGTGAGACAGTGTGGGCCACCACTGGCCCCGCCTGGCTCCCTGGAAAGGTGGACCACATCACCGGACCGGTCTCCTAAGCAGTGACCTTGGAGGGTGGACATCTCCTGAGGTGACACATCGACCAACTCCGAGTTCGCCTGCCTGCCGGGGAGCCAAGGTCAGAGGCTCCAGATCCGGACAACGTAAGTCCCCGAGAGCCTGACACAGAACAGGGTTCCGTGGGGCCCGCTTCTGCCCAGCAGGAGGAGACCCCCGACCGCGCAGCTGAACCCAGGTCTCCCGAGGCTGCCGTCCCAGATGTCTCCAGCTCTGCAGCCGTGGAACCACCAACCGAGTCGGAACGCCCAGTCCCCTCAGAGCTCCGACGCTCGACACGAGACCGCCGCCCTCCGGCATATCTCCAGGACTATGTCACCTGATAGCTGGAACTATGGGGGGAGGGGTGTTGTGTCCTAGGCTTAAATGGAAGAACTGTTACTTTTGGAGGGAAGCTGAACAAGCCAAAGCTTGTACTCCACACCAGGGTTCCAGAGAAGGCCTAAGCATGCCCAATCAGGGGAAGGATTGAAACATAAGTAGCCAATCAACATCTAGGCTCATACTGTACCCTGATAGGCCCTTAGGGCCGTGTAAATAGCCAATCCATGTAGATAGTTAAGGACCAATCAGAAGGGGGCAAGAATTGTATAAAAGAGCGGGAAGTTTGAATAGAGCTCAGTCTGTGTGTGTATTCCTGAAGTAAAGCTTGCTGAAATCACTCTCCGACTCTGGTCTCTTACTGCACCAACCCCAGTACTTTACAATAGATGAGGTCTTTCTTTCCCTTTTGCTATGCAGAGATCAAAATCATTTATTCTATCCATACCCAGTTTGGATGGAATGAAGAGCTCCCTTTTGCAACTTCACTTTGTAGCTATTTTCCTGAGAGAGTGGGATGGATAAGAAGCCAATTCACAGCTGATAGGGAAATCATCTGTGAACTGGATTCCCAGATGATTCCCCTATCAGCTGTGAGGATGGATAACAGCCCAATTCCCAGATGATTCCCCTATCAGCTGTGAATTGGCTTCTGACCAACAAGTAGCTTGATGCAAAGTAAACATATCCCTGATTGACTCACAGTCTGATAATGAGTGTTGAACAAGGTAAAGTTGTCGGTTGAACAGGTTCACTGAGAAATTTGCAGCACTGTTAATTAGCTGAGGTGCTGTATATTTTTATGCACCCACTCACACTGCATAGAATAGGTTTGATCTGGAGTGCTAAACAGCTGCCAAGGGGCAGAAATGAAAACTACTTCCAAGAGCAGAAGAAGAATAAGAAGAATTGCAGATTTATACCTGGCCCTTCTCTCTGAATCAGAAATGCAGAGTGGCTTACAATCTCCTATATCTTCTCCCCCCACAACAGACACCCTGTGAGGTGGGTAGGGCTGAGGGCTCTCACAGCAGCTGCCCTTTCAAGGACAACTCCTGCAATAGCTATGGCTAACCCAAGGCCATTCCAGCAGCTGAATTGGCCCTTCCCAGCCAAGCTAGCATCGCCAGCGTTTAGGCTGGGGGCTGTTAGTTGCCGGCCCGGAAGGAGGAGGGGGCTTACAGCCGATCTTGCTCTGACCTTGCTCTGGGCGTGGCGTTGGGGCTATATAAGCCCTGGCCCCGCCCAGAAGCACGCAATTGGTTTTCGGCTCTCTGGAAGTGAGCCGCATTGTGGAGCAGATTGCATGCGCCGTGGCAGGGCAGTGCTTGCGAGGGGCATTACCGGGCAAGGCCGCAGGGTGTCCATAGGTGCGGCAGTTCCACGCAGTGCGACCGGCAACAATTTCAGAGGTTCCTGGTCCCCTTTGTGCTGCGCGAGGCTCAGTGGCCGGGTAGCCGGGCCTGGGAGGCCCTGGATGGCGGTGTCTGTGGGGGTGTTGGGCGGGTGTTATAGACCCCCCTCCTCCTTCCCATTCTTATACGGGGTGGTTGAGAGTAGCCCCCCCACCCCTAGTGTCCATTTTGGATGGCCCAGGCTGGATTTCTCTTGGCAGATCTCATAAGCTAAGCAGCTCTGGTTGGTATTTGGATGGGAGACTGCCAAGGACATCCAGGGTCCAGGCAAGCCACCTTTGAACATCTGAAAACCCTATGGAGTTGCTCTAAGTTAGTAGCAATTTGACATCATTTTATAATATTTGGTCGTAGGGGGGGGTTGTTTTGGGGAGTGTTTGGTTTCCTACCCCCTTCCCACCCTCACTCCTCTCCCCCCCACCTCGGTCTTAGCCTAGTTGTGTGGCACAGTGGTAGGGTTAGTGGGGTGAGTGGGTGGATTATTCATAATTTTAGGGTCTATAGGAGTGAGGTTGCTGATTAGTGGGCTTGGGGCCATTGAGGGCTGGGTGTGTTTTTCTGGTGTCCACCAGTATGGCTCCGAAGAAGGGCCAGGGCACCTCTAAAGGTAAGCAACCTGCCAGGCCTGCCCGGGGGCGGGGTCAACAACCTGTACCCGCTGAGGATGCGGGTTGGGAGGCTCAGGTAAGGCAAGCTATTATGGGTCAATTGGAGGCGTTGGAGCAGCAGAGAGCTGCTGCAGGAGCTCCCATATGGGAAGGGTGTCGCAGAGCAACGGGGCGTTCATCACGATTGACTTTTGAGAAAGAGGTACTGGCCCATCTTTCTGCATTACAGGGTGGTGTGCCCAGGGTTGACCCGCGACATGAGCTGAACCAGGAGGAAGGCCCTGGGCGAGCGGCCGATCAAGGAGCCCTTGGATATTGGGGTGACGGGAGATGTTGTGCAGCAGGCTCCAACAGTTGCAGTGGCGGTTAACCCCCCGGGTGATGTTGGTAAGCACTCATTACAGCAACAGCCCCAGGCATGGCCTTGGGGCCCATCACAATTCTTGTCTCCCCCAACCACAGAGGTGGGAGCACCATTGATTCCAGGACAGAGTGGACCTTCGGTCTCCCAGTGTGTGGCAGGGCTGTCATAGGCTTAGGTACCCTTGTGTATTGCCACAGGCCAAAGTGGGGGGGGGGTTGTTTCACAGGCCTCTGGGCAGGTAGCCGCCCTGGCCGCGTCACAGTGCGCCCCTGCGCAACAAGCCCCGCTGGGGGTGCTTTCCTGGGGCGGGCAGCAGCAGTTTCAGATGTATGGCAGGTGGCCGGGTTATCAGCGGGGTATGTGGAATTACCCACCAAATCCTTATGGGTCCATACCTTTTCATGTGCTCCCATATGGCAACATAGCATTGCCATTGGGGGATCATCTGTCGGTGGCTACACGTGACAAGATTTTAAGGGGCGAATACGTGGATGTTTTCAGTCTCCTCTTTAGGAAATTAGAAAAGAAGGATAAGAAGATAAGGAAAAGCTGGACGATAAGGAAAAGGAAAAGCTGAAGCGTAGAAAAGTGGACAGAACTTGGGCCAATTGGCTACCTGGCTTCCTTATCTATGTGGGTGTCATAGCAAGGGCATAGCCGTTTCGTGCGGCCGCGCTTTTCCAGTATTGTGACATAGTGTACCATGCATACACTGATTTTGTCGGTGCAGCTTGGTTGCAATATGATGAGGCCTTTCGGATGAGGGCTGCTGTCAACCCAGGGCTGCCTTGGGACCAGATTAATCAGCAGCTTTGGCTGCAGTTGATGTCCTCGGCAAAGCCGAATTTAGGTGATAGGTCAGATAGTGGACATTTGATGCATAAGCAGCAGCTTGTTGCAGGGGCCCGCGGTACGGCGGGCCAGTCGGTTCAACCCCGGCTCTTATGTTGGGAGTTCACATCAAAGGGCATGTGCTCTAGGAAGCCCTGTAAATTTAAGCACGAGTGCCCACTCTGTGGTGGGTCACACGCCTTCTCAGCTTGCAGCCGGTCAAAACCCAGGGCAGGTGTTAAACGCCCTGGTGGGGGGGGGCAACCAGAAGCCACCTGGTAAAGGGGCCCAGCCCCATTCATCTGAAGGTACTCAGTAGGTTGCTTGGTAGATATCCCCATAAAGCCAATAGAGAGTATTTATGGGAAGGTTTTTCTTTCGGGTTCCGGATTCCATACATGGGACCTAGGGTACCTTGTTTTGTTACACCTCAAACAACTTTTTTATTGGGAAATATTAATATTTCTTAGCTCAATATGTTAGGCCTACGAGAAGTGAGGTGTACAGGATCTCTGTCTTTGTCTACGGAGATAGACCACTGAAAATCCTTTGGTTAATAATGGATTTTATTATGGCATAAGGTTTCAAATAGTTACATCCCAATCAAACAATTTCAAGCATACAAGAGGAATACAAGAGTTTAGCTGATTAAGCATGGGTGGGGGAAGGTGATACAATACCTATATCTTGCAGGGTAGTCTCACTCAGAGGAAATGCAAGGGCTTTGGAGGGAGATTTCTCTTGAGAGGAAGGGGGGTGAGGGTAGGAGGGGGTGGAGAAGGAATTCCCTTTTCTTTGCTGACTCCTCCTTTTCTCTTCTTCTGCTCTCAGGACCCTCCTTTTTCCCTGCTCCTGACAGGTGGGGTTGTCTGTTTTCTAGGGTAAATTATGTCACATCACTCAATTAACCTACCCAATGAGGGGGCAGAGTGTCACATCAATGGAAAATCGGGGTGTCATATGTGTAATATCCAATCAGAGACCATTCATATCATAGATCCATACCCCAAAATCGGAATTTTAATTACACTGGCCAAATGACTTTATGGCCTTGTTCTTCCCAAAACTGGTTCCTTTGAAGCTCCCCAAAAGTGATAGATTTCTCTCTTAGTGTCAAACATGGATAGGCATCCATCAGGAATTCAGGACACTGGTTGACTTTGATGGCCTTAGCAATTAATTAAAGAAAAATAAAAACTTTGTTAAAAGTCAAAATTGTGATCTCAGTTTACAGGTATACCACACATTCACAACAAGATGAGTACTTAGCCTTTAACCTTTGTGTTTCTGCTTTCTTGCCCTGAAGAGTACCAGATACAAGCCATTTATTTGTGTTGGAGGTTTCCTGGTAATATGTTTTGATAACAGGACTTAAAAGTTGCCAAAAGAGTGAAGGAATTTTTATAGCTCTGCCCACATTTGTCCCTCTCTGGGCCCTGAACCTTTTCATTCCCAGGAGCAGAAAGATGGATGCTTCTCAACCTTTCAGCTGGCCACATGTTGTTCTGGCTTGTGAACCAGAACCACACCACAGCCTGCTTTGGGCCAAGAAGGAATTGGATTTTTCTCCCTTATGTGTAAGAGAGACCATTCCAATTCAGATGGGCATTGCTGTGTCATATTTAATATTCTAGAGTTACATTGCAATATCACATTCCAGGGGTGCATGGTTTGGGAATAAGTACAGGGGTGTCTTCCTGGGTATCAGTTTGGCTCCCAATCTCTGTTCGGTGGTAGGTATGGAGCATGTAGTTAGGGCTAAAATAGCCAAGGAGTGTCAGGAGGGGAGGGTCTTAGGACCCTTTGAGGCTCCGCCAGTGCCTGCTTTATGAGTATCCCCCTTGAGGGTGGTGCCAGGGAAATACCATTTGATACACCATTTGTCCTACCTGAAGGGTGCATCAGTGAAGGATGCCATTCCTGATGCATTATGTTTGGTACAGTACACTTCATTTGACCAAGCGGTCAAAGTAGTTCAGGGGTGTGGTGTCAGGGCTGAGATGGCAAAATGTGACATTAAGTCAGCATTTCGCCTCTTGCCAGTTCACCTGGAGGATTTTTAGCTCCTGGGATTCAGTTTTGAAGGAAAGTTTTACATGGACAGGGCCTTTCCCATGGGTTGTTCGGTGTCCTGCACCGCGTTTGAGTGTTTCAGTTCCTTTATGGAATGGGCGCTGCAGGATAGGTTGGGGTTAGGTGACACGGCGCAATACCTGGACGACTACCTTTTGTGGCCCAGCGGGGACTGGGCAGTGTGCCAGGCTATTGCAGTCATTTCATGAGCTGGCGTGGGAGCTGGGGGTGCCATTGGCGCACAAAAAAACTGAAGGGCCTAGTTCAGTACTTACGTTTTTAGGTTTTGAGCTGGATACCAATCAGCTGCCTGAGAATAAAGTGGCTGATCTTAGAGTATGATTAGCCTCACTTAGAAGGCAGCGCAAGGTGTCGCTGATTGAACTCCAGCAGGTGATTGGTCACCTCAACTTTGCATGTAAAGTTGTGGCACCAGTTAGGGCCTTTTTAAGATGTCTTTGTGATGCCATAAAGCATTTGTGGCTCCCCCGCCATCGGGTCCGAGTGACTGCAGGCATGCAGGGACCTTAAGGTTTAGGAGGAATTTCTGGAATCGTTTAATGGTATTTCATTTTGGTGGGAGGACTTAAAGATTGAAGCAGAGCTCCAGATATCTTTGGACGCAGCTGGAGCCGCCGGATTCGGGGTATACTTTTGGGGCCACTGATGCGCGGAACAATAGCCCGCAGGATGGTTGGCCAGCGGGCTCTGCAGGGACCTCACCTTTTTGGAATGTTTTCCCATTTTAGTAGCCGTCTGGCTTTGGGAGGAGCAGCTGGCCAACCATACGCTTCATTTCTGGTGTGATAACATGGCTGTAGTACATATCATCAACTCCTTGTCCTCCAAATCTGCACTGGTAATGAACCTGGTGAGGGCGTTCACATTGCGAACGGTTGAACATTTTATTCCTTGCAAGGCATGTTCCGGGAGTGTGCAATGGTGTGGTGGACACTCTGTCTCGCCAACAGATTGAGCGTTTTCACCAACTCGCTCTGGAGGCGGATCCGCGGCCACCTCGAATGCCACAGGAACTATGGCAGCTTGGGAGGCTGAAGCAGGTAGGGCAATTCATTTAGCTTTGGCACCGAGCACCAGAAGAGCTTATGATAGGGCAGGATTACAATTTCGGGCATTTAGGAGCGCCGCTGGATTGCCTGATAGTTGGCCGGTTCCTGTGGCACATATCATGCAGTTTTGCATATATCAGGAGAGAGGTTTGGGGCTTAAATCAATTAAGGGTCAATTGGCAGCACTTTCCTTTATGAGTAAAGTGCAGGGGCTCCCTGAGAATACGGGTGATTTTAGAGTTAGGAAGATGCTTGAGGGTTGGGCAAGGGAGCATGGGCTGTGGGCCGATACCCAGCAACCCATATCCCCTTTGGTGCTTAAGGGGTTGTATAGGGTTTGGCCGGGGATATGTTCTTCTTTTGAGGTCATGCTGTTTCATGCAGCCTCTTTGGTTGCCTTTTTTGGGGCCCTGCGCATTAGCAAGTTGGTGGTGCAGTCCAGGACTGACAATTCTAACCGTGTACTATGTGCCAGGGATATTAAAATTGTCCAAGGGCAAATTCGTTTGACAGTTTGGCTGTCCAAAATGGACCAGCATCAGAAGGGGACGATTATTACAATTGGTCAGTGTGTCTTACCAGATTTGTGCCCGGTCAAGGCCGTGGAGCAGTACATACGGCTTAGGGGGGAGGGTGATGGCCCCTTTTTTCAACATAGTGAGGGTCCTCCCCTTACGAAATATCAATTTTGGGCCATGATGGGCAAGGCTTTGGCGGAGTTGGGTCTTGGGGGTGACAAGTTTGGAACACATTCATTCCAGAATGGGGCCGCTTCCTTGGCAGCAGCAATGGGTTAAACCCCCTCCACCATACAGCACATTGGCCGGTGGCGATCAGCAGCTTTTAAATCCTATGTGCACCCATTGGTCACTTAGGGGTGTGTGGGTGCAGTTTGATTGATTTGTTGTTCGTTGGCATATTTCCGGATGTTGACATTTTTCTGTTTTTCAGGTGCTGTGGCTCGTAGGGAGAGGTGTTGTATCCTCATCTGCGGGCACAGTATGGTGTTCTGGGTGGCCCATCATGCCAGGAGGTCTCCAGTGGGCACCCAGCTGGGCCTCAGCGAGTGGGCAACAGTGGAGTGGCTGGGTCGCCGGGGCCTGTGTTGGCCGGGGATTATGCCACTGTTGTTTAGGGGGAGGTTGGCACCTCCTCCTCACATCCTAGTCATTCACCTGGGTGGTAATGACTTAGGATTCATGAAAGGGAAGGCCCTTTTGTTGTAGGCGCAGGCAGATCTTTGGGCAATTAAGCTAAGATGGCCAGGCATTATCCTGGTGTGGTAGGCAATATTGCCACGCAGGGTTTGGAGGTCTGCCCTTTCCCCCGGGGGGATAGAACGCGCTAGGTGCAAGGCCAACCGGGCCTTGCAGAAGGCCATGGAGGGGGGCCTAGGGATATGCCTCCCACATCTGGCCATACGAGTCGAGAATGCTGACTTGTATAGGCCTGATGGGGTTCATCTGTCTGAGTTGGGCAACCGGGCCTTTTTGGAGGAGCTTCGGCAGGGGTTGCGATCGACTCTGGGCCGTCTGGTGGGCGCTAATGCCTAAGCAGAGCCTCGGCATTGGCGGTGGCAGGATGAAGTATTGGCTACAGTTTTTGCAGGGGAGCACCTATGGCTCAGCACCAGGTGTGCGGGTGGTCTGTATGAACCGCAGATGGGCTGTACGGCTCAGTGCAGGGAGTGCAGATCACTGAAAAGCCTCACCAGGGCGGATTTTTCCATAGGGGATTGATGCTAGCCCAGGTGGAGGCAGGCTTTGGGCCTGGCTGCTCAGCACCAGCCAGAATACGGGGCTTGTGCTGGGGGCAGGGTGGCTCACCCTCCCAGGACAAGGCGGGGTCATGGGGTTGACCCCAGGGCTTGTCCTGTTAGGCCATACCCCTGCTAGTTATAAGTTTGCTCAAGTTTGTTTCCAATAAAGCGGCCCGGTTTTATCCGACACACTGTGTCAGCTTCTTCATTCCGATTGGGGGGGGGGCAACAAGTGGAAGGGTGGAGAATCAAACCTGGTTCTCTCAGATAAGAGTCCACACACTTAACCACTATACCAAACTGGCTCTCAATAGGATCAGCATGGACATTTGCTCTCCATGTTGTCATGTTGGAGGAATCTCACCCTCTTTCTTCACTTGTGGTCAGCTCATACAAGACAATAACACAGCTGTTGTTCAGTGGATTAGAGAATTTTGCTCAGAATAGTACTTAGGCCTGTCCAATAGAACTTGTTCCCAGGAAAGTTTTCTTAGAACTGCACTTTTAGAGATGTTCAGTACATTTTGCCAAATGACTGAGATGGTAAAGTGAGATGATATTTTTCTGTACTGTATGACTCCATACTGTAGAGGCATAATTTCATAGTGCAGTATGGGGCATTCTTCATTATTCCCCCTTTCCCCACAACATAAAAAACTCTCAATATCTAGCAAAATAACAAACTAGTGAAACAGCCACTCTAAACCTTTTTCTTACATTCTAGTTTATTAAGTATAGGATTTTGGGAAACTCAAGATGCAGTAAAAAAAAAAAGATTACTCCATCTTTAGTTCAGTTACAAAATCCATAGTTTGTCTTCCTTTGTTTAACATGACATTCTCCATTTTACAGAATGGTTATGATGGTGCAGGCAGTTCTGTGAGGTCTGGTCAAAGGCTGGAGCTTGCCAGTGGCCTGGGCAGAAATGAGAACACTCAGGCTATTGATGAGCAACTGCTGCCAGGAGAAGGGCAAGACCAAGCCAACCTGCTGCCATGGATAAAAGGGGATGAAAAGATCCTCCCAGAGAAGGAGGAGGAGCAGAAGGTGGGACACAGCACAGAGACAGGTGGCCAAAGTGAGAATGCCAGGGAAGACAGACCACTTACCTTAGCCCAGCCAGGCATTGTGGGGCTGCAGAAGGCACTGGGCTAGGCAGCTGCAGAGTATCCTGGCTCAGGCATGCTGAGTGAGCCAGAGACATGAGCATTGAGAGGGCAGTGGTGAAGTCAACTGCACTGCAAATGGCAGAGGAGGAAGGGGCCAGAGAGAAGGGCAACTGGACCCCCCCCCCAGTTGTTTGGAGAAACAAACTCAGTGGATCTGTGCAGCAACTTCAGTGGTGCTGGCTGCACAGAGGAAGGGCCACCCAGAGAAGTCATTTGTGAGCCAAACTGCTGTTGAGATGGGACCGAAATGGGGCTGTTGTTACGGCTATGGGACATTTAGAAGATTACTTTTTGGAACTGCTTGGGTGGGGTTTCAGAAGGATTGAGGAGAGGAACACAAGGGTGGAGCTTTGTCAAGGGGTCTCAGCTGATGAGGAGCTGGACAGGCAAAATAAAGGCAGAGTCCTGGTCTGAGGCCCTGTAAGCTAAGTCAATGGCTTTTGTAATACACAAGGTATATTCAGACTTTGAGGGACTGAATTAATACTCATTCTATATTTTCAAGGAGAACTGGGAATTCTAGTGCTGTACAATGTATACAAGGGATTGCTGACAGAATCCTAGGCATCTAAATTAGACTAGGCTTGCCAGTCCCTAGGTCCTGGTGGGGGATCCCCCCATTTTGTAGACTCCTCCCCACCAGCAGCCAGAGGGTCAGTGGGAAGAAGCTCCACCCCAACAGTCACAATGTGCCTTTTCACCTTGGAAGGTGTTTGTGTCTTTAAATCTCAGTAGGAGCAAGGTTGAATGGGGGCAGTGTGAGCTGGCAGAGCCACATGGCTGTTCCCGGTAAGGCTGTGAAGCTGTGAGAAAGAAAGAAAAGCCAGCACAGTCCCTCCATTTGTTTTACATTTCTTTCAGAAGTTGCTTGCATATTAAAGAGTAAACTATAACCTTTTGTTTTCTATGTTAGTTTGAAGAAGCTGGTGGAAACAAAGCAGATGATTACATTCAGCAGCTCCTGTGAGATCACAAAAGAGTGTGCTTTCAAACTGCATTTATTTTGGCTGATTTGTGAGTACGTGTGGGTGTGTTCACTTTCATGTAGTGGAAGTGCAGCCAGCTGCTGGAAGACAAGGAAATGAAGACTGTATTCAGGGGAACTACACTTCTGTATTTTATTCACTGGCTGCATCCCAAAGAACCCAGGTGTTTTCTGAGTTGGATCTGGCAACCCTAAATTAGACCAGTGTTCTTGGAGAAAGTCATGCCAGTTAAAGTGATATAAAACTAAGGGGCTATATCCTGTCTTCTGTTTATCCCTTTCTCCATCATGAACATCCTTCCTTCAGGGAAAGAGCTTCTTCCCCACACCAAACCCCAAATCTAGAAAGCCAGTTTGGTGTAGTAGTTAAGAGCAGTGGACTCTAACCTGGAAAACTGGGTTTGATTCCCCACTCATTCACATACATTCAGATGGGTGACCTTGCATCAGTTACTACTCTCTCAGTCCCACCTACCTCACAGGTTGCCTGTTGTGGGGAGAGGAAGGGTAAGTGATTGTAAGCCACTCCATAACCCCTTCAGGTAGTGAAGGGTGGGGTATAAAACCAATTCTTCTCTTTCTCTTTCTCCTCCTTCTCCTCCCCCATTGGAGAAAGGGCCCTTGTACTGGAGAGAGGGTTGCCAGCTCTCCAATCAGGGTGAAAATCCTCTGTGCCTGCCTTTCCTTTCCCACTGCTGATCTAAGCAACGAGGCGGTGTGTGTGGGGGTAAATTTTAAAAAAATAGCCATTGGGCTGATGACATGACATCATTTCTGGGATAATTCAGCAGTGGTATCACACCTCACTAGAAATCACCAAAAATTATTAGAAAGTGCTAACACTGCTTCTGGGGGAAGGTGATATCAGTTTTTTTAGAGAATTACTGAAAACTGTATGGTTTTATTATAGATTTCCAGTGATTCCTAGAGAAAAACCATCCAGGAAAACCCATCATTGACAGCCACCCATGTCCCCTCCCCCCAGTCTATTGCTGATTGCCAGGTCTGGCCTAGCAATCTTAACTGGAGGAGGCTCTATGCTGAGCTGATGGGATTAATAGTAAAACCCAAGACACCTGTGATGTGTATATACATTGCTTTGCTCTGCTGTTTTTCACAGATCTCCCTAAAGGCAATAATGACTAAAATCAGAAAGCTAAAACATTGATAGTACTGCAAGCATCAGGCTAGAGGTCTTCTGTTTGAATATATTAAAATACACTCCATACAAATAAACAGAAAATGTAAGTTGAAATAGAAATATAGATACAAAAGCGATTTATTATGCAGAGTATCATATAGGTTTCTAAGATGTCAGAGGAACAAGAAAAAACATTTATATTGTAATGGTCAGTCCTTACGTGCCACAGAAATGTAAAATTTGGAATGTAATGGAGATGAAATTAAGCCCTTAAAATGTTTTGAGTTGTATAAGAGAGATAAAAAGGTAGTCCCCTGCGCAAGCACAGGGTCATCATCGACCCATGGAGTGACATCACATCAGGATGTTTTAATGGCAGGCTTTTATGGGGTGGTTTGCCATTGCCTTCCCCAGTCATGTACACTTTACCCTCAGCAAGCTGGAAACTCATTTTATTAACCTCGTAAGGATAGAAGGCTTAAGCCAGCTACCTGAACCCAGCTTCCACTGGGATTGAACTCAGGTCATGAGCAGAGCTTAGAGTGCAGTACTGCAGCTTACCACTGCACCACAGGGATAAGAGAGATGCACATGCTTAAAGTCTAGATAATTCTCCAGTTGTAGTCCAGGGTAAACTAATGTATTTGTCTACAGTGCAACTCTCCCTGGTATTCTTTATATGAATTCAAGGTCCTTTAGAGCAATCTAGTGACAATAGCAACTCTACTCTTGGCTTCATTTATTTTCCAACCCTAACTCTAGATTACCCTGTGATCTCAAAAATTCATTTAACCTTCCTTTGCCTTCTTTTTACTAGTTTTCCCCATATGCAAGTATAGGTTAATGATTTACTTACCAACTGCCTTAAAGCAATTTAAGACATTAGCCTGACTAAATGGAGTTGTATAAATGCAGTAAGTCCAGCCTGAATAAATCCTTTTAAATATTTAGATTTTAGTAATAGTAATTGCTGCTGTATTCCACTGGCCCAACAATGTGTTTTAAAATGGCAACTCCTGTGTTATGTTAAAGTTGCAAACATATGAATAACCAAATCAAGTCACATCATTTTTGCCATCTACATAGTCCACATTTACCCAGCATCTGAGAAACCTTGTGTTGTCATGTTCTTAACTACAATAATGTCCCACAGTTTTCTTTTACCTTGGGTTTCAGAGTCTCCTACCAACACTGATGAAGTTACTTGTGCTGTGCTCCTGTGAGATGGCATCTCTACTACAGAACAGAAATGGCCAAAGTGTGCAATGAACAATTCTGGAAAAGGAAAGGCAGCAGGCCTGCCGAGGGTGCTGCATGCCCTAGGGCTAGCCCTGGGTATCCCCAGCTTCCAGGACCCACCTGTAGTCGCCGACTATCTGGCCAATAGAAGGGAATTATTAGGAGAAAGGTCTAGGCCTCATCCCTGCCATCATACAGAAAGTGACATCATCACACCAGCAATGTCCAGGTGACATGCTGGTATTTGGGCAAAAACTCTATGGTTGAAGCTAGTTTTACCACAGAGTTTTTGCCCAAATACTAAGTGTCAGTGGCATGTCACTGGCATGATAACATCACTTCCAGCTGTCACTGGCATGATAACTTCACTTCCTGTGCATTGCCAGAGATGAGGACTAGACCTTTCTCTTTGTAAGTCCCCTCCATCACCCAGTGGTTGCTAGGAGGAACCTGTCAACTCTATCCTCAGGACATTTGGGCAGTAAATTGAAATTTCAGGGTCATATCCTAGCCCATGCATTTGATGACTTGTTTTAATCATTCTCTGTATATGTATATCTTAGCCGTAGTATGTGCGAAAAGGATCTCAGGGTCTTAGTGAACCATACGTTGAACATGAGTCAACAATGTGATGTGGTGGCTAAAAAGGCAAATGAAATTTTGGGCTGTATCAACAGAAGTATAGTGTCCAGATCGCGTGAAGTGATGGTATCACTTTAGAAGAAGAAGATGAAGATATTGGATTTTTATCCCGCCCTCCATTCCGAAGAGTCTCAGAGCAGCTCACAATCTCTGCTCTGGTAAGACCTCACTTAGAGTACTGTGTTCAATTTTGGGCACCACATTTTAAGAAGAATATAGACAAGCTGGAATGGGTCCAGAAGAGGGCGATGAAGATGGTGAGGGGTCTGGAGACCAAGTCCTAAGAATAAAGGTTGAAGGAGCTGGGCATGTTTAGCCTGGAGAGGAGGCCGCTGAGAGGTGATATGATCACCATCTTCAAGTACTTGAAGGGCTGTCACATAGAGAATAGTGTGGAATTGTTTTCTGTGGCCCCGGAAGGTAGGACCAGAACCAATGGGTTGAAATTAAATCAGAAGAGTTTCTGGCTCAACATTAGAAAGAACTTCCTGACTGTTAGAGCGGTCCCTCAGTGGAACAGGCTTCCTTGGGAGGTGGTGGGCTCTCCTTTCTTGGAGGTTTTTAAGCAGAGGCTAGATGACCATCTGACAGCAATGAAGATCCTATGAATTTAAGGGGAAGTATTTGTGAGTTTCCTGCATTGTGCAGGGGGTTAGACTAGATGATTCTGGAGGTCCCTTCCATCTCTATGATTCTATGTGCTTGTACTTTGGAATGCAGTCAATACACTAAAAGTTCACCTAAATTTTATGTTTAGTGTACAATGTCCATGTTATATCTTTTTTTATTTTGGGGTGTGATGAGTCTGTTGCTTCAAAGCCACATGATTGCGATGATACCCATTCAGAGACTCCATATGGTGCAATTCCAGTAGTCTGTGGAAGTTTTACCACTTGTACTGCTATTTAATGTGACATTCCTGCATCTCAGAGTTGGAAAGCTGAGCACCTTGTGAGTCTGTTATAGGTACTGGCAATGAAGGGTCAGTATGACTCCCATGACCACAAGAATGCTTTTAGATGTATCAAGTTAAGTGTCTATCTAGTCCAGATTTCTGTCTGCAACAGTGGCAGACCAGATGTTTTTGGCAGGGGAGAGATTAGGATATATCCTGCTAGCTAGCAACAGCTGAGTAAAATCTCACTATATTTGTTCGGCCCCTTCCCAGCCGAGCAGTCCATAGACTGCTGAGGCTGGGGGCCGCCCATTGCCTCCCCGCGCGGATGAGAGGCAATGGGATATTCTGGATGGGAGGGGGTGAGGAGCAGCCTTAAAAGGCTGCTCCCGCCCCCTCATACGCAGCAGAAAATCGCTCTCGGACGGGACGGTCACCTGTAGGCTGACTGGGGCCGTCGAGAGCGAGGCGTCGTCGTTTGCCTCCTCGCTGGGGAGCGTTGAGGCTGCAGTGTCTTCCGGAGCGTCGGGGGAGCTTCGGCTGGCGGCGGGCGGCTTCCGCTGCCGGCTGGTGGTTTGTTTAGTCGGCGGGCGGCTTTTGCGGAGGCGGCAGCTCCGTCGGGTCCCCGGGACTTCTGCTCACCCCAGTAGAGGCGGTTTGCGAGGGTGTCTGGGGCTGAGCCGGCGATTCGTTGGTGCGGCGTGGGCCGCGCGGCCCCCCCCTTAACCCGCCCCCTTCCTCTTTTGGCCAGCGCGGGCTGGGGAAGGCCCGTTTGAGAGCCGTCGGGCTCTGTTGAGGACGGCGCGGCAGCGTTCGAGGCTGCGTGTCGTTTCAGCTCCTCCCTCCCCCTCTCTCCTTGGCTAGTTACGGGTGTGCAGGCCTGCTGTAGGGCTGACGCTTCTGTTGGGGGTGTGGTTGTGCTGCTGCGGGTCTGCTGCGTTTGAGTGCGGGCTTAAGTGGGCATAGTTGTAGCCCTCCCCCCCCGCAGTACGCACCACTTTGTTGAAGGCATTCACAGGCCTTAGAGTGGTGGCCATTGTTGGGGCAGGCCTTCTCCCCTTCCCTTCATACCCCCCCCCCCTGTGCCGTTTTAGCCAGTGGGGCTTCTGAGCATATATTAAAAAAAAAAAAAAAAAAATGGGTCCTAAGAAGGGACAGGGTAACAAAAAAGGGAAACAGCCTGCCAAAAGGCCTGCTAAGAGGCCGCCCCCGGAATCACCCCCACAAGAGGAGGGGGACGAGGCCCAGACGCGTCAAGCTATTATGGCCCAACTGACCGCATTGGAGGAGGCGCGGGGTGTAGCGGGCCCTTCTAGGAGGGCTTCTGGCCTGTTGGGATCGGGCAGAGCGGCCACCATCTCCTTTCAGAAGGAGGTGCTGGCTCGGCTTTCTGTATTGCAGGGAGCCGAAGGAGGCAGTGGTGCGTCGAAGGATGGTGAGTTGCAGGAAGAGGAGCAGAGCGAGGAGCCTGACGCGGTGGTGGTGGTACCCCCCATGGGTGAAGGTAAGTTACCCATGCCACAGCAAGGAATGACGTGGCCCTGGGGCCCCTGGGGACCCAATGTAGCTCACGCATCCAAGTTGGCGGGAGGAACCCAGGCTGCAGGGGCCACTTATGTGGGGGCGGTGCCAATTATGGGGCAACAGGGGGCGCCCAATTTATTGCCACAAGCTTCTACTTCTAATGCAGCTCAGGCGTCTCAGAGTTCTAGTTTGCATTGGGGGCTAGTGCCTGGGAGCGATGGTTACGGGGGCGGTCTTGGGATCGGTAGCCAGGGGCCGGCTTTGAGTGTGCCGCCATGGGGTTGGCAGCAGGTCCCGTCCCCGTCTTCCCCGTGGCTCGGGCATCAAGGGGCCATTTGGGGGTTCCCACCTCACCCACCGGTCCCCTACGGGTCTTTGGATTTCCATGCTGTCCCCTTCGGGGACCCCGCCATGCCGCTTGGAGACCATCTCACGGCAGCGACCAGGGAAAAAATCCTTAGAGGCGAATACGTGGATGTATTCAGCCTGTTGTATAGAGAATTAGAGAAGAAAGCAAAGGATGAGCTCGACGAGAAAGATAAAGAGAAGCTCAAGCGTCGCAAAGTTGACAGAACGTGGGCGAATTGGCTTCCCGGGTTTCTCATTTATGCGGGCGTTATTGCCAGGGCCCAGCCGTGGAGAGCGGCTCCGCTGTTTCAGTATTGCGATATTATATATCGTGCTTACAATGACTTTGCTGGCGGGGCATGGCTTCAATACGATGAGCAGTTCCGCATGCGTGCGGCGGTTAACCCCTTCCTTCAGTGGAATCAAATTAACCAGCAGCTTTGGCTGCAGCTCATGGCGCCCTCAAAACCGAATGTAGGGGAGCGATCCGACAGCGGTCATTTGGTGCAGAAGTCAACAGGTACAACCTTTTCTGGGGCCCGCGCGACCGCGGGGCAGCCGGTTCAGCCACGGCTGCTTTGCTGGGAGTTTACCTCCCAAGGGTCCTGCTCCAGGAAGGCCTGTAAATATAGGCATGAGTGCCCAATTTGTGCGGGCCCCCACGCCTTCTCGGCTTGCACCAGATCGAAGCAGAGGTGGCCTAATAAGCGGACCGGCAGTGGGTCCGGGCAACACCCTCCAAAAGGGCCCCAGCCCCATTCGTCTGAGGGTTCTTAAGCAGTGGTTGGAACTTTACCCTTTTAGGGAGGATGCGCGTTACTTGGCGGAGGGGTTCTTAGCTGGATTTAGAATACCACATGAAGGCCCTCGTATTCCTTTCTTTTCTTCCAATTTGCGTTCAGTTAAGGGTTTGGAAAATATTGTTAGGCAAAAGATTAGTAAAGAGTGTGCTGAGGGCCGTGTCTTAGGCCCGTTTAAGTCCCCCCCTTTGCCGAATTTGAGGGTGTCCCCCCTGGGGGTGGTACCTAAGAAAGCAGCTGGCGAATACCGGCTGATTCACCACCTTTCTTACCCTAGGGGTCGATCTGTAAACGATTCCATCCCTCCTGAGTTGTGTTCAGTGAAATATACTTCTTTTGATCGAGCGGTCCAGATTGTGCGTCGGTGCGGGCGTGGTGCCGAGTTGGCAAAGTGCGATATAAAATCAGCCTTTCGCCTTCTCCCTGTTCACCCTGCCGATTTTGATTTATTAGGTTTTGCCTTTGAAGGAAGTTATTATGTTGATAGGGCCCTCCCCATGGGGTGTTCGGTTTCTTGTTCGGCGTTTGAACGTTTTAGTTCCTTTCTGGAATGGGCCTTACAGTTTAGGACTGGAATTCGCGATACCGTTCATTATTTGGACGATTTTCTTTTTGTGGGCCCCGCGGGGGCTGGCCAGTGCTCGTTCTTGTTAGCGGCTTTTGAGGATTTGGCCAATGAACTGGGGGTACCGTTGGCTCCTGAGAAGACCGAGGGTCCGGCCACGGTTCTGACTTTTCTGGGCATCGAGCTTGACACGGTGCGCCAGTTCTCTAGGCTGCCCGAGGACAAGCGCCTTAGTCTGTTGGCCCGGATCCGAGCAGTTTTGGTCAAGCGCAAGGTCACCTTGTTGGAGTTGCAGCAACTTGTTGGCCATTTGAACTTTGCCTGTAAAGTGGTGGCTCCAGGCAGGGCCTTCTTACGGCAATTTTGTGATGGTATGGTTAATCTGCGCTTGCCCCATCATTTCACCCGGGTCACTAGGGAGATGCGGGAGGACCTTGCCGTTTGGGAGACTTTCCTGCAGGAATTTAATGGCATTTCTTTTTGGCGCAGAGACATGCAGCTCGAGGCTGAGTTGCAAATAGTTTCTGACGCTGCCGGTTCCATTGGTTTTGGGGTTTATTTTAGGGGGCACTGGTGTGCCGAGCATTGGCCACAGGACTGGTTGGGCACCGAGTTGTGTCGGAACCTTACCTTCCTGGAGTTTTTTCCTATTGTCGTTGCTGTGTTTCTTTGGGGCGACGCCCTGGCCAATTGCACGGTTCACTTCTGGTGCGACAATATGGCCGTTGTCCATGTTGTCAACAGATTAACCTCTAAGTCTCCGGCAGTAATGCGCCTTGTTAGAGCATTTACCCTGCGTTGTTTAAAGTTAAATATATTGTTTTTGGCTAAGCATGTTCCTGGCATTTGTAACGGGGTGGCGGACGCTCTGTCTCGCCAACAGATGGACCGTTTCCGTCAATTAGCCCCGGAGGCCGACCTGTTGCCCGAGCGCATCCCGGCAGAGTTATGGCAGATTGGAAGGAAGAAGTGAGCCGGGCGATACAGCTGGCCATAGCGCCCAGCACAAAAAGGTCGTATGACCGGGCGGCTAGCCAGTTTTTGTCATTTAGAAGGGGGGCAGGATTGCAGGAGGTGTGGCCGATTCCGGTCGACCAGCTGTTGCAATTCTGTGTACATCAGAAACAGCGAGGTTTGTCAGTTAGGTCCATTCGTGGCCAGATGGCAGCCCTTGCTTTTATCAGTAAGGCCAGGGGGCACCGCGATGTCACTAAGGACTTTCGCATTCAGAAGATGTTCGAGGGTTGGTCCCGGGAAGCCGGCCCTAGGGCTGATGGGAGGCAGCCCATTTCGCCAGATATCCTGCGGGGGCTTCGTGCCACCTGGGCTCAGGTTTGCGGGTCAGCTTACGAGGAGGCGCTCTTTCATGGCGCCTCATTGACTGCCTTTTTCGGGGCCTTTAGGGTATCCGAGTTGGTCACTCTTTCACGTAATGATGGCTCTGCAAGGGCCTTGCAGTTCAGGGATGTGTCGTTATTCGGTGACCGGTTGGAGTTTCGAGTCCGCCGTTCTAAGACCGACCAGAAGCAGCATGGCTGCACGGTTAAGATTGGGTCTTGTTCGGAAGGGGAGTTATGCCCGGTCGCGGCTATGAAGCTTTACCTTGAGTTGCGCGGCACATCGGATGGCCCTCTTTTTCGCCATGCCGACGGGGCCCCCTTGACAAAGTACCAATTCTGGGCCATCACCAGCCGTGCATTGCAGCGTCTGGGCCTTGCTGGCCAAAAATTTGGTACCCATTCTTTTAGAATCGGTGCAGCTTCTACAGCTGCAGCGCTTGGATACGGGGGTGATGACATTCGTCGGGTCGGGCGGTGGAAGTCAGGAGCCTACCGAACTTATGTTAGGCCTTTGAGGCCATAGGGCCGGCCTTCTTTGTCTTCTCCCTTAATCCTGTGTAACTTGGCTGATGTTATGTGTTGTATGGTTTTTTCAGTTCTAATAGTTTTTTCTTCTAGGGGCTGTGGCTGGCGATGAGAGGAGGAGGATCCTTATATGCGGCCACAGCATTGTCTTTTGGGCGGCACACCAGGCCCGTCGGACGGCGATCGGCTCACAGCTGGGCCTTAGCGACAGAGCAGAAATCACCTGGCTGGGCCGCCGGGGAATGAGATGGCCTGGGCTCCTGCCTCTGCTATTCAAGGAGCGGGTTGCCCCTCCTCCGCAGATTCTCGTAATCCATCTGGGTGAGAACGACTTGGGTCTGATTAAGGGCAAGGCCCTTTCCATTCAGGCTCAGGCGGATTTGGCATTGATTAAGAGGCGGTGGCCGGGCGTCCTTCTCTTGTGGTCTGCTATGTTGCCGCGCCGCGTTTGGCGGACGGCGTGGGACCCTGAAGGTTTGGAGCGCGCCAGAATAAAAGCCAACCGGGCGGTGCGTAAGGCCCTTCTCGGCGGGCTTGGGGAGTACGTGCCTCACCCTTTGATTCTGTCCAGTCTGCCAGAGCTATACCGGAATGACGGGGTACACTTGTCAGAAAAGGGCAATGAGCTGTTTTTAAATGACTTACGGCAAGGGCTGCTGCGGGTTTTATAGTTGGGGGTCAGCGGCCTAAGCAGAGGCTTGGCGCTGTCCGTGGCAGTTTGTGGTTGGCATTATGTTTTGGGGATTGGTGAGCTCCCGTAGCATCGCGCCATTTGGTGCATGACTGCCCTGGGGAACCGCAAGCTGTACGGCCCAAGGTTGGCTCCAGGGAGTCCGATGATCCCGGCACGGGCGAGCGTCCGCATCCCAGGCTGCTGTCTGTGGGGATGGCGGAGCTCTGGTGAGCGGTGATCTAGGTGCCGGGCCGGCCGGGTCTGAGCCGTTGAGTTGGCTCACACCCGGGGCTTTGGGGGCTCGCCCAGTTCCAGGTCATGGAGGTGGTCCGGTTGACCCCTGGCTTGACCTGTCCCCATGTTTTTGCCCTTGCCGTTGAGTTAATAAAGTGGCCCTTTAACCCAACCTTGTGTCTGCCTCGTTATTCCGCCTGGGGGGGCAATTCGGCCCCTTCCCAGCCGAGCAGTCCATAGACTGCTGAGGCTGGGGGCCGCCCATTGCCTCCCCGCGCGGATGAGAGGCAATGGGATATTCTGGATGGGAGGGGGTGAGGAGCAGCCTTAAAAGGCTGCTCCCGCCCCCTCATACGCAGCAGAAAATCGCTCTCGGCCCGCCCGCCCGCCCTTTAAGCAGTACAGGCAAAGGCTGGTCGCCTATTGTTGGGGCCGGGTAGGAATTTTTCGCCCTCGGAGGATTGGCCATTTCCGGGGGTGTTTTTGCCTACCCTGTACTGCTAATATGTGGTGTTGGCAATTGGTTAGGCGGTGCCGTTATTTAGGTTGGTCACTGGCAGTTTGTGGTTGGCATTATGTTTTGGGGATTGGTGAGCTCCCGTAGCATCGCGCCATTTGGTGCATGACTGCCCTGGGGAACCGCAAGCTGTACGGCCCAAGGTTGGCTCCAGGGAGTCCGATGATCCCGGCACGGGCGAGCGTCCGCATCCCAGGCTGCTGTCTGTGGGGATGGCGGAGCTCTGGTGAGCGGTGATCTAGGTGCCGGGCCGGCCGGGTCTGAGCCGTTGAGTTGGCTCACACCCGGGGCTTTGGGGGCTCGCCCAGTTCCAGGTCATGGAGGTGGTCCGGTTGACCCCTGGCTTGACCTGTCCCCATGTTTTTGCCCTTGCCGTTGAGTTAATAAAGTGGCCCTTTAACCCAACCTTGTGTCTGCCTCGTTATTCCGCCTGGGGGGGCAATTCTTTCTTCACACAGGTACTCAAGGTCTGAGTGTGTCCAAAGGCTTGAACTGAAGGGCAGTAGCCAGAGGTCTTTTGTCCATCAGCTCTTAGCCTACAGCTAGGCAGAAGATCAGCTAGTGGAGAGAGAAGAGCTTTTTGGCACTTTTCTTGTTCGTTGTATTTCGTTCCTGTACTATTAGCCCCTCTGGGTCCCCACTGGGTATATAGCCAATGAGAGATAAATACATACATGCATACATACGTAAAATTCACAAGTAAAACATTCTTTATTGTTTGTTTCCAGCATCTTGTACTCAAAGTGTTATCATTTAGTTATGTTATTTATTTTGTTTTTATGAATATTTGTGTGTGTGCCTGTGTGCCTGTGTGTGTATGTGTGTGCATGTATGCTTGGAAATCAGGATAACCTCTAGTGGGGTTTGGATTTCAGAGAGGTAGCTCTATTGCCTGATTCTACATCCCAGCCCTGATATTCCTTGGAGGTCTCCCATCCAATTACTTGCCAGGGTCGGCCCTGCTTAGCTTCTGAGATCTGACCAGATTGGGCTTGTCTGTGCTATCTGGGTCATGGCTATTTTTTTCTAATTGTTTTTGATAAAAACATCTTCCATGTAGGCTGCCCGACAGAAGTTATACTTTGACCAGTGTAATATACTGAGTGACGAGACGTGTTGAAGGCAACATACTTTATTGGCGAGTACATCACAAGGCAAGGAAACGCAGGCTGGGTCCCGATTATGTACATACCCCGGAACAACCCTCCATCTGGCCAGGTCCAATCCTGGCCAGTTAAACTTCCCGCCACAGATCTTGATTGGCGGAGCGTATCAGCTAGCTACATCCGGGGACCAGTGGGCTTCCACTGGTCGCCTCTGTAGCATTCGCTGTGTTGTAACATCAAGACTGAAATGCAAGACATAACAACCAGGCAATGGTCTTTCAAAAAGGCCATGTGTGAACTTCAGTGTTAGTTTGCCCTGTCTGTGATTAGAGGCACATTCTCTGTAGTTAGGTTTCCCCCACTCCTTTTCTTTCTTTCAGTAGAACTTCAGTATTAAGCCAATGACCTTCCATGCTGCATTAACAACAGTGTTCTAAAAACTTCATGTTCTTTTAATTATTAATGATAGTACCTGGCATATACTTGCCAATGAACTGCTCAGCCTTTAGCAAGTGTAACTAAATCTCAGAAAGACTGCACACAGTAATTGTCTGCTTTTAAAGGCTTATTTGGCAGCCATTCATGTTTTCACTGGGTTTTAATGAATATTGGTGTATTTGTGAATTGCATATTGCAGGGGTGGCCAACGTTAGCTCTCCAGATGTTTTTTGCCTACAACTCCCATCAGCCCCAGCCAGCATGGCCAATGGCTGGGGCTGGTGGGAGTTGTGGGCAAAAACATCTGGAGAGCTACTGTTGGCCACCCCTGGCATATTGTAATCTTTCTCATCCACTAACCAACAATTTTACTATTTAACACACTACAGGAAACTCTGATCCTGTTGCTTAAACTATATGCCACAGAGTGAGTATAGTGGGCAATGGCAAATCCAATTTGGCAAACAAGTTAAGATAGTACACAGAAGACTGAATTCACACTAAGAAAGCAGGTGGAAAAGATATAGGCTGGCATTCTTGTTCCTGTGATCAAGGCAAACTGCTAACGTACAGCTTTTCAGGCAATTGTTCTTATTCTATTTATTTATTTATTTATTCCGTAACTTATATCCCGCCCTTCCCACAAGTGGCTCAGGGCGGCTTACAACAAATAATAAAACAATAAAATCGGAAAAAATTAATACATTTAAATTCAAACATTTAAAACCTAAAAACCTTAAAATTTTACAATTTACATTAAAACTGTGCAGTATAATCACAAAGATCTAAGATCTAGAAAGCTACATTTGTCTAGTCAGGCGTAGGCTAACCGGAAGAGGGTTGTCTTACAGGCCCTGCGGAACTGAGTAAGATCCCGCAGGGCCCTCACCTCTTCCGGTAGCTGGACCGAAGGACACCGGTCTTATTGTTGATGGACCTGGCATTGCATAGCACCAGTGTCGGAGGCGGGTGAATTCGTCTGGTCCCACTACCTGTCACCGTCGGGATGGGACGCAGGCTGGAAGGTGGTCGAGCACTCTCATGTCTGCTGTCCGCCCCTGGCCCAAAAGAAGCCAGGCTATCCGCAACAAGATCTAGGGCCTTCTCGGTGGCAGCACCAGAACTCTGGAACACCCTCCCAGAAGCTATAAGGGCCCTGCGGGATTTGTCGGCGTTCCGCAGGGCCTGTAAGACCGAACTGTTTAGGCAGGCTTTTCTGGTTGACTGAAAATGGGCTGCCACCGGACATCCTACAGAAGCTGGTGGTCATAGTCAGAACCTAATACCGCCAGACTAGACTGAGATAGCGTAATAGTTTTTAACCTATAAATGTATTATGGTTTATATGTTTTTATGGAATTGATTGTTTTTATGATATTGTAAGCCGCCCTGAGTCCGCTTGCGGAGAGGGCGGGATATAAATATAAAGTAATAAATAAATAAATCTCTCGCTCTCTCTCGGCTTGGCTTCGCGAACGAAGATTTAAGAAGGGTGCAATAGTCCACGTTTGCTGCAGGCTCGCTGGTGGCTGACAAGACCAATGTGGGACAGGCAGGTCCGGCCACAGCGGCTGCAGGGAAAAGTCTGATTTAGGGTTGGTCCTGTAGCAGTGCGATTCTTCCTCAATCTCCTTTTGTCCTCAAGACCAGCTATGCGTGTGTTCTCAAAGGAAGAGACAGCCTGGTGGATGGTGTGCCTCCATGCTTTGCGATCTGAGGCTAGGTCAGACCACTGGTGATGGTTGATGTGACAGGTGCTAAGGGATTTCTTCAAGGAGTCCTTGTACCTCTTCTTTGGTGCCCCTCTATTTCGATGGCCGGTGGAGAGTTCGCCATACAGGGCAATCTTGGGCAGGCGGTGGTTTTCCATCCTAGAAATATGCCCTGCCCAGCGCAGCTGCGTCTTCAACAGCAGTGCCTCGATGCTGGTAACCTCTGCCCGCTTGAGGACTTCAGTGTTGGTCACAAAGTCACTCCAGTGGATGTTGAGGATGGTGCGAAGGCAGCGCTGATGAAAGCGCTCAAGGAGTCGCAGGTGATGACGGTATAAAACCCACGATTCGGAGCCATAGATGAGGGTTGTCATCACAACCGCTTTGTAAACATTGATCTTTGTGCCTTTTTTCAGATGCTTGTTGCTCCACACTCTTTTGTGCAGTCGGCCAAATGCACGGTTTGCCTTTGCCAGCCTGTTGTCAATCTCCTTGTCGATCTTGGCATCTGAGGAGATGATGCACCCCAGGTAGCTGAACTGCTGGACTGTCTTCAGAACTGATTCACCCACAGTGATGCAGGGAGGGTGATAATCTTCCTGTGGTGCAGGCTGGTGGAGAACTTCTGTCTTCTTCAGACTAACTTCTAGGCCGAATAGCTTGGCAGCCTCTGCAAAGCAGGACGTCATATGCTGCAGAGCTGATACCGAGTGGGAGACGAGTGCAGCATCATCAGCAAACAGTAGCTCTCGGATGAGTTTTTCCATTGTCTTGGAGTGTGCCTTTAGTCGCCTCAGGTTGAACAGGCTGCCATCGGTGCGATAGCGGATGTAGACACCATCGTCCTCATCTAGATCTACTGCGGCTCTTTGAAGCATCATGCTAAAGAAGATCGTAAAGAGAGTTGGCGCGAGAACGCAGCCTTGCTTTACACCTGTGCCTATTGGGAAGGGCTCCGAGAGGTCGTTGCAGTGTCTGACTTGGCCTCGCTGGTCTTCGTGTAGCTGGATGATCATGCTGAGGAACCTTGGGGGACATCCTAAACGTTCCAAGATTTGCCACAGGCCTTTCCTGCTAACGGTATCGAAAGCTTTGGTAAGGTCGACAAAAGTCACATACAGACCCTTGTTCTGTTCCCTGCATTTCTCTTGGAGCTGCCTGAGAACAAATACCATGTCGGTGGTGCTCCTGTTAGCTCTGAAGCCGCACTGGCTCTCTGGGAGGAGTTCTTCTGCAATGGTGGGCACCAGTCTGTTCAGGAGTATTCTGGCAAGGATTTTTCCTGCGATGGAGAGCAGGGTTATCCCCCGGTAGTTGGAGCAGTCTGACTTTTCCCCTTTGTTCTTGTATAGGGTGATGATGATTGCATCGCGAAAGTCCTGTGGTAATTTGCCTTGTTCCCAGCAGGTGACAAGTACTTTGTGAAGTGAGCTATGTAGTACTGTGCCCCCATGCTTCCAGATCTCTGGTGGAATTCCATCAACTCCTGCTGCCTTGCCACTTTTCAGTTGCTTGATGGCTTTAACAGTCTCTTCTAGGGTGGGGATCTCATCCAACTCTGTTTTCACCGGTTGAAGTGGGGTGAGGTGGATTGCTGAATCTTGAACTACGCGGTTGGCACTGAAGAGAACCTGAAAATAAATAAATAAATAAATAAATAAATAAATAAATAAATAATAAATAAATAAATAACCTCCTTCGCTTGTAAGTCTGTATGGTTAGTTATTCTGTATGGTAAGTTATTCTGTATGGTTCAGGAAAGTAATAGATTCACAGTGCAATCCTGGGCAGAACTGAAGGTTAGAACTTGGCTCTTTGTACTTGTCTACTGCTCTGAGGGGCAACAGATATGTTTACAGTGCAATCATAAGCAAAGTTACACTCTTCTAAATCAGCTGAAGTCAATAGGCAAAAAGAATATGATTGCACTGAAAATATGGTTTTCAGTTCAAGTAGGTTTTTATCAAAAACACAAAAGAATACCAACTGCGAACTTAAAATCAGACCAATCCTTGAAATGAAAGACCTATAACATGCCATAAAAGAATGCACTTTGTTCCTACTTTCTCTACCCCTTCTCCACTCCTTCCAGACTCCTACCTTTGTACAGCACACAATGCCACAGCAAGGACATAGTGCAACTGACAATTAATAAATCTGGGTATATTGATGAATATTTGAGCAGGACTGTGGGCTTTAAGTGGTTTTGATGAAACAATCAATATAGTTTTGAATGGAAGTTAGGATCTTTTCTTACAAGAAATACAGTGATTTGCAAGAACTGTCCTTATTGTAAAGACAATAAACTTGATGCAGTTTATCCATTCATTCATTTACTTAAAATGCTAAGGAATCCATTGGAATACACTGAATATATACAATATAAAGATGCAGTACATGAATAATTCTGGTTTAGGTGGAGACCTGAAAAAAAAACAAGGTGTGATTACTGCTCTCTCTCTCTCTCTCTCAATTTAGGACTCACCACCCAACTGCAATTTTATTCCAATTTCCCTACAAAAAGTGTGACTGATAGCACATTGATAGCAACATGATTTCTCTTCATGTACATTTTAATTAAAGCTCATGGCATCCATGCTCGGGCCTCAGATTCAGCAGGAGCTCACAGGAGCATAGCTCCTGAAACTTTCTGAGGGATCCCCCTCTTCCTCCCCACCTACCTTCCTTGTCCATTGAATAGTAGGTGCAGCTGCATAACAATCCCTGGATTAGGAGAGCGGGCAGCCAGCCAGCCACCAGAGGCTTTGCCATGCCCCCCCCAGCAGCCCTCATTAACCCCTGGAGAAGCCCAGGCCTGTCAAGCATGGTAAAAGTCTGGGGGTAATTGATTGTATGGGGTCTGGCCTAAACCTGGTATTGGCGGGAACCCCACTGTGTTAACCTACTCTCCTTTTCCTTCCCCCCCTTCCTCTCTCGCTTCATGGCCTGTAGTTAAAAGTAGTGGGAACTGAAACCAAGTAATCAGCACCTTCTCATGCATTCCTATAAGGGAGTGCAGGCCATCTGGAGAAAGCAATGATGAAGTCCTGATAATACTATGGGAACGTAGACAGTTATGATAGCTTACGTGTGAATGCTCTCCCGCAACCCCCTCCCTTGGAATCCCTTTGAAGTGATCCTTAAAAGTATTGTATCAATGTATCAGTTTCATTACTCTCAAGAATCTGCTATACTCAAAGTATCGGTCTATCAATAAACGTAGTCTTTGTAACAACTTCGACTCGTCATTGAACCCGCATGCTTGACATTTTGAGAGTAATCTACAAGAAGTTTAACCACCCTGGCAACTTTGTAGCCAAATGGCTGAAAAGATTCCAGTAAGCAGGGAACTTCCAGAACCTGAAGAAGGGGCGAGAGCACAAACCCCACTGTGGCATGTGCTGGATGCCCGGAGAGTTGCTGGACCGAGTTCCCCTCTCCATATTCAACAGTTACTGGTCACTCCACGTCAGTGGCAGCCACGCACCTCCACCGCCACAATGGATGAGGCCCCGGCACACCATGAAGCCATCCTGACCCAGCACACCCGTAAGGTGAAGGTGGCCAATGAAGGAGGTGACAACCCAGGGCCGGGGGAAGAGGAGCTGCCGTGGTGGCCCCTGCCGCAGAGACCAACCCCCCCTTAGGTGTGGGGGTTGGGAAATCCAAGGTGTCGGGGCCCCGGGAAGAAGAGGATGAGATGGCTCGAGAGTTCTGAGCGATGATTCGAAAGGAGGTCGAAGAGGTCGCAAAGGGATTGTGGGATGAGATGCAAGCGATGACCACAATGATGGCCAGGGAGTTCAACAGGCAAATTAACCAAGTCCTGGGGTGCCCAACCCGAGACAAGCCCCGCAACCGCCCGTGGCTAGACCTCTGACCGCACCACTGCCCCTGCCGGCCCCGCAACCAGGGGCACCCCCAGTCCCTCGAGAGGGGGGGCGCAGAAGGGAGCTGGACACCACTTTCGTCGGGGACCCGGAGGAGGTGGAGTACTTCACTATCCAGGCCAACAGCTACAAGCACTACTGGGGGAACACCTTCCCTGGCAAATTCAGTCATGTGGACTATTTGGGATCAAAGTTAAAGGGGGCCGCAAAGAGATGGTATGTGAGCTTATACAAAGCCATGAGCCCGGAACTGAACTTTGTGGCTATGTTCTTACAAGCTTTGCTGACCCAATACGAGGATCCACTGCAGGAGACTCGCACTCTGGCGGCTCTACAGGACATGCAGCAAGGCTCTAAGATGATCTGAGAGTATGCAGCCAAGTTCCGTACCAACGCAGCCAAGGTGAGAGGGTGGAGTGAGCTGATGAAGATCCAACACTTCACCCGAGGGCTGAACGCGAGTATTTTGGATCGGGCCCTGCAACAAGCCAGACCTACCACCCTGGTGGGATGGATCCAGTTGGCAGGAGAAGTGGAAACCAACATGAAAAGAGTGGCCATGCAGCGTCAACATCAGAGCAGTAAGTCGATCCGTGTCCCAAAACCCGGAGGTAAGGAGGAGGCCAAGAAGCCCCAGAAAGGGGGGGCTGGGGGAAGCCCCAAGGTACCCACAAATGCTTCAGATGCAGGGACCCGAACCACCTTGTCAGCAGCTGCCCCCCCCCGGCCACCATAGAGTGCCTCAAAACCCCCACATCCCAAAAAGCCAACCGGCCGCCCTAAGGAAGCGGCGAAGAGCAGTGCAGCCGCAAGTTCGATGGCGGACGATGACACCATAGTCACCGATGAGCTGAGTGAGATGTCCTGGGTGGACGAGCCATCGGGAAACAAGGACGACCTGCTCTAAATGGTGCCAACCAGCAGGTCGCCGAGGAACCCGCACCGCTCAGGGTGAGAGTAACTGGGTCGCTTTATTTTGTACCAGTGGTCTTGCTAAATAGCCAACTCAAGAGATTCGTGCAGGTGAAAGCCCTGATTGACGGGCTGCACGAGAGACATAATCACCCCCTAAATTAGTGGACGCATTGGGACTCCCCACGGTAGCATTGCCGCATCCCATCCAATTTGAACAGATGGATGGATCGGTAATGAGGGGGGGGGCATGCGTGCTAGAGACTCATCCAATAGCAGTGGGAATCAAAGACCACTGGGACCAAGAGGCCTTTGTAATCGCCCCCTCCTCCACTTATGACATGGTGCTGGGGTAGGCTGGTTGGCTAAGCATGAGCCCGACATTTGGTGGGGCAACCAGACAATAGAGTTTAACGACCCAAGATGCAAAGCCCACCACTGGATTAAGGAGTGGGGCCCCCGTCCACCACCCAGAAATGAAAGGGGTTGCTTAACCATGGAAGAGGTCCAGACGATACCCAAAGCTTATCGAGACTTGAAGGGGGTGTTCAGTGAACAGGAGGCCGACGAGCTTCCTCCCCATAGGAGCACAGACTGCGCTATTGAACTGATCCTGGGGCAAACCCTGCCCAAAGCAAAGTTGTACTCGATGGGGTGGGCAGAGAAAGTGGAGCTACGAAAGTTCCTAGACAAAAACTTGAAACGGGGTTTCATCCATCCCGCCACGGCTCCCCATGCCGTGCCGGTCCTTTTTAGGAAAAAAAAGGTCGGCTCGCTCAGACTTTGTACCGATTTTTGGAGGATTAATGGGATTTCCACCTCCAATGCTTATCCAATCCCCCTCATCAAGGACTTACTCAGCACGGTCTCAGAGGGGAAGATTTTCACCAAGTTGGACTTGAGGGATGCGTACTTTAGAGTGTGCATCAAAGAGGGGGATGAGTGGAAAACGGCATTCAAGACACCCATGGGTCAATTTGAGTACCTAGTAATGCCTTTTCGGTTGCAGGGGGCGCCGGGAGTGTTCATGAACTTTATCAACAAAGTGTTGAGGGACTTTCTGTTCAAGGGGGTGGTGGTGTATCTGGATGACATCATTATCTATTCCCAAGATCTCCCGTCCCATGTGAAACTGGTGAGGGAAGTCCTTAGCACCCTACTGAAGCATAAATTATATGCTAAGCTGTCAAAATGCAAATTCCATAAGACCAAATTAGATTATTTAGGGTTCAGGGTGTCGGTACAAGGGTTGGCCATGGACCCGAGTAAGGTCCAAGCGGTGCTGGACTGGGCTTCCCAAGGACACGTAGACAGCTCAAATCTTTCCTCGGGTTCAGTAATTTTTACAGAAACTTCATACCGGGGTTCATCCAAATCATGCTCCCCCTCACGGAGTTGTTAAAAACTAGAGGGAAGGGTCCGGAGGTGAAAAAACTGGGGGCGAAGTTGAATTGGACAGCAAAGTACCAAGAGGCCTTTGGCAATTTAAAGAGATTGTTTACCAGTGAGCTGGTACTGAGCCACCCCAATGAGCTAAAGCCTTTCATTATGCAATGTGACGCTTCCGATGTTGCCGTCAGAGCCATCCTCATGCAGAAAGATGAGGAAGGAAGGCTAAAGCCCTACGCCTACATCTCTAAAAAATTTTCACAAGAGCAAAGGTATTGGTCAGTCTGGGACAAGGAAGCATTTGCTGTAACCTATGCGTTAAAAACGTGGCGGTCATGGCTGGAAGGGGCCAAAGTACCATTCGAGATTTGGACTGATCATAAAAATTTGGAGGCACTGGCAGGTGTAAGCTCAGCGAAAAACAAATCAGGTGGGCGGGATTCTTTTCCAAGTTTGACTTTGTGCTGAAGCACATTCCTGGCACAAAAAACTTTTTGGCGGACACCCTTTCTCGCCTCCCACAGCATAATCGTCAAAAGGAAGAAGTCATAGATTCCTTAATTCCTCCTTCCCACTTTGCGGCCATGGTGACTACGTGGTCCAAGACATGGTGGAATCTTAAACCCAACAAGAAAGGGGGAGAGCGCCTAGCCTCCGAGACCGAAAAGGAGGGGGAAGACAGACCAGGGGAGGTCCAGAAAAGGGAGGATGGGTTTTGGTACAAAGAGGACAAACTGTACGTTCCAAAGAGCCTACAAACGGAAGTCTTACAGTTTTGCCATTCCAACAAATTAGCTGGGCACCTTGGTTCTGTGAAGACTCTCCACCTAATCAATAAACAGTTCTGGTGGCCCTCCATGAAAAAAGATGTGTCCAAGTACGTAGCTTCGTGCCCAATTTGTGTAATGGCAAAAAGGAGAGGGGTGATGCCCCCTGGGCTATTGAAGCCCTTGAAAACCGCTACCCGCCCTTGGTCTTGTTAGTATTAAGTCTGCCTTTACACAGTTTGACAGCTACAACATGACAGCAAGTGATCTAGCTGGCAGGCTAGGTCACAGTGACCTTATCAGCAAGCCGGTTCTAGCCGGTAAAGGACAGGTGGAAAGTACCTGCTGAGTCAGCATGACCATGGACTGCCAGGATTGGCTGATGGAACTATATATGCACTACCAGTGCACAGGTCTCTCTTTGAGGAGTCACATGCTGGCGGAGCACTTTGATCCTAAGGTTGATGTATATTACTGCACTAGTGAACACGTTGTATATAATCTGTAAATACACTGTTTTAGCACTAGCTGCAGGTGTCTGGCTCACTTCCTTACTGGGGCTCACTATTGTATATATCACACTTCTCACTCTGCACACACCCGCACCGACAGGTCTGTGGTGTCCATGGACTTCATAGTCGAGCTGCCGGTCTCACAGGGAAAAACCGTACTCGTGGTAGTAGTAGACACCTTTTCCAAGGAAGCGCATTTCATTCCCTGTGAACAGCTGCCGACCGCTTAGAGACTAGTCTACCTATTTCTCCACCACATTGTGAAACTACACTCATTCCCCGATAAGGTCATTAGTGACAGAGGCCTGCAGTTCGTTGCCAACTTCTGGCGGGAGTTTTGTAAGTTATCAGGGATAGAGCAGGGGTTGAGCTCCACTTACCACCTGCAGACGGACGGACAGACGGAATGTGTAAATGCTCTGTTGGAACAATATTTGCGGTGCTAAGTGAACCACGAACAGTCTAACTGGGTGGATCTTTTACCGTTCACAGAATATGGTTACAACAATAGCATGCACAGTTCAAACAAAGCCTCCCCCTTCCAGATTGTGAATGGGTATGAAGGGAAGCCAGTTCCATTGCTGCCTGGGGGTGAACGAGATTGCGACCCTACCTCGTTCGAACAATGGTGGGAGAAACTCGGTAATGGCTGGAAAGTGACCCAGGAGAACCTGGAGGCAGCTAGAGGCATATAAGAAACAGTATGACAAATCCCACGTGCCAGTTTGGGATTTTAAGGTGGGGGATTCTGTATTCATGTCTACGAAAAACCTCCCACTGAACTAGCCATCTAAGAAACTGGCGTATCGATTCTTGGGCCCCTTCAAGATCAAGCGGGTGATTAATAAAGTAACAGTAAGTTGGAATTGCCCAAAATGTTTAGTAAATGAACACCTTGTCTTTGATTGCAGTCTACTGCGAAGAGACCCATGTGGTTCTTCTTGGCACCCTCGACCACCAGCTCCACAACCTATCCAGATTGGGAATCAGAGTCATCATGAGGTGCACGAGATTTTAGACTCAAAAATAAAACGTGGAGTATTGTATTACCTGATTAAATGGAAATATTTCCCTGCCAGTGAAAATGAATGGGTCGCTGAAAAAGATGTGTTAGCTCCTGATTTAGTAAACAAGTTTCACAAAGCCTTTCCTCAAAAACCCCGGGGTTGATTTTAGGGGGGCAGTATGTCAAGCATGGTCAAAGTCTGGGAGTAATTGATTGTATGGGGTCCAGCCTAAACCTGGTATTGGCGGGAACCCCACTGTGTTAACCTACTCTCCTTTCCCTTCCCCCCCCTTCCTCTCTCGCTTCATGGCTTGTAGTTAAAAGTAGTGGGAACTGAAACCAAGTAATCAGCACCTTCTCATGCATTTCTATAAGGGAGTGCAGGCCATCTGGAGAAAGCAATGACGAAGTCCTGATAATACTATGGGAACGTAGACTGTTATGATAGCTTATGTGTGAACGCTCTCCCGCAACCCCTTCCCTTGGAATCCCTTTGAAGTGATCCTTAAAAGTATTGTATCAATGTATCGATTTCATTACTCTCAAGAATCTGCTATACTCAAAGTATCAGTCTATCAATAAACGTAGTCTTTGTAACAACTTTGACTCATCATTGAACCCGCATGCTTGACAATGCCACCCTTTCTCCACTTCTTATGTGATTTTGGGTGGTGGGTGGCTTGCTGGCCTTTTGAATGGGGGTGGGGAGTCCAGAAGAGCCCCAGGCAAGTGAGGCCTACTTGGGCTGGCTGGATTTCTAGCCAGTCCAAGCAGGCCTTACTCACTGAGGGCTCTCCTTTCTTGCATAAGGTTGCTTTTGGTTGGTGGGGGGCATCATATGCTAATGAGTTATGCTAATTAGCTCCACCACATGTTTTTCTACAAAACAACCCCTGGCCATTCTTATGTTCTAGATGGTTTTGCATCACTAACAGATTAATAGTTAATTTTACAAATAGTAATGTGTAAGCAATAAAATAGGACAGAATGAAGGTTGCCATGTGTCCATTAATGACAATATCCAAGAGTGTATGGAGCATAAGTTTCAAATCCATGAACCTATTGTACCAAAGAGGCAATTGTGCCATCACACTGGTTTGATGATACTGGATTCGTCAAAAGATTAATATTATGATTAATCTTTTAAGCAAGAATCTGGGTCTGGCAGACCCCACTCTGAAGCCCTAACTCCTATGCCCTCTTCAAACTCCAACACAAAATCTCCAGGAATTTCCTTCCAACCTGGTATTGGCAGCTGTAGTCAGGACTGGCCCCAATGAGTTCTCCCTCAGAGGACTTTAATGATACCTTTCAGACCAACACTCCCTCTCTGATAACATTGTTAATCTTAACTCTACAGGACTCTGTCTCTCGTTTTCCCTCTCTATCTCTCTCTGTCTGTATCTGTCGTGCTGCTACAGAACATTATTTTTTCCCCTTCCAGAGGAGAATAGGGAGAAGTCCTCAGCCAATCAAAGGAGACCTCAGTCAATCAAGAGAAAGCCTTCTCGCCTCCTCCCTCCCTCAGCCAATTGTGAGAAGGCTTTCTCTATGGCTCTTTCCCTTCCTCCTCCATCTCTCAACCAGTTGCAACAGGCAGCTTACCAATGGGATAGTAGGGAGAGCCAGAAATTGCCAGAACCAAGGTTGGTTGCCTTTTACTGACAGAATCAGCATGGCTGGCTAGCAACAGTCTCTCGGGCAGGAGATAGGAAAGGAGTCAACCAATGAATTCTGTCTCAAAGGCCAAAATGGGACTTGAAAAAGCCTCCCCCACTGCCTTTTACTAAGAGAACCAAGCTTGGTTGCTTTTTACTGAGAGAAGCAAGATTAGTTGCCTAGCAGCAGCCACTGGCTAACAGTTTCTCCAGAAAGCCAATCCTCGTCTGTTTTGGATGGGGGAGAGCAATGTTAGCCAGTGCAATGCCAGAGCAGTTGATTGAAGTTTTGATGGTCCAAAGGTTGATGTACAGTCCCAGCCAATCAGGGTGCTCCATTCTGCCAATATGAAATGGCTTTTATTTTATAAAGAATGGTACCTGGCACACCCTTGCCAATGAATATTTTGAGGAGAGCTGCAAAGCTATTCCTTGATAGTAGTGGTTAGTTATGACATCACACTAGATAATAATCTTCCTCAACATGTGTATTAATTCCAGCGGATTCCTGCAGAATCAGGTTTGTACTGTCTAAGCAAGAACTTAATACAGGTGTATCTCTAGATCTTCAGCTATCAATGGCATATCTCAGGCATTTTCCAGACTGCAGCTACCTTCTGATTTTTTGTTAGTGCTGTGAAGATTCTATCACTGTGATCATTACACACTTACATGCTTTCTTCATTTTTTCTCATCAGTGTTCCATTTATTCACATTCACATTGTGGATGGGTTTTCCACTCCCCCTTCCTCTTTTGCACATGCACTGAAGAGTTGCAGTGCTTCAGCAGTCTCAGTTGGGCTGAGAAATCCCCTTATAAGTACATTCCCCACCCACCACACCAAACCTGGGAGTTGAACCTAATGTATGTGTCTCATCCATTATTGTTTGCCTCTTTCCCTGCAATTGAACATTCTCTCATTGGCTCTCCCCTCCCTGATTTTTAGGCTAGCTGCAGTCACTGCAAAATGTATTTGAAAGTGGTGTCCAGGGACATGTTAGACTTTACTCTTGAGTGTGAATGAAGGAATGGTAAAGAAGGCAGTGATTGTCTGCTGTTGCCAGGCTTCCCAATGGAACTGTTTGTTTCAGCTCAGGTGCCTTCCAGTGCTGACACATGGAAATACTGGTATGTAATTTTTTTTAAAAATGCTCACCACCTAAATCTGCCCTTTCTGGGTGGCAATCCACAAGCTGGGGAATCTGAACAAGAGGCTATCTTGTGAATTCATTCTGCAATGGGGGGGGGGGGGGTGTTGCTTGTATATAAGAGAAGTGACAGCTTATAGCACATGCTGTAAAAGTGAAACTAGATCTGGAAGCTAGATGATCTAAATGACAGCAGGTGGCTGGGTGCCAGAGGTATTGCATCTGCCAGAAGCTAAGTCAGCATGACACAGCAAGATGCTGATTGGCTGGTCTATGTATAAATGTACAGAGTCACTATGGTGTGTGTGGGTTAATGGAGTTTGTGTTGCAGCGGAGCATACTGTCGGAGAGAAGAGTGATTGGTGTGTAAATAAATGTATATAGTGGTTTTACAGCTACTGTGTACAACCTTCATTCTTGCGTCGCTAAGAATCACCCTCTTGGACTCTAAGCGCATCGACAGGGTTATGGACCCAGCATGCTTCCACTGCGCCTAGAAATCCTGAGAGAGGTGGTAAAGAAAGGACGCTGAGTTGCTCCAGCGGCTGCCTAGGTGAGACCAGCAGTCGCTGAAAGGAGTCTGAGCAGGATGGCTACAGCAGCAGCTACCGTGCTGGTGGAGAAGCTCACCACTACCAGCTACAACATCTGGTCGCTAAGGTTAGAGCATTTCCTGAAGAAAGAGGGGCTTTGGGACTGTGTGTCAGCTCCTCCCGCTGATCCCACGCCGGTAGAGGCCGTTCAGGACCAAAAGGCTCTAGCCACTATCATACTAAGCTGGTCTCAGATGACCAGCTGGTGCATGTCCATGGGCACCAGACAGCAAAGGAGGCTTGGGAAGCTCTCAAGGCTGTGTATGTACAGAAGTCAGCAGGCTCGCTGATATCCCTGTCTCGGAGGCTCTACAGGAAACGTATGCTGGCAGGGGAGTTGATGAGGGACCACCTCGACGGTATGTCTATCTGTTTCCAAGAGCTAGAAGCCAGGGGGAAAGCGGTGGCTGAGGAAGATAAAGTCTACATAATATTGAGCTCTCTGGACGAGAGATATGATATGCTAGTGATAGCGTTTGAAGGGCAGGATGCCGACAAGCTGACTTTGCCCTACGTGACCGGCAAACTCCTGGCAGAAGAGCAGAGGCAGCTGGAGAGCAGGAAAGAGCAGACTAACCGCAAAGAAGATAAGCAGAGGTCTGTGGGGGCTGGTTCCAGCTGGCAATCCAAAGAAGAGGAAAGAGCCTTGCAAGTGCGGAGGAAACGTTGTTATTTATGTAACCAGCTCGGGCATTTGCGAAGGTCTTGTCCACAGCAGCAACAGAGGAAGAGCCGGCAGCAGTCTTCAAGGACACAGGCAACTCTGGTAAGAACTGGTCCGGGACTGCAGAGTGTGCCGTGGATTGTTGACTCTGGGGCTACGCAGATTTTTTGCTGCCAGGAAGAACAGCTGCAAGACTGCAGACCAGCTGAGCAAAAAACAGTAAGCTTGGCTGACGGGCGACAGGCAGACGTGCTTTGCCAAGGCACGGTCTATTTTCCTGGACTCAATTATACTTTTTGTAATGTATTGTGTGTGCCAGAACTAGAGACCAATTTGTTGAGTGTCTCCGTCCTGGCAACAGCTGGGTTCACAGTAATGTTTGATAACAAGGGCTGTGAAATCTTAAGAAAGGGCAAAAGGCTGGCTAAGGGAATACTAAAAGCAAATGTTTATGAGCTACTGCAGACAGTGGGAAAGGCACAAACCGTGTGGAATAAACAGCCACACAGCAGGTGCATTCACCTCTTGCATAGAAGGCTCGGTCATGCCAGCTATAACACAATTAATAAGACCTTGGAAATATTGCAAGGGGAAAAAGTGGATAAGTGCAATGCATTCCTAGATTGTAATATCTGTAAGGAAGCCAAATCAAGGTCCTATCCAGCTTCTAAAAAGAGTGAGCGTGTGTCTGAGAGGCCGCTCCAATTAATACACGCAGACGTCGTGGGGCCGTATGCCCCTAGTGTTTCTAAAAATAGGTTTGCTTTGGTTCTGGTCGACGACCACAGCAGGTTTGCGTGGGTGTATGCTATAAAACATAAGAGCGATGTGTTTGCAACTTTCAAGTACTGGGCTAGAAGGGTGCAGAAGCAATTAAATGCCAAGATAGCCTCACTTCAAACAGATCAGGGAGGTGAATTCCTAAGCAGAGACTTTGCCAGCTTTCTGAGGCAAGAGGGCATAAAGCACAGAGTTGCCAACGTCTCCTCTCCGTGGGAGAACGGGGTGGTGGAACGCAGAGCAGGGGTACTCCAGAATATCTGCCACGCTTTACTGGAGGACAGTGGTCTAAAGCTGGCATACTGCAGTGAAGCCTTGAAAATGTCCTGTTATATCTCTAACCGTTTGTGGGTGGAGGATCTAAATGATATACCCTACAGGGTCCTGTATGGGAGAAAGCCAACCCTGGATCACCTTAGAATTTTCGGGTCTAAGGCATGGGTAAACATTCCTCTAGATAAGAGGAGGAAGGGAGGTGCCAAAAGCAGAAAACTAGTGTTCATGGGGTATCAGAACGGCATGAAGTCCTACAGGTTTGTGGACGGGAACGATACAATAAAACTGAGTAGGTCCACCTCATTTTGTGAGGATGAGAATTGGTCCAAAATACATGCCAATGAAATGCCCAAAGAAACTAAGCTGCAACTGTCTCTGACAAGTGAGGAGGGGCAAAAGCCAGAAAGCAAGCAGGCTCCCTCACTGAAGCAGGAGGAAGACAGTGCAGGCAGTTCTGAAAGCATTAAGCAGCATGAGACTTCTGAGGCTATAAAAGGTGAGCCGGTTGAAATCAGGGTCTCTGCAAGAGAAAATAAAGGGGTGCCGCCTAAAAGATATGGCTATGATACAGAAATAAATTATCTAGGCAATGGAGATTGTGTGCCTGATGGAAAGCCCAGGTGCTGTGAGAGTGCACCGGATTTAAACGTGAATACCTCTTTCACAAAGGAGGAAGGAGGTTATACATATGTGTATGATGATAAGCCTAAAACGTATCCTAGTGTGCTGGAACTGTTGTATGGCAAGTCTCCTAAAGAACAGGGAAACACATGAGCAAAAGCCTGGAAAGAGAGGCTGTAAGCAGTAACTAATTAAAAGGGTTCAATGTGCAAATGAATAAATGCTAGAATGTAAAGGAAATGCTGTAACATTAAAACAAACTTGCTGCTTCAAATTGCATATTAAGCTGCAACTAAAATGTGATTGTAAAGCAGAAATGTGAACAATTCAAAATGTAACTGTCAAACCAAAATGTAAAACTCAAAATGTGTATTGAAAGAGAAAACTCAAAATGTGTAAAATGTGTATTGAAAGAGAATGTGCGTCTGTACTAAACTATACGGTACCATTCTAGCTGAGCGAGCCAGCAGAGATAAGGGGAGTGCTCAGTCTGGGAAGTGAGTCAACTGATAAGATATGGTCAGTCTGGGAAGTGAGCCAACTGATAAGGATGTGCTGGCAGAGTAATTAGCAAGCAGGGGTTCAGGGAGTGAAATGCTGAACTGTAACCAATGTATATATGAGGAAATGTAACTATATGGATTAATGTTAGAAATGAACAATATGAATGTATAATATTGTGATGTATGGATTACAGCATCGGTCTATAATCTGAGGAGGGGTGTTGCTTATATATAAGAGAAGTGACAGCTTATAGCACATGCTGTAAAAGTGAAACTAGATCTGGAAGCTAGATGACCTAGATGACAGCAGATGGCTGGGTGCCAGAGGTATTGCATCTGCCAGAAGCTAAGTCAGCATGACACAGCAAGATGCTGATTGGCTGGTCTATGTATAAATGTACAGAGTCACTATGGTGTGTGTGGGTTAATGGAGTTGGTGTTGCAGCGGAGCATACTGTCGGAGAGAAGAGTGATTGGTGTGTAAATAAATGTATATAGTGGTTATAGCCACTGTGTACAACCTTCATTCTTGCGTTGCTAAGAATCACCCTCTTGGACTCTAAGCGCATCGACAGGGGGAAAGTCCAGGAAAAATTAGTTTAGGAAAGAATGGAGGAAAATGAGGAAAACTGAGGAAAAGCATGGGGATGTTAACAAAGTTGTCTGGACACAAGAAAAAAAATGGTATCATGGGGGAATAAAAATGGGACATTAGGGCAATCTGGAAATGCCTCAGTATTATATGACTGAGTACTAGTGGACATCCTAAGGCATTCAAACATAGGGTTTAGAATTGTGATGTTAAGAATTTACACTGGAGTGGAAGAACTTCACATGAGCTGGAGCTTGTTTGCCTGTTAACCACTGTTTTTATGCTTGTATGAACCTTATATTTTACCACAACTTAATCAGTTATGCAGTGGAATGGTATGATAAGGCATGATCTTGTCAGAACTCAGAAATGAAACAGAGTCAGTACATAAATGGAAGATCACCATATCTTTGTTTGTTTACAGGTAATTCAAATACTTAGGGACATGAGTCCCGTGGTGTAGAGTGGTAAGCTGCAGTAGTGTAGTCCAAGCTCTGCTCATGACCTGAGTTTGATCCTGGTAACAGCTGGGTTCAGGTAGCCAGCTCAAGGTTGACTCAGCCTTCCATCCTTCCAAGGTCAGTAAAATGAGTACCCAGTTTGCTGGGGGTAAGGTGCTGGGGAAGGCAATGGCAAACCACCCTGTAAAAGTCTGCCAAGAAAACATCATGATGTGATGTTACCCCATGGATTGGTAATGACCTGGTGCTTGCCTTTATCTTTAATTCAAATACTTATTCACCAATTGACTGGTTATGAGTTCTGAGCACTAAATTGCCTGCATATGTAGACCTGGGGAAGTGATGGGCCATAGGACCAAACTATAGAAGGCACATATGAACAGCCAAATATGCCCAGCCAGGCCATGAATTCAGCAGGAGCTCACAGGAGCACAACTCTTGAACCTTTCTGACAGCCGCTGCTCCTCCTCCCCACCTACCTTTCCCACTGAATAGTAGATGCAGCTGCATAACAATCCCTGGATTAGAAGAATGGGCAGCTAGCCAGCCACCAGAAGCTTTGCCACATCCCCAGCAGCCCTCATTAACCCCTGGAGAAGCCTGTGCCACCTTTTCTCCACTTCTTATGTGATCTTGGGTGGCGGGTGGCTTGCTGGCCTTTTGACTGTAGCAGGGGGGTGGCCAAGGGGAGCCCCAGGTGAGTGAGGCCTGCTTGGGCTGGCTGGATTTCTAGTTAGCCAAAGCAGGCCTTGCTCACCCAGGGCTCTCCTTTCTTGCATCGGGTTGCTTTTGGCTGGTGGGGGGCAGCATATGCTAATGAGTTATGCTAATTAGCTCCAGCACCTATTTTCTCCTCTCCCCACCAGCACTACAAACACCTTATCAATGGCTGGTGGGGAGAGGAGAAAAATTTAAAATACTCTTTGGACATCTCTTCCTACACAAGCTCAGTGCAGGAGGGAATGGATAATACTACCAACTGTGTATTGAATGTGCAGTTTTGAGTAAGGTGGAAAGCATGTATTGATTGGGGATAGATGGCTGTTGTGCTTAGCAAAGCAGATGTAAAACTGAAGGAAATTAATACAGATGTTTAAACTGAAGCAGAACAATTTCCCCTCAAATACTTACCTATTTGTCAGAAAATAATTGATTTTTTTTTAATTTGAAAAGAAAAGGCATTGAAGCCCTTAACACTGTAAATGATGCTTTAAGAGATCCATTTGTATTTACTTTTGAAGAAGATCATTCAAGTTTGCTTTGAACTACTGCCCTGTATTTATGTGCACATGTGTCTGTATATTATGGAATTGTCAGAAAATAGTGACTCTTTGTCAGAGCACAGAGTAATTTAAAGTAATAGCTGGCACTTTTATAGTTCTATTCTCTGAGATATATGGTAGATATCCAATAAGACATGGCAAAACTACGTTGTGCTGCACTTTCAAATTGTCAAAAGATGACACCATTTCCACTATCAGCAACATCTGAAATTCGGAAGGGTGAGCTGCAGATTACACAGCTTGAATACAAGCTAACATTCATTACTAGGAGTGTACATCCAGCTGTATCCTAGTTGAAAAAATACTCAAAAATACCTTATCAGTAGTTTGGGAGTATTTTTTTTTTTGTGTGTGTGTATATATATATATATGTGTGTGTGTGTGTATACGATCTTCTTTAGCATGATGCTTCAAAGAGCCACAGTAGATCTACATGATGACGATGGTGTCTACATCCGCTATCGCACCGATGGCAGCCCACCAAAGATTTTAACCCCCCCAAAGTTGGGCTCCACCGCACCCCCCCCCCCCCATTTACAATGCACCTTCTGTCACTTATTGATAAGCAAAATAAGCAAAAACAAAACAGAGAGATGAAGATTCAGAAAGAACTGTGAACAGTTTTTCTTATATTTTTATTGTTATAACTTTCTTTAGCTGTCTGAATAACTTTCTTTAACTTTTATTGCGTAATTTGTGTTAAATGTAGGTCAAGTATTGATCCAGGCTGATCTTACGCAATCTTTAAAACTTCGCTCTTGCTAATTAATGAGACATCTGAACCTGCATTTCATCCACCAGCTTTTTGAAGTTGGGTGATTATTGTGTGAGGGCCAGTCTCAGGGAATCCCATCTCACAGAGTCTCAGGGAATCCCATCTCACAGAGTCTCAGGGAATTGACATCTCACAGAGGTCTGAGAGGAGCAGAGCAGAGCAGCTCTGATAGCTGAGACAGCTGGAGAAATTGCTGAGAATTTCTGAGTTTTGAAGGACTACATTCTAAGGTTTGTGGGGCTGCCTAAAATTCTAAGGTGTGATAGCTGGGGAACTGCTCTTTGTTTGGTTGACTGCCTTAAGGGTGAAAGAGATTGAGAGTGATTGCTGCTGATTGAGAGTGATTGCTGAGGAGTGCCTCTGCTCCACCTCTTTGCATTTTAAGCCGCGCCTTGCCAAAGGCTGAGCACATCTCACAGAGGTCTGAGAGGAGCAGAGCAGAGCAGCTCTGATAGCTGAGACAGCTGGAGAAATTGCTGAGAATTTCTTGAGTTTTGAAGGACTACATTCTAAGGTTTGTGGGGCTGCCTAAAATTCTAAGGTGTGATAGCTGGGGAACTGCTCTTTGTTTGGTTGACTGCTCTTTGTTTGGTTGACTGCCTTAAGGGTGAAAGAGATTGAGAGTGATTGCTGCTGATTGAGAGTGATTGCTGAGGAGTGCCTCTGCTCCACCTCTTTGCATTTTAAGCCGCGCCTTGCCAAAGGCTGAGCACATCTCACAGAGGTCTGAGAGGAGCAGAGCAGAGCAGCTCTGATAGCTGAGACAGCTGGAGAAATTGCTGAGAATTTCTGAGTTTTGAAGGACTACATTCTAAGGTTTGTGGGGCTGCCTAAAATTCTAAGGTGTGATAGCTGGGGAACTGCTCTTTGTTTGGTTGACTGCCTTAAGGGTGAAAGAGATTGAGAGTGATTGCTGCTGATTGAGAGTGATTGCTGAGGAGTGCCTCTGCTCCACCTCTTTGCATTTTAAGCCGCGCCTTGCCAAAGGCGCGAGCCTTTGGCGCGAGCCGAAGGGCGAGAGCTAAAGGGCTCTTGGCCCGTGGCTCTTCGCCTAGGGGCTCCCTAAGGAGCAGGAAACCAGATCCCTGGCTTCCTTGTTCTCCAAATAAGGTAAGTTCCCAATAAGGTAAGTTGAGGTAAGGTAAGTTGACCCGCCAGAAGGGGAGCCACTTAAACAGCATTTAAAGAGGACTGTATATTTTAATATATATATATATATATATACAATGAAGATAGAATGCCAGCAGGGGGTTGGGGGCTTTCCAGTGTTTTGCACTGAGTGTCACATGTATGACTATCTGCCCAAAGGACAGAAGTCTTGGGTGTGTGCTCGATGCAAGGAGCTCCTGGTCCTCAGGGAACGAGTTCGTACCCTTGAGGCCGAGGTGACTGCCCTGGAGAAGCAGAGACGGTCAGTTAGGCACTTGGGGAAGACTCTCGGGGGCGTATTAGATGAGCCCCGCTCTGAACGTAGCAGCCCCGTTGCTGCCAGAGAGCGTGAGGGTCGAGAGGGAGCAGGGCACCGTGCTGAGGATAAGGGGAATGCGCCCTCAGAAGGGACCTCTTCTTCGGTTGGTGAGCGGGAATCCTTTCGCGCCAAGGAACCATCCCTGAGCAGGGGGAGAGGGGGGGTATTGGTAGTTGGTGATTCGCTCATTAGGCAAGTAGACAGCCGGGTGGCGAAACCGCGTACTGACCGTATGGTGACTTGCCTGCCTGGTGCGAAGGTAGCGGACATTACGCGTGTAGTAGATAGACTGATAGACAGTGCTGGGGAGGAGCCTGTGGTCATGGTGCATGTTGGCACCAATGATGTGGGGAAATGCAGTCGTGAGGTCCTGGAGGAAAAATTTAGGCTGCTAGGCAGGAGACTTAAGGCCAGGACCTCCAAGGTAGCCTTCTCGGAAGTGCTACCTGTTCCACGTGCAGGGCAGGAGAGACAGGCACAAATTAGAAGTCTCAATGTGTGGATGAGACGATGGTGTAAGGAGGAAGGGTTTAAGTTTGTTAGGCACTGGGATGCTTTCTGGAACAAGCGGGAGCTGTACAAAAGAGACGGTCTCCACTTGTCCCCGGATGGAACCAGGCTGCTGGCGCTTAAAATCAAAAAGGTGGCAGAGCAGTTTTTAAACTAAATCTTGGGGGAAAGCCGACAGGAGATGAAATGTCTCTGGTTCGGGAGGACTCGTCTCAAAGAGATGAAGGGTTAGCTATTATTTTTCTACCGGGTAACGGACCGGAGTTGTCCACTGTGAAGGTGACAAACAATATGGACTGTCTGCCAGTGTCTCAAGGCGGCAGGAGGAAGGTGGCGGGCCTAGCTCGCCTGGGAAATTATAGATGTTTGTATGCAAATGCTAGAAGTGTTCAAAGTAAAATTGGTGAATTGGAATGTTTAGTGTTGGGAGAAAACATAGACATTGTGGGAATTTCAGAAACTTGGTGGAATGAGGAGAATCAGTGGGACACGGTGATTCCTGGATATAAGCTATATCGGAAGGATAGGGAGGGAAGGGTTGGAGGTGGGGTGGCTCTGTATGTCAGAGAGGATATACGGTCCAGTAAGGCTGAGATCAGAGAATTAGATTCACTTTTAGAAATGCTTTGGGTTGAAATAGAGGGCCCAAAAGGAAATTTAACTATGGGAGTTTGTTATCGCCCACCAAATCAAAAGAGAGAGGACGATTATAATATGATGGAAGGCTTAAAGATAGCGGCTAAACGTAAAAACTGTGTTGTAATAGGTGATTTTAACTACCCGCAGATTGATTGGGTCAATATGTGTTCTGGTCAAGAGAAAGAGATTGAGTTTCTTGATGCTCTCAATGACTGTGCTATGGAGCAGATGGTCTCAGAACCTACCAGGGGTGGGGCGATCCTGGATTTGGTCCTAAGTAATGCCCAAGACTTGGTGAGAGATGTAAAAGTGATTGCGCCGCTTGGAAGCAGTGACCATAATGTTATTGATTTCACCGTTTGTATAAATAGGGAGTTGTCCAAAAAGACCACCACAACCACATTTAACTTTAAAAGGGGTAAATACACTGAGATGAGGAGGCATGTGAGGAAGAAACTGAAAGGAAAGGTACATACGGTCAAAACCCTTGGGGAAGCTTGGACGCTATTTAAAACTATAATCCTAGAAGCTCAGATAAAATACATACCACAAGTTAGGAAAGGCACAAACAGGCATAAGAAAAGGCCTGCGTGGTTAACAAACAAAGTAATGGAAGCTTTAAAAGGTAAGAAGGACTCCTTTAAGCGGTGGAAAACCAGTCCAAGTGAGATTAGTAAAAGGGAACACAGGCTGTGGCAAATCAAATGCAAGACTGTGATCAGGCAGGCAAAAAGGGACTATGAGGAGCATATTGCAAAAAACATAAAGACCAACAATAAAACTTTCTTCAAATATATTAGAAGTAGGAAACCAGCCAGGGAGGCAGTGGGGCCCTTGGATGACCATGGGGTAAAAGGATTACTGAAGGAGGATAGGGAAATGGCTGAGAAGCTAAATGAATTTTTTGCCTCCGTCTTCACTGTAGAAGACGAGAACTTTTTGCCCGCCCCAGAACCACTAATTTTGGAAGGGGTGTTGAAAGACCTGAGTCAGATTGAGGTGACAAATGAGGAGGTCCTACAACTGATAGACAAATTAAAAACTAATAAGTCACCGGGTCCGGATGGCATACATCCGAGAGTTCTGAAGGAACTCAAAGTTGAACTTGTGGATCTTCTAACAAAAATCTGTAATCTTTCATTGAAATCTGCCTCCATTCCTGAGGACTGGAAGGTAGCAAATGTCACCCCCATCTTTAAAAAAGGTTCCAGAGGAGATCCGGGAAATTACAGGCCAGTCAGTCTGACTTCAATACCGGGAAAGTTGGTAGAAACCATTATCAAGGACAGAATGAGTAGGCACATTGATGAACACGGGTTATTGAGGAAGACTCAGCATGGGTTCTGCAAGGGAAGATCTTGCCTCACTAACCTGTTGCATTTCTTTGAGGGGGTGAACAAACATGTGGACAAAGGAGACCCGATAGATGTTGTTTACCTTGACTTCCAGAAAGCTTTTGATAAAGTTCCTCATCAAAGGCTCCTTAGAAAGCTTGAGAATCATGGAGTAAAAGGACAGGTCCTCTTGTGGATCAAAAACTGGCTGAGTAATAGGAAGCAGAGAGTGAGTATAAATGGGCAGTCTTCGCAGTGGAGGACGGTAAGCAGTGGGGTGCCGCAGGGCTCGGTACTGGGTCCCATGCTCTTTAACTTGTTCATAAATGATTTAGAGTTGGGAGTGAGCAGTGAAGTGGCCAAGTTTGCGGATGACACTAAATTGTTCAGGGTGGTGAGAACCAGAGAGGATTGTGAGGAACTCCAAAGGGATCTGTTGAGGCTGGGTGAGTGGGCGTCAACGTGGCAGATGCGGTTCAATGTGGCCAAGTGCAAAGTAATGCACATTGGGGCTAAGAATCCCAGCTACAAATACAAGTTGATGGGGTGTGAACTGGCAGAGACTGATCAAGAGAGAGATCTTGGGGTCATGATAGATAACTCACTGAAAGTGTCAAGACAGTGTGCGTTTGCAATAAAAAAGGCCAATGCCATGCTGGGAATTATTAGGAAGGGAATTGAAAACAAATCAGCCAGTATCATAATGCCCCTGTATAAATCGATGGTGCGGTCTCATTTGGAGTACTGTGTGCAGTTCTGGTCGCCGCACCTCAAAAAAGATATTATAGCTTTAGAGAAGGTGCAGAGAAGGGCAACTAGAATGATTAAAGGGCTGGAGCACTTTCCCTATGAAGAAAGGTTGAAACGCTTGGGACTCTTTAGCTTGGAGAAACGTCGACTGCGGGGTGACATGATAGAGGTTTACAAGATAATGCATGGAATGGAGAAAGTAGAGAAAGAAGTACTTTTCTCCCTTTCTCACAATACAAGAACTCGTGGGCATTCGATGAAATTGCTGAGCAGACAGGTTAAAGCGGATAAAAGGAAGTACTTCTTCACCCAAAGAGTGATTAACATGTGGAATTCACTGCCACAGGAGGTGGTGGCGGCCACAAGTATAGCCACCTTCAAGAGGGGTTTAGATAAAAATATGGAGCACAGGTCCATCAGTGGCTATTAGCCACAGTGTATGTGTGTATATAACATTTTTTGCCACTGTGTGACACAGAGTGTTGGACTTGATGGGCCGTTGGCCTGATCCAACATGGCTTCTCTTATGTTCTTATGTTCTTATGTTCATCTGTCATGTTGGAACGCTGTGTACTCTTTGTCATTTTCAGATGGGAAAATGCAGAGTCACACAAATAAGTTGAACCGAAACAGGAGTGTGCAGCTTCACTGCATCTTCTCAAATTGGGAAATTTGTCTCTAGGCACTAGCTTCCAAAATGATTCTAGCTCTGCACGGGTCTTGAGAAAAATGTCATTTTTAAGGGTTACGGTTTCGTTTTTAAGAGATGCCTTGTTCAATGAGTAATTTTTACTGATAGCAGCTGCGGTTTCCTTAATGTCCATATCTGCTTTGAATGGGTATGACAAGTACTCAACAACTTTTTCAATTCTTTGGAAGTCACAGAATCTTTTTTTTTTTTTTAATTCCTGGATAACAGAGCAGATTTCGGTCACATACTTCTCATTCTGAAAAACAAAATTTGGATATTGTCCCAGATGGTCCTGCGTGTTAGGAAAATGATCAAAAGTGTGGTTTGCAAGGTCAGTCATCATTAGCTCAAATTTGCTCTCTTAGGATGAAACTGTACTCATCATCTAGCCAATGCATTTGTTTTTACCTTGTAGTTCAATGTTCATATCACTTAGTTTGCCTGTAAAGTCAGCGAGAAATGCCAGATCACATAACTATTCATCTTCCAAACTCTGCTTTGTCATCTCCCCTCTCCTTCAAAAACCTTTTTATTTCATTCAGCAAATCACAAAATCTTTGCAGAAATTTGTGCTTACTTAGCCACCTTACATCTGTGTGCAAAATGATTTACACTGCCCCTTCATCAAGAGTAAGATTGAAAAGCCATCTTTGAAGTGATCTTCCACGAACTCAATTTACAATTTTGAAAGTGATGTCTATGACAGTCTTTGTATTGAGTCTCTTGCTTGCCAAAACTTGCTGGTGAATGATGCAGTGGTAAGAAAGGAAATCTGGAAAGTCGTCATGCTGTCTACAGAAACCTATGAAACTGTTAACCTCACCTGTCATTGCTCTTGCTCCATCAGTAGTGATGGAAGCAAGTTTAGGCAATGGAAGACTACACTTTGTCACAAAAGAATGGAAAGAGCTGAATATTTCCTGACCAGTAGTTCTGCCTTTTAAAGAAATCATTCCAAGTAGTTCTTCTTTAACACTGAAGTCTTCAAAAACCATCCAGATAAAGACTAGTAACTGGGCTATGTCTCTTATGTCTGTAGATTCATCCAGTTGGAGTGAGAAAGCAACACAAACTGAAACATCCTCCAACAATTGTTCAGTTGTGTCTCCACACATCTTTTCTATTCGCCGCACGACAGTGTTTCTTGACAATTGTACAGCAGCTATGATCTCCTTCTTATTCCAAAATCCTTCAAAAAGATTGTCTGCTGCTTCAAGAAAACAATCTTTTACAAATTCTCCTTCCTTGAAAGATTTGCATTTCTTTATGATCAGGTTGCTGACCATGAAGGATGCCATGGTTGCATTGACCGAATGTGACCTTGGCTTTGCCATCAACTGTGCAGCCATTTTAGATTTAAGTTCTTTGAGCTTCAGTTTATGAATTTCACTTTTGGGTGAAAAATCAGTACATTGCTATGCAGAGCCTTATAATGACGGTCCAGATTGCTCTTTTTGGGCAAGGATACAGCGACGTTACAAAGTAGACAACAACACTTGTCTTTCACCCTGATGAAGAAGTAGTCCATTTCCAATTCATCATGAAAGTGGTAGGTTTTGCTCTTCTTTGGAACACTCATCTTCGTTATACTGGGGTGGCTGGGGTGCTAAGTTAACACTGGCTGAATCTGGTCCAAAACTGTCACTGTCCCAAAGTATTAAAGATCAACAGGAACTGAAGACCTCTGGATGATGCCAAAACCACACATGCAGTTCTAAAAGTAAAAATAAGAATTCATCATACCTGCACCAATAATCAAATACCACCACACCAAACAATCATCAAAAAAAGCCCCAAACACCTGTCCAGCAAACCATGAGACCAAGTGGGGCTGGTGATCTACCTCTGACCCCTCCACGATCTACCTGTTGGACATACCTGTAGAGAATGAAAGATCTGACCTCTGACCTTACTGTCTTGCAATTTATTCCCTATATTACACCTGCTCATTCATTAAATTTATATGCAGAGATCATACACAACCACCTCCAACATATATATGCCATTGTGTCTCCTCTCACCCTATGCTAGTGTGCTCTGAGACAGATCTTTTATGTGAAAAGACCATCCTATGTTAATTAGATAGTGTCTTCATACAAAAACAACTAGTGCTGTTAGATATTCTGTTCCTGAGATGTACAGCCTGTATCCCATTACATATATGAATAAGATGAAAGTATGAATGCAAGGTAATGGTTCCATGATTTGTGCTATTTCTTTCTGTCCAAGGTAAGCCAATTGCTCTTCCTCATAAGGAAATAAATGTTCAGATCTCATTCAAATCTGTATACACAATCTGGCATTATTTCTTGAATAAAAACCATATTGCACCCATCTGTTTCCTAAGCAGGCTCAAATAAAACTTTTGATCAGGCAGTCTTTCAGTTCAAAGGAAAACTTGCAGTAGTCAAGCCAATTAGTAGCAACATGTCTTTCCCGGCCCTTCCTCAGTTTCAGCAGTAACTAGGAGGCACATTAGAACAGGAGGGCAGGAGACCTACAGAAGTGACTCATCCTGTATCAAACCCCAAACAACCTCCTAGTGCTTTTTTTCTTTTCCCAGATGAGAAATGAAACAGCATCCACATTTGGCAATATCCAGCAGAGCATTGATCCAGACCTCTGAACAAAGAGCTGATTTGCATTTCTAGCTCCTGAGAATTAATTTTGTAACCACTCTTTTGCCCCTCAAGGATAATTTCTTTTCACATTTATTCAAGGACTGCAAAAGGCTAATATTCCCCTACAAAAGCCAAACACAGATTGAAGTCAAGGCAATTCTTCTAATATAATCTATCTAAAAAAGGATGTTAATGGGATCATCTCATGCCACATCATGCCTCCCCTCAGTCCCATTTGGTCCATTTTTAAGTTCTTGCCTTTCCTGTAAAGACCTCTAGTTCCATTTCTTTTTGCTGCTTTGAAAGTAAAATGAAAAAGAAAGAGGAAAAAGTGCCACTTTGGGCTGGTTTATTCTTATCTTTTACACTGATCTTATTCTCAGAATGCACAGCATCTTGTTTTCTCCATAAGCTGTTGCATTGTCTCAAATGAAAAAGACTACACTGCCCTGGAAAACTTGTGTGTTTGTGTGCACGCGTGCACACACACAAACACACACACATGGAAGCACACAATTTGCTATATTCTGTTAGTATAACAAATTAGGATTTCACCCCCATTTTGTACTGTGCCAATAATTTACCAAGAGAGACTGAAGTGCCAATGTGTATTGTGGGAGGAAGCAACTCTTAGCATCCAGGTTGCATTTTGTAACTTACAGCTGATTTGCTGTAGTACTTGTAAAGACATGCAAAGTCTGTAAGATGCCCTCTTCCCACCCCAGCGCCCACATTTTAGCTTAAGAAATGTCTTGCCACTTAATACTATGAGTCATTTCTAGGGATGGGCATGAACTGGGAGAATGTGATTCAGTTCAGTTTGTGTTTTGTGGCATGCCTGGTTCATGAACCATGAACCGTAACAAACTTTTTGGGGATCTGTTTGTGATGTGATAGAATCCCCCCCCCCCATGTATTAGAAACACCAAATTTGCAGAGGATCTCTGGCTGACTCTTCACTACTTGCTGTTAAAGAGGTTGAGGGGGTTTGGGCTATGCCCCCTCAAACCTGGGAGGGGAGGGGAAGGAGAGAACAGAAAATAACTTTTAATTTAAACCTTTGTCTTAAGGAAATTTGAGTTCTTGTGGTCTGATTATATTTTGTGGCCTGATTGTATTCTGGTTGTTGCCATTAACAAGCTTAATTTGGCAGCCAATCCCAAACGGGATCTAATTAAGGCTGTCAGTTCATTCACTTCTAGATGACTAGCTGTCAAAACTAAAATCTAGATGATCTACTGTCAAGTTGTTAATTATACAGGTGAGGCTACTTATCCTTATAACTAACTAGACAAGTGGCTTCTGGCAAGACACACTTGAAAGGTATAAATCATTACACTACTTAGGACATGATGATGACTGATACAAACACTTACACATGGTACATACAGAGTTAATTTCTTGATACCTGCCCTCCAAGGCTGGTGATGATTTGATTTACAGGCCCTCCAAAAAAAGTGTTTTCTGGGGAAATGACAGGTGAAGGTTCAGCAGGCTGAGGAGTATGTAGAATAAACACGGTGCAAAGCTAGAGATACCAAACTTGCCAGGGGTCTCCAGCTGACTCTCCTCTACATGCCCTTCAAGTTATGTGTAAGAATTATGCCCCCCCTCCCAAAAAAATGTTCAAGGAAAGTGCTTTTGGGGAAAATGTCATGCAGAGGTTCATAAGTGTATAAAATAGACTTCCGGGAAACTACACACATTAAACACACAGGAAACCTCACCCTTCTAACTGCTTCTCTACAATATCTCAGAGCTGGGGACAGATTACAGTTCTGGGGTCCCAGTTGCATATGTCCAAAAAAGGTCTCCCCAGTGCTCTCTCTGGAAAAGACAGCTGAAGTTACAGGAGTCTATGGACTGGCTCTGTCACATTCTCAGGGTGCAGGCAGGCAGGAGTCCAAAGCCAGTCCAAGGTCAAAGTCCAGAAAGTCAAGCAGGAGCCAAGTCACCAATGCAGAATCACAAACCCAAATCAGAAGTCAATGTCCACAAGCCAAAAGGTCAGGGTGCCAAGGAAATCAACAGGTCAGGATCAGGAATCAGGAAGGAGAGTGGATGCAAGCCAGAGAATAGACTTGTTGCTTCCACAAGGTTACCAGGTCCTGAGTGAGAGCTATATGGCAGTCTCAATCAGTCTGCTCCCTGGGTGGCAGTGACTCTTCTAGAACTCAAGGCTGAGCGATCTGAAGCATCGGCATGCCTCATGTCTTCGCTCTGAAAGTTCTTTCTGGAGCCTGCTTCAAACTCTTGAGATGGGAGGAGGAGAGCTTGGAGGAGATTGATCGTCAACAGCTGATACTGGTGCCTGGAGAGTGATTGATGGGCCAGCTGCTGTTTGTTCAGCTGAGGAACTGGCTGGCAACTCTTCCAGGTCTGTTAACCCTTCCAGTTCCTCCTCGTCAGGGCTCATGACAGGCTCAGGAACAAGCCAGAGACACCAAACTCACAGGGAAACTTTACCTGGGCAGATGTTTCCCCCAGTCAGACACTGGAAGCAACCCAAACATCCCCCTTAGACCTGCACATCCCTGAATCTCCAAAGGCAGGTCCTGAAGGACAGAAAGTTTTCTGTTTTGAAAGGGTTCTCAAAAGTAACTGCCCAACAGCTTGGTGGGCACCCTAGCCACACAAGACAAGTAAAGTAAGTGTGCCCATGACCCACACAGCCCCCCCCCCAACTGAAATGCACAGGTCCAGAGCACACCCAGCAACCAGAGTATATTTTTTGATTCTGCAGAGGAATGGAAACACATGTCAAGCTGACCAGGCCCACCCCCTAAGTCTCCAAAAGCAGGCTCTGAATGACAAAAACACAGACATCCCCAGAGTTCCAACAGGGGCTCCCCAAATTGTGATGCTACACAATTTTTTTTGTTCTGGACATTGCTGTGCTCTGCTGACAGAGCTTTTTATTTATTTATTATATATAATATTATTATTATCCTTATTTTTTCTCTCTTTTTTGGCTCTCTTTGCTATTAGCTTATCTTCCTAGTATTTTATTTTAATTGTTTTTTAATCTAGACATGGAAAGGAAGGAAAGACAAAGGGCTTTCCTAGGTTATGTTATGTCTGAGCCCTGCAGGTTTTTTTTTTTCTATTTTACCTTTTTAGTATTTATTTTAACCTATAAGTTCCCTATTAGTTCCTGATGTATAATAGTTACAGGAGTCAGTCAATGTTATACCATTGGTATTTGCACTCCTTGGGATTTTGTTTCACTATGTAGATAAGCCTAACACTGAACTTGTTAACTGCTACATCTGCTTAGCATTATGACTTAATGGGGAGGAATAATAACTGAATGATTGATTGATTTTGGTAGGAAAATGAAAGGTTTTATTTGGATTGGTTGAGATTCTTTCACAACTTGGTTTCTACTTTTATATTTATATGAATTACTAAGAATGCTGAATAAACCAGATGCAGAACTGTGTGACTTGGGAAATTAAGAATGGAGAATTGTGATGTGAGGAAGTTATGTCACAATGTTACTTGTTTTTTAATTCTTGTAAGGGATAAGTTTAATTAATTGCAACATTCTTGTAATTTCTTTTAAATTTTAGTTTTAAGTACGGATGGACATGAACCAATAAATTGTGATTTGTGCACAAATTAGGCTGATTTGTGCTTCATTTAGAACCAATTCATGGAATTCCGTTGTCCCTGATCTAAAAATGAAACACATTTTTTGCAGTGTACCATTTGTTTCATTTTCACAGTATGTTTGCTAGACTCTCTGGTGCCAATTCAATCAATTCCTATGCTGGGGGTGAACTACTGGGAGTTAGCTGTGAGAGAGCTGAAGCTGAGCTTTCCTGGGGCACCTGCTTTGGAGAGCTTTAACTCAGACATTCCATATTCAATCTTTGCTAAACTTGGAGGGTGGGTAGAGATAGCCTGCTGAAGACTTGAGTTGAGTTTGGCATCTCAATATTGTGACAGGGCTATTTTATACCTCCTGAACCAAACCATGAACCAGTTTGGGAAATCAATGTACCATGAACCTTCATGACACACCTGTTTGGGCAATTAAATGAACCATGAACCAACACAAACTACCATTTCCCTAGTTTGTGCCCATCCCTAGTTTTAATTGCTTTAAATTAAAACAATTTAAATTAAATAACTAAGGGTCATTGGTAGTTGGCTAGTGGAAGGTGAATTGCTGCTGGCAACAATAGGGTTGAAGGGGAATAGGAATAGGTTTGTACACTGCCGGTTGATGAGCTGGTTCCCACCTGCAGGAGATGGCTGGCCCAGGGATTCCAGTGCTCCTGGGGAGGGGAAGGTATGACGGTGGGAGCAGGCAGACCTATAGGGGAAGGAGGCCGAGACATAGTAGTGCTTGACCACCTTCCTGCCTGCGTCCCATCCCGATGGTGACAGGTAGTGGGGCCAGGCGATCTTACCCACCTCCGGCACTGGTGTTATGTAATGCCAGGTCCATTAATAACAAGACCGCTGTCCTCCGGGATTTTTACTGGAGCAGGAGGCGGACCTGGCATGCATGACCGAGACCTGGGTGCGCGATGGGGAGACCGTAGCCCTCTCTCAAATGGCGCCCCTGGGATACTCGGTCTTCCACCAGTCCCGGACTAGTGGGCGGGGGGGGAGGAGTGGCACTTCTCATACGAGAGGTTTACTCCTATAGGGCCCTCCCAGCCCCGGAGATCAGGGGTGTTGAATGTGCCGGCCTGATGTGGGACATTGGGGAGGGGTTGGCGATCTGGCTGGTGTACCGTCCGCCTAATGCACCGGCCGGCGCCTTATCATCCCTGATGGAGGCCGCGGCGGGCTGGGCATTGGAGTACCCAAGGCTGTTGGTCTTGGGTGACTTCAATGTTCACGCCGATGATGCGGCCTCCAGTCAGGCAATGGACCTGGTGTCATCCATGGCGACACTGGGACTTTCCCAAGTTGTCACAACGCCCACTCATCAGGCGGGGCACATGTTAGACCTGGTCTTCGCGGCGGGAGTTTTAGTGAACGATATTACTGCCAGAGCAGTGCCATGGTTGGATCACTATGCCCTTAAGGCTCGCGTGGGTGTGCCACCCCAAACCTGTTTAGGCGGAGAGCGTATTTTAGCTCGCCCGCGGAGCCTGATGGACCCGGAACGGTTCCTGATGGCCCTGCGGGATCCCGGCCCCCCTGGAGATTCCTTGGATGGTCTGGTGGAGTCCTGGAATGATAGACTCTCCAGAACTATCGAAGAAATCGCACCTAGGAGTCCTCTGCGCCCCCGTTTGAAGTCGACACCCTGGTACAACCAGGGGTTGCGACGACTGAAACAGGAACTCAGACGACTAGAGAGGCAATGGCGGCGTATTCGAGACGAAGCGACTCGAACATCTTATAGAGAGATTATGAAGTCCTATGAGGTGGCAATCAAAACTGCAAAGGGAACATACTTTGCAGCTGAGATTGCGTCCGCAACATCGCGCCCAGCACAACTATTTAATATAATTCGGAATTTAACAACACTGCCTCAGGGCAGACCAAATTGTAAAGAATTGGAGATTGGCTGTGAGGCTTTTGCGAACTTCTTTGCGGACAAAATCGCGTCGCTCCGCCTCGACCTCCCTGCCACATTGGAGGCAGTTAGCGAAACCGAGGCCCCGGGCCTGTCTTCGGATTATGTTCTGCATGGTTTCAGCCCTCTCGGCCTGGAGGAAGTCGACAGGATCCTCTTATCTGCACGCCCAACAACCTGTAAATTGGACCTGTGCCCCTCCTGGCTTATTAAATCTTGCCAGAGGGAGCTTAGATATCCTGTATGGGATATCATAAATAGATCCCTCACGGAAGGGCAATTTCCAACACAGCTTAAAGAGGCGGTGCTCCGTCCCCTCTTGAAAAAAACATCATTAGACCCAGCCCAATTGGCACATTATCGGCCGGTCTCGAATTTGCCCTTTTTGGGCAAACTTATCGAGAGGGCAGTGGCGATGCAGCTACAGACCTTCCTGGATGACGCTTCCGTCCTTGATCCCCTTCAGTCCGGCTTTCTCCCAGGCCATGGGATGGAGACGGTGCTGGTCGCCCTAGTAGATGACCTGCAACGGCATCTGGATCGGGGCGGCTCGGCGGTACTGATGCTGTTGGACCTATCAGCAGCATTCGATATGGTCGACCATCGGCTGCTGGCCCGCCGCCTTGCCGACGCGGGGATTCAGGGGTTGGCCTTGCAATGGCTTTCCTCTTTCCTTGAAGGTCGGGGACAGAGGGTCGCTATTGGGGATGAGCTGTCCCGTAGGCACATGCTTGATTGCGGGGTGCCTCAGGGTGTGGTTCTTTCCCCGATGTTATTTAACATCTATATGCGTCCCCTCGCCCAGATTGCCCAAAGGTACGGGCTGAGCTGTCACCAGTATGCTGATGACACCCAGCTTTATCTGCTTATGGATGACCAGCCGGTCTGCGCCTCACAAAATCTGGACCGGGCACTAGGGATGTGCAAAAAAAAAAATTCGGATTGACACGGATTCGGAAGTATATGGGAGGGGGGGAATTCGGAATCCCCGTATACTCCTGAATACCGCATTCGGAATAGCCGCATATACGGTAGATGCACGGCTATTTGTTACAACACCCACGCATCAGGCCGGACACACACTAGACTTGATCTTTGCATCTGGGATTTTGGTGAACGATATCGCAGATGAAGCGGTCCCATGGTCGGATCACCTAGCCCTTAAGGCCCGTATGGAGATGCCGCCCCAACCCTGTATGGGTGGAGAGCCTATTTTGGCTCGCCCTCGGGGCCTGATGGACCCGGAACGGTTCCAAACGGCCCTGAGGGACCCCTGGCCCACTGGCGATTCCCTCAATGACCTGGTGGAAGTCTGGCAAGATCAGCTATCCAGGGCCATCGACGAAATAGCACCCCGGCGCCCTCTGCGCCCTCGTATGAAGCTGGCTCCATGGTATACCTTGGAGTTACACCAGCTGAAGCAAGGGCTCAGGCGACTAGAGAGGCGGTGGAGGCATACTTGGGACGAAGTGACGAGAACATCCTATAGAACGTTTATGAAGTCATATGAGATGGCAGTCAAGACTGCAAAGAAACAATACATTGCAGCCAAGATTGCATCTGCAAATTCGCGCCCAGCACAATTATTTAGGGTAATTGGAGATCTTATAACACTGCCACAAGGCAAACCAAACGTTAGAGAATTGGAGATAGGCTGTGAGGCATTTGCGAAATATTTTGCAGATAAAATCTCATCACTCCGCCAAGACCTACCTATCACATTAGATACAGTAAGTCAGACTGAGGCTCCGCGCCTGTCTTCGGATTTACTGCTGGACCACTTCGACCCACTCAGCCTGGAAGAAGTTGATGGAATTCTCTCCGCTGCTCGCCCAACAACATGCGATCTGGACCCTTGCCCCTCCTGGCTGATTAAATCTTGCCAGAGGGAGCTTAGATGTCCTTTACGGGACATCATAAATAGATCCCTCTTAGAGGGGCGTTTTCCAACGCCTCTGAAAGAGGCCTTGGTCCGCCCCCTCTTGAAAAAATCAACAGCAGACCCGGCCGAATTGGCGAACTATCGACCGGTGTCTAATTTACCATTTTTAGGTAAAATCATCGAGAGGGCAGTGGCGTTGCAGCTACAGAGATTTCTAGATGACGCTTCTGTCCTAGACCCGTGCCAGTCTGGCTTCCGACCGGGCCACGGGACGGAGACGGTCTTGGTCGCCTTAGCAGATGACCTCCAACGGCAACTGGATCGAGGCGGTGTAGCAGTGCTGATGTTATTAGATCTGTCGGCTGCATTTGATACGGTCGACCATCGGCTACTGATCCACCGCCTCGCCGACATTGGGGTTAAGGGGTCTGCTTTACAATGGCTCTCCTCTTTCCTCACGGGTCGGGGACAAAGGGTGGCGATCGGGGGTGAACGATCCCAGAGGCGCACACTAGACTGTGGGGTGCCTCAGGGAGCAGTCCTCTCCCCGATGTTATTTAACATCTATATGCGCCCCCTTGCCCAGATTGCCAGGAGGTTTGGGCTGGGCTGTCACCAATATGCAGATGACACCCAGCTCTATCTGCTGATGGACGGCCGGCCCGCCTCCCCCCCGGAAGGCCTGGATCGGGCGTTACAGTCTATCGCAACGTGGCTTAGACTGAGTGGGCTGAAGCTGAATCCGGCAAAGACAGAGGTTCTCTGTGTGGGTCGCGGCGCTCCAGGGGGGGAAATATCCCTCCCGACCTTCGATGGTGTGCAGCTAAAGGCGGCGCAGCAGGTGAAGAGTCTGGGTGTTTTACTGGAGCCTTCATTATCAATGGAGGCCCAGATAACAGCCACTGCCAAGTCAGCATTTTTCCATCTGAGGCGGGCAAAGCAGTTGGCCCCTTTCCTGGAGCGTCGGGACCTAGCAACGGTGATCCATGTGACGGTCACCTCACGATTGGACTACTGTAACGCCCTCTACATGGGGCTGCCTCTGTACCGGACCCGGAAGTTACAGCTAGTGCAGAACGCGGCGGCCAGGCTGTTGCTTGGTCTCCCAAGATGGGAACATGTACGGCCGGGGCTACGCGAACTGCACTGGTTACCGATTGTATACCGGGTCCAGTACAAAGTGCTGGTTATCACCTTTAAAGCCCTATATGGCCGAGGACCAGCCTACCTGAAGGACCGTCTCTCCCCGTATGAACCCCAGAGAGCACTGAGGTCAGTAGGAAAGAACAGACTGACTACCCCTGGGCCAAGACAAATCAAACTACAGAACACTCGCTCTCGGGCCTTTTCGGCCGCAGCCCCATATCTCTGGAACCAACTTCCAGAGGAGGTGCGGGCCCTGCGGAACCTTGATCAGTTCCGCAGGGCCTGCAAGACCACCCTTTTTAAATTAGCTTATGAATAACTGAATTATACTGATAAGAAGAAAATCCGCCATCAGCATCAACTAGAAGAGCGTCAAGGATAGCGTTATAATATGTTTTAGTTAATTGTTTTAATCAGGTTTTTAAGGTCAATTAATGTTTAATGTTTCTAATGTAACTGTTTTATTGTTGGTGCACCATTGGTCACCGTATTGTTAGCCGCCCTGAGCCTGCTTCGGCAGGGGAGGGCGGGGTACAAATAAAATTTATTATTATTATTATTATTATATTATTATTACCGAATATATGGCCCTATAATACCCTATGGGCCATTGAAATCAATAACAAATAGGGTATATTTGAAGCCGCATGGAGGAGAGGGGGTTTGAGATAGAGCCCCCAAATTTGCAGGGAACCTGCAGGGGACTCTCCCCTCCAACCCCCCCAAGTCCCAAAAACATTGGGTGAGGGGATCCCATTCCAGGGGCCGTCGGGGTCCGGGAAGGGAAATACCCCTCCTGGTTTTTGACGGTGCACCGCTGACTGTGACGCATAGAGTCAGGAGCCTGGGGGTACTTCTGGAGCCTTCCTTAACAATGGAGGCCCAGATAGCAGCCACTGCCAAGTCCGCATTTTTCCATCTTAGGTGGGCAAGGCGGCTGGCTCCCTTCCTGGAGCGCGACGATCTAGCAACAGTGATCCATGCTACGGTCACCTTGAGGTTGGACTACTGCAATGCCCTCTACATGGGGCTGCCCCTGTGCCGAACCCAGAAATTGCAGCTGGTGCAGAACGCCGCCGCCCGGCTGTTACTGGGGCTCCCAAGGTGGGAGCACATTCAGCTGGGACTTCGGGCTCTGCACTGGCTGCCAATACCTTACCGAGTTCGGTACAAGGTGCTGGTTATTACCTTTAAAGCCCTATATGGCCTAGGACCTGCCTACCTGAGGGACCATCTCTTCCCACACGTTCCCCAGCGAGCACTGAGATCGGGAACTCAAAACCTCCTGGTTGTCCCCGGGCCAAAGGAAGCCCGTTTGAAAGCTACAAGGGACAGGGCCTTCTCCGTAATGGCCCCATCTTGGTGGAACCAGCTGCCGGAAGAGGTAAGGGCCCTGTGGGACCTTACTCAATTCCGCAGGTCCTGTAAGACAGCCCTCTTCCAGCTGGCCCACAGCTAACCGGCATTGAACACTGAACACTGAACACCGAATACTGAATTTGAAATCGAACTTGAATCGAGTGTAGCTTTAAGACCGCTGTATGATTTTAATGTTTAAGTATATAATAATTGCTTAGATTTTTAACTATAAATTATGAAATGTTAATTTTTATGCTTAATTTTATATTTTATGTTAGTTTTACATGTTGTAAGCCGCCCTGAGCCACCTAGTGGGAAGGGCGGGATATAAATCTCAGATAAATAAATAAAAAAAATTAATCAATGCATTGAATTGATAGTGACTGATAAAGACTTAACTATGAGTTGATTCCATATTTTGATTCCACTAGCTATTACCATATTTTGATTCTTGATTAAATATGAGTCTCATAACCAATTAGTAAACAGCTCTCGCTGAGGTTTAGAGCATGCATTGATTCATGTCTGTAACATAATTACTGTGGCTCCAAAAAACACTGAGAAAAGAGGCTGACGAAGTGTGACGGTCAAAACCGTGAGGACTTCTTTCTATACAGTCCCTTCTTTTTCTCTCTATTGCAATGTCACAGCTGAACGTTTAAGGACTCCACCCTAAAGCACTTACTTATGGACTTGGTTAAGGCTGGTTCCTGTGTAGAAACATTTAAGTGTATATTTGGGGGAGTACAAATACCTTATTGTTCCTTTGTTCTTGGGCTGGCCCTGACTGGAGGTGTAGTGTGTGGACTTCCACCAGGTAGACCTTAGCGCCGGGGGAGCATGGGGAGGATCTCTGCCCCCTTCATGCTCGCTGGGCTGTCAACTGGCGGAGCTGACCTGGCCCAAGTATGAAGAGGTGCCTGAACATAGACTGCACTAGACTGCACTTTAAACATCATTGTTATCATTATAGCACTTTAACTACCAGCACTTTATTCCCATTACCATGTAATATTATTTCCTATTGCTGATGAGGAGCTATTTATGTTTTTAGCTGCTAAATCTGACAGAGCCTATTATATTAGTGGCTGATTGATGTTGGGATAAAATAAATTGAGGGAATTAAATTGGGTTTAATTTATTATTACTGAATTAATTAGCTATTAGGAACTGATTAATATTGGCTTATTAAGTAAAGAGTGTTAATTGGGAGGTAGGGGGATGCAGAACTTAACTAGCTTGAAGGATAATTTATTAGCTAATTGATAAATAGACTAGATTAAGGGTTTTAAAATTAATCAGCCATTTAGGGGAGGTTAAATTGGCAGGGTGATAGATTGATTTTGGGGGGGCTAGTTAGCAAGGGCAGTTGTGGCAGAGACAGAACCGGAATACAGGATCATTGCAGAGCATCCTGCATTGGTTGAGGTGACTGTGGAGACCAGTGGGGGGGATGACTGGCCTGGGGATTCCAGTACTCTTGAGGAAGGGAAGATATGATGGTGGGAGCAGACATAAATACAACGAAAGGCGGCAGAGACGTGTGGGTGCTCGGCCCCCTTCCAGTCTGTGTCCCATCCCAATGGTGACAGGGGGTGGGGCCAGGTTGAATTACTCGCCTCCGTCGCTGGTGTTATGCAATGCCAGGTCCATAAATAAGACCTCAATCCTTCGAGATTTTCTGTGTGAACAGGATATGGATCTGGCATGCGTGACTGAGACCTGGGTACATGATGGGGAGATGGTAGCCCTCTCTTAAGTAGCCCCCCTAGGATACTCGGTCTTTCACCAGTCACAGACTAGCGGGCGGGAGGAGTGGCACTATTCATATGGGAGGCTTACTCCTTCCGGGCTCTGCCAACACCAGAGATCGACAGCATTGATTGTGCAGGTCTGAAGCGGGATGTAGGAGAGGGTTTGGCGATCTGGCTGGTGTACCAATCACCTAACGCACCAGTCAGCGCCTTATCGTCCCTGATGGAGGCCATAACAGGCTGGGCGTTGGAACACCCAAGGCTTTTAATCCTGGGTGATTTCAACATCCATGCCGATGAAGCAAACTCCAATTGGGCTATGGACCTAGTGTCATCCATGGCTACACTAGGACTCTCTCAATTTGTAACTACACCCACACATCAGACCGGGCACATGCTGGACTTGATCTTTGCGTCAGGGGTTTCAGTGACCAGAATTACTGATGCAGTGCCATGGTCGGACCACTATGTCCTGAAGGCCCGTATGGATGTATCACCCCAAACCCGTTTAGGCGACAAGCGTATTTTAGCTCACCCAAGGAACCTAATGGACCCAATATGGTTCCAGAGGGAACTGCGGGATCCCTGGCCCCCTGGCGACTCGCTTCAGGACATGGTTGAGCTATGGCAAAATTGGCTCACCATGGCCATTGACGAGATCGCTCCTCGGTGCCCTCTGCGCCCCCGCTCAAAGATGGCATCGTGGTATAACATGGACCTGTGGTTAATGAAACGGAGGCTCAGAAGACTGGAGAGGCAGTGGCAGCGGACTCACGACGAAGTAACCAGAACATCTTATAGAGAGTATATGAGAACCTATGAGATGGCAATCAAAGCCACAAAGAAAGTTTATTTTGTGGCCAAGATTGTATCTGCAAATTCATGCCCAGCACAATTATTTAGTATTATCCGGACTCTTACAACTCTGCCACAAGGCAGACCAAATTATAGGGAATTGGAGATTGGCTGTGAGACCTTTGCAACATTTTTCACGGATAAAGTCTCGTTGCTCCGCTGCGACCTCCCTGCCACAATTGAAACAGTAAGTGAATTGAGGCACCGTGCCTGTTTTCGGGATCGACTCTAGACTGTTTTACAACACTCAGCTTGGAGGAAGTTGACAGCATCCTCGCAACTGCACACCCAACAACATGCGATTTGGACCCCTGCCCATCCTGACTAATTAAAGCATGCCAGATGGAGCTTCAATATCCTATACGGGATATTGTAAATAGGTCCCTATCGGATGGGCTTTTCCCAGAGCCTCTCAAAGAGGTGATAGTCCATCCCCTCTTGAAAAAACCAGCTCTAGATCCGGCTGAATTGGCGCACTATTGGCCGGTATCAAATTTACCCTTTCTGGGTAAAATCATTGAGAGGGCAGTAGCACTGCAGTTGCAGACGTTTCTGGAGGACACTTCCATTCTAGACCCACACCAGTCTGGCTTTTGCCCAGGCCATGGGACGAAGACAGTGCTGGTCACCTTAGTGGATGATCTCCAGTGACAACTGGATCGAGGCGGGTTAGCAGTACTGTTGTTGTTGGACCTGTCAGCGGCATTCAACATGGTCGACCACCAGTTGCTGGTTCATCGCTTTGCCGACACGGGGATTCAGGGGTTGGCCTTGCAATGGCTTTCCTCTTTCCTCTATGGTCGGGGACAAAGGGTGATGATCAGGGGACGGTCATCCCAGAGGCATCCACTTAATTGTGGGGTGCCTCAGGGGGTGGTGCTTTCCCCAATGCTGTTTAATATCTATATGCGCCCCCTTGCTCAGATTGTCCGGAGATTTGGACTGGGTTCCCAACAGTACGCTGATGACACCCAGCTCTATCTGCTGATGGATGGCCGGCCATGCCATGATTCATGCCATGGCCGGCCATGCCAGATTTTCTGCCCCAGAAAATCTGGCCTGGTGTTACAAGCCATGGTGGGGTGGCTCAGGTTGAGTCGTCTGACGCTGAATCCAATGAAGACAGAAGTCCTTTGTCTGAGCCGTGGTGCTCAGGGAAGGGAAATCCCTTTACCAGTCTTTGATAGGGTGCCACTGATACCAGCACCCAAAGTCAAGAGCTTGGAGGTGCTACTGGAGCCCACATTGGCCATGGAGGCCCAGATTGCAGCCACTTCGAGATCCGCCTTTTTCCACCTTAGGTGGGCATGACAGTTGGTCCCCTTCCTAGAGCACGGCGATTTAGCAACAGTGATTCATGCGACGGTCACCTCGAGATTAGACTACTGTAATGCCCTCTACCTGGGGCTGCCCATGTCTCGAATTCAGAAGCTGCAGCTGGTGCAGAATGCAGCAGCCAGGCTGTTACTGGGCTTCCCTAGTCAGGACCATATACAGCCGGGGCTGAGGAGACTGCACTGGCTGCCGATAGTATTCCGGATTTGCTACGACATGCTGGTTATTACATTTAAAGCCCTATATGGCCGAGGACCTGCCTACCTTAGGGACCGTCTCTCCCCATATATTCCCCAGAAGGTACTGAGATCTGGATCGCACAACCTATTAGTAATCCCCAGGCAAAGGGAGGCGAGATTGAAGGCTACTAGAGAAAGAGCCTTCTCTATTGCGGCCCCACAGTGGTGGAACCAACTCTTGTATATTTGTAATCGTAATCCTCTTTCCTCCATATTAAAAACTTAGACCTTCCGGCAGTATCCATCTATACCTCATTTTCCTGCAGCTTGTCAGTTTTTAATAAAATCTTCTGTCATTTATAACCTTTCTTGGCAACTCTTTCATGATTCTTACTCTGCTTTCATTAACTTCCAATGTTTTTTCAAATTATTTACTTAATATCTTTCCCACCATATCTCTTGATATAAATCTTATTACCACATCTCTTGGTAACTTATTTTTCTTGGCATACAATGAATTGATCCTATATATATAGTCATAAAGATAATTAGATTCATCAGGGTCCACCTCCAAAAACACGGCAATGATTCTTATTATATATGTCTTTAGATCAGATCCTTCGTTTTCAGGTACTCCTCTCAGTCATATCTGGTTTTCCATTAACTTACAGTCTTGCAGAACTACTTCCTCCTGCCATTTATTAATAATGGAATCTTGATCTTTCACTTTATTTTCAACCACATGTACTTTATTTAATGTCACTTGTGAGTCCTTTCTGAGATCCTCAATTTCTTTTTTGATTTCTGTCTTCACCACTTCTGCACTTGATTAAATATCTTTTTTTAATTCTTTAATTAATTGCTTCTTATTATCAGTTATTAGGTCTTTCATCACTTTGACCAGTCTTGCCTTCATAGCATACAGTTGTTCTTGTATTTTAGCCATTTTCCCTTTCTCAAGTGAACTGGCCCTTGCGCATGTCAATTTCAGTCCCAGCTTGTGTTCAGACATTGCTATCTTCCCATTACATAAATAGGCTCTCAAGTTGGTCTCTCCAAATTAAAATTAAACCACAGGGTCTTGTAGATTAGGAGATGCCCTTTTCAGTGAGCCTAAAATCGCCATTCTCAGGGCTTCCTAACTCAAGATATTAATTTCTAAAGTTTTTAAATTACTAAAAATGGCGTCCACGATTTTCCCTTTTTCTCCAAAAGTCCATCAAAATTAGTTATATAATCCAATATGTTTCACCCTATAATAATAATATCTGCTGGCTGCACTGATATTTAAAGTCCCATTCTTTTTACTTAAATTTTTAAGTTTTTTGACCTTCCTTTAATGGCCGCCACAATTTTTCTATGGTTTTAAAATCCTAGAGAAGGCCAGGAGGTTTAAAAATTCCCTTCTTCCAATGGCTCCTTCCTTCTTTTCTTGCCACTAAGTCACGTTCTTGATGGTTGAGAGATCTTGCGATACTTTTATGCTGTCACTTCCTGTGACGTCTTCCAGTTCAGCAACTCAGTGACAATGGGAATTTTTTGCAGAAACCGCAAGTATTCCAAACAAAAGTTGTTTTTAATCTTTTAATTTTGCTTCTTAAATTCCAAAAGTCCCGAAATTACCCCCTTCCTTTCTTCACAACTTTAGAATATTGAATTTAAATCCAAATCTTAATCCTCATCTCAAGTAAAATTGATTTTAGTCCCGGAATGATAGATAAAGATCTTCTTACTTTGCAACCAAATATATCCTTCTTAACACTGTTCTTTCTAGAGATAGATATTTAGATATTAGAATAGTCCAAAGAAAGCTTGAATCATGATGAATTTAAGTTAATTTAGTGGCCACAGAGACCCTCTGTAGATGCTGGAATGTGATTCTTCGCCAGGGACTCTTCAAAGCCTAAAAGGAACCCCACTGGGACTCCTCATCAGCCAAAGTAAATCCCTCAGAATTCTTCTAAGCATGTCTTGGCCTTTTCCCTCACTGAGAAAAGTAGGCAGCAGGCGTTTGGATCGCCTTCTCTGCCCAGAACAGAGGCTCCAGTTTGCTCCTCTTTGAGAAGCGGCTCAATTCTCCATGATCCAACCCCGGAAGTCCAAAAACAACATTATTTCAAATGGCCTTCAACCAAAGTATGTAGATGCCCAACACCACTGAAGAATAGCATGATGTTAGCACTAAACTGTTGTTTTAAAACTGTACTAATAATTTTAAATTGTAACCTGTTCTAACTTTTAATTTGTGATTGTGATTGCTTTATTGTTTTACTGTTGACATTATGATGTTGTTAGCCGCCCTGAGCCTGCTTCGGCGGGGAGGGAGGGATATAAATGTGATAAATAAATATTTTGTCTTATATTTGCACTAAATCAATAGCATGTACACACAATGAGAGTGTGAATTATTATTGTTGACCGGTGATTTTATTATTTCCTATTTACACACTGGTACCAGTTATTTATATTGTAGTTACTAGAATGTGTCTGTCTGAGATGACAGAAGAAACCTGTTACTGGACAGTAACTGACCAGCTGTCATACCGGAATACTTAGGCTGTGTGAAAAAGTTCTAAATCATTTAAAGTTATATTCACATAACAGCTGCAATATGTTTACTGGCTTCTCAGTGTGGCATCCATGCTTAGTTCAGGCTTGCACAATCTGTGACTCTGACCTGGTGCTTGACTCATGAAGCCGAGGCCGATACAAAACAAAACAGATGAATTGATCTCCTAATGAGCCACCGTACATAACTGGTATAGTATATTAATTTGACTTGGAGGGTCACAAATACATTCAGGCCTGTCTTCAAATGTCTATAGGGAAGACCATTAAACATAACCAATATATGGAATTAATTTGAATGAGAATACCACTACAGTAGAACTACTAACATTATATTTCTAGTGACTAATCGTTCATGATGATATTTATGCATACTTCTTGTTTGCTTTAATGACACTGAAGATTTCTTACTGAATCATAGCATTGGGTCTCTTGTTACCCAGGGGTGCTGCCTGAACCTGGAGAAGCACCCTACTAAGAGATGGGGTCTCCTAGTCTTTCACTCTGAAACATAGTTCATTGCAAAAAGCAGGCCAAGAATGGAAGCCATGGCTGGAATGGAAATACAGCATGTAGGCAGTGTTTGTGGTACAGTAGAATAGCAGCAGCTCCGGGCTAAGTCTCTGCCCCCCCACACACACACTCTGCAATGGAACATGTAAAACAATGGGTCTCAGGTAAATTATGCCTCATATATTAATCTCTGGCTAGCAACTGCTGGTTAATCTCTCCTGTCTCTAATACTCCTTCCTGACACCTTTTTGTGTTACCTTATGTTAATGTGTAGACCTATTTACACAACCCTCTCCTTCCTGCCCCCTTCCCTTAGAGTATCATTGTCAAATTATTGCCAAACATTAAATCATGACGGCTCTTCTTGACCAACTATCAAGAGTCTCTCTCGTCTTTTGTCTTGAATTAGGGATTCAATTAGGAACTCAGGAAAGAAATAATCATCAGATTACTATTAAAAGTCATCACAGTTCTGGGAGGGTCTCCACCCCTCAAAATGCCATAAAACATGAGAGCAAACCACACCTCCTTGTTCAATCTGGGCACATGTAGACAGGTTGTTCCCCCCATTACTCTAAGTAAGGGGCCTCTTAGATGTGGCACGATGGCTGTGCATGTCTCCATCTTCAATTTCTAAATGGATGTCTGCACATCTGGACAGGTAGTATTTCCTTCTGATACTGGACCTTCATATTATTGGTAAAAGAGCCCTGCTGCCAAAAATAGCTCTACCTAGGTATACCTCTTGCTAATTCCCCCATCAAAAAAGAGGAGACCCCAGCAATTTTACTAACACTCTGTCCTAGCAACTTGGGCACTGAGAATTTGTTTTCCTGTTCTCAGTATGACATTTTGCTATGGTTCACAGAACCTGATAACATATCTGACAGTTTTATTTCTGAGCCTCAGTTTGCAAATATGAGAACTACAAACTGCCCAGAAAACAAGGAAAGCCAGAAAACAAGTTCCAAAGTTTTGACGTACTCAGTGGTTTGGATGCAGAGCAGCTGTTGGTGCATGAGGTACCATTTGAAGTCCAAGCTGCAGGAAAATGGTGGCTGCTGATACTCAATGACTGGGAATACCAAGGCAGTAACTTCCAGCCAATAGCAATAGTGAACAGGTGCACTGATCCTGTCAACAAAATAAGGAGTCATCCAACAGGCAATTTTGGCAGTTGAAGAGATAATTAATATGCCTTTGTAGCAGGTTTTTACAACCAAAGATCTTTCTGTCTCATTGTCCTACAAAAGCAGAGGGCCAAGCTGGCAACCACAAGTAAGGCAAAAACTTCCAATTTCTCCCCCAATTTAAATGAAAGCAGATGGTGAACTACATGAGAATGCCTTTGGGCTGTTCTCACATAGGCAATCTGGGAATAAGCATTTGGGTGAGAGCTGGATGTTCACTGAGTCACATATTACAGGGCTGTTGTGTTGCTGATGGCCCAGCCATCAGCAACATTGTTGTTCTTTTGATCTTTTGCTTACTTGGGGAATCCAAGTAAGCACTGTTGTCTGGCCAGTCACGGAGCAGTGCTATTTTTGAAACTGCTCTCTGTAGGGCCAGAGAACCTTTTTAAGGAGTCTGCCTGGCTGGACTCCTCCATTGCTGCTGTGTTGGTGTGTTGAGAGAGAGATTGTGCTGTGCTGGCTGGTCCTTGGCCTCAGCTGCTGCTCTCTCTCAGCCTCACCAGACTTGCCTGGAGTAGAGAAGACTTCAAAGGTAAGAGGGTTTTGGGGTTCTTGTTTCTATTTTAGTTGGTAAAAGGGCTTTTTAAGACTCAGAGTCCCTTTACTTATCCAGATTTGGGTGGTGGTGGTGGTGGGTAGCTTATTTGGGATTAGGGGGTTAGGGGTTTCTGCTTGGGGAGGGGGCCTGGGGTGGGTTTTTTTTGCTAATTTGCCCATATCTTAATTTAGTGAGAGGACTTTTAAAAGTGCAGTGTCCTTGTATGCGCAGTTATGGAAGCAAGAAAAAATACCAGAAAAATGGGACTGGATTACAAAAGTTATGTCATGGAGTGAAATGGACAAATTAACAAGAAAACTAAAAGACTATGATTTAGAACTTTTTAATGCGGAGTGGAAGAAATTCAGAAGATACGTAGAGAAAGAGTGGAAAATAAAAGGACATTGGACAATTTTTGATGATTAAGATTTTTATAGTTAAGGGTACCTTAATATTTGTTTTTCTAAAAATAACACTGGTGGGGGTCAAGTAACGGAGGGAGGGGTGGGAGGAAAGTAAGATATGGGGTAGAACGTTTTTTTTTTATTTTATTTCAAGTTCTTTATAAGTTGTAGATATAATTCTGCTACCATATGTTACTAATAAATTTGTTTATACACATAAAAGTGCAGTGTCCTTTTACTTTTCCTGATTTGGGTGGCTTGGATTTCTTGGGGTTAGGCTGAAGGGTTTTTTTTTTGGGGGGGGGAGAAGTTGGCAAAGTTCCTGTATTGTTAAAAGTTAAGGTTTTTTTTACTGTTTTAAAAGGATTCTGTGTTTGATTTGTTGTTGCTGTGGTTCCTTTTCTCTTCTAGTTCTTGGGGTGTGTGTGTGCTGTTTGGCCTAATTTTCATTGTTTAAAAGGCCACTTATGTCCCCCTTTTCCTGGTTCTGGTTTTAGGGGGGGGGCGTTGTTGACTGATTTGGCCTGAGGTTTCTTATTGGTGAAAAGGCCACTTTTTAACAGTTGAGTTGCTGGGCCTTCTCCTGTTGTCCCTTTTCTTGGTTTTGTGTGTGTGTGTTGTTGACTGATTTGGCCTGAGGTTTCTTATTGGTGAAAAGGCCTTGGCCTTTTCTGATTGTGCTGGTTTTGTTTTTTTTTTTTTAAATTACCACTGGTTGGTGTGGGGGTTGGTGAGGGGGTGTGTGGGCTGTGTGGGCTGGGTCACTTTCATGTTTTTATAGAGTGATTTTTGGAGTCTGAGTGTGCTTGCTTTTGGTTTGGCTAGGGCCACTAAAAAGGCTGCCCCACTAATCATCATCATCAATTTTATTTATATCCCGCCCTCCCCACCAAAGCAGGCTCAGGGCGGCTAACAGCACAAATTAATACTTACATTGTACAGTGTTTAACAATACTAATTTAACAGTTTAATTAAAATTCTATTAAAATTCTAAAACAATAAAATTAATATTAATATGTTGGTGCTATTATACAGATGGTGAGCTTACTCAGCAGTCTCTCTCTTTAGTCGGTGAAGGCCATTTGGAAAAGGATGATCTTGCAGGCCCTGCAGAACTGTTCAAAGTCCTGCAAGGCCCGCATTTCTTCCGGAAGCTGGTTCCATAGGAGTGGAGCCATAACAGAGAAGGCCCGAGTGCGGGTACTCTGTAGTTTTACGTCTTTTGGCCCGGGAATAGTCAGCAGGTTCTTCCCTGCTGACCTCAGTGCTCTCTGGGGTTCGTACGAGAAGAGACGGTCCCTAAGGTAGGCAGGTCCTTGGCCATATAGGGCTTTAAAGGTGATAACCAGCACTTTGTAACGAATCCGGTATATAACTGGCAGCCAGTGCAGTTCACGCAGCCCCAGCTGTATGTGCTCCCACTTTGGGAGCCCCAGCAATGGTCTGGCAGCCGCGTTCTGCACCAGCTGCAGCTTCCGGGTTCGGCACAGAGGCAGCCCCATGTAGAGGGCATTACGTAATCCAATTTCAAGGTGACTGTTGCATTGATCACTGTTGCCAGGTCCTGACGCTCTAGGAAGGGAGCCAGCTGCCTTGCCCGCCTCAGATGAAAAAAGGCTAACTTGGCAGTGGCTGCTATCTGGGCCTCCATTGATAGTGAAGGCTCCAGTAGAACTCCCAGGCTCCTGACTCGGCACGCCGCTTTCAATGGCACCCCGTCAAAAACCGGGAGAGATATTTCCCCTCCCAGAGTGCCCCGACCCAAGCAAATGACCTCTGTCTTCGCTGGATTCAGAGATTTTAGGTTTTTCATAAAAGGCAGCGTGACTACTAGGCCATATCAGGCTCCCTTTTAAAGAGACTAGGGTTGCAGCAGTGCATCTTGCTTTCAGACACTGAAAGCTGGTGCAGCCTTAGATTTCCATAAGGTAAACCACAGCTTCTCTCAAGTTATAGGGGACACCTGATTTCTTGTTTGCAAGGAAATCAGGTTTGTCCCAGGATCTAGTTAGGAGAAGTTTAACTAGGAGGATATAACAATGATTGCCATCATCTCAAGGTAGCCTTTCAAAAACTGTAGCCAGGTAGAGGCAGGGTCACCTAGTCTCATAAACTTTACCAAACTACTACTACCCCAACCCAAAGAGGGACAGGTTAGGGACCAAAAAAACAAACAAACAAGTTTTGGTGGGAGGGTTCTTAAAAAGAAGTCAGGGCACCTGTTGGTTCAGGGTACAGTGTAATGAGTTAGGTTTGAAAAAAACCCACTCTCAGTTCAGGTTCTGTGAGACTGGCCAAGGGTGACATGAGTGACAGGCAGCAGAAGAGGGGCCCTGAGGGCAAGGCCAAGGAGAAGACTAGAGGGGTGGAGGGGAGGGGGAGGACCCAGGTCTCCCCCCCACCTGTGCATGGGGCCACTCCACAGCTGCCTACCAACACTCCAACCTCTGGCCAGAGTGTGATGAAGAAGAAGGCCCGCCTTGGGCCCTTCATCGAGGCTGCTGCTGGGGAGCCCCCAGCAGAGGTGCCATCAGGTGCTGGCAGTGCACAGGGGTCTGCTGCTCAAGCAGTCTCTCCTCCACCTGATGTCGCTCGGCCTCAGCAGCTGGAGGAGGGGCAGCAAGAGCAGCCCTCCTTGAAGATGAGCTTTGGGGACAATTTTCTGTCCAAAACGATCACCCCAAGGAGGGTGCAGAGTGTCGTGCAGGAGCTTGAGGAGAAGCTGGTTGAGGAGGACCAGCCCCCTTCTTCAGTTCCTTTGGGCACCAGCAGTCCTTCAGGGGATGGCCAGGAGGGGAGGCCGCAAGGGGTGGAAGGAGAAGAGATGGAGACACACGAGGTGCATCCATCTCTGCCCACTTCCCCCTGGTGGCCAGCCCCTCCTGCCACCCCGAGACATGATGCGTCTGCCCCGAGCACCTTAAAGAAGGTGGCTCCGGACACCCAAGCTGCCAGTCAGTTTGGGCATCCGTTCACCTCCAAAGTCTGGAAGCATTTCCAACTTATGGAGGATCCACGCTATGCGCAGTGCAAGCTGTACAGGGACTGGATCAGTCGTGGGCGGGACCCTGCCCACCTGACTCCGGGGGCGATGCAGAATCACCTGCGGAAGCACCACCCGGGGGTGCTTCTTAAGAGGGAGAAGCAGGCTGGTGCTGTGGTGCCCAAGCGGCCAACACCACCCAGCCAGGAGGTCCATCCCATCGCGAGTACCTCCACTCTCCAGGAGCGTTCCGTGGGAGAACAGGGATGCCAGGCATCTCTGCCTGAGATGTTTGGTAGGGTTGGCACCTCTGTGCCAAGAGGAGGAATTAGGTATGGCAGGAGGGTGATGGCCTGGAACCTTGCCAGGTCGGTTGCCCATGGGCTTCCATTTTCAGTGGTCAAGAATCATGGGGTGCTAGGGTTGCTCTAGTATCTGGTGCCCTGGTACAAATTTCCTGCTAGAACCATCCTTAGCAGGACCATTGTGCCAGCTTTTTTCAGGGCGACCAGATCTGTGGTGAAGGAGCATTTGTCCCGTGCTGCCGGGGGGACTGTTCATTTCACCTCAGATATCTAGAGCTCCCAACATGCGTTCGAGAGGTATCTCTCCCTGACTGCACATTGGTGGCAACCCAGAAAGCTGCAGGGTGGGGGTGGCAGTAGCGGCAGGCAGGGTCAGGGCTGCCAGGCCGGCTATTGCTGGGTCTTACTGCACGCCAAAGCAGTCGACACGCCGCACACAGTGGACACTCTCAGAGCCATCCTCTCACAGCAGTAAGAGGGCTGGGTAGGCAGCGGGGACGTCGCCATGGGCTTCGTGGTGACTGATGGTGCATCCAACATCAAGGCGCCTGTCCAGCGTCAGGGCCTAAAACACCTTCCTTGCGTGGCCCACCTTCTCCACCTCGTGGTTAAGGACTCATTGGGCCAGACGAAAAACCAGTATTGTCGGTATCTAGCCTCGACCCATGTGTACTGACTTTTGCTTCAGAAATGTCAGCACATCATGGGTTACTTCCCACACAGCAATACGGACTCATATCGGCTGCGTGAGAAACAGACGCTGACAGGCGTGCCAGGGCACTGCCTGATCGGTGATGTCAGCACACACTGGAACTCCACCTGTGCCATGCTGGAGCGCATGGTGGAGCAGAGAGCAGCCCTGGATGCCTTTGTCTCTGAGACGAGGGTCTTTCGGGATGAGAACCGTCTCACCCAAGAGGATTGGGTGGTCATTTCTCAGACTGTGGAGGTTCTTGGGCCCTTCAAGACCTACACAGAAATGCTCTCGTCTGACACGGCGAGCATCACACTGGTCGTCCCCATGGTCCAGATGGCCCGTGAGGACCTGGTCTCATTTCTAGTGCTAGCTCAAGGCCGTGCAGATGTTCTTCCAGTGGTGCGCACCCTGGTTGTTAAGCTGCAGGAAGGGCTTGAGGCCCGCTTTCAGACTTTCACCCAGGATAAGGTCTACATGATGGTGACCATGTTAACCCGCGCCTTAAGGGCACAGTCACCAAGCGGGCCAACGAGCTCAATCGCTGGCGAAACGAGCTCTCCCAGAAGGTTGAGCGTTCCAGAGTCAGGGCGGGCCCAGTGCCGGTAGTTGAGAAGGAGGGGAGGGGGGTGGAAGCAGCTCATCTGCCACTTCCACTGCTGTTGTTCATCCCCAGCTAGGCAGTGTTTCCCACCAGACTCACGCCACGAAGAGTGCTGAGGTGACATTCATTGGGCGGGTCTTTGGCCCCTCTAGGAGGGTTAGGGCACCGAGAGCGAAGACGGGTGCTGCGATGGTGAGGGACTATCTTTTTGAGTCCCTCGAGCCGCAGGAAGCGTCTCCTTTGGACTACTAGGTCACAAAGGAGGAGTTCTGGCCTCTCCTCCATGGCCAAGGCGTTCCTCTCATGCCCACCGATTAGTGTGAAGAAGAAGAAGAAGAAGAAGATATTGGATTTATATCCCGCCCTCCACTCCGAAGAGTCTCAGAGCGGCTTACAATCTCCTTTACCTTCCTCCCCCACAACAGACACCCTGTGACGTGGGTGGGGCTGGAGAGGGCTCTCACAGCAGCTGCCCTTTCAAAGACAACCTCTGCCAGAGCTATGGCTGACCCAAGGCCATTCCAGCAGGTGCAAGTGGAGGAGTGGGGAATCAAACCCGGTTCTCCCAGATAAGAGTCCGCACACTTAACCACTACACCAAACTGGTGTGCAGAGCGAGTGCGTCTTTTCACATATGGGCGACATTGTCTGCCCACATTGCAATCGCCTGCAACCCTGGACAGTTGAGCAGTTGTTCTTCCTGAAGGTCAGCTTGCCTCTGTTCAGCTCCCCAAACGTAGACTTTGAGAGTGAATGAAGTGAGCACCTACTTGTGCCTGCATCCTCTTTTGGCCCGCGCTTGGAAGGTGGTTGTAAAATGCTCCTCCACTAAAAATAGATTAGAGTCCAAAGACAGCCCAAAAACTCACTCACAAATTGATTGGCAGTGCATCCCCCCCATCCCTCCCCAAACCAAAAGTGAATGCTGGTTTAAAAACTGAAAAGTGATCCAAATTTCTCCAGTCCCCCATCCACACATGCCTAATAATACTGAAAGGGCCATTGTAGCCCCCAACTGTAACCGACAGCACCCACAGGCCCAGCCCAGATAACCCAGGTTTTTTTTCAGGGGTAGGAGGAAGAAAGAGGGAGGTGCCAGTGATGATGACAGGCAGCCAGCAGCCATACCAATGCTGAGGTCCCTCTAATGGGACAGTGGTGCTGGTGTGTTACTGCTGAGCTGAGAGAGCTTCCTCTCACACAATCTGAGGCACTCCCAGTGATCTTCCTCATTTGGGGTGCAATTCTGGCTCGCCTCCTCGTGGTGCACCCTGGGTAACGCAAAAGAGCCTGGACCAGCCAACCATCCATCACTCAAGGTAAGTCAAAATGCTTCTTGCTTTATGTCAGATACAGAATGATGTGGAGCTAGGTGTGGTGGTCCACCACTTCTCTTGTTTGAGAGTTGTGTTGTTTAGGGCAGGGCTGGAGAGCTGGGATCTGTAGATTGTGTGTTCTGTGGCAGGGAAGCTGGCACCTGGGTGAGAGACCCAGAGCCAGCATGCTTGTTGTGCTTGGCCAGCTCTCCCCGTGTTCTTTGGGCAGGGCTGGAGAGCTGACATCTGTAGATTGTGTGTTCTGTGGCAGGGAAGCTGGCACCTGGGTGAGAGACCCAGAGCCAGCATGCTTGTTATGGTTGGCCATCTCTCCCCGTGTTGTTTGGGGCAGGGCTGGAGAGCTGGCATCTGGGTTTGTTGCAGCCTTGAGCAGATTGTGTTTTGTGTGGCGGTGATGTTGTCAACTGGGTTTACATTGGTTCCAGGCCTGCAGGGTTCATAGAGTAGATAGATGGATGTAGTGCATTTGGGTCTTATAGAGATTCTCTGATGTGAACTTAGGTTTGGCTTTGGGTGCCCCAGGAATTGGATCCCCTGGTACAATTTTTTGGGGGCTTGTGGGTTTTGTGTAGGACAGTGCTCTGAAGCTGCACAGCAGTTTGTGGGGGCTCTCCTCAAAACCTTCTCCTCCCCAGAGCCACTTTTGCCACGACTATTACAGTGAGGAAGTGGCTCTAATTGTTTTTTCTCACCATTGGGAGCAGTGTTCCTTTTGGGGTGCCCACAGATGGGTGCAGTCTTTTTGGGCCAGGGGGGTTCCATGCTGGGGAGTCCCCTGAAGCTGCCCAGCAGTTTTGGGGCCCCTCCCTCAACCCCCCCTCTGGCCAGAGCCACTTTCCCCACAGCAATTATAGTGGAGGAAGTGGCTAATTGGGCTTTCCCCATCATTGTTGGCAATAGGCCTTTTGGGGAGCCCAAAGACAGGGATTCCCTGGACCAATCTTTTTGGGACTTGGGGATTTTGTAGGGAAGAGTCCCCTGCGGGTTCCCTGCAGTTTTTGGGGCTCTCCCTCAAACCCCCTGCCCCCCCAGTAGCCTCTAATTATGCCCTATGTTGACATTGATTTCAATGGCCCATAGGGTATAATGGTGGAATAGGGGCACCCTCTTTGGGTGCCCCTGGAATGGGATACCCTGCCCTAATCTTTTTGGGACTTGGGGGGTTTGTAGGGGAGAGTCCCCTGCAGATTCCCTGCAAATTTTGGGGCTCTTTCTCAAACCCCCTCCCCTCCAGGTGGCTTCAAATATACCCTATTTGCCATTGATTTCAATAGCCCATAGGGTATAATGGGGCCGTATATTTGAAAATAGCCGTGCATCTACCATATATGCGGCTATTCCGACTACGGAATTCAGAAATATACGGGATTCCGAATCCCCCCCCCCATATACTTCCGAATTCGTGTAATTCTGAATATTTTTTTTTTGCACATTCCTAATTACCATGCCATAGCTTTACTTCATTTGTTCTACACCTGATGATAGAAGAGAACACGAGGAACCTTTAACTATAGTCCTATTAGATGCCTGGACTTGACTTTTTTCTGGAGTAGTGGAACATTGGATCAAGAGTGGAATAGTGGCACAGTCTATGCATGCAATAAATGAATTGGCAATTAATCCTGATTTCTTCAAATTAACTAAACTTTCCATCAAATAGAAAAATTGAACAGAAGAGAATAAGATGGACAATCAGGAGTGGACAGTTCTCCTTGATATGCTAACTTCTAATACAATGCACATTTTTTAATATCAGGGTTTAAAGAATGTCAATGCCCACTTGCTGTGATACAGACCAGGTTTCTGTTTGATGTGTAGACCAGGCTAATAGAGTTTGACAATATTATCATGATTGTGTTATTAATGAATATTGAGTCACCAAGCGTGTTCCAAAATATTCCTACTTATATAGCAATGTTGATGTAAACATTATGAGTTTTTGTCATCAGTCTCTCATCTCTGACTTGCCAATAGAGTGTGTGTTATTACCCTCACCCAGTACATTCTTTAGAACAAGAATGGTGTATATCTTGTGCTGAGAAAATGTACTCCAAATTCCTGGAGATTTGGTAATGGAGCCTAGGGAGGGCAGACTTTGGGGGCGGGAAAGGACCTCAGCAGGGTATAATGCCATAGAGCTGACCATTCAAAGCAGTAATTTTCTCCATGGGAACTAATCTGTGCCGCCTGGATTTCAGTTCTAAGAGATCCCCAGGCACTATCTAGAAGTTGGAAACCTTACCTCAAAGACTTAGTGGCTTTCAATACCATCAATCAATTAATTACTTTAGACTAGTTGAGTGAGGGTGGTTGGGGGAACCATACCTGGAGGTCCAATTCTTATCTGGCTGAGTGGTTCAGGAAGACAGTGCTGGAAAATGACTGGGCCACTTCATGTTAGTAGTACATCAGGGTACCTTGGAGGTTTATTTTGTCCATCATACTTTTTAATTAATTAATTAATTTAGAAAATTTTAGGCTGCCTTTTCAAAGTCTATATGGAGTCACCAGAAGAGGCCATCTGGAGATTTTCAGTGAGGTGTTACTTGAATACTAGACACCCAATTCTATTTTCTATTTTCAGCTGAGTCAGGTAAAATAGTAGACATTATGAACTAGTGTCTGGATATGGTAATGGTTTCAATAAAGTTCAACTGAAATTCAAACTGGATAAGAATGAAATGTTGTTGATAGATATTAGTAAGGCTAATGAGATCCAACTTCTTTATGATGAGATTCTGGTCTCCCTTAAAGAACAGGTGCATAGTTTGGAAGTGCTACTAGATGTATGCCGTAAGAATTAAGGCTGCCAATGCCCAGTTGGGGGCAAGGGATCCCCTGGTTTGGAGGCCCATTACCCCTTGTTACCAGAAATGCTTAGGTCTCCTCTTTTAGATGAGGAAATTAGCAAGAGAGAGACTCAGCTAGAGCAAATTAAGAGCTGAGATCTTCACCAATTATACGAGGTCTGGTCTCAGAAAGAAAAGAGTCAACATTGAAAATATTTTATAATGTTTACTAGAAAAATATGTAAAAGGTACAGTCACAAACACAGACAGTACAATACACACAATCAAGATGCTATGAAAATAGAGGTGAGATATAGGGGCTTTTAGGGTTACTTAAAAAGGTTATACAACCTGTCCAGATGTGTAGAGGTCCATTTAGAAATTGAAGATGAAGACATGCACTGCCATCGTGCCATGTCTGAGAGTCCCCTTACTTAGAGTAATGGGGGGGGGGGCAATCTGGTTACATGTCCTCAGACTGAACAAGGAGGTGTGGCTTGCTCTCATGTTTTATAAGGTTTGGAGGGCTGAAGACCCTCCCATAGCTCTGATTGCTCCTTAATGGGCACTGCTGTATCTTTCCTGGGTGTCTGAATGGATTTCCAGATTGAAACAATAGGTGAGGCTATTATTTTGAGGAAAGGGACTAGTGACTCAGTAATGTTTGTCAGTATGGGTTAGAATGGGTCAGGATAGGTTTTAATGGTCCAAGCAATTTAGCAAGGATACCCTGAGGAGGAATAAGCACAGAAGACAAAGGGTTTGTCCAGGTGTCAGATGTTACCATAGCAGTAAACAAAGAATAAACTGAGTTACAGTAAGGAGGCAAGGAGATGGCCACAATCAGCTGGCAGAGGATTAGAACAGAAACAATACTTACCTGTTGGACCCATAATAATCTCATCATTCTGTTGGGAGGAGGAGAGTAGCCAGACCAGGAGAAGCCTGTGATTCAATCAAGGCCGGACCCAAGCATGTTTCTTTGCTATTTTGCAAAGAGAGTGTTTCCTTGGCCTGCTTCTGATAAGAATCCATTTTACTTCCTTAGCTTGGGGTCCCCTTGTTCATGTGGGGTACCCCTATAGAGGCAGGCAGCACCTCCTGACCACACCCTTCAGGGTTATCAGAAAGTGGTAGGAAGTCTGACTATCCACTGGTATACGTGGTATACCAGAAAGTGGTAGGAAGTCTGACTATCCACTGGTATACGTCATAGGGTATAATGGAGAATCAATTTGTGGGCATCTGGGGCTTTAGGGGGACTGTCTTTTGAGATAGAGGCACCAAAGTTTTAGCATAGCATCTGGTGCCTTTCCTCAAAATACTCCCCAAATTTCAACAAGATTGGACTGGGGGTCCAATTCTATTAGCCCCAAAAGAAGGTGCCCCATCCGCCATTATTTCCAATGAAAGGAAGGCATTTAAAATGAGCAGTCTTTTTAAATGTGATGGCCAGAACTCCTTTCAGAGTTCAACTGTGCTTCTCACAACCCTGCTCCTGGCTCCATCCCCAGAGTTCCCTGACTCCACCCCAAAGTCCCCTGGACCTGGCAACCCTACATCAAATGGAAGTACAGGTCTCCTTGTGACACATAGCATCTTCAGCCAATATCTGATGTTCAAGTCAGGCCCTTCCTTGAGAAGCATGATCTAGCTATTGCCTGATCACATCTGTTTTGTTCTGACAGGCTTTGAAAATTTTATTGTAAACCATCTCAAGTGAATATCTAGAAAAGCAGCCACATAGTTCTAGATAAACAAATAATAATCCAAGTGTCAGGATGCGCCTGACATGCTGTTTTTGTAACTTGTTATTCTATGTGTATTCTGACATGACCCCCTGGTTTATGAGAAACCTAATTACAATGCTTGTCTAACAGACCTTTGAACTCTATACCTTTTAGCTCTGGCTGCTCGTAATAGACATAACTATGTAACCACTAAGAAATGTGTAGGTGGAATAGGGAGGAAGATATGTATGTAATCCACTGTAGCCTAGACAAAACTGGTACTTATCACGTTGCTTGGTAACATATAGAAAGGACTCGGCCGTTGACCTTGATCCTCCAAATAGCTTTATGCAGTGCCATCCATTAGAAAAAGCCATGGGTTGTTGGGAGACTTTTTGTGCTCATTTTTTGACTATAACTGTATGCTTTGTTCCTGCTTTCATCATTCTTGGCTTTGGCTGTTCACAGCACAAGGAAAATATTCTGTATTTGAGTCCAATAAACTTTTTTACTCTTTTAATATGAGAATTGGGGAGTTGCGTCAAGAACTTGCAGAACCTTACACCAAGTTAGACTTACTCAATTCATTGTACATGTGGCTTGCCGTTGAAAACTTCTCAGTTTATTCAAAATGCAGTTTTAAAAGATCCTCACAGGCTGCTAATTCACTTATGGATACAATTCAAAGTTTTAGAAAGTCAGCCCTAAATGGTCTGGGCTTAGGGTACTTGAAGGACAGCCTCCTCCCTAGGAACTTGTCTGACAAATAAGATCAACTTCAGGGCCCCCAGTCCATGTGGCCCCATTTGGAGAGGTGGAGAAGACTGAACAGTAGGAGAGTATTTCTTTTTCTTTTTTTCTGTTGCCTTGCTGTAACACTGGAAGTTCTTTCCCACAGAAATTTGCCTGTTGTCAAATCTGTTAACCACCAGGTGCCAGATAAAAACTTAATTTTTTTCCCCTAAGCTGTTCTTAACCATAACCCCGCCTTGTTTTTTCACTAGTTTCTTGATTATTGGTAACTGCTGGTTTTAATTAGAACATTGTTTTTTTTAACTGTTTACTGCTTTAAGAATAAACTGAAGTGCTAATACTATTATTGTTTGTTTTTAAGTTAGTTTTTAATTATCTTAATGCTGTGTTATTGATTTTTAGGTATTATTTGTAACAAGGACAGGAGACCCCCTAACACTTTAGCAAGCAAAAGGTAGAATTAGCAGAGTAGAATCGCTTCTCTTACAAGCTGCCTACTATGACTGTAGGCATCTCCAAACAGGAATAAGAACACATTAGAACTTAAAGGACTACACATGATTCTATCTCACTTGCTGCAGAAAGGGTGTGTGTGTGTGTTCTCTCCATATTTTGCATCTATAGACTGATTTGGTTGTTCCTCAGATTAAAATCCAGAGAACTGCTCAATTAATCTCTCACATTTACAGAAATCTCATTTAATATGGCTAAATCGTAACAAGTATTTGTTCTATTACTGCTTTTAAAATGCTTAACAATTATTTGACAATGCTGCACTGATCAACTGACCACATTTTTTTACTGATCAAATGGTCAGCCCTCACTTAGTTTCTATTACTGTTATCCCTATAACACAAGAAACCATGGTTCTGAACTGCTTCATTTTTCATCTTTCATGTTCTTATCATATTCAAAGGGTTCAATAACGTTTGGACTATGTTAAAACTGTCAGTCTCTGATGCTCATTAGAGCCAATCAACACCTAACTGCATATTGAATAAAAAATGAACTGTCATGCTGTCCATCAGTCTGCATCAGTGACACTTGGGCTGCACCTGTGGATTCTGCTGGCATGCTTCTTTCTCCACACCACTGAGCAACATCCTGTGAAAAAGACGGAACATGGCATAGGCAATGATGCCAAGAGTGACAGTGTACAGCACATTTGCAGAAAATATTCTGGTCTGCACAATGTATTAGGATGTATTTACTAGACTTTTCAGTAATATTTTCTTTGGTCACTATATGAGAAGATTAAACTGGCTTAATGGTTTGAACAGTAGATATCTATTATCTTGCTAAATAAAAAATATACTAAAATAAATAATATTATTATAATATTAACTTCAGCACCTGATTCATCTGATTAACCAGGAAGGCTGTGGAAAATGTAAACAGGTATCTGGAGGCAGTTTTGGAGTAGATGAGGACTAACAAATTGAAACTTAATCCCAACAAAACAGAGGTGCTCCTGTTATGTGGGAGAAGGTCTAACTCACTAAATTGGTTGTCCCCTGTTCTGGATGGGTTTGTACTTCCCCTAAAGGGGCAGGTTCATGGCTTGGGGGTGCTTCTGGACCTAGGCCTCCTGTTGGATAAATAGGTGACAGCAGTAGCCAGGGGTACCTATTACCAGCTTCAGCAGATGGGCCAACTGTGGCCCTTCTAAAGCAGAACAGGTCTTACTACTGTGATGCACACCCTGGTAACCCCTAGATTAGATTACTGCAATGCACTCTACATGGGGCTACCCTTGAAGACTGCCCATATGGAACAGCTAGTACAGAAACCTGTGGCCAAACTGTTGACTAGAATGAATCAAAGGGACTATATCACTCTTGTTCCATCTACACTGGCTCCCAATTTGCTTCCAGGATCAATTCAAGGTGCTGATATTGACCTTTAAAGCCTTGCACAGCCTGGAATTACCATCTCCCACATGAACTAACTCTCTCACTCTAGTTATCCATGGAGGCCCAGCTGGATGAGTGTCAACCCAAGAAAGGGCTTTCTCAGTCTTGGAACCAAAACTTTGGAACCTCCTACCCAGGGAGAGTAATTTGTCCCCCTCTGTCTATCTTCTGTCAGTGGGTGAAGACTTTTTTGTTTTGTTTGGCCCTTCTCCCTGGTTTTGTTACGTATTTTTAATTGAATCATTTTATACTTTTACATGTTTTTAAAAAAAATTGTTCAAATGTTTTGATTTATTTATTTCATTTTATACCACTTCTCTTTGGTAAAGAGCTGGAAGCAGTTTACAACAATGTATTATTGTATCTATTAAGATAAGTACAAAATAGCACAGCAATATATCAAATAAAATCCTGTATAGTCATATAAAATAATATAAAGTACATAAAACCAATCAAATCCCAACTCTTAAACCACAGAAACCCTACAAATGATCCTTTTGTGTTTGCCACTTAGGGGATTTTAATTGGGTGGAAAATTGACATTAAAATGTTTTAAACAAAACAAATAAATTGTATAAGTAAAACAAGTCATGAAAATCTATTGTAATTAAAGCTCCCTCCCTCCCTCATATCCTTTTTATCATGTCCTGATTTATGATCATATCTGGATAACTTGTGTTTTTCAGAATGGAATTCTTTGTGTAATTTTAATATGATCCAGGATATTTTACTTGGTATATTCTTAATTGCTGCATCATTGTGTAATGTGCTATTAAAACAGCTGTCATGTATCATCCAGAATGGTTGCACTTTCTTTCAGGGTCTCATAATGTTCTCTGAGAATTGCAAGGATGAAAGGAGCAGTATGAATGTCATTTTCATTACAAAGTTCTGTCTAATTAAAGGAAAAGTGGAGATGTTTGAAAGAAGATGGTCTCCGCTGCAAAAACTTCTTCAAATTTTAAAAACTGAAAACTTTTAAAAATTGTTGCCCTTGTTTAAAAATTGTTAGTCTTGTGTGAGTTCAGACCATGGGCGTTTTCACACTCACCTTAATCAGCAGCGACGCCCCTCTTCACCGCGCAGGATCTGCGCGGATTTCGCACTAATTGCCGCGGAGCACCCGGAAGAGCCGGAAAGTCCCGGCGCTTTTGCGGCGCAAACGGAAACTGGTTTTTTGCGGTTTCCATTTGCGCCGCAAAAGCGCCGGGACTTTCCGGCTCTTCCGGGTGCTCCACGGCAATTAGTGCGAAATCCGCGCAGCTCCTGCGCGGTGAAGAGGGGGTCGCTGCTGATTAAGGTGAGTGCGAAAATGCCCCATGTGTCACTGTTGTAAGCTTCTTTCTTTGATGACAAAATCTGAAGGCCATTGTGGTTCCTCTCCTACTTTGAAATATATATCAGTGGCTGGCTGGGAGCCTGTAGAACAGAAAGTGCCATCACATTGAGTAATTGGAACAAGGCAGAAGAGTAGTGTACATGGGGATCTGACAAAAAATTAACCTGTTTCTTGCACAGTAAAGCAGTAATGGACTCATTCATTACTCAGCAAGTACCATGGCACTGCAAACAGTCAGGGGACAATGTTAGGTTCATTCATGAGAGTGACCTGCCTAATAGTTAGAAAAAGAAAAAAAGATGCCTGAAACAGCCACTAGTTATAAGAGAAGCATTTTGTGAAAAGGAAAGGAGCTAGGCAACATGGTAATAATTAGAAGCAATTACTTATTTTCAGACATCCCATTCTAAAAAACAAAAAGGATGGTGTAGATACTCAAATGTATTTAAAGCAGCAGAAATAATTGTTTATTCTGGTCACAGAAAAAGTATCAGGCAGGCAATGGATCCCCCCCCCCTCCTTCTGTTGGAAATTTTAATGCAAATATTTATTCTGAGTGGAGCAATTCCATGAGGACTGGGCCACATAATGACCATTCTGTGAGTATAATCTTTGGAATCATAATTATTATTGTGGATTTGGGGTGCCATTTTGGGATGCATTTACACAAGATTCAGTGCACAAAAGGGAGTAGATGGAAAAGCAGTCACTGAAAGTATCTTTTTTCTGATCAGTGGAAGATACTGAAAATTGAGTAGTTTAGAACTGGTGTGAATGCCTCAGCAGCAAAGGCAAAAATAAAACCAGTAAAGATATTTGGAAATGATAACTGAATACAAGAGCTTATTTTCATGACTGGAACCAGGAAACGGTTTATTGCTCATGTTGAATGATAATAGTATGTTTATGTGTGCCAATGTAAAGCCTAAAAAACTCAGGTAGATGTAGATATTATTTCTTTATTCTACAATACATTATAGGTATATCATTGGAAGCCCAGTAAAGAAGTGATGTGTTCAGTCTAACAAGTTTACTGAGGCAGAAGCAATGTTAAAGATAGTCTACACTATGTATCTGATATACAATTCTGGATTTGTTTCAAGGTGCTGGTTTTAACCTTTAAAGTCCTATATGGCCTGGGATCTGCTTACCTTTGAGAGTGCCTCTCCTCACATGTGCCCCAGAGAGCACTGTGCTCAGGATCTCAGAATCTTTTAATGATCCCTGGGCCTAAGGAAACCCAATTAACTGCCACCAGGACTAGGGCTTTCTCTGTAGCAGTCCCCATATGGTGGAACACGTTCCTTGAGAACATCAGAGCCCTGCGGAACCTATCACAGTTCCACAGGGCTTAAAAGACTGAACTTTTTTGTATAGCTTTTAACAACTAAAGGGGAGACAGCTGCTAAGCCAAAGGATTGACAAGACTGGCTGACACCATTGTACCAGCATTACAAGTGTCATGATTACCAAAGATTTGCTAAGATCTGTAATTTTATCAATTTCACTGTACTTCACTGTTTTAATGTCTTATATTTTGTAGTTTTTGTTAGCCACCCTGAGCTCGTAATGGGGAGAGCAGGATATAAATTAGGCTTCCCAACCCTCCTGCCCTGGCGGGGGACCCCAGAATTTTCAGCCTCCTCCCCCGCTCTTAAAAAATCTGGGGGCAGGGGGAGAGAGAACATACCTGTAGGCATCATGTTGTTTTACAGCTTGGGATCCGTTTTTAAAATGCGTCTCTTTAAGGCTGCACAGGAAACAGGAACGGCCTCTCCCTTTCTTTTCCTGTGCAGCCTTACTTTCGTTTTCACAACGAGCAAATTCTGCTGGAAGAAGACCAAGCACGGTAAGTATTTGTGTGTGTGTGTGTGTGAGAGAGAGAGGGAGGGGGCAGGGAGGGGGCATTCCCTGGTTTGGAGGCCCTCCCCCCCTTTAGAAAGCGTGGGGGGGAGGGAAATGTCTACTAGGCACTCTATTATTCCCTATGGAGAACGATTCCCATAGAGAATAATAGGGAATTGATCCATGGGTATTGGGGGCTCTGGGGGGCTATTTTTTGAGGTAGAGGCACCAGATTTTAAGTATAGCAGCTAGTGCCTCTCCCCAAAATACCCCCCCAAGTTTCAAAAATATTGGACCAGAGGGTCCAATTCTATGAGCCCCAAAAGATGGTGCCCCTATCCTTAATTATTTCCTATGGAAGAAAGGCATTTAAAAAGGCATTGCTGTCCCTTTAAATGTGATGGCCAGCTCCCTTGGAGTTCAATTATGCTTGTCACATCCTTGTTCCTGGCTCCACCCCCAATGTCTCCTGGCTCCACCCCCAAAGTCTCCTGGCTCCGCCCCCAAAGTCCCCAGATTTTTCTTTAATTGGACTTGGCAACCCTAATATAAATGTAATAAATAAATAAATGGGAGGGGAGCGTGTAATTTTAAATATGAAAAGGACTATACATGAGTGATTGTTTTTCATCTTCCAAGTCTAGATCTAAACCACATGTTCTCATTCTACTGTGACTGGAAGAGAGGCTCTGTGGCTGGAGGTAAGCATGGAATTGGTGCCAGAAATCCACTTTCTGTTGGTGAAAGACAATGAATCAGTGCTGGCTTAGTGTTTGTTGTGTATGCTGGCTGTACAGTTGGTACAAGGCTCAATTGTTTCCCTTGTAGCATAGTCACACTGCATACATAATTGCACACACTGCACTTCATTAACTTCTCTGTATCAGGAAGCTAGCCCATTTTCCTTTGCTTAAAATTTAATCAGAGGCTTTACTGCTCATCAACATTTTAACAGGAACAGAGCTCAGAAACTTTGTGCATTTTGATTTAATTACCGCTAACAGACAGATGTCGTTTTTAGCTATTTCCACTTCTCTATCCAGCCAAATTTCTTACAGCTGGAAAACCTGGAATGTAAATTATTTGGTTAAATAGACGAGTGAAAACACTTTGCAGAACCAATTAGACAGGTACAACTGCCCTTTATTTCCTGCCTCATTGGGTACACAAAACAATTAGGTGGGTACACCACCTCTTAAAGTCTCATATTTTTTCCAAAATATGAACTTCCCACATTTCACATCTCAGCTTTTTTGTCATTCAGTGACAACAAAACAGTTAGACCTTATAGCAGTTGATATCTATGGATTTCAGCTAAGCAAAACTGGCTTAAATCAAATAAATTCAGTCTCAGTTTCCAAGCTGCTGCATCACAAGGTAAAAACAGGCATACAGACTAGTGTGTGTCCTGTTCAATGGAACTATAACAAACAGAGGATTCAAATGTTACCAGGCCTAAGGCTTCTGATTCAGCTTTCTCTCTCTCATATTATCTACCAGGGCTTTCCCTCCTCTGGAAAAATAGGTGCTGGAACTCTCAAGAGGGAAACAAAGGCAAAACACATGGGTGCCCCTTATGAACTTTTAAGCATTTTTTGATAATTTTGTTTCAACAAAGAGGTTCTGTAACTCCGTTCTGCCACATTCTGTTAGAAAAAAAATCTACCATTTTTCTACCATTGTATTGCCTACATTTCTGAAGCCCTTCATTGCTCTAACAGGTGTGAAAATCTAAAATAGAACTACAGACACAATGCAAGAAACAAGCCCCATGAAAAGCAATTCCTTCCTAGAAGAGGAATAACAATAAATGTGTCTGTTGCATTCAGTAATATGCATATCTATCAAAATGGCAACAGGAGAAAGAATCTTTCCATGGACATGGTCTGTTACTAATTTTTCATAAAGATTTCTGTATCCATTCATCATCCTGCCCTGTTCCCAAAGGAGAACTAGAGACACCAATACCTATGGTCCAGCAAACTGCACTTTTCCTGCCAACACTACTCATGTTCTAACCAGTCACCAGGACAGGGCCCATTTATAATCAAACCATATGAACAACATGGAACAGGCAAAAAAGGTCTATTTCCAAGGCAATTCAGGGTGTTCATTCGGGTATTCCTGAGTCAAAATTCCCTATTTTGTTTTGGCTTGGGGATATCTAAAATGAACCTAAATACCCCTCCTCCCCACACACACACCAGTAACAAAAATCTGTCTCCTGAAATTTCAGAAGTGTTTCAGATTCATGAGAGGCTGCAATGGTAGGGTAGTGAGGGAGGAGGGAGAGAAAGAGGTTGTACACCCCAGCTGGTCTGCGGCACTGATGCTTGGAGGTCAAGTTTACCACACCAGTGACTTTTTAAAGTTTAAAGGGAGCTGTGGCAGCAGAGGTAGCAAGGAAGGAGGGAGAAAGATGGGCTATGGTATCAGTGCTGCTGTGACCTTTAAATGCCCTAAAGTTTAAAAATTCACTGCAAAGTTGACCTGGCCTCTAAAGCCACATCTATTACTTACTGAAATCAGTCGGAAGTAGACCTGGTGACTGGACTTAAGGGCCATTTCTACTGCTGTGAATCTTTAAAGTGTAAAGGTATTTAAAGTGCTGTTCCAGCATCAGTACTTGGGCACATTCCCTGTCTCCCTCCTCCCTTGTTGCTCTTGCAATTTGCACTCTAAAAATTACATTTTAATTTCATTTTTGGCATGATTTTCATGAGGCAATATTTCTGACCCTGACAAATTTCCCTAAAGTGGATTTACAAAACATTTCTGAAATTTGGGTATAATGATAATTCTACCTTTCTGAAATAGCAGCTTGCAGACAAAAAAAGAATTGCCTGCAGAGATTCAGAGGGGGTAGGATGTTCTGTAGAAATGGTCTAAGAGTTCAGTTATGATAGCTAAACCCTATTTGCTAGAGAAGCAATCTGTATAACAATCTAGGTACCTGTTACAAGCATAGTCAGGAAATATCCTTTCCTCACAACCAGTTACATGGGCAGGTTTTCTATGTTTGACTTAAAATATGAGGGGACCCAATTCAGGATTATGGTGTTAAATTTTAAAGCTATACACAGCATGGGCTTTGGATATCTGAAGGACTACTTCCACCTGTATCAGCCTGTCCAGGCACTGAGGTCTACAAACGGCGCTCTTCCATGGGAAGAAATGGCAACTGAAGCAAGGCACCCCAGGACCCCTAGGTGGGCTTTTTCAGTTTATGGAATTCCCTCCCCACTGAAGGTAAAATTGGTGCTTTTCCTGCAAGCCTTCATAGGGTTGCCAGGTAACCAGAGGGGGATGAGGGTGTAGGGTTGCCAGATCTGGGAAACTCCTGGAGATGGACCCTGGGGAGAACAGGAGCCTCAGTGGGATACAGTGCCACAGAATCTACCCAACAAACTATCCATTTTCTCCAAGTGAATTGATCTCTGTAGTCTGGAGATGGGCTATAATTTCAGGGGATTTATTTTTGATTTAGATTGGAGGGGTGGGGAGGCACATTTTAAATTTTTTAATTGATTTAATGGTACACATAGAAAGAAAACATAGAAACAAGTATGGAAAGAATCTCTGTTACCCTCTTAACTGGACCATATGGTTAATCTGTTTGTCCATTGTGACATTGGTTAGATTGTCCATTCATTGGTTAGATTTAAATTGTATTCCTAATAGCCAATCCTCTGTACCCAATATACAGATTATATTAAACAGTTTATGCTGACAATTTGCACACATCTCATTTCACAACATTTCTGAAGCCACTTTAAATTCCCCTGATTTCTGTATAGCACGAAGTTGCCTTTATAAAAAAGAAAATGTTTGATAGCTGTCAACTGTAGTGGGTCAAGAACATGTGGACAGACTTGTAGTAGACACACCTCATACTGGTGGATTAAATCATATGGGTCACAGTGGGAAGGATAATCCTATCTCAAGCAAGTAGGATAAACAGACATATAAAGTGAGCTGGAGAAGTCAGTCTTTGCATTTCTTTTCAGAAGAAACACAATGCAAATTTGAGCTCTGTTGGAAGTAAGGAAAAGACAAACAAAATCCCCTCAACATTAATCCAGCAGAGCAAATTGCTTAGGTAATGACAGGTCACTGGATTTCACAAGGATGATTGTCAATAAGTGGTCTCCTTTGCTGTCTGAGCATGAGGCTAGCCTCTGGTAGCTGCCGAGCAGGGCATAGTCATTGAATCCCTCATTCCAAGTTCCCTTAAGAGGATCCCCATACTTAGGAAAATGGGCATGCAGGCTGCCTTTCCTGAGAATGGATCCAGCCCTATACTGATACTGCCACAACAGCTGGGCTACCTGCTGCTTGGCTCCTGCCAATGTTCTTACAACTGTAGCCAACCCCATTGGCAATCCCTAAGACCATGCACCCAGATATCTGTTTCCCAGTGAGACTGGTGAACCCCATCAGGCTTAAACATGGCTTCCAGTCAACATGAAATGTCCAGATGTTTCCAATCCAAATTACTCACACCCTTTCTTGCAGACCAAGGTCCCTTCCCCAGCCCAATGAGGCCATGTACATGCTTGCTCAACATACAATGTTGTGCCCACAGATCCAAATGGACTTTCACTATTCCCCTAAAACTGGGTGATCAACAACACTTCCTCCAGCCCAAAGTCCCAATACCATGCTCAGTGTACCATGCTAGGCCCACAGATCCATACTCCTTTGTGCTGCCTCCCTAGAACTAGACAAGGCATTGTTAAAAATCAGTAGCTAGATGCAGCCTGATGTATGTATGCCATGCCGTCACTCAATAGCCTGGATGCCTGCTGTATAACTTCCAGTCCAGTACACAGTACCCTGGTGCATAATGCCATGTTCAGCTTTCATACTCCTTTGCACTGCCTGTCTCTAGAACCAAATAAGACATTTGCACAGTATCATTCCCAGCTAAGCCCACAGATCCTTTGCACTGCCTCCCTGGAGCTAAATGAAGCATTGTTAACAATCAGCAGCCAGGTATGGTCTGGTATAAATCCAGTACACAATCTCCCAATAGCCTGGATGCCTGCTGTGTAACTTCCAGCCCAATGCACAATACCCCCAAACCTTCCTGGAGGCAGTCAATGGCCTACAGAGGTTTTGAAAGTGAGTCCAGAGTGGCTGAGTGCTTCTTTTCCAGCACCCCTCCCCCACTCTGGTGCAGAGCAAGAGGCCATGCATGGGCCCCAGTACTGTGGCCACCAGCTGGGGTGAAGCCAAAGCCTGGGGTCACCAATAGTGCCAAGGATCCATGTGCACCAACACTTCCAGGGCCCTAACAGAAGGGGTTGAAGCTTCCCATGGGGGCTTTCAAAGTTTTCCCAACACAGTTGTGGCCATCTTTCTGTCCCATCCTAGGATCTGCTCCCACCAAGATTCCCCCCTTACTATGGGGCTTCAACATGGGCTGAAGCCCATGCAATGGCCACTCCCACAGTCAGCCTTCTGGAAGAAGGTGGGGTTGGGGTATTACCTCTTGGCTTTCTCCCCTCTTGTCCTGGGCTCTCACAGCACCACCCTGGATGCAGGTCTTCCACTGCTGATAACCTGCTCCCAGAGCTTCAGTGGACTGGCTGAGCATGTGTGGCCCTGGAATTCTCAAAACACGTGGAGCAGAGGAATGGAATGATGGCAGTCCAACTGCAAAAACCCCACATGGCAAAAAGGGTGACCTGAAATGGTGCAGCATCTTAAATGGCCATATTGGCCACCCCTCCTCCTAGTCTTTTCCAGCCTCTGGGTAGGCTCAGCAGGCCAATGGGGGACCAAACTTCCTGCGCTTGTGACCTGGCCCTCTCCCCATCCAGCCAGCAAGAACTGCTGCAACCCCCATCGACCTCTTTGCATTCCCCCACCCTCCCTGCAGGGCAGCAAACAGGACCTGACTTCTTCTCAACCAGAGCCATGTGCAAGCATGATGGAGAGATGCTTGACTGCTTCCTTTCTCCCTTTGGCACCAGGCATCAGTTCTAGTACCCTGAGCATCAATGACATGCAAGTGTTTAAAGAAACTTAGCTGAAGCCATTGATTCATCTCTTTTTATGCGCATATTGTGAGACTGCTTTTGGAGTACACAGACAGAATAGTCTAAGACATCTTTTTCTCTGGCTAAGTGGAAATAGCAGCCAAGACCACTTGAGCTGATTTCTTATTTGCATGGAAACTTTTCTTTCTCTGCCTTCTGTCAGTTGTTAGACTGTCACCGGGTGGCACTCAGTTGCAAATCCATTGGTTTGTACAAATAAATGAACAGTAACAATTAATTACACACTCTGTGAGCACAACTCTGTAGGAAGACAGGAACTGTGCAGACTTGCACTGTCTGCCTCATCCCAATGGTGTGATCAGGAACCTCATTATCATGCCGTTCAACCTTTGGCTATTCCTGCCAGATCTATTTTTTAATTGTGTGGAAAAGAAAGAAGCTGCCCTTGAAAAACAAAATGCTGCTCCATTCATTATTTGCATCCTTAGCAATCTACAGTAGGCGACAACAGTGTGGATGGAAAATCACATGGACGGCCACAACCTATAGGGTTGAAAGAGAGTGTGGGCATGTGAGCAAAGTAGAGGGTAAAGAAGAAGAAGGGCAATGGAGCAGAGAAAATTGATCAAACAATGTAATATTTTTGTGACAACTGCTGAAAATTGATTGAACAGTTTTCAGCATTTATGAAACCAAAACAAACTGAGAGGATTAGTTTCAACTTACCTTTAATATTTTGATTTTTTCAAAGCTTTCATGGATTTTGTGTAGGGTGGTAGGCTACAAATCCACATTTTTCATTGACTTTGTTCCTTGCAGCAATGCTACATTTTCCAATAAGATGTGCGTACATGTTCCTTGCTTCTTTGCTGTATGTTCCAGTAAGACATATCAGTCTGGTTGTGAACTTATTCCATGATTTCTTTCCCCAGTGACTCACAAAATTTCAGATTACTGAAGTTCTGTTGTGATTACTGTTTTTACTGCTTTAGTTGCTTGATTATGCAACAAGTTTATATAATGTTCTAGAAATCTGTTTTGAACTGTAGAGATGGCTTCTTTTTAGCATTAGATGTCCCCAGCCTTGACCTTATTGGTAGGATGGAATGTAAATGTTTTCAGTAATGTAAATAGCCTCTCAAAAGTGGGTCCCAGGCTAACCTGCTCTAATGGCAGCTACTGCCCTTTGCATCCTTCGCTTTCTTTTCTTCTTGCCAGCTTCTAATACTCTCAACTCTGCTTTTCTCTTTATGACAATAAGGTGGGGAAAGCCAGTTTTGCAACAAGTTACTTCACAGTAGTAGCTGAAAGAAGCAGGCAGGGAGGTTGGAGAGCAGATGGGAGTTGCTCAGCATACCATGGAAAAATCAGAGAATAGAAAGAGGTATGTGTGCATGGGCTCTGTCTTGGTGCTGCTCCTTAAGCAGCCCAACATCTACTCAGCCCCCTGCAGAGACACACTGCCCTCCACCTGCTTTGGAAGATGGACTGCATCAGGCCCTTTGCTGCCAGCCTCTTCACTGCCATCTGTGATCTTCACATATCTCCTCAACCAAATGTACTCCAAGTGCTCATCTTAACACTCCAGCTCTAGCCCAGCTGGCAGAGGAGAAAGAGATGAACTCTCATTTCCTTGTGGTTCATAGTGGAGGCAGCTGCACCCTTTGGGTGATATTTGTTGCTTTCTCAAAAATATATAGTTGCGCACTATAGAAAATGGAATGCTGGAATAGATGGGTACTAAGGTCATAGTTTGCCTAAGGCATCAAGAAGCCTTTGGCAAGTGCAGGATGGATCATCATGCAAAGTAAATTTAAATTTAAATTTGTGCATCACCATGCCACTCTTCTAGAGAAGGCAAGGCATGTGCCTTCCTGCCTGTCTTTGGAGCACTCTGTAAAACTGTTGTGATGGTAGCCAAAAACTGAGAGTTGCCTGTTGCTGCTGCTGAAGTGTTTATTGGTTCACCCATGCAGAAACAACTTAACATAGTCCCACATGGAGCCCCAAGGAGACATGCCCAGAACCCCTGAGTTCTCACCGCACCCCTTGTTGCCTGGAAGGGCTGTCTCTGTCTGACCCAGAGACAATGTCAGGGCCATCAATCACTCTCCTCTGGCCTCTGCCAAGAGTGGTCTGTCGTTTGCCCCCCCAGTCGGAATGAAGAAGCAGACACAAGTGTTGGGTTTAAAACCGGGCCGCTTTATTAAACATTAAACAACTGTAACTGGCAGGGGGGTGAAACCTAAGCCAGACAAGCCCTGGGGTCAACCCCGGACCCCGCCTTGTCCAAAGGGCGAGCCACCCTGCCCCCAGCACAAGCCCGCCAAATTCGGGTTGTAGCTGAGCGGCCAGGCCTCAAGCCACCACCATCCGGGCCGGCATCAATCCCCGTGGAAAGATCTGCCCAGGTGAGGCTCCCTGTGATCTGCAATCCCCGCACTGAGCCGTTTAGCCCATCTACGGTTCATACAGACCACCGCACCGCAGGTGCTAGGCCATAGGTGCTCCCCTGGAAAACCCTGTGGCCAACCTCCTCTAGCCTGCGACCAAAACAAACACCGCTAACATTCCTAGCCTACGAGGCAGTACAAGGTAGGCGAAAAACACCCCCACATAAGCCAATCGTGTGGAAGCGAAAAAATTCCTACCTGGCCCCTAATAAGACGACCAGCAAAACGCCTGTACTGCCAAAGGGAGGGTGGGTGGGCAGAGAGCCAAAAACAACTGCGTGGCGATGGGCGGGAGCCGGGGCTTATAAAGCCTCAGCTCCCCGCCCCAGCAAACACCCGTATATCGGGTGATGCTGCTCCTCCCTCCTTCCGGGAGGGGCAAAGACGGCCCCCAGCCTCTATTCCGGCAAGCCGGCTCGGCTGGGTAAGGGCCGGACCTTGCCATAGTCTTTGCGCTAGCTTTTGAAATTCCACCCTTGGCCTCAGACCCCTCACCCTTCCTGTTTAAGTTCCCCTTGGCATCACCTGAGGCAGCCTGCCACAGCTGCCACAGCTTCCCTGCAGGGTTCAGCTGAGCTACCCATGGAGATCCCTGTCATAAAGGCTCATGTGTGCCTGTACCCCTGTTACATGTTACTTAGAAGGGATTTTTATAGCAGTGGCTATGATAAATTCAGTTTTCTGGTCATAGTTCCCCTCCCTACATCATTTTATTAGTTCATCCAGTCATTCATGACCTTGGGGGAAGATTGATTTCACCTACTGTGCAGATACAAAAGCACTGCATGACAGAAGGAAGTGCAGTTTTTGCTTGGGCAGCTAGATACTGAGCTCCATGTTAGGCTTGGGTGAGTTGCTGTTCTAACTCTGCAACTCTCTGATTGGAAACCTGAGCCCTGGTTAAGGCTTCTTTTAATTTCTGCCTGGCATCCTAGGCAGCTGATATAAAAATACCTTTGTCCACAAGCAATTTTTTCTGCTCATAAATTATCTTGCTCATGAGCCTGTAGCTCAAGTTTTCCATTGGCCTCCCTGGCAATGCTCATGTAGTCATTCAGGGCAGTTCAAAGCTCCCACACTACACAAGCCTCTTTCTTAGAGTCTTGCATCCCTTTATTCTTGCACTGCACCTGAAAGATATAGTACAGTGTCTACAAGGGGTTGGGGCTTCTGAAGGAGCCCAGTTCCCATGGGTTTTGGCTGTTCTTGACTACCCTCTTCTCTAATTTGTCCAAATTGTGGCTATGCTTGATCATGAATGAAAGGAAAATAAAATGGTAAAGGATGGAGACAGAAGCGTTGCAATTTAGACAAGGTTTACTAGCAGCATACTAGCAAGATGAAACACTGAGCCCCCCCCCCCTTTTAGCTTTATGGATTACCCCTCCCCTATGCTCATCTGGGAAAATCTGAGATTTTAAATTTCATTAAGATATGACAGCTGCTCAAAAGGTGAGAAACTAAAAAAGCTAGTGTATCTCTCTGGACTGGGGATGTGATTTTCTCCAGACTTCAGTGTCACAATATTTTACTTATTTAAGTAATTTTCCTCAATGAATAGTGGCAATCTTATGCTTCAATTCCATATTACTTACAATTCAAAAAAGAATAAATTTATTTTGAATAAATATTGATAGGAGTTTACATTCGTAAAAGCAACTGTTGCTAGCACTGAAGAAAAGTTAGTATCACTTTTGCAAGGAACTAATCATAGGCCGTTTTCCCACTTACCTTACCCTCTTCACCGTGCTGCGTCCCTCTTCACCGTACTGCGATGTCCCTCTTCACCGTGCTGCGACGTCCCTCTTCACCGTGCTGCGACGTCCCTCTTCGCCATGCTACGACGTCCCTCTTCACCGTGCTGCGTCTGCGCGGATTTCGCACAAATTGCTGTGCAGCACCAGGAAGAGCCGCGTAGTCCCGGGGCTTTTGCGTCACAAATGTAAACTGCTTTTTGGCAGTTTACATTTGCGACGCAAAAGCCTCGGGACTACGCGGCTCTTCCTGGTGCTGCGCAGCAGTTTGTGCGAAATCCGCGCAGACGCAGCGCGGTGAAGAGGGACGTCGCTCCAGGGTAAGGTAAGTGGGAAAACGGCCTTAGTGTTCAAGGAGCCCCGTGGCGCAGAGTGGTAAAGCTGCAGTACTGCAGTTGGAGCCCTCTGCTGATGACCTGAGTTCGATCTCAGTAGAAGCTGGTTCAGGTAGCTGGCTCAGGTTGACTCAGCCGTCCGTCCTTCCAAGGTCGGTAAAATGAGTACCCAGCTTGCTGAAGTGAAAGCGTAAATGACTGGGAAAGGCAATGGCAAACCACCCCGTAAAAAGTCTGCCGTGAAAACGTGGTGAAAGCAATGTCACCCCAGAGTTGAAAATGACTGGTGCTTGCACAGGGGACTACCTTTACTTTTAATCTTAGTGTGCCATGACCCAGATAGCCAGGCTTGCCCAGTCTCATCAGATTTTGGAAGCTAAGCATGGTTGGCCCCAGTTAATACTTAGATGGAAGTCCTGGACTGTTGTGTCTTGCATTTCAGTCCCGAAATTACAACACAGCGGATGTTACAGAGGTGACCAGTGGAAGCCCACTGGTCCCCAGATGTAGCTCCGCAAATACGCTCCACCAATCAAGATCTGTAGCGGGAAGTTTAACTGGCCAGGATTGGACCTGGCCAGACTGAGGGTTGTTCTGGGGTATGTTTATAATCGGGATCCGGCCCGCGTTGCCTTGCTTTGTGATGTACTCCTAATAAAGCATGTTGCCTTCAACACGTCTGGTCACTCAGTACATTACAGTGGCGACGAGGATGGGATTCTAGCTAGGTAACTCCCCAAGCGGGACTTCGCTGACCTGGCCAGAGACGAGGAAGGCACGCATTCGAGGGAGACAGAAGTGCTCGCTGTCACCATGACTAACCCAAGTGGGACTACGGGCCACCTTGCAGAGTTTGACCCCGCCAACCCCGATAGGTGGGAGACCTACATGGAGCGGGTTGACTGCTACCTACGAGCGAACATGATTACAGATGACAGCCATAAGAGAGACATGCTCCTGAGTGTCTGCGGGGAGGCCACATTCAAGATCGCAAAGGGTCTCTCGGCCCCTGTGAAGATCACGGAGAAAACGTATAAGAAGATAGAAGGGTGGGTTTGAAGGTGCCAACCCTGCCAAGAGTCCTGACCGGATCCGCCCAGTGCCCTTGTCCACCGCTGGGAGTCCAACATGAGGCTGTGGTCCTGGTTACACCTAGACTTTGCGGGGCCATACCAGGGCCAAATATTCTTTATCTTAGTCGATGCATACACCAAGTGGTTGGAAGTGATTACCGTAGCTTCAACCTCCACCATGGCGGCGGTCAGAGCCTTGCGAAGGGTCTTTTGTACTCATTGGATTCCCGAGACCCTCGTCACGGACAATGGGACCGCTTTCACCTCCCAGGAATTCCAGGAATTCTTGAATCAGTACCTCATCCAGCACATTCGGTCTGCCCCTTTCCATCCAGCCACCAACGGCCAAGCAGAGCGCATGGTGCGCACCACTAAAGAGGCCCTGGGTCACATTGTACAGGGAGATTGGCATCACTGCCTGGCAGCCTTCCTATTTGATAACAGAATCACCCCCAACCCTATCACCGGGTTAAGCCCTGCCGAGTTGATCATGAGACTAGACAGGTTGCATCCTGACCGGGCGACGGACCTCCGCAGTTCCCCCGAAACCAGGGAAGCTGCTACTGGATTCTTTCTAGGGGATCTGGTATACACAAAGAACTTTGAAAGCGGGCCGGAGTGGTTAGCTGCCTGGGTGCTGTGGGTGACCGAGTCTCACTCCTACGAGGTCTCATCGGAGGGGGGCCAGATCCTAAGGAGGCATATTGACCAGCTGCACCGTCGCACATTGCCAGAAGAACCGACAGCGATCGGGGGAGCGGGAAGCGGGGGAGTAGAAGATATTGGATTTATATCCCGCCCTCCACTCCGAAGAGTCTCAGAGCAGCTCACAATCTCCTTTACCTTCCTCCCCCACAACAGACACCCTGTGAGGTGGGTGGGGCTGGAGAGGGCTCTCACAGCAGCTGCCCTTTCAAGGACAACCTCTGCCAGAGCTATGGCTGACCCAAGGCCATGCTAGCAGGTGCAAGTGGAGGAGTGGGGAATCAAACTTGGTTCTCCCAGATAAGAGTCTGTGCACTTGACCACTACACCAAACTGGTACTAACAGCAACACCCCCGGAAGCTGCCCAGCCTATGCCAGCCGCACCGACTATGCGAGCGGAAGAGCACCACAGCAGAGGGAGCACCCCCCCCCAGAGAGGAGATTCCAGAACAGCAACAGGCGATGGACAGCCCTTTTCCGATGTCACCCCACCACGGGGAACCAGCCGCCCTGCCAGCCATGGCAGCTGCTCCAACTCCCCAAATAACCCTGAGGAGGTCGACCCAGGAATGCAGGGTGGCAGCCTACTTGAAAGACTTCATGTCTTGAATTAGAGTAGGAGGAGGAGTGTTGTGTCTTGCATTTCAGTCCCGAAATTACAACACAGCGGACGTTACGGAGGTGACCAGTGGAAGTCCACTGATCCTCGGATGTAGCTCCGCAAATACGCTCCGCCAATCAAGATCTGTGGCGGGAAGTTTAACTGGCCATGATTGGACCTGGCCAGACAGAGGGTTGTTCCGGGGTATGTATATAATCGGACCCGGCCCGCGTTGCCTTGCTTTGTGATGTACTTGCTAATAAAGCATGTTGCCTTCAGCACGTCTCGTCACTCAGTACATTCCATGGACCAAGGAAGTCCAGGGTTGTTACACGGAGGCAGGCAATGAAAGCTACCTCTGTTCATCTCTTGTCTTGAAAACCCTATAGGGTTGTCATAAGTCAGCTGTGACTTGATACCACTTTCCACCACCAATCTCATCCAGCACAAAGAGATTGGATGTACAGTATACTCTGGATGTACCTTGTTCCATTTAAAAAATGATGGTATTCCTTGTTCCAGGAAAAAGAAGTCCAAGGATAACCTGTGCATGCAAGTTGATTTACATATGGAATTTTCTCAAGATAACAAAGATACATTTATGTGGTTGTAAAGTGTGAAAGGAACTGAATATTGCCTCCCTATCAAACAGGTGACCATTACTTTGTATCTTGCTGTGCAAGACATCCATTCAGAAGGCATATATATGTATGTATGTGAGTATCTGTGGCTAGAAACCAATGTGTTTCTTGTTCAATATAATGGAATCTGGTTTCACATAGCATGCTGCATGGTGCATAGCTCATATTCCCTGTTTGTGGGGAAAGGGTGGCCTAGTAAATTGAAATCTGTTGTAAATAATTTTCCTGGCATGGTGACAATTCCAACCATCCTGATTTGTCGGGGCTCAGTGGGACTTTACAGCACAAGAGTACTTGAGTGCAATTGGTTGAGTCTGCTCCTCTCTCCCACCCAAGTGGCTGTTGCCAGCCAGCAAAGACAATTCTGTCAATAAAATACAACCAACCTAAGTTCTGGCAGTTACTATCGGAACACACGTCTGTCACCCATCTCTGGCCTCCCATTGGCTGACTCCCTTGCCCCTGCCTCCTGCAGGCCCAAGAATGTTGAACACACTGCCAAAAGCAGTCTTACCTCAGAGACAGCCACATCTCCAGCTGTTCTCTGTTAACCAGCCTCAGAAAGGGCTGCAGAGCTCCTGTGGCCTCTTGAAAAGCCCTATCAACAGCCCACACAGATGGCCTCTCAACACACACAGCCTTCAAAGGCCACTGCAATAGCCAGGGAGCCTGGCACCACTTCAGAGGGCATGGCTGTCCCACCTTTACTGTTTTTCACTGCCTCTCTCCCTCCTCCCCTCAGCCTCACCCCAAGATGCTTGCCTGAGAAGGAGATAGGGAAGCCTTACAGGGTCATTGTTCAGATCAAAGGTGGGAAAGAAATTAGGAGAATTATGTCAGCTACTTTGGTCTCCCCCCCCCCCACAAACACTGTGAAGAAAGAGAGAAGGAGAGCCAGTTTGGTGTAGTGATTAAGTGTGTGGACTCTTATCTGGGAGAACCGGGTTTGATTCCCCACTCCTGCACTTTCACCTTCTAGCATGGCCTTGGGTCAGCCATAGCTCTGGCAGAAGTTGTCCTTGAAAGGGCAGCTGCTGTGAGAGCCCTCTCCAACCCCACCCAGCTCACAGGGTGTCTGTTGTGGGGGAGGAAGGTAAAGGAGATTGTGAGCCGCTTTGAGACTCTTCGGAGTGGAGGGCAGGATATAAATCCAATAACTTCTTCTTCTTTTTTAATCTAGAGGCTGCAGGGTTGCGAACTCCAGGTTAGGAAATTCCAGATGGCAGAGATCACCTCACCTAGACGTGTGTGTGTGAGATTAATGCCTTCACTTGGGTAGGTGGGAAGACAGCAAAGCTGGGGGGGCCCCTCGCCCAAAGGCCTTAAGTGGTACCTATCCAGGCTGGTGTGAAATTCTTAAAGGTATCACTACAGGCCTCTGAAGAAGAGGTCTTTCCCTCTGGGGAACCACTGTTGCCAATCTCCAGGTGAGCAGATAGAAAGCCCTAAGGCATCCATGCTAAAACCAACCTCAATCATTCAAATATTTATACAACACTTTTTTACTTGTAGAAAACATAATACTATACAAAGTGCAAACACAAGCCACACCCGAACATAAAGTCCATCTATTTATGTTAGACAATTAATTCCTTGAAACTGAAACTCCAGAATGTGGTATGGTGAACTGTGGAAATGGAGTCCAATGCTCAAGTCTTGTAGCCAGTGTAAAAGTTGAAAGCAGCAAGGCACAAGTCGCAACAGGGATGTACGTAACGCTCTGTTTCACATGAGGCTTCTACAAGCTGCATACATAAGTTAAAAATTCACTAGCAAGTTTTATAAATACAATTTTTCTTAATGACATGAAACAATAATATTAAGCATACCTTCAAAAAACGTTTAAACAATTCATATAGGAGACCCAAACTCCAACCATTCTGCAGACAAACAACGGTATGAAGTAACAAACCATCATGCACTTTTGAGTATCAGATGTAATGCATTGTGACTTATTCTTAAAGTGATAGACAAGGAATCTACAGTGGCATACCTAATATGTTAAAACCTTACAATGGGACAGGTATTTTATAAACACATTTTACAAAGAGGATTTACAAAAGACATTACAAAAAGCATGACAGGTCCCAATCATTATTTAGCCCATTAGGCATCAAGGAATTGAGTTTGAAGATCCAGCGCAGTTCCTGCTTAGGCAACCACTTATTCATGTCTACTTTTCCATGAAGCCAAACAGGAAACTTTTCCAAAACAAAGAACCTTAACTCGTTGGGGTCATGATTTAATTCTTGAAAATGTTCCACAAGGGGAGCTTCAGAAACAAAATTTTTAATGCGAGATTTATGTTTCAAAATGCGAGTACGGATGGCTCCCACAATATGTTTTTAAAAAAGGGATATGAAATTACGTAAATGCATCCTTTGGTTGAGCAGTTTAATTTTGAAACCTGATACGGGATGCTGGAATTCCCTGAGTTCTAAGGATAATGGGCAAGCGGAACAAATTGCGCATTTATGATGCCCTTCCGTAAAGGTAGGCACCGGTGTCCTATTGAAGTCAGAATGAACCAAGTGGTCAGACAGATTCCTGGTCCTATGATATTCTATTTTAGGAAAATTATTGCATCTGGGTTTCACTAAAACCCAATTATTGCATCTGGGTTTCACAACTTGGGTTTCACTAAAACCCAAAATTTCTTAAGTACATTTTGGATGGGGTAGGAAAGTGGAGAAAACTGAAATGTGCAAGACAGTCTGTTCTCAATTCTCGGATTTCCATCCTCCCTTCGAGTATGTTTAGTTAACATAGTCTGATGAGGCATATCATTGACTCTCTTACAAGCTGTATCTAAAGTGTAGTCAGACTAACCCCATGATTTAAATTGCTTACAGATTCTATTTTTTTCTGTTTCAAAGTCTTCCAGATTAATAGAACTATGTTTAGTTCTTATTAATTGTGAAAGAGGTAAACTAATTTTTAAATGACTGGGATGACAAGAGTAAAATCTCAAAGGAACAGTTCTATCCATCAGTTTGACAGCTAATGTATTATTACTGCATTTAAATACCACAGTGTCCAGAAACTATACCATATGAATATCTGCCTGATAGTTGAATTGAATGGATGGGTGAACTTCATTCATCCACTTTAACAAAGGATCTACAATACTCATATCTGAAATGACAGCCATCACATCATCAATATACCTCTGAAACCAAATCAAAGCTGTAAAGAAAGGGTTAACTTGTGGATTGCAGTAAAATCTGTCTTCTAGATAATCCATAAACAGGCGACACTCAGAGAAAAGGGGCTGCCCATCGAGACACCCTTTACCTGCACATAGAACTGATCTTGAAACTGATCTTGCCTAGAATCCAATACAGTTTCCAAAACTAGCCTAGCCTCATCGTGCGGTATATTAGTATGCAGTGCCTTAGCATCAAAGGACACCAAAACCGCTTCTTCTGGTACTTGGAGACCTTCTATTTTAGCTGTAAAGTCAGTAGTGTCCTTAATATAAGACTTTGATTGAATAACAAAAAGCTTGAGGAAATAGTCAATATATTGACTGAGGGGTTCAAGGAGGAAAGCAGAAGCTGATACAATAAATCTCCCGGCGGAAGGGAAACCTGTCTTATGAATTTTGGGCAAAATGTAGAATATGGGTGTGCAAGGATATTGATTAAACAACCATTCCTTAATTTGATCTGAAATATAGCCCATATTATTTGCTTTAGTGAGTGTAATCAGAATCAACCTTTTCACTCTATCAGATGGATCAAAGTCTAATGGTTTATAATAAATCTGATCACCCAACTGACTTCCCAAAACAAAGAACCTTAACTCATTGGGGTCATGATTTAATTCTCAAAAATGTTCCACAAGGGGAAAATGTTCCACAAAATTTTTAACATGAGATTTATGTTCCAAAATCTTCCCGGATGCAATAATTTTCCTAAGATAGGATATCATAGGACCAGGAATCTGTCTGACCACTTGGTTCATTCTGACTTCAATAGGACACCGGTCCCTACCTTTACGGGAGGGCACCATAAATGTGGAATTTGTTCTGCTTGCCCATTATCCTTAGAACTCAGGTAATTCCAGCATCCAGTATCGGGTTTCAAAATTAAACTGAAAGATATTATGACCTGCTCAACCAAGGGGTGTATTTATGTAATTTCACGTCCCTGTTTAAAAATATATTGTGGGAGCCATCCGTACTCGCATTTTGGAACATAAATCTCATGTTGAAAATTTTGTTTCTGAAGCTCCCCTTGTAGAACATTTTCAAGAATTAAATCATATATGAATATATGAACATATGAAGCTGCCTTATACTGAATCAGACCCTTGGTCCCTCAAAGTCAATATTGTCTTCTCAGACTGGCAGCGGCTCTCCAGGGTCTCAAGCTGAGGTTTTTCACACCTATTTGCCTGGACCCTTTTTTGGAGATGCCAGGGATTGAACCTGGGACCTTCTGCTTCCCAAGTAGATGCTCTACCACTGAGCCACCGTCCCTCCACACATGACCCCAATAAGTTAAGGTTCTTTGTTTTGGAAACGTTTCCTGTTTGGCTTCATGGAAAAGTAGACATGAATAAGTGGTTGCTTAAGCAGGAAATGCGCTGGATCTTCAAACTCAATTCCTTGATGCCTAATGGGCTAAATAATGATTGGGACTTGTCATGCTTTTTGTAATGTCTTTTGTAAATCCTCTTTGTAAAATATGTTTGTAAAATACCTGTCCCATTGTAAGGTTTTAACATATTAGATATGCCACTGTAGATTCCTTGTCTATCACTTTAAGAATAAGTCTCAATGCATTACATCTGATACTCAAAAGTGCATGATGGTTTGTTACTTCATACCGTTGTTTGTCTGCAGAATGGTTGGAGTTTGGGTCTCCTATATGAATTGTTTAAACGTTTTTTGAAGGTATGCTTAATATTATTGTTTCATGTCATTAAGAAAAATTGTATTTATAAAACTTGCTGGTGAATTTTTAACTTCTTGAATTTTAAAAGTTTTATTAGTTTCAATAAATTAGGGACAGAAAGTAGGGGGGATGAAGAAGTACATATTAATCTTTTTCTGTATAAAAATATTTTCAAAGAATATAAGTCTGCATATGCAATATTTTCTTAAAATACATAGATTGTCAGTTATTATTCTCTAAATTATACATCATCAACGTTATAATATTTTATGTTATAAATCTTTTAGTTATAATGTCTATTGATTTTGACAAATCCAATAAAGGCAATCTTGTAGTACAGCGTATAGGAAAAAAGGAGCTATAAGTTCACACCAAAGAATCTTAAGAGTCTTGAGTATCTAGCCAGGCATAAAATTTCATCCAATATTATCTTGCTTCTTCCTTAGATTTCCCAGCCATCATCTGGGACAAAAAATCCAGCTCAGCTGTTTCCAGAATTTTTCCCACCAAGTCCCTTCTCGTGGGAATTTCCTGAGATTTCCATCTCTGTGCCAGAAGCATCCTAGCTGCTGTATTGAAATGTGCCAACAGATATCTCATTTCTTTGGAAAAATCCCCAGGAAATATATTCAATAAAAACAATTCTGGTTTGAATTGAATCTGTGTCTTCATGATTTTCTGATTTTCTGATTTTCATGCACCATTTTCTAATAGTCCTTCACCATCTCACATGTCCACCACATATGATAAAAAGAACCAACTTGCTTAGTACATTTCCAACATTTGCTAGACATATTAGTATAAATTTTACACAATTTCTGTGGAGTCAGATACCATCTATAAAACATTTTATACAAATTTTCTTTGAAAGTTACCGACCTAGTTAATTTGACATTAAACTTCCACAGTCTCTCCCATTCTTGAAAAAACCCACTATTTAGAAATACTGGAATAGTTTGGTACAAAAATAGTAACCTTGGAAGGATATTCATTTTTATTGAGGCTATTCTTCCCATTAGGGATAAGTTCAAATCATGCCATTTTTCCAAATCTTTTTAAATTTCTTTAAGTAGTTTGTCATAATTGTCTATTTTTAGGTTACTGCACTTATTTGAGATAAGTACACCTAGATATTTAATTCTTTTCTCATACAACCCCCCTGATTTTTGCTGGAGAATTTGAATTTGATCCATCATCATGTTCTTTGTCAGGAATTTAGTTTTATGATAATTGATCTTCAGTCCTGCCCAGTACCCAAACTGTGTAATCTTATTTATAAGACAGTCTATTGAGTCTATTGGTTGTTCTAATATAAAAACTAAGTTGTCTGCAAAAGCTCTCAATTTATATTGTTCACCTTTTATCACTGCTCCCTTGATGCTTGCATCTTCTCTTATCTAGTTGTTCAGTATCTCTAGAGATAGAATGAAAAGCAGACAGCCTTGTCTTGTATCTTTTTGAATATTAATTGCTTCTGTTAATTCACTGTTCACTGTCACTCTTGCTCTTTGGAGAGAGTATATTGCTTCTACTGCTCTCAAAAAGTTTTCACCACATTCCATGCCTTTCAGTTGCTGTAACATAAATTGCCAACGAACATTATCGAAGGCCTCAACATCCAAACAAATTAAAGCCAATTGTTTCTCTGGATGAGTTTCATAGTATTTCAAAATATTACAAACTGTTCTAACATTGTCTTTCAAATGTCTTCTAGGGAGAAACCCAGCTTAATCTTGATGTATTATAGACTGTAGAACTTTCTTCAAATGTTGAGCCAATATTGCAGCAAAAATTTTATAATCCACGTTTAAAAGAGAGATTGGACGATAATTTTCAATATCTTTCAGATCTGCACCTTCTTTTGGAATTAGAAACATTGTAGCTTCCTGCCATGAAGCTGGTATCTGGCCTTCATCTTGAATCTTTTCCAAAAGACGCTTAAATGGAAACAATAAAGATTCCTCATAGGCTTTATAAAATTCCTCAGGTAGTCCATCTGGGCCCGAGGCCTTGTCATGTTTTTGGGATGCCATTATATCTCCAAGTTCTCTTATTGTTATTGATTCATTTAATTTTTTTTTTTTTGCTTTTCCTCTGTAAATTTATTAAGGCTATTTTGTTTAATATAATCTTCTAAGTCTGTTTTGTGAACTTGCTTCTCGTCAAATAATTTTTTATAAAATTGTTCCTCAAGTCGACATATCTCTTGTTTTTGAGCTTCCTTGTTGTTATTCCCATCTTTCAAGACTTAAATTATTCTTTTGGCTTTTTCTTTTCTCATCCTTCTAAGCCAACCACCTTCCAGACTTATTGGCATGTTCAAAGAAATTTTGTCTGGCATACCTCAGTTTTATCTCCATCTCCTCCATGAGTAACAAGTTCAATTGATGTTGAATTTCTTTCACCTTCTTTTGAAATTCATATCTTGTTGGTTGTTTTTTTAAATTCTTTTCAGCTTCTCCAGCTTGTGACATTAGTTTTTGGAAGTTTTCAATTCTTTCTTTCTTTTTCTTGGCACTATATCTAATTGCAAGGCCCCTAAAATAGGCTTTGGCAGTATTCCAAACTACTTGCATCTTTACATCTTGCGTTAAGTTTTGCTTAAAGAAGGATTCCATTTCAGCCTTAGAGTCTTTAAGAAAGTCTTTATCTTTCAAAACTGAGGTTTTTAACCTCCATGATCATCTCATTCATGTACCTTTGAGCTTTATCATTAGAGGGCTATGATCTGAAATGACTCTTGTTTGAATTTCTGTCTCAATTATGTCTTTAACCAGATTTGTAGAAAGCCAACACATGTTTTGACCAAGTTTGGTGACTATGGAAATAGTAGATAGTCTTTAGAATTTGGATATCTTGTTCTCCATATGTCAACCAAATCCAATTCTTCTGCTGGTTTCAAAAAACTTATTGGCAATAGAGGGCTTTTGCTTTTTGCCTGTTTATGCATTTTTTGTCTATTTGTCTATCAGAGACTGCATTAAAATCTCCTATCAAACAGTATTCTGCATATTCCAAATTTTATAATTTAAGATGTAAGTCTTGAAAAAATTTCTTTTGTTGATCATTTGGCGCATAAATATTTGCTAATATATATATTTTTTATTATCCACTGTAATTTCCATTAATAGAATTCTTCCATCTTCAGAAGCATACTGCCATTGTGGGTTGAATTTTCCTTAATATATATTGCCACTCCCCTTTTCTTTTATTCTTGTCTGTTGCTGTAAATAGGTTACCAAATTTCTTATTTTTCAAAAGATGCTGATCTTTAGTAAAAATATGGGTTTCTTGCAAGCAAGTTATGTCCATTTCTAATTTTGTCAAATATCTGAAAGTCTTTCTCCTTTTGGCAGGAGAGTTGAGTCCATTCACATTAATAGAGACTATTGAAGCCATTACGGGTTTTCCTTATCACTATCTTTTTTATCTTTTTTGGTGTGCTGTCTTGTCTGATATCTCTGTGGTTCATTTGGATTCTCTTCATCAGAACTTTCTTACTCTTCTTCATCATCTTTCTTTTTCTCGCCCTCTTTTTCCTTTACTCTATCCAGAAAATTCTGAGCTTTAAAGATGGAATCTATCCTGTACCTATTCTCCTGATAAGTAAAAAGAAGGCCTTCCGGCATTAGCCAGGTGTAGGGTATTTCTCTTCCTCTCAGAAAATCTGTTAGTGCTTGGTATTCTCTCCTCTTTTGTCTTACTGGCCAAGGTACCTCTCTTAAAATTTTCACCATGTTTCCAGCTATCATCACAGGTTTGTCTCATGCTTGCTTCAAAATATCCACTCTGGTCTTCTTTCTTGTTCGTTTCAAGTGCACTTCATTAGGTAATTTGTTCCGTCTTGTATAGCTTGATGGCACTCATCTTACATGATCAAACTCTTCTTCCATCTTTTGAGGAGTCACCTGTAGAATTTCAGCTAAGGCTTCACTTAGTATTTTCTGCAAATCTTCAGTTTTCTCTTCTGGTATGTTTTGAAACCTCAACATATAGGCAGCTTTCTCCACTTCCAGCTGCAGGAGTCTCTATTCATGTATGTTCTGTTCTTTTCCCAGTTGTTCTACCTTTTGTGTTTTCTCTGTCACCTAGGCATCTAATACTTTTAAAGCTTTGTTGGTCTCTGCTGTCTGCTTGCTGTTCTCCAAAAGCTCTTGTTTGATCTCTGCCATCTGTTCACTAATATTTTCTACTTTACTAGTCAGTTGTGCAATGTAAGTCAATAAGGTATTTTGCATTTCTTTCATGTCTCCTTGCATAGTTGTAAATTTCCCTGGCCCAGATGGAGCGCTAGGTGAAGATATTGGTGGCTTTCCTTCTCGATTTTTTTTTTACTGTTTCTTTAAAACCAATCACAGCTTTATTTTCCATTCTTATTAAATTAAATACACTTACGGTCACCCAATCTATGTACTACCTCTTCAAAATTTGTTTTGGAACTCAGCAATCCTGTTTATAACAGATAAACTAAACTCTGCCACACAGTGTCCTTATGAAATAGTTTAAAAAGGAAAACAGCCTCCTAGTTTCTATCAAAAATTTGTCATACCCCAAACAATAATCTAACTAATAATAAACAGAGACTTTTTAGGAAAACACAGTAGATACCACGAAACCATAACAATTTAGTTCACTACAACAAACACAGTTGATACCACTAAACCATAACAATTTAGTTCACTACAACAAATACAATTCACTATAGCAAGTCCTCTGCCAATGGAAGTGCACTTGCAGTCCAAGTCACTGTCAGGTCTTTCAACAGCTTCAGAGTATAAATTTATAATCCAGGGCTGAATGCCCTCTTTATAATCCCAAAAATAAGATCAAAAGTTAGAAATTAAGCCAATAATCCAAGGAAAAGGTAAAACCCAGCAAAAAAGGAAGAAAAAATAGTAAAAATAAAAAACCCCTCCAACTTTGATGGGCAAAGAGAGGGAGAATAAAAAAAAATAAATCCACAACCAAAAATATTCAAACCATAACAAAAATATTCAAACCATCAATTGAGAAAAAAACCAAATAAAAACAAAATTAAAAGGTTATATCCATAAGATCCAGCAGCAAGGAATTATAATCCACTTTAAAAAATGGCACAAATATTCTTCTTTCAACCAAGAAATCCTGTTGTGTTTTATAGATTAATATACAATACCCACTAGAGTTTAAGTCAAATTGGTGCTCATATAAGTTTATTCAGAGCACTTCAGTTTAAGCTGCAAATTGCTTCTTAAGACAACTGCCCTTCACATCTGCATATGCTTACACACAACTTTCCCAAAGTTAAATCTTTTTCTCCAGACGTAAGTTTAAAACAGCTTAATTAAGTTCAGTCATGAAGTCTCTTCTGTATCTAGAAATTGGTGCACTTCTCCTCATGCAAGTATTATAAGATCACCAAAATAGCAGAAACTTTTAGAAGCCTTGAAAAAGAGGAGAGGGTTTCCCCTCCCTCCACACCCTCTATCTTTTGCATCATTTGAGTTCTGCTTCAGCTTCAGTTTTCCGTTTTCCTGCTTGTCAATGAAGATGCCTTAGAAATCAGCATAAAGAAGAAAAAGACACTTACAGTTCTAATAATAGAGATGCAGCTTGTGTTGTCATTGAAGGATCTCTTGAATCAGAATGTGGAAGAAAAAGAAGCCGGCAGTCGACCCTCAAGCCATTTAAAAATGACGATCAGAACACTGAGGCTAGAAGCAAGCAGGATCCGGGTGCAGCCACCTCCGTTGCCTCCCCTGTTCAACCACTCAAGCTCCCTGCCTTCTGGGACCCTTCCTGAGTTCCAGAGTCAAGTCACCCTTCATGGGGGACCCCTCGAATGTCCGATTTAGAAGTGGCTCAGGACGCATCAATCCGAGCCACTCCTAATGGCACGTCGTCGAAACCGAAACTCCCAATTTTTAACTTCTTATGTATGCAGCTTGTAGAAGTCTTATGTGAAACAGGGCGTTACGTGCATCCCTGTTGCGACTTGTGCCTTGCTGCTTTCAATTTTTACACTGACTACAAGAAGACTTGAGCATTGGACTCTATTTCCACGGTTCACCATACCACATTCCGGAGTTCCAGTTTCAAGGAATTAATTATCTAACATAAATAGATGGACTTTATGTTCGGGTATGGCTTGTGTTTGCACTTTGTATAGTATTATGTTTTCTACAAGCAAAAAAGTGTTGTATAAATATTTGAATTATTGAGGCTGGTTTTAGCGTAGATGCCTTAGGGCTTTCTACCTGCTCTGCCTTCTGCATTACTCTTTTTGGTTGCTATAATCTCCAGGTGAGGGCTGGAGATTACTCAGAATTACAACTGCTATCTAGATGGCAGAGATAAGCTACCCTTTAGGTGCGGGGGGGTGGGTGGGGAGTGAATGCTTTCACTTGGGTGGGTTGGAAGACAGCAAAGGGGGCACTCATCCTGAGGCTTTTAATGGTATCTTTCCAGGTTGGTGGGAAATTCCTGGGGATTCTTTTATGGAGTTTGAGGAGGGCCTAGGAGTTAGAGCTTCAGCGCAGAGTCTTCAAGTCACAGGTTCTTGCTGTGGAAGCTGACTGGGTGATTTTGAACCAGTCACAGACTTCCAGCCTAACCTGTCTTCAAAATCACCCAGTGGAGTGGTTCAAAATTTCCACTGTGGAGAAATGGCAGAAGAGAATGATGTAAACTGCTTTGCCCCCCCCCCACACACACACTGTAGAGTCTGCAGGGATGGGGAAGGTGATGGAAATCTGATGTCAGAGGGGCAGGTAAAGGGAAGGAGATAGGGTGGCCAACTCCAGGTTAGGAAATTCCTAAATATTTAAGGAGTGGGGTTTGAGAAGGGGTGGGACTCAGAGAGGTACAATTCCATAGAATCCAAACCAACAATTTCCTACTGGGGAACCATTGTTGCCAATCTCCAGGTGAGGGCTGAAGATTGCAGAATTACAGCTGCTATCCAGATGGCAGAAATAAGCTACCTTTGAAGTGGGGGGAAGCCAATGCCTTCACTTGTGTGGATTGGAAGACAGCAAGGCTGGGAGGGCACTTGCCAGAGGCCTTTTGTGGTATCTTTCCAGGTTGGTGGGAAATTCCTGGAGATTCTGTGGTAGAGTTTGGAAGGGCATAGAAGTTAGGGCTTCAGAGTGTGGTCTACCAGACAGGTTCTTGCTGTGGAAGCTGACTAGGTGATTTTGGACCAGTCACAGACTTCCAGCCTAACCTGGTTTTTGTTCAGATCAAAGAGGGGAGATGTAAGCTGCTTTGGTCTCCCCCACACTGTGAAGAAAGACTGTCCTTTTCCTATGTTGAGTCTGCAGGGTGGGGGAAGGTGATGGAAACCTGAAGTCAGAGGGGCAGATAAAGGAATGGCTACCCTACACCTGGCTGTTTGGTACTGTTCAGCAGCAGCCACCCTATGACTGTGCCACTCATATAACTATGCCACTCCCCCTATGCCACTGTGGCTTAGGAGTTAGGGCTTCAGAGTGGAATCTGCCAGACCCAGGTTCTTGCTGTGGAAGCTAACTGTGTGATTTTGGACCAGTCACAGACTTCCAGCCTAACCTGCCTCACAGGGCTGTTGTTCAGATCACACGGGGGGAGAGGAGAATGATGTACAAGCTACAAATCCCAGCTACAAATACAAGTTGATGGGGGGTGAACTGGCAGAGACTGACCAAGAGAGAGATCTTGAGGGCATGGTAGATAACTCACTGAAAATGTCAAGACATTGTGCGATTGCAATAAAAAAGGCCAATGCCATGCTGGGAATTATTAGGAAGGGAATTGATAACAAATCAGCCAGTATCATAATGCCCCTGTATAAATCAATGGTGTGGTCTCATTTGGAGTACTGTGTGAAGTTCTGGTCACCGCACCTCAAAAAGGATATTATAGCATTGGAAAAAGTCCAGAAAAGGGCAACTAGAATGATGAAAGGGCTGGAACACTTTCCCTATGAAGAAAGGTTAAAACGCTTGGGGCTCTATAGCTTGGAGAAACGTTGCTTGCGGGGTGACATGATAGAGGTTTACAAGATAATGCATGGGATGGAGAAAGTAGAGAAAGTAGAGAAAGAAGTCCTTTTCTCCCTTTCTCACAATACAAGGACTCGTGGGCATTCGATGAAATTGCTGAGCAGTCAGGTTAAAACAGATAAAAGGAAGTACTTCTTCACCCAAAGGTGAAGAAGTATATATATATATATATAATTTTTTTTGGCCACTGTGTGACACCGAGTGTTGGATGGGATGGGCCATTGACCTGATCCAACATGGCTTCTCTTATGTTCTTATGTATGCTTTGGTCCCTCCTCCGCCACTGTGAAGAAAGTCTGTCATTTTCCTATGTAGAGGATGCATGGAGGGGGGAGGCAATGGAAACCTAAAGTCAGAGGGGCAGAGAAACAGAGGAAGATAGGGATGTCAACTCCAGGTTAAAAAATTCCTGAAGATTTAAGGGGTGGAGTCTGGAGAGGGTGGGGTTTGAGGACCTCAGACAGGAACAATGCCATTTCTTCCTGAGGAACCACTGGAGATCACTCAGATTTACAATTGCTCTCTAGATGGCAGAGATCAGCTCCCCTTGAGGTGGGGAGGGCAGTTAATGCCTTCACTTGGGTGGGTGGGAAGAAAGCAAGGGTGGCAGGCACTCACCCAGATCCTCTTTCTAGAGCCTGCTGTATTTTTTTTCTTTGTAATGGGCCTTACTCCTAGTAAAGAAATAAATATTTATATTCCTGTTTTAATGCCCCCAACATAGAAATCAATATACTTTTGTTTCAATATGAAGCATCCTGGTATCATTACACAATATAAAGTAATACAGTTGCCTTTTTATTATGTCTCAACATTGATTGTGGTTTATTTATAGCATGTGAAAGTGAAAAGTTGTCAAGTGTGTTCTGTGTATAATTACTTCCAAAGGCTTTTATTGATTTAAATGATGTAACCATTAGAGAACCTGCAGGTACATTTCCTTTAGGGTAAACAATAATCACTTTTTATTCCATTTTAAACCTTCTCCTTGGATTAAATTCTCACCATAAACTGAAATGGCCAACAAACATGATACAAAAGTTGATCTCAGCAGCTCTGAACAAGAAACCCAAAATGATTAGACATCTATATGGCATAATAGAGAAGTAATCATGCTCTCATGATATCTATCCATATACTTCCTAGATTGGTAACACATACAAAATAGCTCAAAGTCTCTACCGATGATGTAATGGACAGGAACCTTTCTATTAACTCTGCTTCTATGAATGACATGAAACAGAGAGTACCAGAGAGCATCTAGTTTTTGCCAAATGGTGTAATCTAAGTAGACCTCTGAGTTCTATTGATATTCTTTGAATGTGATAGGATCTGGAATAGGGATCCTCAAACTTTTAGAGCCTGTGGGTACCTTTGGAATTCATACACAGGGTAGTGTGTACAACCACAAAATGGCTGCTATTGAAGATGGAACCAACCACATACCCAGAGGTAGCTTAACTGCAGTCTACAAGAGGATTAATTTTAAAAAGACACTGGAAAAGAAGAATGTGAGAAAATAAAACTAACACTGTAGCAGTTGTTGCTGCCAAAACAATATTATTTTAATCTGCACAGCCAATTGCAAACCAGAAACCATGGTAGGCATGAACCCCACCTGGCCCTGTGCACTTAATGAAAACATTTGATGGATGCCATGGAGCTGGTGCCCATGGATTCATAATAAACCCTTTATGGCATTTAATTCTGGAATTTCAATTGATGACCTCAGATTAATCTATTTTTAAGCGGACAGTGGTATTCATCTCCAAAAATCCTGCCCCTCCTCCAAGGCTCTGAACCAATCCTCTCGATTTTGACTTCATGCGAATTCAAGTGAGTGTTAGCCAGTCAAAGCCCTTGAAACTCCACTCAGAGCTGTAGCCAGTGGGGGAGTGCATGGGGTCACACTCCCTATTGAATCTTCAACACCACTCACCCCAGCAACTCCCCCACCCCAATCTTCAGTTTGGAAAATTGGTGGGCCAGGTACTGCTCAAGTCATGCCACACTTCCACCAGCCTGAAATGATTGCTGTAACCCTCCTCAGATCTATCCTTACCCCAACAGTAGGGGCAGCATGTTACCTGGAAGGAGGAACAAAGGAGAAACAAAATTGCTTTGGGACTACCATGCAGCACAGCTGAAGCAATACTGGCCCATCCCTGCTAAGAAGCATCAGAATTTCAAAAAGGGGAGGATATCAGGAGTCCTTAGTTCCCGCTGATACAGGAAGAGCCAACGAGCACCCACCAGGGTAAAAAGCTACAGCAAGATTCTCCCCGGCTGCCTGGCGCAGGCACATTGAGACACCAAGCCAGAAAGGCTGTCCTCTACCTAATTAGAAATGAGGGGATTTAATTGAATTAACTCAGCTCTGTTTAAATTAATTTTATGCTATTTTGGTCACAGCTGCTCGAAAGTCATGACTGGCATGCACCATCAATCCTGAAAAGGTATCTGTGTCCAAAAGGAAAGTTTGTAACATGCAAGCAAGATCATTGAATCTCTGGGGGTGGGGGGGTGTCCCTCATTAGATACATGGACATTTCTTTTTAGCACATTGCTCTTTACTGGGCAGATGGGGCTCATCTTCCTGAGAGGAGGATGTACCTGTGAGTATTTGGCATCTGGAATGGCTTGCTTTTCTGGTTGCAGTCTTGAAAGCTTTGGCAAGAGTAAGGGCAGTCCCCTTCTGCTCTTGTCATGGCTTGGGCACTGGGACATAGCCTTTTTGTCAAGCATGCGGGTTCAATGATGAGTTGAAGTTGATACAAAGACTACGTTTATTGATAAACCGATACTTTCAGTGTAACAGATTCTTGAGAGTGATGCTGCCAATACATTGATACAATACTTTTAAGGCTTACTTCAAAAGGATTCCAAAAGGTGGGGGCGAGGGATAGCTCTCACACGTAACTATCATAAATGTCTACATTCCCATAATGTTATCAGGACTCTGTCCTTGCTTTCCCCAGATGTTTCGCACTCCCTTTCAGGAAGGTATGGGAAGGTGCTGATTACTTCTTCTCAAGTTAGTTTCGCTTCTCACTACTTCTGCTTTGTAAGCAATAAAGCAGGAAGGGGAAGGGAAAAGAATAACAAAGCTAGCAAAGCTTGGTTCCCCATGATACGTCACAGACCAGTGTTATGAAGGACCCTACAACAGTCAAATCAATGGAATTTCACCATGCTTGACATACTTAACATTTAAATAAACTACGTTTATTGATAAGCCGATACTTTCAGTGTAACAGATTCTTGAGAGTGATGCTGCCAATACATTGATACAATACTTTTAAGGCTTACTTCAAAAGGATTCCAAAAGGTGGGGGCGAGGGATAGCTCTCACACATAACTATCATAAATGTCTACATTCCCATAATGTTATCAGGACTCTGTCCTTGCTTTCCCCAGATGTTTCGCACTCCCTTTCAGGAATGTATGGGAAGGTGCTGATTACTTCTTCTCACGTTAGTTTCGTTTCTCACTACTTCTACTTTGTAAGCAATAAAGCAGGAAGGGGGAGGGAAAAGAATAACAAAGCTTGGTCCTCCGTGATACTTCATAGACCATCAATTATTAATGGAATTTCACCATGCTTGACACTTTTGGGGGGAGTTGGGGCTGAGTGCCTACCTTCCCTATTTTGGGATCTCCTTAAGGGGATTAAGCCACTATGCAGCATGCCTGCTGTTTGTGGGCTGAACAGCAGGTGATAAGGGGAACCACTCAAAGGCACCTGCCTATGTGGTAACCACAATTCTTGCCACTCCACAGTTTGTTCCACAGCAGACAGGCTGTGGGATTGTTATCTCATTGGCACTCCGGTCATCCAATGTCTTAATCTGTCCCTATGTTCTACCAATGTTCCTTGGTCTGTAATCAATAAAATCTGTGGCCATTTTACCCCATGAAAGTATGTTATGTTTTTATTCTTCACATCTTCTCTCCCTACTAGAGCCTGGATCTGCAATTGGCTTTTTATTTATTGCCTCCTCACACAACTCAGTTGTATTTTACTACCGCCGTCTGATCCTTGAATGGCTCCTTTCAGCACAAAATTGTTTAAACAGACAATTAAATCAATCACAAATCATATAAATCAGTCATAAATAACTAGTATGTTTAAATAAAATCCTACCCTTTGGTGTTAGTTTACGGACTCCCTAGAAATGCTTATGTTTGTCAGTTGGTTTGAATCAGCAACATCCTTGCAGATGCACAGCTTTGCAAAAACCTGACACAAACTTGTTCAAAAATCTTTGCAGCTGTTCTGCATTAACCAAACAGGGTGGATGAATGGCTCATGCTTGGCTGACACTTTTGAACGCAGTAAGCTTCGATTTTTAAAAAGTTTTATTGATTTAAACTACAAAAAAGCATTGCAGAGGATACATAAAAAGAGGGAAAAACAGAAACAGAAACCAGTACGAATATATCAGTTATAATTCCACCTCCCAATATAATATTCAAATCTTCCTACCTACAAGTATAAAAATCTCCTTAAATGTTACCTTCCTTTCTTCTTTTAACAGGATAAAAAAAAAGAATAATTCTTTTAATAAACTAGAAGCAATATACAACTAAACAGTTCTTCTTAGACTCAAATTGAATATAGCCAGTTAGTAAAAACAAATTTTTTTCTTACAAGACTGTCTCAACATCAAATTTTTCTAATTTAACTTACGCCTATACCAAGCACAAATTAGGCTGTTGATTTAGCAAAATCCTTATTGAAAGAAGCACATGCAAATCCTTTCTTTATTCATAGGAAATTACATGAGATATATCAAATACAAATGAGTATTTTGTCTACCTCTGTCTAAACTATTTATCCTGCTAATGTATTAAAAGCAAATCTGCCAATTACCAAGTCTATCAAATTCTGCAGCAGTTATGCTATCTGCCTTTGCACCCTTGATCCTATTTTCACATCATTAGAAGCAGTCTCACTAAATAGGCAAACTGTTGGTACATCTACTATAAGGAGAGTTATGTTAATTAGACTCATTAGACAGCTTCAAGAGGGGGGTAGATAAAAATATGGAGCAGAGGTCCATCAGTGGCTATTAGCCACAGTGTGGATATATATGTGTGTGTATGTGTGTATGTGTATATATACACATATATATATTTATAAATTTTTTTTTGGCCATTGTGTGACACAGAGTGTTGGACTGGATGGGCCATTCGCCTGATCCAACATGGCTTCTTATGTTCTTATTAACATCACTTTTTCAAGATCTCTCTTATTCTTTTAAAGTTTAACATCTGTTCATTATTAATAGTTACATGTTTACTCATTCACCAGGTGAAGTAAAAAAACACCAGATTCCAGAGTCCTTCTTCCCAAAGATTAAAAACTTTTACGTTCCTTTAGTTTCTGCATCTAAATTGTATCTGAGGCAGCCCATTTGTCCACAATTTATCTTTTGTGTCACCTTACACTTCTTAGTCAGAGTTCCTTGTTCAGCCATTCACCAAAGCAGAAGCAAAAAATCCAAAATCCTTTTTTCGAATAGCCTTTCAAATCCAAATTTGTTCATTAAAGTGCAGTTTTTCTCTTCTCAACATGACCTGCCTCCTCAACCACAGAAGAAAGAATTCATCGCCATTTTCCCTTCTCCACTTGATTTTATTACAGCTTAACTTCCGGTGTAGTTTTGAAAGTGCGTCAGAAGAGACCACCTTATTTTTCCTTTGTTTTTTTTGCATAGTAACAATTTCCCCTTCTGTTTTCACTGCCACCGATTCACTCTCTTTAGTGCTGAACCCCTGTAGATTTGCCATTTCATTAGCTGTCGGATCTTCTTCACTCAAATCATTAGCTGTGAGCATAAAATAATCTCTAAGAAGCTGCATAAATGAGATAAAACCTTCCTTCAAAGGTCTGAGATTTGCGCAAATATCTTTTCCATGTGCCATTTCATCAAAGGGTATCATATTAAGACTCAGATTGTGCATTCAAAACTCAGTCTCTTAGGTCAGATTGTATTTTTGCTTCTATCCTGTTAGTCCCTGTTCTACAACAGCTTCAACTGAAGTTTTAAGAGGCATTCTTTCAGTTACAATCAGGTAATAGAGACAGAACTCTTTTCTGTATATCTCCTTTGTGTTCAGATCGTATTGCAAATTCTTGATAATCTCTGTAATATATATCCAATTAAAGTCTGGGTTCATTTTAATAATTACATTCAATCCAGCTTAAATAGTTAAGACTGCTCATGACATTTCGAGGCCTTCTGAAGTAATCTTTGAGCTAATCTTTTGTTGATATACAGCATGACCCATGGGGGGGGGGGGTAAAGTTAGAAAAAACACCTACTTGTTAAGTGGAGTCATCGTTTTAGAAGTGGAGAAATGTTGCTTTAAAGATGTACTGGATAAAGTGAAAGCATAAAAGCAATCGGGAGTTCTTTTTTTGCTGATATAGCAGCTTTCATAGCTGCGGAGCTTCAGGACACACGACGAGCACAGAGGGCAGTTGCTGCTGACCCCCTTCCCTGTGAACTTCATTCCTGTGAACTTCATGCCGAAGAGAAAGCCCTCCAGGCCTTCCCTATGGGGGCATCACTTCTGTGACACCCCTCCAATGATCAGACTCAGAGTTGCCACAGGGAGAAGATCTGCAGGCAACTCTGAAGCCAAGATGATGGATCCTGGAAGTCTGAACACAGTAAGCTTGATGGCTGGCACATTTGTGGAAAAATCCAAAGCATCCCTAGGTGTGGTGGAAATTATTCACAGAGTGTTCTGCTAGTTGGTCAGGGTATTATGGAAGCAGAGATTTGGATTTACCCTGATCCCCATTTGTGGGGCCATGGGGGAGGGGTAAGAGTCAAGGCAGTCTTTTGCTGGTGGAGAGGGGCGGGAACAGGCCATGCACAGGAAGCATGGGCTCACCCTAACTTGATGCTGGCCCTATAGGATGTCTTTGGGGTGAGTCAGAGGGCAGGGGGCAGCCACCAGCTACTTAGGATGCAGCACCACCTCTTCCTGTCCTCTTTGACCATCGGATTTTGGCCCACCCTCCCAGGCCTTTAGGTGTTTTATCAGGGGTTGCATATGGTTTGTCTTTTTTTATTTTCTTGTCACAACTTGCCGGTATCAGCATGAGGCTGGATCCATTCTCTGGAAAAGCAGCTTGCGTGCCCACTTCCAGAGTATGGGGATCCTCTTAAGGGATCTTGGCATGAGGGGCAACTGAGGTGCTCAGCCCGGGGGCATGGAGATGGGGGGATTACTCTCACGCTCAGGTGGAAGGGGACACCACCCCTGGGATTCCACCCTAGTGGAATCCCTAACCTGCCATCCCAAGGTGACCAGCAGAGCATCGACTGGCAGACGGGTCAGTCGATGAGTGGGATCCTTACCTCATGCTGTGCCAAGGCTTACTATAGCTGTAACCAATAAAAATTGTGGCTAATTTTATTCCACTTTTGCTGAAAATGGTGTGGTTGTGTGTTATTTCAGTTGAAACTGTAAACTAAACTAGAATGTGTTAGTAGGGAGGAATTTTGCCTGGGGTGCCTTCCTTGGCCCCTCCCCTTGACGCTGGAGCCACAAACTATCAGCCTTTGGGACATCCCTGTTCTCCTTCCCTAGATGTATTTTCCTTCCTGATGAGCCTTCTTGCCAGCTGGCAGAAGCCTGGGGTTTTGGGGGACACAGATAGCCATTTTACTTCAGATAAAGAAGAAAAAGGGTTAGGGAGGCGACTGGCCAGTCACCACAGTGTATCATTTCATAAACTTGATCAAAAAATTGCAATACATAGAATGAGTTCACAGCAAAGAGCTAGAAACATTTGTAGCACAATCTTGGCATTGATGTAAGTAGTAGATAAGGGGCCCCTATCATCATCAAAGTGACAGCTGCTCTGCCCACACATGCATGCCCCGCCCACACAAAAAATGAACATCGTATGTTTCCTTATGGGGGAGTGACACTACAGTCCCCAAGGGGGCGGCTAGGGATCCGCCCCTCCCAAGGAATGCCGGATGTTCCTAAGGGGGGAAAGGAGGGTCAGCCACTGGTGTAGCAGGCTTCATATTGTCTGAGGAAAAGCGTGTTTTGCAACACAGACATTATTTAGAGAATTGTGGAGAAGCAACGGGTCTAGGCGACCATACTTTGGAGAGGAGACATACCCAACGGATAAAATGATGGCTTTAAAACTGAGCACGGCTAACCTTATATGTCTAACACGTCCTTTTAACATCAGGTTGCATCAGGTTGCATGTCAACACAAGTCATGCTCTTTAACTTGTTCATTAATGATCTGGAGTCGGGAGTAAGCAGCAAAGTGGCCAAGTTTGCAGATGACACTAAATTGTTCAGGGTGGTGAGAACCAGAGAGGATTGCAAGGCACTCCAAAGGGATCTGTTGAGACTGGGTGAGTGGTGCGACAATGTGGCAGATGAGGTTCAACGTGGCCAAGTGCAAAATAATGCATATCGGGGTCAAGAATCCCTGCTACAAATACAAATTGATGGGGGTGTGAACTGGTAGAGACTGACCAAGAGAGAGAGAGAGATCTTGGGGTCGTGGTAGATAACTCACTGAAAAAAATGTCAAGACGGTGTGCAATTGCGATAAAAAAGGCCAATGCCATGCTGGGAATTATTAGGAAGGGGATTGAAAACAAAGCAGCCAGTATCATAATGCCCCCCTGTATAAATCGATGGTGCAGACTCATTTGGAATACTGTGTACAGTTCTGGTCACCGCACCTCAAAAAGGGTATTATAGCATTGGGAAAAAGTGTAGAAAAGGGCAACTAGAACGATTAAAGGTTTGGAACACTTTCCCTATGAAGAAAGGTTAAAACGCTTGGGGCTCTTTAGCTCGGAGAAACGTCGACTGCGGGGTGACACAATAGAAGTTTACAAGATTATGCACGGGATGGAGAAAACAGAGAAAGAGGAACTTTTCTCCCTTTCTCACAATACAAGAACTCGTGGGCATTCAATGAAATTGCTGATCAGGTAGGTTAAAACAAATAAAAGGAAGTACTTCTTCACCCAAAGGGTGATTAACATGTGGAATTCACCGCCGCAGGAGGTGGTGGCAGCTACAAGCATAGCCTGCTTTAAGAGAGGATTGGATAAAAATATGGAGCAGAGGTCCAACAGCGGCTATTAGCCACCGTTTATATGTGTGTGTGTGTGCGTGTATATGTACACACACACATATATTGGGCACTGTGTGACACAGAGTGTTGGCCTGATCCCACACGGCTTCTCTTACATTCTTATCATGATCTGCAACTTGTGTTTCACAACTTGGTGCACGCTTAAAGTCACTGTTAATTACTTGATCCCTTTTTAAGATTGGCAATGTGTGGTGATTAACATGTGGAATTCACTGCTGCAGGAGGTGGTGGAGGCTACAAGCATAGCCAGCTTTAAGAGGGAATTGGATAAAAATATGGAGCAGGGGTCCATCAGCGGCTATTAGCCACAGCATTTTATTGGAACAGTCTGGGGCAGTGATGCTCTGTATTCTTGGTGCTTGGGGGGGGCAAAGTGGAAGGCCTTCTAGCACTACTTGTGAACCTTTTGATGGAACATGTTTTTTTTTTTTTGCCACTGTGTGATACAGTGTTGGTCTGATCCAACATGGCTTCTCTCATGTTCTTATTATGATCTGGAACTTGTGTTTCACAACTTGGTGCACGCTTAAAGTCACTGTTACTTACTTGATCCCTTTTTAAGATTGGCAATGTGTGGTGATTAACATGTGGAATTCACCGCCGCAGGAGGTGGTGGCAGCTCCAAGCATAGCCTGCTTTAAGAGGGGGGGGGGTGGATGCAAATATGGAGCAGAGGCTATTAGCCACAATGTGTGTGTGTGTGTGTATATATATATATATATATATATTGGCCACTGTGTGACACAGAGTGTTGGATTGGATGGGCCATAGGCCTGATCCAACCTGGCTTCTCTTATGCTCTTATGTTCTCAGTGTGTTTTATGGGGGGAAACTGTTGCAAAGACATTCATGACTAGTTCTGCAACCCATTCTAATAACACTGCCCCATTAATTATTAATTGCAAACACCTATAGTTTCTTATTAACATTAAAACCTATCTTTTTAGCAGCTTCAGCAACCTGTTCTCAGACGATCATGAAAACTGCCTCTGTTCTCTGAAAGCACAGGGAGGTTACCAGTCTCTAGGTTGGAGAATCTAGCTCTGGCTGTCAAAACAAAATGCACAACCTTGCAAATGAGTTCTCACAGAACCATGTCTGGGAAACTGGTCTCTCCCAAGGTATCGTTTCTCACCTTCTAAGTCGATCAATCTTATATATTGCTAATTGTGAGACAAAAGTATTTAACCCCACAAACTGTCGTAAAAGGTCAACTGCTCAAGGCCAGTGATTTTTATAGTGAGAACTGTAGAAATATGTATATCTCAGCCTTCTAATCTGATCGATCTTATATATTGCTAATTGTGAGACAAAACTATCTGACCCCTCAAACTATCCTAAAAGGTCAAGTGCTTAGACCGGTCAAGATAAACAGAGAGAGAACTGAGGAAATTAGGTTCTCAAGCGATATATTTTTAGTCAAGTTGCCATATATTTTCTGAGTCCCCCACCCAAACAGATATAAACAGAAGCCCAAAGCTAACAATACAACCAAAAGAATCTTGCCAAATTACAAAAAGATTTCTGTACATTGCCCTAAACAGGAAAGCCTTATAATTCTTATTAAGGATCTCCAAATATATCCAGCTCAGAGAAATCCACTGGCAGAATTTCTAGAGCCAGCGTGTCATAGTGGTTAAAGTATTAGACTGGAATCTGGGAGACCCAAATTTGAAACCCCCACTCTGCTAAGAAACCCTGCTAGGTGGTAATTTTGTTTTTTTATTTATTAACTTACTCTGGCTTTATATCCCACCCTTTTCGCAAACGGACTCAGGGCATAACCTGGGGCTAATCACTCTCTCTTTCAGCCTAACCTTACAGGGTTATTATGAGTACAAAATAGAGAAGAGAAAGTTTTTATAAGCGCTGTTGGCAGCCCCAGTTTGTATTGGCTGTGTCTGTTTGTTATATGTTTTAAAGTAATTAGTTTCCCTCACACTTCAAAGCAATGGACATTTTTTAAATTTTTTAGTTCTGTGGTCTGAGAGTGCTTGCCACAATATGAATCACCCAATAAAGAAATTTTATTTTTTACACAATGTATAGTACTTATTAAGCAGTTAAGCATTCACAACACTACCTTAGTAATATTTGCTTATAACATTGCAAATTATTGTGACTATCTGCATATCATAAATGGTATTAAAGCTTCAGTTTTTAATTTTGTATTAATGCTGGCTTCTCCCCCCTTTAAATGAAAAATGACAAATGTGTCTGGTCACAACTATACACCCATACAGTTTGAACTGTATCATTATTTATCAAAATTATTGCTTAAAACAACAACAATGTGTATTTTAAAAAAGAATGATAAGAATAAAGAAAGAAAAACAGAGAACACAGAGAGAGAGAGAGAGAGAGAGGTCATTATATAAAAGTTTACACTTTAACAAGTAGATTCTCAGCATTATTGTAAAGTACAATTGTCATAAATTGTAGAGCTGAGATAAAAGTTAAGATTAAAAGTGAGCATTTCACAAAGACGATTATTGACAGGATGACTGTTCCCCCAGCCTGGAACACTTCCTCTGTAGCTTCAAATAGTTAAGCAAACTCAATTTGGTTGAAAGATTAGATTTTGCCACTTTTTGCAGTATTTATCAGAGGCATCAGATGCATAATTAGTTTCTGAGGAGACTGTAGGCTTGGCTTTCAGACGTATCTTTTCCTGGGGCATCACAGTTATGGGGGCAAATGCGCTGATCGGGGATTGACATTCCCCCCCCCCCCCCCAATTACATTTGTTAATTGATTTATGTTAGAAGCCACACTCGCAACTTTTCCTTTGACATTTTTTTTACGTTTTAAAAGAGGCTTTTAACCGTTCTAGCGGTAAGTTCAAGAAGTACAAGCTCGGTAGGACACACTTATCAGAACACGAGGAGAAGTAGAACAACGTATAAACTGTTTACAAGGCTTTAATTCTGGGGGGGGGGGCTAGACACCCCAGCCCCGCACACCATTGTGTTGTGGCAAAAGTACAACCGCGCCTTATGCAGGAATAGGTTTTGCCGTTCTTAGGGGGCAGCTGGGCCTTCCTAAGCAGACTTAGTAACCCCCAGGCTAGAAGAGAATTCGTGTGGGAACACTTTGCCCCCAGGCCTTTCTGAAAAAAGATAGTTCAGACCGGATCTTTACTAATAAATTTCCATATGAATGACACTGTACTCAACAATGATGCACAGTATAGGCTCATAGCTTTTCACAGGACATGCGTCCACAGCCATTTTTGCCCGTGTGTGTGTGTGTAAGTTGCGCAGATGTTAAGTTCTGTGAGGCTGTCCTCTTTCCTTCTGAAGTGTGTGCACGGATCCTGCCTCCTGTGTCCTGTCCAGGCCTCTCCAACACAGATTTGTAAACATTTTTTTAACTCATCACCGTCTGAAACAAAAGAACGATCCTAACAATTTGTGAGAAACGGGAGAGATTATGAGCACCGCATATAACACCGGGAACAAACTTTGCAGCTTCAAAAATATAATGGATCATAACCAAATAGTGTTGAAATAAATAGTTTTTTAAGGCGACTGCGAGATTTTATTTCCTTTGTTACGGCTTTACCTATTTTCTAGAACATAATAGCATTGTTATATGTTATAGCACATACTGTGAAGACACGGAAGATGATCTAGAAGATGCGTTTCAGTTTTAATACAAAGGCATGCAGATTGGGGCCTTTGCGGTAGTTTCTAAAGCATCCGTGCAATTTGGTGTTTTGATTACGCGTGTCTTAGAGGGCCATGGTATATAACCAAATAAAATATAATATGCGATCACAATGTATAACATTAGACAACCTTGTTACTCTGTAATATGCTCGTCGCTAGCGATACCGCAATCCTGAGATAGGCCCCCCTCTGTGAATTCAGCTTTGCAACCTGTCACCAATAGGAGAGTTGCTGTTGTTCAAACGCACCAATGGGTGTGGGTGCGGGGTCGGCGCAGGATTCTCTTTTAAAATGGGAAAGCCGAGCACCATTCTGACAGTTACATAGCACCATGGCGAATACACCCACGTCTGTTTTTAATCCAGTGGCTCCCAGAGCACCTGTGAGGAGGAAAGCTACAGCGAGGATTCAAAAACCTAGCACCGATTCTGACAAGGAGAATGTAGAGCCAGTTCTTGCAAAGCGCCTTTTTGCTTCACCCGAGAAAATGAAAGATGGGGCAGAAATCTGTACACCGAAGCGGAGTAGATGTTTCCAGGGTGGTGAGAGTTGTGACTCTGTGAATCCGCCACAAGATACATTTAAGGTGGGTAGAACAACATAGGAAAGATGTGTAAAGGTTGTGTTGTTTCTGTTTAGGCTTTTTTTTTCTCATTTTGTGTGTTTGTGATTTTTTTTAGAAAATTTGTCTCATGGACTTGTCCGGTGTTCAGACATTGATTCATACCGTTCTGCAAAAATATGTGGGAGTGTCCAATGAAGACATTCCACCAGTGGACAAGCAAAAGTCACATTCTGCAATGTACAAACTGATAACTGCCGCCGCTTACTCAGTTCTCAATTATTGCTCCAACAATATCTCTAATTCTATGTGTGAAGGATGCATTTTAGATAGAACTGGACAGAATTCTGATGTATGTTTGATGTGACCCGCTGCTTTTTATGATGAGAACTTAAGATATGTTTGTTGCAATCTGAATATGGGCCCAGGGCCGGCAGGGTGGGGGAACTGAATTTGGCATCTCTCCACACCACACAGCCTCAACCACCCACGGCAACTCCTCCTCCCTCCATTTTTACGATGTTAAGCTGGGGAAAGCACCTTCCAGGCTCTTTCAAAGCTCACCCCCCTGTCGATCAGATGATCTATGGGGAAAACTGCAGCAGCAGTGGCGAGGGACCCTCTGAATAAGCAGTGCTGCTTGTTCAGTGGTCGCTTACAACTGTTGCTGTGGTTTCCTTCGCCGATCAGCTGATCATGGGGGGGGTGAGCTTTGAAAGAGCCGGGAAGGCGCTTTCCTTGGCTTAACATTGTAAAAACGGAAGGAGGAGGAGGTGTCATGGGGGGCGGGGAGACTGTGGGGCGCCACAGGGGGGGCAGTGAGGCTGGTGGCCCGGTTGCTGATGGGTTACAGATCAGTGCCAGGCTGGAGCCCAGGGGTTGGGGACCCCTGATCAACAGGACTGCCTCCTCCACTATGTCCCTGAAAGGGTGTTACGCTCCACTGGTCAAAATCTGCTAGTGATCCCTAGCCCAAAAGAGGTCCAGCTGTCCTCAACAAAGGCCAGGACTTTTTTAGTCCAGGCCTGACTTGGTGGAATGCTCTGCCAGAAGACATCAGGGTCCTGTGGGAGCTTTTTCAGTTTTGCAGGGCCTGTAAGGCAAAGATGTTCTGCCAAGCCTTTGCGTGAGGACAGTGATGGTTGCTGTGCTGGAACCTTTTTCTCTCTTCACCCCCTCTTGGGTGGATCCCCCCACTCCTGATAAGATGTAATGACTGAATAAGAACACTTTAAAAATGCCATCAGGATTTGTAATCTTTTTAATGTAACTGATATTATGGATATGTATTTTTAATGTTGTACATCACCCAGAGCCTGGCACTAGCCAGGAGAGGGTGAGTCATCAAATGCAATAAATAAATAAATAAATAAATAAATAAATAAATAAATAAATAAATGCAGATTTAAACCCCACCCTTCTCTCTGAATCAGAGACTCAGAACAGCTTACCATCTCCCCTATCTTCTCCCCCCACAACAGGTGGGTGGGGCTGAGAGGACTCTCAAAGCAGCTGCCCTTTCAAGGACAACCTCTTCCAGAGCTATGGCTAACCCAAGGCCATTCCAGCAGGTGCAAGTGGAGGAGTGGGGAATCAAACCCCGTTCTCCCAGAAGAGTCCACACACTTACCACTACACCAAACTGGGTCTATAATAATAATAATAATAATAATAATAATAATAATAATAATAATAATGATAATAATAATAATAATAATAATAATAATAATAATAATAATAATAATAATAATAATAATAATAATAATTCTGTCAAGCAGCTCTCCAAGAGAGTCATTTTTAAGTCCAGCTGGGCTTCACAGGAGTGTATTTATTTTGAATGTAATGTATTTTGTCCTTGTTCAGGAATGCTGTGGGCGGGCAGGTGGGTGGCAGCAGCGGTGGTGGGGAAAGGGTGGTGGAGGAAGTGCACTCCTGATCTGGGGGGGGCAGTGTTTGTGCCATCCTCAGCTTCAAGGAAGGAGCAAACACCACTGGGATGCCCTGGCTTTCTCCTCCCTAGGAGGAGAAAAGGGGGGGGGGCGGTGTTTGCACCATCCTCAACTCCAAGGATGGTGCAAACACCACAGGAATGCCCTGGCTTTCTCCTTCCTGGGTGTGTGCATACAGACCCAAGGAGGAGAAAGGGGAGGGAGCGGTGTTTGCACCAGCCTCCAGCTTCAAGGACAGTACAAACCCCGCTGGGATGCCCTCGCTTTCTCCTCCCCAGGTCTGTGCACACAGACTGAGGGAGGAGAAAGGGGCTGGGGCAGCATTTGCACCATCCTTGGTTCCGAGGACGGCGCAAACATCACCAGGACACCCTTACTTTCTCTTCCCCCGGTCTGTGCACACAGACTGAGGAAGGATGTTATGTCTTGAAACATAAGCTAAGGTACCGCATGGCGATCGCTACAGAGGCGACCCAGGAAAACCCACGGGTCCCCGGATGTAGCTCGCTATTCGCCCCGCCCATCAAGATCTGTGGCGGGAAGTTTGACTGGCCAGGATTGGACTGGTCAGACTGGGGGGGCAGTTCCGGGAAATGTATATAAGCGGGACCCGGCCCGCGTGTTCTCCCTCTTGTAATGTACTACCAAATAAAGTATGTTGCCTTCGAACCGTCTCATCACTCAGTACATTACAGTGGCGACAAAGGTGGGATACTAGCCAGGTAACTCCCGAAGAGGGACTTCGCGGAGCTGGCCGGAGACGAAGAAGGCACACCGTCTAGGGAGACGCAAGCACCCGCCGCCGCAGCCACCATGGCTAACCCGGGCGGAGCAACGGGTCGTCTCGAGGAATTCAACCCCGCTAAATCGGAGAGGTGGGAGACCTACACGGAGCGGGTCGATTGCTACCTTGAGCAAACATGATAAAGGACGACAGTCGTAAGAGGGACATGCTCCTGAGCGTCTGCAGCGAGGCCACATTCGAGATCGCCAAGGGTCTCTCGGCCCCCGTGAGGATCATGGAGAAGACGTACGAGGAGATAGTCCGACTCCTTACTGGGCACTTCTTGCCCCAGCCCTCAATCATCGCCCGCCGATTCCTCTTCCATAAGAGGGACCAAGAGGCAGGAGAGATGGCAGTCGAATACCTGGCCGCTCTCCGCCAAATTGCTGTAGCTTCGACAAGCTAGAGGAGGCCCTGAGGGACCATTTTGCCTGGGGCCTGAGGGACGAAAGACTACAGCAAAAGCTCTTCGCAAAGGAAGAGCTCACCCTACAGGGCGCCTTCAATGAGGCCACAGCATTCGAGAGAGCCACGAAAGCTTTCCACAACCCACGGGCAGAAGCCGTCCACCAGGAGGAGATGGCGCCGAGCCACCCAGAGGAGGAGAGACGCACCAGCTATGCCACCAACCAGGGATGGGACCAAGAGCAACCCAGAGGCCATGATCGATGGAGAAACTAACTATCACCAAGTGCGCAAGCTGCGGGGACCCGCATGAGCGTCGGGACTGCCCCTATCGCAACGTGGACTGCAGGAGCTGCAGGAAAATGGGCCACATTGTGCAGGCTTGCTGGGCCAAGGCCGCCTGCAGATGCCAATCCACCAACCAAGACTCGACTGAGGACTACTCGACTGCCTCGACCAGGCTACAGGTAATGAACTTGCCCAGCAATACCCCCAACAAGGTCAAGGTATTGATCAGGATCGAGGGCAGCCCCTGCCTGATGGAAGTGGACTCGGGCTCCTCCATCTCCATAATTTCAGAGGAGTCCCTAAGAAAACTGTGCCCATGTGGCTGGCCAGGCTGCGCCCGGCTGGTTTCATACTACGGGACTTCCAAAAGAACCCCGTACAGATCCTGGGATGGGCCACGGTGAGAGTGGAGTTTAAGAGCTTTAGGGGGAAACTGGATATACCGTATTTTTCGGACCATAAGACGCACTTCCCCCCCCCCCCCCAAAAAAAAGTGGGAGGAAAAGTGTGTGCGTCTTATGGTCCAAAAGTACGTACCTTTGGGGGGGGGTTGATCCGCTGCCTCTGCCTCCGATCCGGCGCTTCCCCCGTGCCTGCCTGGCTCCATCTTTTTCAGGCAAGCGCTGGGATCACTCCACATGGCCCCACCGCAAACCCAGCGCTTCACAAGCGCCGGCTGCGGAGGGGGCAGTGTGCTTCCTCCGTGTCTGTCTGCCTGGCTCCACCTCTGATGCTTAAAGCAAGTGCTGGGATCGCTCCCTCCGCCCTCTGATCCCAGCGCTTGCTTTAAGCATCACAGATGAAGCCAGGCACACAGGCAAAGAGGAAGCACCCGCCCCCTCCGCAAACCCAGCGCTTCATGAGTGCTGGCTGTGGAGAGGGCAGCATGCTTCTTCCTTGTCTGTCTGCCTGGCTCCACCTCTGATGTTTAAAGCAAGTGCTGGGATCAGAGGGCGGAGGGAGCGAAAAATACGGTACTTGTGGTCAAACGCCAGCTCACCACACTGCTGGGCCTGGCCTGGTTTCAACCGTTGGGAATTCAGATCATGGGGGTGAAATAGCTGGGAAAGCAGGGGTTCGAGCATGTGTGCAGGGAATTTCCGGAGGTGTTTGATGGGGCCCTAGGGTGCTACAAGGGTCCTCCCATATCCTTACCCCTTGACCCCCACGTGCGGCCGATACGGCTAAAGGCCAGGCGGGTTCCGTTCGCTCTGAAGTCCAAAATTGAAGCAGAGCTGGACCGCCTCATAGCCCAGGGAGTGCTAGAACTGATTTCCTATGCCACATTGGAAACCCCAATAGTAACCCCAGTGAAGCCAAATGGGGATGTGCACATATGCACTGATTACAAGTGCACCATAAACAAGGCACTACAAGATAACCCCTACCTTGTCCCAGTAGTCAGTCACATTTTGGCAGCACTAGCAAGGTCAAAATTTTTTGGGAAGCTGGACTTGGCCCAGGCATACCAGCAGCTCCCAGTGGATGCCGAGACGGTGGAAGCCCAGACCATAGTGACCCACAGGGGAGCTTTTAGGGTGCGGCGGTTGCAATTTGGGTTGAGTGTGGGTCCGGGGGTCTTACAGTGCCTGATGGACTCTCTCCTCAAAGGAATCCCCGGGGTGCAACCGTTTTTTGACGACGTTCTGATCGCCGCACCGGACGAGGAGGAGTTCAGCAACCGTCTACGAGAGGTACTCCGCAGATTCCAGGCGGCCAGACTGAAAGTCAAGCGGGAAAAGTGTTCCCTCGGGGTGCCGAGGGTGGAGTTCTTGAGGTTTGCGGTGGACGCTGCAGGGATCCACCCGACGACTGACAAAACCAAGGCCATAGTGGATGCCTTGGTCCCCAATTGCAAGGTGGAGCTACAAAGTTTCTTGGGGTTATTCAATTTTTATCATTCATTTTTGCCCCACAAAGCGGCCATAGCAGAACCCCTCCACAGGCTCTTAGATAAAAACGCCCCATGGGTCTGGGGAAAGAAGCAGGCAGCCGCTTTTCAGACGGACAAGGAGCTCCTCATATCCAATAACGTGCTCCACCATTTTGATGAAGCCATGCCGGTGGTCTTAGCATGTGATGCGTCACCATACAGGGTGGGCGCTGTCCTGGGACACCAACTCTCGGATGGGAGGGAGGTCCCAATAGCATATTACTCCAGGACCCTGACCCCCGCAGAGTGCAACTATGCCCAGATTGATAAGGAGGCCTTGGCAATCGTGGTGGGGGTGCATAAATTTAATGACTACCTGTACGGTAGTCGTTTTACGATCGCCACGGACCACAAACCGCTTTTGGGACTCCTCGCCTCAGACTGCCAGACACCACAGATTCTGTCGCAGCGCGTCCTATGGTGGAATCAGTTCTTGAACTCTTATTCATATGCCCTGGTCCACTGCCTGGGCAAGGTAATGGGTCACGCAGACACCCTCAGTCGCCTGCTGCTGCCCTCCATGGACCCGGCCCCGGCCCCAGCCCACCATGTGACGCTCATTGAAACGCTACCAGAGAGACCCCTCCACACCAGCGAGGTAGTGAAAACCATGGGGTGGGACAAAATACTCGCGCGGGTTCTCGACTGGGTGGGGAGGGGATGGCCTGAGGAAAAACAGGCCGAAGAATTCAGGGCATTCACAACACGCAGGGAAGAACTGTCCACGCACAAGGGGTGTCTTCTCTGGGGAAGCAGGGTGGTAGTGCCCCCCCCATTGCGGAAAAAAGTGCTGGAGGCCCTTCACGAAACTCATCCGGGGATTGTACGGATGAAGGCCCTAGCACACAGTTATGTATGGTGGCCAGGGATGGACGAGGAGATCAAGGGGTGGGTTTGAAGGTGCCAAGCCTGCCAGGAATCCCGGCCCAAACCACCCAGTGCCCTGGTCCACCGTTGGGAAGCTCATAGGAGGCCGTGGTCTAGGTTACATAGTGACTTTGTGGGGCCATTTCAGGGCCAAACATTCTTCATTCTGGTGGACGCTTACACCAAATGGTTGGAAGTTATCCCCGTAGCCTCCACTTCAACGGTGGCGGTGGTCCGAGTGTTGCGCAGGGTCCTTTGCACACATGGGATTCCTGACGCCATTGTCTCGGATAATGGGACCACATTCACCTCCCGGGGATTCCGGGAGTTCTTGCAGAGATACCTAATAAAACATATAAAGTCCTCCCCCTTCCATCCAGCCACCAACGGCCAAACAGAGCGGATGGTACGCACCACAAAAGAGGCTCTGGGGCACATAGTACAGGGGGACTGGGACCACCGCCTGGCCGCCTTCCTATTTGACAATAGAATCACCCCGAACCCAGTCACAGGGGTGAGCCGAGTTGTTAATGGGAAGGAAGCTGATCACAAGGCTAGACCGGTTGCATCCTGACCGGGCCACCAACCTCCGCAGCTCTCCCGAGAATCAGGGAAGCGGCTAGGGGGTTCTTTCCGAGGATCCGGTGTACGCAAGGAACTACGCAAGTTTTATTCTCTTTTGTAGTTTGCCCACACAGATATACATTCTGTCACCATGATCCAGCAAGGAGTTATAGCAACAGGGAAACAGAATTCCATGTGTGCATTCCCAACCAGGGCTTTTTTTGGAACAGGAACGCAGTTCTGGCTGGCTTGACATCAGGGGGTGTGGCCTAATATGCAAATGAGTCCCTGCTGGGCTTTTTCTACAACAAAAAGCCCTGTTCCCAACAATGAAGAAACATAAGGGCAAATGGATGCTGGATCTGTGGTATATCTAGGGCTTTCTTTGTAGAAAAAGCCCAGCATGAACTCATTTGCATTTTAGGCTACACCCCCTGACATCACCATTGTTTTACATAGGACATTTTGCAGGAAAAGCTCAGTGGGACCTCATTTGCATATTAGGGTACACCCCCTGGAACCAAGTCAGCCGGAACTGTGTTCCTGTGCATTCCTGTTAAAAAAAGTCCTGGGTATATCCCTTGGTCTAGCAGCTGATAAGTTCACAAGTGTATGCACCTTATTTCCTTCTTAGGAAATCATGCCAAACTACCATTTGAGAGAAGCAGTGGAGCTGGATTTAGTTCTCCCAGTTCCTTTCACTGCCCAATAGTTGCCAGTTTATTGAGACACAGCGCTGGAACACAACATAGTTTGATTGTGATAAGATATTTTAAGGATTTTTTTAAGCACTATACCACAGTGGAAATGAACAATTTCACCTCTGCTTCAGAAAAAAAGACATTCCATTCCATATAAGCTTATACACATCAGATGTGCTGTAATCATGCTTCTAACTTCAGTCCTTTTTGGTATTTAGAGAAAATTAAGTTACACTTAACCTGTCCTTAGTGAGCTCTAGGGATTTTACCAAAACAGATAACACTTTTAAATAGTCTTTACTTGAATTTAAATAGAAAAGAAGCTTGGCTATACAGCAGTATAATATTCTCCCAAACTACTCTTCAGAATGAAGTTAAATTGAAGGTAATACACTGCCCGAGCTAATTAAAAATTGATTAAAGCTTTCCAAACAATTTAAATATGAATACCCCTTATTTCCAGTTCTGCTGTTCTAAAGCAGTCATGGTGGGCCTTTAAGTACATGACCATAGTTTGATACTGCTTAACACAATAGGGACTGGTAATTAAGGCTACTGTGTGCAATCCAATGGAAGTTAGAATCATTTTATGTTTAATGCAGAATGAAGAAGGAGACTGAACTGTTTGAATTCTGGACTGAACCCCCTCTGACTAAAGATGTGAAGGGATTTTTTTATTTCTGAAAGCTTCCACATGCAAAAAAACTTCTTGCTGGGAATTTTTATATTCAATTTTGCATGTAGGGAAGTTTATTATATATATAGATATACACGGTTTAATAATAATAATAATAATAAGTTTTTATTTATACCCCACCCTCCCCGCCGAAGCAGGCTCAGGTTTAATTTTTTACTGTAATCCTGCCAGATGTGCAAGGAAAATTATGTAGTGAAAATAGGTGTTACATTCAGATGTGTGCCTGATTTATATATGTGGTTCCCATGCTGAAGCTTTTTTCTTGTTTAGATTATAATACTACATAATATACATACCAGAGTATCAGAGTAATCCTGTGGTGAGCCTGCAATGTGGTGGCTGGCTATGGTGCAACTGTGGCACCACTAGTCATCCTCCTAAGGGAAAACTTATGAGGTGGCTGGCTGGGGGAAAATATGTTCATTTTTTATTCTGACCACTGCAGCAACAATGGGGCTGTGGCATTTCATGCCAACATTGTTACTAGACATGGGTGGCATGAAAAACAGGGCAGGCAAAGCCAATCAGGGGTCATGTGTCAAGAGGGTTGATCCAAGCATCTGTCACTAGCAGGGGGCAGAGAGGAGCAGGCCAGAGATCCCTTGCTTGTGGTCAGCTGCACACACCTTCTTAATGAGACCAGCTCCCATTAGTCCTGTGCATCTGCCAGTGGGGAGGTTGCTCTGTGGGGTGCTCTATGTGTGTCTCGCAGCACTCATAGAGCACCCCACAGCCACCTCAATCTGTCTCACCACACACATAGAGCACAGGGCCTCTGAGGGTCACAATAGAAAAAGTGGCCCGTCAATGTACCAATGTGGACTTGGGGGTGCCCTCCACTTAGTGATGGCGGCACTGTTCAGCAAGGCGGCTCCACTGTCAAGGCAACTGTCATGGCAACCTCCCTGCCATTCCTGGTAGAGGACAAGCAGGGGAGGGGTTGGCTGTTCAAGGTGTGCCAGGAAGGCTTGGAGAGTCTCTGACAGGTTCTCCAGCAGCTTCTCGATGTGCCCCTGTCCCTTGCCCACATCCCTTGTATTTATTTATTTATAAATTAAATTTATGGATTGCCCAAGCCTTGAGTTCACAGGGCTCTCAGTGATGTACAACAACAAGTAAAATTCAATATAAACATTGTTAGAGTAAATAACATTATTCAGTATAATTTAAAAACAGTTTTCAGATGGCATCCATGACTCCAATTTCTTTAAACCAGTTCTGGACTGTATGTTGCCTTGTGGGTAAGGGAGGAGGCAGAAAGAAGAGAAAAGATGGCAGGAAGGGGAAGGAGGGTGCCAGCCATGATAGAACCCATCACTGTCCTCAGCCAAAAGCCTGGTGGAACTTCTCAGCCTTGCAGGCCCTGCAGAATTGTATTAAATCTTGCAGGGCCCCGATGGTGTTTGGCAGAGAGTTCCACCATGTCAGAGCTGGGGTTAAAAGCGCTTTGGTCAAGGACAGTCGGACTGGGGTCACGAATCACCAGCAGATTGTTCTCAGCAGAGTGTAATGCTCTTTGTGGGACATACCAGAGGAGGCATTCTGGATCAATTGGAGTTTCCAGGTTAGTCTCAAGGGCAGCCTGTGTAGAGTGAATTACAGTAGTCCAACCTGGAGGTGACTGTTGCATGGATTACTGTGGCTAAGTCTGGGCATGACAGGAAAGGGTCTGGTTGTCATGCTTACTGCAGGTGGAAAAATGCCAACCTGGCAACATTTGTTACCTGGGCCTCCATAGATAAGGAGGCATCCAAATCACACCCAAACTGCTGACAGTCTGTGCCAGTGTCAATTGTGCACTGTCAGGAGTGGGAAGTTTGTGCCACAACTCTGAGCCCCCCCCCCTCCCAGCCACAGAACCTCCGTCTTTGTTGAATTCAGTGTCAGCTGGTTCTTTTTTAGCCATCCCACCATGACCTCCAAACCTGCAGCCAAGTTGTGTGGAGTGGTATCTGGGTGGCCATTCATTAGCACATGTAGTTGGGTGTCGTGTACTGATGCACCCCAACCTGAAATTCTGCACAAACTGGGCAAGGGGGTGCATATAGATGCTAAATAACATTGGGGAGAAGATTTTGCAGAGGCAAATCATTCTTCAACTGATTTTTCTTTTTTGGTGCTGGAAAAGTTTGAATCACATCCTTATGTGAGGATTGATATTCAAAACACATGTTGAGACGTGAAAGTTACTGGATACACACTCTAAAAACAATGATGCCGAATGGCTTGAATCAAAGTTTGGATTGGTCTGTGTTTTTATAAAAAAAATTTAACTAATAAAGAGCTATTGTTAATGTATCTAGATATTTTGCTGAAATGTTTGTATCTGTGTCTGTATATTGTATATGTTGTAAGTGAACACAGCTGTGTAATTAGTGGAACTCTACTACTGTAGCTATATGAGGCTGTGGAGTGATCATGGGTGATTAGGGACAAAACCAGCTGTGAAACCTGTTCAAGGCATAGCCCGATAACGTAATAGGACTGGGTCCCATTCTGTGAATGAATGTCTGAAATATTGGTAGGTACAAGATATAGGCAGTCTGATTCTGTATTGTGTTTTTGATGTATTTTCTGAATATGGCTTGTACTTTTTTTTACTTTGTGTTAGGAGAAAGTGTATGCAATAATACGCGTCGCAAGTAATGATTGAGAAAGGCGAAACCGGTCTGTATGCTTTCTTCTTTGTGATTCTGTACAAGAAACTGAAGACTGCATCTTTATCAGACTTTGCATCATTGTGGACGTATGAGTACTGGGACTTGTGTGTATATGTTTTGTATTTTTTGCATTTTCTGAGTTTATTTATACTTAATACAGCATTGTAATTGTGCTACTCGATTCTCCGTTTTTTGTCAATCCCCAGGTGGGGGCAGGGGAGCCCTGGTTTGGAGGCCCTCTGGAGCTTCAGGGTCATCAGAAACAGGGGGGAGGGGAGAGAAATGTCTGCTGGACCATAGAGTATAATGGAGAATTAATCCCGGGGTATCTGGGGCTCTGGAGGGACTGTTCTTTGAGGAAGAGCAACCAAATTTTCAGCTTAGCATCTGATGGCTCTCCCCAAAATGCTCTCCAAGTTTCAAAAAGATTGGACCAGGGGGTCCAATTTTATGAGCCCCCCAAAAGGTGTCCCTATCCTTCATTATTTCTAATGTAGGGAAGGCATTAAAAAGATATGTGGTCCCCTTAAATGTGATGGCCAGAACTCCCTTTGGAGTTAAATTGTGCTTGTCACAACTTTGCTTATGGCTCCACCCCCAATGTCTTCTGGTTCCACCCCCCAAGTATCCTGGCTCCACCCCCAAAAGTCCCCAGATATTTCTTGAATTGGACTTGGCAACTCTATTATACAGCCTAGGAGCACATGCTGACCAGGCCTAGTGCCCATGAGGGCCCCATCATCACAGCCACACTCTTGGCTGTGTCTGAAGCTGGGGATATGCCATGGCTGTCATGGCATAGGTAAGGGTGGGACATGTGGGGTGCAGCCCAAAATCCATGTTACAAATAACAGCAGTGTGAAGAAATGCATTTTTCCCCTGAAAACTTCCCCTTTGCTCCTCTGGGCAGAGAGCAGGCTGGGGAAGGCAGTCAGTGCAATTGCTTTCCAAACATACCTCAACTCATCTTCATACAAATGCTAATAGATCTAGCAGGAGAGATAAGGGGTGGGTCAAGCTCTTCCCCTTTTCCTAGTAGGGAACAGCAACTTGGAGGACTTTAGGCTAGAACAGCTCCAGGAATACTCTCCAGAAAGAAGCTGGTCAGGAGTTTGGGGGGTGGGGGAAAGAGAGGTGCTAAAAACTCCTTGCTGGAAGAAGAAGCTCTTTTTTGTGCTGGGTCCATTAGAAGAGGCAGACATCTTGGCTGAGGTCTGGGAAGGTAGCCACTTTGATCATGTAGTGTCTTAAAGAGCTGGAGAGATCTTCAAGGTATTGGGAATCTCTTGTAGAGATCTAGAACTCCTACACTGAAGAACCTGTCCGTTTTCTAACATCTGATAGCGCATGTATAGAGAGAGGGACAGAAGATTTGTATTTTCCCTATTTCTTTTGTATCCCTTGTTCATTTGGATGCTGTGCTAAAAGTATGCTTGTGAATATTTTCTTTGTAATAAATATTTTATAACTTTATAAATATTTTATAAGGCAGTAAAATATCCACATAGTGACCAAGTCGGACAAACTGAGGCAAGACCTCAAAACTTAGAAGGAAAGCTGGGGGGGAGGGGGTCCTCCTGACTCTCCCAGGGGGCAATTCCATACAAAGGTCAGTTGTTGTTGGTGGTGGTGGTTCCTGGAGACAGAGAGAAAGAAAAGTGTTGTGTATGTGGACTAATGTTGTGCATTATTGATTGCCCCCCCAGTCGGAATAAAGAGGCTGACACTGTATGTTGGGTAAACGGGCCACTTTATTAAACATAACTAAATTGAATTAGCATGGCAAGGGCTTAGTGCAGATGGACAAGCCCTGGGGTTGTCCCTCGACCCCTCCTTATCCTTAGCCACCCTGCCACCTGCTTGAGCCATAAAAATAATATGGCTAATGCAGAGCCGGCCAGGGAAACACTACGCCTCACCCCCCAACTCAGGCCTTGATCACCAGAAGGAGCCACTTTAGGGGGAGGGGTAGCTTAAATACAATCTGCATTATGCGGCATTGAGCCGTGCAGCCCATCTGCCGCTCCTGCAGATCACTTGCACTCAACAGGTGCATAGCCCTGGGTGCTCACCTGAATTTGAGTAACCCCTTCGACCTTCTGCCCAGTGGCCAATTAACTTAACCATATTACCTACCTAACAACCCACCTCTTATTAGCAGTACAAGGTAGGCAAAAAACACTCCTCCACCAGCCAATCAGGTGAGAGTGAAAAAATTCCTACCTGGCCCCTAATAAGGTGACCAGTTTAAGCCTGTACTACCACAGGGTGGGGGGTGGGCCGAGAGCCGAAAGAAATTGCACGGAGCTGGGTGGGGCTAATATAGCCCCGGCGCTCCGCCCACCCACAGTTACCAGATGCCCGGGAAGTCATGTAGCCTCCCAATCCTCCAGGGAGGCAAAAGGAAGTCTCTCGACCTGTAGCCGCTATCACAGCACGGCCGGCAGGGGGCTGAAGAGTGTTCCTGCCTGACTCATTGGAGCCTTTAGGACTGAGCTTGGGGACTCAAGAACAATGGGCAGTAGGATCCAAATCCCTGCTGCCCTGCTCCAATCACGGGCCCCCTGCTGGTCTGAATTATCCAATGGTGTCCTAGCATGGGAACCTTGAAGTGTATATAGTTGACCTCATTGGCCCAGTTCACCAGTCTTCCAGTTCAGCCGTTACTATGCTACATCTAATAAAGAGAGCTATGATCACTGCAACCGCATCTACTCCTTACATTGAACCCACTATATTATAAAAAGCCTCTCCAGGTGTTAAGAAAAACCTAAGAAGGCAGGGCAGAAACAGGGCCTGCAGGACACAGCAGGCATGTTCTGCCACAGGCAACATTATTACTGTTAATGGTGCTTAATCATAACAAAGAGGAGGCTGAATTCTCCTGCTTGCTTCTCCCCCCCCCCCTCCACAGACCTTGCAAGGTCTGCTTCTACTTCAGCCTGGGAACAGGTGTGACCTACAATTTGTTTTAAAAAGCAGCAATTCCATGGAATTTTGCTTGGAATGCTTTATTCTTTTGTCAATTTCAATATAACGTTGATTTATTGTCACACAGTACCACAATTTTGTGAGAGTAACTGATTGGTTTCGACATTGGTATATTTCATATCAAAATGTTTTGTGGCTGGCTTTACACTTTCTCTTCTTCACTGTATCACATTTTGTTTACTATTTTTTGTGCAATGTCTATGTTCAAAAATAAAAGTTAGGGGAGGAACCTCTTCATAGCACAGGATTATGTATGCCTGTGAAATTTGAAAGAAAGGAGCTACTGAATTGATAAAACTGAACCTTCTTCACTTTTCTTTGGGAGCATAATTGAAAAGAATAAAGCAGCTCAGAAAATGAGCTGGTAATCTCTTTATGTTTGGAATTATTGTAAATTGGCCACAGATGATCTCAGCATTTTAATAACAGAAGAAAGGACTGGACACATTTGAATCAATTTCTAATCAGATGAACATTCTTTTGTAGACTTTGAAAAGAAGTGTTATGAATGGTTATGTGAAATATTGACTTCTAAGGAACTAACTGCAATATTGATCATTAAGCAGATGTGAAGAGTAAGATATGTGCAATACAACTTTTATAGAGAATAATTTCAATATTACTTCATATAGGAACATCAAGAGAGATTGAAGAGCAATACAGATTCTTAAGAGCTCAATTGTAATTCAAGCATTATTGGGAAAGGTGTAATATTTTATAAAAATAATAATAGCAGAATAAATGTAATGAAATTAAAGCAAAAAGTATACCACTTTAGAAAATAGAGGAAATAATTGATTTTATTGTAATAGCTGTTGGGATGATATTGTACAATATGGATACAAGGAATGCAAAGGCACAAGAAAAGGTGCAAATTACGAATAGTTGCTGTATTCATAAAATACTGAGAGATGAAGCAATAGCTTTAAAATGAAGGTTATGAATGATTTGATGCTGGTGAAATGTGATGAAACCACAAAGATAGGGATATGGAGCTTAACCCAAAGTCATAGACATCAGTGAAGTGTAAACACTGGTGTAGGTCATTGATAATTTATGTTGTCTCAGAACTGAAAAGAAATCCCCTCTCTCTGAACTAGCCAGCTCCAAGGAGCCAAGACCACTGCAACAGCAGTGGAATCTGCAGAAACAGTAATGACACCCACCTATCATGGAGCAGTAGGCTGATGATGCCCCCTGTTAGCCACATATGGAAGCAGCCAGCCATGCACAGAAATGCCAGCTTTTCTCCCTGAGTTTACACTCTCTCCACATCCAGGGCTTTTTTTTGTAGGAAAAGCCCAGCAGGAATTTGTTTGCATATTAGACCAGACCTCCTGATGTCACCATTGTTTCACACGCTGCTTTTTTGTAGAAAAAGCCCAGCAGGAACTCATTTGCATATTAGGCCACACCTCCCAATGCCAAACCAGCTGGAATTGCGTTCCTGTGCATTCCTGTTAAAAAAAAAGCCCTGTCCACATCCATATACAAAACAGAACACAGGAAGTACTAAAGGAAGCACAACACCCTCCACAGCACAGAGAACTGCAGTGTCCCTAATAGGATTCCTGTAACTACCACATTCTTCTGCAGATGAGGATTGGAATCCATTCCTGAGGTCTCCCCAAAGGAAGCATGCCCCCTCCAATAAGAGTGGAGGCATCTACTCAGACACATCCACACTCTCTTGTCAGAAAAACGTCTCATGGGGAAAGCCCAAAATCTCTCCCAAATAAAATATGAGGGTTCAAGTTACAATGGCACTTATAAAGCTTTAGAAAGTGCAGCAGTGTTGAAAGGCAAGGGTGTCACAAGCCCTAGGACAGCAATACAAAAAACAACAACAGGATATTCATCTGAAACATCCTTGGCCTCACTCTGATTATTTACTGGGAGAAAGCACTTACATAGGAAAAAGGAATGAGGAGTTCAAATCCCACACTGACAAAGCTGGGAATAATGCCAGCCCTACCTCTTAGCCAGTTAAAAGTTTATCAGCAGCAAAATAGAACAAATCAGAACTAGAACCCACAATTCACACTGTGCAGAATATTCCTCTACTAGTCTACTCCATTGTCTTTCTGACTTGAGGGAACACATTTTGATTACTCTTCCTGGTCTTCATAGGTATGTGGATTTTTGCACCCCTACTGAAGGCCTTTCTGAGGGGGAAAAAAGTTTGAAAGCTACTTCTTGATACATGTTTTAACATTTTAGCATTTATTTGCTTTATTGCTTATGTCAATATTTATTTAAGTAGCATCACCATTTTCACTAAGATGGGAGTTAGATGGCATCAATTCCAGTTTCTCTCTTCTTTTTTTCTTCTCAGTGTTGATGCAACAATATTTTATTTATTCATTTCATTTAATTTCTAACCCAGTTTCCTGAAACCTTTTGTTGGTCATTTACAATGCCTGAGAAAACCATGTTATAGTCTGGAATGTAACCTTAAAACTATATTCTACTAACCTTTAAAATGGAGAATTTCTTTGCTTCCTCCACCCCAAAGTGGAAATTGCTACTTTGGCATAAAAGCTGCTCAGGAGGACTATGCGTAGCAGTTCATTTTTCTTTTGAAGTGGCCTCTATTTGACACGTAACCATTCTTCTGTAACCCCTGTGTGCAACGGTCTTTGTTAACTTCAGGCAACCAACATCCTCCAAGGCTTCCATAAGACTCTATCCACAACTTTCTATTTGAATGTTGCCCATAAGGGGAAGTAACTGCCAAAAAGCTTGGCTTTCCCCACAAAACACCCACAGTCTCAGCTGGCTTCTTTTGGTTCTTTGTCATTCAGATTTAATGTAGCCAATTTACAACCCTCAGCAAAGAGACCTGCCATAAAGTGTCCAGTTTGTTGTGCGATGGAATTATAGCAGTAAATGACCAATGAATAACTAAAGGGGAGGAAAAATCACTTTTTGCGGGTTCATATACTACACAATAAAATATATAGTTTCTCTGTTATAAAATCCGTCAAAGTTTCTCAGCAGCTCCATATTTTATATATCATCACAACTGTGAGCAGATGCCTCTACATATGTTCCTTGATTTTATACCCACATTACAATGGTATCAAAGCACTTCTAGCTGTGCGGGCACATTTTTTATCCACCTCCAGCCTTCTGTTGCTGAAAGAGTCAATGCAATTGATAGAAGAGAGATGGGATAATGGGAGTAATTTAGAGAATGTTGGCCCAAGCCTGTCCCAGAAGCGCAAGGCTGTGTGTTCCATTATATATTGCAGAAGCCAAGATCTGCTTTCCAGGACTATCAGAAACGTAAAATGTCATGCAACCAATTTTTGCCAAAGATCCTGTGAAAGGCTTGAGCTAGCTTTGTAAAAAGCACTGGTTGTTTCTGTCATTGCAAAAATGTAATTCCAGGAGGAGACATAGTATACTAGCTGTTTAACTGCAATAAAGCAGCAGCCTGTCACAGTCTTAGGGCAAATTCAGTTGTCATATTTATATGGTACAGCAGACATGAGAACACATATGCTTCTATGTGCCCTTTAATAAGAAAATGCTTAAATTGTTGATACATCAATATCACCCACAGTAACATACATGTACTCTGGAGTTCCTTGCAGGCTCACATCTGCATGAATGCCCATTAATGCAGCTTTGTCTGTGTATTACTTTATATTTAACCATATGGGTTAAGTCATTATTGCATTTCTGTATGGACAACTGAAATATTCAGGCAGTAATTTGCCAACACCATGGTGCAGTAGGAATCTGAGTCTACTTTCTAGATTCAATCATGATGTTCCAGGTCTGCTTAAACGTTCAATATAAGGAAGGAAGGGGGATGGAATTGTGCTGGCTGGTCCAGTCCCAAGCTCCCACACATTGATTGGATCAGCTTTGTAGAGGCTAAAATTATACAGTGCATACATTATTTGATTTTGCACAATGGACATAATCAATACCAGGAAATCCAAGGCCAGGGCCATAACAATTTACATATCTGAATGGAGATTTGAACTTGCATCCCATAGTTCTAGTCCAACACATAAGGCTTATCATAGTTCCAGCCTTGCTGTCTGAAAAGCAGGTTGGTGTCTACTGAATCTAGTCCACCAACTTTCCCATTTCTTAGATTCTTACTGGCAGCAGCACTCCAGGGTGCAAGATAAATTTTTTCATTTCACATACTACCTACTGCCTGATATTCTAACTTGAGATATGGAGAATGAAACATTGGACCTTCCATATTGCAAAGAAGATGCTCTGCCATGGCCTCTCCACTGGAATAACTTTTGTTAAACAGACATGTTTAAGAACCAAAATGGACTTCATATTGGAAGATTTATCATCTGATCATCTCTTCATTTTTTGGGGGGAAAAACAACCAAACACCTACAGAACAAATCCCCATTCAGACTGGGTAATGGTGGGCTATTGTCTTCTATCTAGCCATTAGTCTGTCAGTGTCATGTTAGTGACACTGAATGTTTAGTTATGTATTCAACTGGACTTCACCAAGCCTGCATTTTCTGGATTGCATCTGTTGTTGCTTGTCATGTGTCTCCTGAAAGGATTGCAGGATACACAACAAACATTAGTTCTCATTATGGGTTTCAATTGAAAAGAGTACAGAAAGAACTCATGGGGAACCTTACTAATGAGGATGCTAAAATATGTCTGGATTCCTTGCTGGTTTTTATTCTCTTCATGCATCTGTTCTTCAGAGTTTGGGGGTGGAGAGGTTGCCGCTCTTGAAGCTCATTAAACTGCAGCTATCAAGTTCCATCTTTTGAATTAAGTAGTACAGTAATTGAAACAGTATTTACAATGTAATAAAGGCAAGGCTAATTACTGGCAAAGAAGAGCAGGATGATGCTCTAGCAAAGGAAATTGTATCCTGGATCAGGTCAGCTCAATAAAACTTTCAGTTGCCTCCTTTGTTAATTATTCTTTTCATAATATCCTTGCTACTGATGATTATGTAATTTATTACTACCACCAAGGAAGTATTGTAAGGAAGTTAGTATTGGAATCAGCCAGCAAGCCACCAGTATTTATCTAAAACATTTGTATGTTGCCCTTCCACCCTTTTTAGAGTCCCAAAGACAGTGAACAAACACCACAAAAGCTTTTAAAATACATAATATAAAAACAATTAGAAACAAAAATGAGGCAGAACACATACATAGCGAAAACACATGCACAATTACAACTCATACACAGAAAGGAGGATCCGTGAGGGAACACCAGATGAAACAGGTAAGTTTTCACCTGCTGGTGGGAGACTATGGTAGAGGAGGACAGTCAGATCTCCCTATGGAGGAAATTCAAAATTTTTGTCATCACAACTGAGCAGGCCCTTTCTTGGGCTGCCCATCCAGCTTCATATGGTGAGAGCATTCCAAAGAAAAGTCACTGAAGATTACTACAGTGGCTGAGTAGGATCATATGAAGAAGAAGAGTAGGCTTTATACCCCAGTTTTCTCTACTTTAAGGAGCCACATTCCCCACAATAGGCACCGTGTGTGGTAGGTGGGGCTGAGAGTGTTCTGAGAGTGGCTTCTGCACTGCCACTCTTAGTTGGTGACCAGAGTGGCCCCTGCCGGACGCCGTCAGCCACTCAGTGGAGAGGATTGAGAGTCGCCAACCATGGGGTGCAGATACAGCAGTGACAATGAGGCCTCCAACAAGGCAAGGCAGGCCCAACCAGGCTGGGCTGGGCAGGTGCCGTGGGGATGTTAGGCCAAATGCCCTCGAAACGAGGTTGGGGAATTAGTTTAATGGACACTTGGCTTTAATAAGAATCTTTTTATCAATGTATACCAGGCTCAACCATTCAGAGAGTGATGCTCAATAAACTGGACTCTAATTTAATAAAAACCAATTATAATTTATTTAGAATAATAGTTCTTTCACACAAGGTAAAAATACAAAACAATCACACATTCACACAGGTTTAAAGAAATATAGATAGATCGATAGGGGCACATATAAGGATGAACATACAGGGTGATACTACCTCTCACAGACTCCAAGGAAGACTCCGATGGCGACGAATGAGGGAGTGGGGGAGGACCCGAAACTGATCAGGAATCGGGGATGGATCTATACAGCGGGAATTAGGGGTTGTTGAATAGAAAGCACACATGAGTGGAGTTGGGTCAGAGGCTAAATAGACTCCCTCAGACCCTTCAGGGGCTGGGAGGTCTTGGGGAGGAGCAGGGGGAGGCTCTATGATGACCAAGGAGGCAGGACATTAGCAGAGCCAATGGTGAGTCCTTTGCTGACACCTAATTGGATGCCAGTTTTGACCAATGAACTTCACCTTAGTCCAGTGAACCTGGAAATTTCCAAGCTGCACTGTTGCCTGAGGCGGCTCCAAGGTATTAGACTGGAGTAAGAATGGGAATGGCTGGGTACTTAAGTTTAAATGGGATTATCTGGGAAGGTGACAATAGGGAATCAAATACTGGCCTAGGTATCACCCGGGTAAGACAAAAAGACTTGATGAAGACAGGAGATGTTCTTCCTCTTATCTCATCTTCTGCTGGCAGGATCCATTGTCTAGGGTTCTGCTAAACAATCAGGACTAACAGTTGGGCTATTAATCCATTCATGAGGCAAATGGGTTGCTTGCAGGCAAAGGGTGACACAGGGTGATTATGTGATCTTCCCACTGAGAAGGAATGAGTCCAGCCTGGCAGGGTATGCTTGGATCAGAAAAGCAAGATGGATTCTGCTGTTAGCCTTTGGTTCATGGAGACAGGCTGGAAACATGGTGGCCTGGCTTCTTCCACTGCAGTGGCCAAGACTGGGCACACAAGGAGCAGCTGGAGCATGTCTGTAGTTCTGGCTAACACCCTTCAGAGATGTAGAATGCAAAGCTGCCACATAAGCCTTAGAAGCTGTGAGCAAAGTCCACTTCTTAGAGCAGATGTGTGAGAGTCAAATCTCCAGGCACCCTGGCAACCACACTGGCAATCACGATGTCCACATGTATAAAAAGTAGGGGGCTTTTCCTCACAGGGAGGGGGTGGTAGGCCCACAGCGCCAGGCCTCCCTGGGATTCAGGCTGCAGCTCCCCACCGAAGGCCAACTGAAGGGGCTCCTCAGACAGGGCGAGACTGGGAGGGAGCTCTCCCCATGAAGAGTAGTTGCTGCACTGCCCCCTCTGCCCCTCTTCCCTCAGCCTGGGCCTGGCCACTGCTGGATGTGTCAGAGGCTGCTGGGGGGCTGGGCTGCCTTGGGTCAGTGTTGCGTCCAAAAGGGGAGGTTCTCTAGGGCCTGTTTAGATGGAGTCTGTCAGTACAGGTCTTTCCAAGTTGCTGAGCAGTCAGGTTAGAATATAAAAAAAGGAAGTCCTTCTTCACCCAAAGGGTGATTAACACGTGGAATTCACTGCCAGAGGAGGTGGTGGTGGCTGCAAGCATAGCCAGATTCAAGAAGGGATTGGATCAACATCTGAAGCAGAGGTCCATCAGTGGCTATTAGCCACAGTGTATTGTTGGAACTCTCTGTCTGGGGCAGGGATGCTCTGCATTCTTGGTGCTTGGGGAGCACAGTGGGAGGGCTTCCAGTGTCCTGGCCCCACTGGTGGACCTCTTGATGGCAGCTGGGTTTTTTGGCCACTGTGTGACACAGAGTGTTGAGAGCCAGTTTGATGTAGTTGTTAAGTGTGTGGACTCTTATCTGGGAGAACCAGGTTTGATTCCCCACTCCTCCACTTGCACCTGTTGAAATGGCCTTGGGTTAGCCATAGCTCTGGCAGAGGTTGTCCTTGAAAGGGCAGCTGCTGTGAGAGTCCTCTCAGCCCCACCCACCTCACAGGGTATCTGTTGTAGGGGGAGAAGATATAGGAGATTGTAAGCCGCTCTGAGTCTCTGATTCAGAGAGAAGGGCAAGGTATAAATCTGCAAATCTTCTTCTTGTATTGTATGGGCCATTGGCCTGATCCAACATGGCTTCTCTTACTATGACTGGCCAAAGGTCACCCAGCAGGCTTCATGTGGAGGAGTGGGAAATCAAAACTGGTTCTCCAGATCAGTCATTTGCTCTTAATCACTGCACCACACGAACTTAAGGTTGTCCTCAATGTTGGTCCCAAGCCATAGAGGGCTTTAAAGGTCATTATAAGTACCTTGAATTGGGCCTGGAAGCTAATTGGAAGCTAGTGTAGGTGGAACAAGAATGCAATGGCATGGTCCTTATGTCACACTGCAGTCAGTATTCTGTACCAACTGTAGCTTCTGAGCACTCTTCAAGAGCGGCCCCATGTAAGAGATCTCCAGGGTAATCTAGTCCAACCCCCCGCACAATGCAGGGAATTCACAAATACCTCCACCCCACCCCCAGTGACACCTACTCCATGCCCAGAAGATGGCAAAAACAACAACAACAACAACAACAACAACCCACCAGGATCCCTGACAAAATTGGCATGGAGAAAAATGTCAGCCTGACTCCAAAGAGGCAAATGGCATTTCCCTGGGCATGTAAGAAAGGGCCAAGATTAGTTCCAACAAAAAAGCCTCTGCTTTCATTTGTATATCAGTACTTAAGATCTTCTGCATAATTGAATGTATTTGTATCCAATATTTTTAGCATTAATGCAAATCCACCATATATCATAGCCATATATGATACTTTAATTTTACACATTACATTTGTATGGACTGGATGGCTTTGACTCTGAGAGTGTTTTTTTTCCCCTCCTGTGGTAACTAGGGGTGTGCACTCTGTCTATACTGAGCTGAATAAATACCCCCAAAATACCTTATCAGTATTTTTCAGGTATTTTCTCATCCAAATCAGAGTAGAAAATCTGATTGGGCTGAATAAATATCTGAAAAATACCAGGTATTTATTCTAGCTGAGCCTAAATAAAAGACTTTTATTTGGGTTTTATTTGGGCTCAGCTGAAGTAACTTGAGTTCATCCAGCTTCTAGGTGAACTTGTGCCACTTCCAAGTTCCTCGCCCATGGTGTGGTTCTGCAAAAGCCATTTAAAGGGAAAGTTCCCTTTAAATGGCTTTTGCAAAGCCAAGCTGCACCTATGCTTTCCCTTCCCTCCTTGTGTCCAATCACAGTGGAGACACATCAGAGAGTGAAGGAAAGGTGTTTAAAGCCTCCCCTCCCCTCACTAGGGTTGCCAAGTCCAATTTAAGAAATATCTGGGGACTTTGGGGGTGGAGCCAGGAGACATTAGGGGCGGAGCTGAGAGCAAGGGTGTGACAAGCATAATTGAACTTCAAGGGAGTTCTGGCCATCACATTTAAAGGGACTGAACAAATTTTTAAATGCCTTCCTTCCATAGGAAATAATGAAAGATAGGGGCACCTTCTTTTGGGGCTCATAGAATTGGACCCCCTGGTCCAATCTTTTTGAAACTTGGGAGGTACTTTGGAGAGAGGCACTAGATGCTATACTGAAAATTTGGTGCCTCTATCTCAAAAAACAGGCCCCCCAGAGCCCCCGATACTCGCGGATCAATTCCCCATAATTCCCTATGGGAATCGTTCATGGAGGTGCATGATGGCTCTGGGGGCGGGGCTTCTCCCGCCGTCCAGCTGGCTGGGGGAGGGGGGAAGCCTGTAAAACTGGGGGACCCCCCTCTGGGACCTGGGGATTGGGAAGCCTACCCCTCACTGAGGCATGCTGCTGCAACAACACAACTTGGGAAGGTATTTAATCCTTAAATATCTCCCCTTCCCTTGATTTTCCAACCCCTGACTACAACTATTCCTTGCCTGCTGTTTAAATAAACTTAAGATTTCTCTTTTATGTTATACCATCTCAAGTGTCATTTCAAAGATTATAACAAGAGAGTTTCTATTTTCCTCATTAAGTTCCTGGGCTAGACTAAAAGCCAAAATATATTCTGTGTGGCAGGATGGGACAAACAGACTATCAAACCCACAAATATTAACATTCTACTTGGGACTGCTCAGTCATAGCAGGGGGAAAACTTCTAGCAGGAAAATTTGCCTCACAACTGGGTTAATGACAGGGGTCCATCAAAACTTACTTCTGACTAAACATGATTGGGATGCTGCATGGCTAAAATGCTTAACGTACCTAAGTGGAACTCATCAGATCTTTCTCATTTTATATAATTTTATAATTTGGGTGGAAGTTTTCAAAAATCATGTTCCTATCAAAATCTGGCCAGAATTGCTTTCTTATTGTACACAAGACCTGTGTAATGGGCTCTCACCAAAGCCAGTTTGGTATAGTGGTTAAGAGTGGCAGAAGCTAATCTGGATAATTGGGTTTGATTCCCCACTCTTCCACATAAATCCAGCTAGGTGGCCTTGGGTCAGTCACAGCTCTCTTAGAACTCTTTCAGCCCCACCTGCCTCACAGGGTGTCTGTTGTGGGGAAAGGAAGGGAATGTGATTATAAGCCACTCCAAGATTCCTTTGAATAGTGAAGGACAAGGTATTAAAAACAACTCCTTTTTTTACAAGAAGAATGGCAAGGTGAAAAATATCTGGGCTCATGAGAGAAGTGCTCATCTAAAACAGAAGAAACCAGGACCGATTCCCCACTAGCCTTGTTCTGGTCTCATTGTTCCTTTTCCTGCAGCGCTTCTGCCAGATTTCACACAAGCTGCCTTAGGGCTGCAAGTTGCCCTGCCTCTTTTCAAGTTCCCTCTGTGGCAGGCAGAAACCGGTTTTCAGAGGATCCTGCCTGCCGCAGAGGGGATTTGAAAAGAGGCGGGGCAACTCGCCACCCTGGTGCAGCTTGTGCAAAATCCAGCAGAAGCGCCAGAGGAAAAAGGAGCAACAAGACCAGAAAAAGGCTAGTGGGGAATCGGTCCAGGATAATGTCTTTTGTGTAAGTGTGTTAAATCCCTGTGCTGTGAAGGTTTCTTAGCTAGCTCAATATGTATATTTTTTGTGTGAAAGAAAATATTTTTAAACAATTTGCTAATTTTAAGGACATTCTGTTAAATAGAGCTTCTATCTGAAATGCTTAAGAGTTACTATCCGAGTTATACATTACTTCACTCCCTGACAATTTGTGCTTGGTTTGACCTCCTGTGGCCACCATTATTGTGGATGGCTCCACCTCCTATAGCAGCTATTTTGTGGTTGCACCCATCACCTTGTCAGAATTCCAAATGCTCCCTTGTTCAAATCCCCCACCTGCTGTGGAAGCTTGGCCTATCCTACCTCACATGTTGAGAAAAGAGAATGATGTAAGCAGCTCTGTTTCCCTATTGGGAAAAGTGGTATAAATAAGTGAGCAAATGCTGAATGAATTTATAAAGGTACAAATCTAGGAGTTCCTAACAAATACATTTTGGTTCAACAATGTATTTTAGGGGTTCAACAGGACATAGAATTGTCTTGTAAGGAGAACACAGACTTCACACAGGAAAAATTTACTGGCTTGCCATTCATCCTCCATCCATCTTCTTTCTTCCTCTTGCCTTGCCCTACTCATGTTTTAGGCAAATTGTACAATTTAGTTAACTAAATCTTATGATAAGAAATCAGTCATCTTACAGGAAACTAATGACCAGCACCTCTTCTTACATGTTGCCCTTGTATGGCCGTAGCAGGAATCTTCCATCCACTATCCTTTACATCTGCTGCTGTATTTCTGGCATCTGATGATAAGGATGATTATTCACTGCCTGTTTCTCGTGCCTTTACTGTTCCTTTCTCTTGTATGATTGTAGCTGCAAGTGCTTTGAGCATCAGCTAGCCAGACTACATAGATTCAAGTACTGCATAAGTAATGCAGTAAACCTGCAACCAGGCAGTTTTCTGTTGCTTATAGATATGCCACACTGTACTCCCATCTGCATTCTCTTATGTCCATAAGAAAAGATTTGCAGTCACAAAGGGCACATCTTCAAATGCACACTATGGTGAGTGGAATCTGTTAGTCACTGGTGGAAGCCTGGCACAATGTGAGGGGAATTAACATTCTTTTTCAAGTCTACATGTTGAAATGACGGATGCCTTCCCTGCGTTGTGAAGCCACACCAGGGCAATAAAATATATTTTTCAGGGATGACATACCCAGCAGTGAATCACCAACTGTGATGGCTATTTTATTCTTTTCTACTTTCCCAGCTCTACAACATTATTACCCTTTTGCACTGTCAGATATTAAAATCATATTAACGATCAGGAACTGTATTAAACTGTCAAAAAGTGAAATAATATAGTACCAGCACTGAAGGTTAGAGACAGCCCTTGGGTGTAATTCACTAAACTCCAATCTACCTGCTTGATACTCTGGAGATTAAATAGATTGCATTGTTTTCAGGGAGATCAATTGCCATTAAGGTAAAGGAGAAGTACCCCCCCACACACACCAAATTATGCACACAGTCAAGCTCATGTAGCTCAGTAAGCCTCTCAGGCAATTGTTACAGGTAAGAAGCAGAGCTGCTTGCATATAGTCAACAGAACCCTGTGCCAGCAGACATTCAGGTGACTAAATGAGGAAGAAAATGGAAGAAAGTTGGAATGAGGTAAAACCTGAACCAGTCTTGTGGAAGACTTCCTTTACCAACTATTAAAACAGAGCTTTAATGAAAGGTGCAAAATATCTAGTATTCATAAATCCAACGGGGATGAAGAATAATTGCTGTTCTTTCATTCTCTTTAAAATGTACTTAGCACAATTGATTTAATACTTATTTAGTGGAGACTATGGGACAGGTACTGTATTTAGAAGTAGCACATGGCTAGTTATGGCTCTTATGTTCATCAATCTGTTTCAAACAAACACTTGATAAACAGTTTAAAAAGACAAGTCCTTGCCCAAAGATTTATAGATTAGTGCCAGGATACAGCTAAAGTTATTATTTCACAGTGCCATCCTAGGAAGAGTTACACCCTTCTCAGTCCACTGAAGTAAGTTGGTTTAGACAGGTGTAATTTTGCTCAGCTTGGCATTATTAGAGTCCTGTTTATTCAATCAGAGAAGATTTAAGCATGAGCTTAGTCTATTGAAAGCAATAGGAAGAGCTGGACTTTGATTACAGCAAGTTACAGCAGTTTACTTCCCGATCTAAATGATGGCATTCTCCAGTAAAAACACACATACAACAACAACTTCAAAGAGAGATTCCAATATTAAACCACTGAATCAGAATTCACCATGAAGTCTGACAGCATCCCCCAAGGACTTATCAAGGTCCCACTATTCTTTTCCTTGTACTTTTCTTGACTAAATTTTACATAATTACATCTCACTCTGTACTTCCTATATTTCAGGGCCCCTTTGACCTTGAAGAAGCAGAAGAAGAGAATGGATTTATATCCCACCATTCACTTGGAGTCTTATAGTGGCTTACAATCTCCTTTTCTTTCCCATCCCCATAAGAAACATCCTCTGAGGTAGGTGAGGCTGAGAGAGCTCTGACAGAAACTGCTCTTGAGAAAACAGCTCTGAGAGGGTTATGACTGACCCAAGGCCACTCCAGCAGCTGCATGTGGAGGAGTGGGGAATCAAACCTGGTTCTCCCAGATAACAGTCTACACACTTAACTACTACATCAAACCAACTCTCCTACACCAAACTGGCTCTTGCTGTTTACAACTTTTTTCTTTGTAGCTTATTTATTTATTTGATTGTATTTTTAAAATTCATTGATACCCTGACTTTCTCCCTGGTGAGGACCCAGAGAAGTAGATATCATTCTCATTGCCTCCATTTTATCCTCACAACAAATACATAAGGTAGGTTAGGCTGAAAGGGTGTGATTGGCCCAAGGTTACCCAGTTAGCCTTCACGGTATGAGTGAGAATCCAAATTTTGGTCTCCCAGATACTAGAAGAAGATATTGGATTTATATCCCGCCCTCCACTCCGAAGAGTCTCAGAGCGGCTCACAATCTCCTTTACCTTCCTCCCCCACAACAGACACCCTGTGAGGTGGGTGGGGCTGGAGAGGGCTCTCACAGCAGCTGCCCTTTCAAAGACAACTTCTGCCAGAGCTATGGCTGACCCAAGTACATTCCAGCAGGTGCAAGTGGAGGAGTGGGGAATCAAACCCGGTTCTCCCAGATAAGAGTCCGCACACTTAACCACTACACCAAACTGGCTCTCTACACCAAACTGGTTTCTAGCTTAACCCTCTTAACAACTACACCACACCAGCTGTAAGTACCCACAGCATGCATCTGATGAAGTGGACTTTAGTTCAGCATAATTGCTGTTAGAATGATTTCATTTAAGGTAAGGTTGCTTCAGACCAAAACAGGTGGGGGGCCTTGGAGCAGCTGCCGCAGTTGCCCCCCTCCTACTTCCCTGGATGAAAACACAGAGGTGGGATGAGCCTATGCCAGCTTAGCACACGAAATTTAGTCAATCAGGGGGTGGTTCAGCACGAGCTTGGAGGTGGACCTGTGCTTTGAACAGGAGCAGATTTGGACCATGTGGAGTTCCTGGGAGTGAAAACACAAGGTTGGAGGGACGTTGAGGGGAGAATTGCAAAGGAGGCATTCAGTTTTGTGGCAGCAGGGGCAATTTGTGTGTTCGTTTGTTTTTCCTCTCTCCCCCTCCCTGTTGGTTTTTCCCTGTGCCCTGTTTTTGCTGGTGCGGGGCAGCATGGATGCTGCTTGTAGTCTTCTGGGAACATTCCTCAGGGATAGGATAGGCAGGAGAGTATCATTCCCCCTCCCCCCCTCCGCGGAGCCTTACTGTCATGGAGGGGTGGCTGGGGCTTGCAATTTAGGTGGTGCATGGGGTGAAGGGAGAACAAGGAGGCTGGCAGAAGCACCATCCCTCCCCTGAGCTGAGTCTGATGCCGCCATGAAAGATGAGTGCAAGAGCTTGCTTGCACCTCGAGGCACCCAGGCAAGTGCGCAGGGAACCCTCGGCTTCTCATGTGGAGGCTTCCGGCACCCTCTCTGCCCCACATTGGGAGGGGCGATGGGACCTGGGCGTAAGGGCAGGTGAGGCAGATGTTGGCATCCCCCTTTCCATCCGCAGAGCCTTTCGACTGCTGCAGCCCTCGCCTTACACAACTCTGGCATGGGGGGAGGGGGGCTATGGAGCATTCCACCTAGGGTGGCCAGACCGTCCCGGTCTCCCGGGACATTCCCGGATCTGGCCACCCAATCCCGGATCCCGGGCTGCCTATACCGGGACCATTAAAGGTCCCGGTTTAGGCAGCCCAGGAGCCGGTGGGCCGCGGGCGCGGGCGGGGAAGGCGGGGAGTGAGGGAGGGAGCGTCCCTGCGCCTGCGCAGGGCCCCTGCGCACGCGCAGGGATGCTCCCACCCTCACTCCCCGCCTTCCCCGCCCGCGCGCGGGGCCCGGCGGCAGTGGTGAAGGCCTCTCCGTGGCCTCCGCTGGTCGCTGGAAGCCCTCCAGAGACTCTGGAGGGCCTCCAGCGACCAGCGGAGGCCGCGGAGAGGCCGCGGGGCACCCGGCGCTGGTCCCGGAAGGCCTTCCAGAGCCTCTGGAAGGCCTTCGGGGACCAGCGCCGGCCAGCGAAGGCTTCCCCGCGGCCTCCGCTGGTCCCTGGAGGCCCTCCAGAGTCTCTGGAGGGCCTCCAGGGACCAGCGGAGGCCGCGGGGAAGCCGCGGGGCACCCGGCGCTGGTCCCGGAAGGCCTTCCAGAGGCTCTGGAAGGCCTTCCGGGACCAGCGCCGGCCAGCGAAGGCTTCCCCGCGGCCTCCGCTGGTCCCTGGAGGCCCTCCAGAGTCTCTGGAGGGCCTCCAGGGACCAGCGGAGGCCGCGGGGAAGCCGCGGGGCACCCGGCGCTGGTCCCGGAAGGCCTTCCAGAGCCTCTGGAAGGCCTTCGGGGACCAGCGCCGGCCAGCGAAGGCTTCCCCGCGGCCTCCGCTGGTCCCTGGAGGCCCTCCAGAGTCTCTGGAGGGCCTCCAGGGACCAGCGGAGGCCGCGGGGAAGCCGCGGGGCACCCGGCGCTGGTCCCGGAAGGCCTTCCAGAGGCTCTGGAAGGCCTTCCGGGACCAGCGCCGGCCAGCGAAGGCTTCCCCGCGGCCTCCGCTGGTCCCTGGAGGCCCTCCAGAGTCTCTGGAGGGCCTCCAGGGACCAGCGGAGGCCGCGGGGAAGCCGCGGGGCACCCGGCGCTGGTCCCGGAAGGCCTTCCAGAGGCTCTGGAAGGCCTTCCGGGACCAGCGCCGGCCAGCGAAGGCTTCCCCGCGGCCTCCGCTGGTCCCTGGAGGCCCTCCAGAGTCTCTGGAGGGCCTCCAGGGACCAGCGGAGGCCGCGGGGAAGCCGCGGGGCACCCGGCGCTGGTCCCGGAAGGCCTTCCAGAGGCTCTGGAAGGCCTTCCGGGACCAGCGCCGGCCAGCGAAGGCTTCCCCGCGGCCTCCGCTGGTCCCTGGAGGCCCTCCAGAGTCTCTGGAGGGCCTCCAGGGACCAGCGGAGGCCGCGGGGAAGCCGCGGGGCACCCGGCGCTGGTCCCGGAAGGCCTTCCAGAGGCTCTGGAAGGCCTTCCGGGACCAGCGCCGGCCAGCGAAGGCTTCCCCGCGGCCTCCGCTGGTCCCTGGAGGCCCTCCAGAGTCTCTGGAGGGCCTCCAGGGACCAGCGGAGGCCGCGGGGAAGCCGCGGGGCACCCGGCGCTGGTCCCGGAAGGCCTTCCAGAGGCTCTGGAAGGCCTTCCGGGACCAGCGCCGGCCAGCGAAGGCTTCCCCGCGGCCTCCGCTGGTCCCTGGAGGCCCTCCAGAGTCTCTGGAGGGCCTCCAGGGACCAGCGGAGGCCGCGGGGAAGCCGCGGGGCACCCGGCGCTGGTCCCGGAAGGCCTTCCAGAGCCTCTGGAAGGCCTTCGGGGACCAGCGCCGGCCAGCGAAGGCTTCCCCGCGGCCTCCGCTGGTCCCTGGAGGCCCTCCAGAGTCTCTGGAGGGCCTCCAGGGACCAGCGGAGGCCGCGGGGAAGCCGCGGAGCAGCCGGCGCTGGTCCCTGGAGGCCTCCAGAGGCCAGCCCCGGCAGCTCCCTCCCTCCCTCGCCGCGAGGCCGCCGCCGGAGGACTCCCCGCCGCCGCCGCCGCTGGATCCGCCGCCCTGGATTAAGGTAAGGGGGCCGAAAGCGGGGGGGGGGGGGGCGGGGGGCGGCCTTCCTTTCTTCCCTCCCTCCTCCCTTCCTTCCTTCCTTCCTTTCTTCCTTCCTTCCTTCCTTCCTTCCTTCCTTCCTTCCTTCCTTCCCTCACTCCCTTCCCTTCCTTCCTTCCTTCCTTCCCTCCCTCCCTCCTCCCTTTCTTCCTTTCTTCCTTCCTTCCCTCACTCCCTTCCCTTCCTTCCTTCCCTCCCTCCTCCCTCCCTTCCTTTCTTCCTTCCTTCCCTCCCTCCCTTGCCTTCCTTCCTTCCTTCCCTCCCTCCTCCCTTCCTTTCTTCCTTTCTTCCTTCCCTCCCTCCCCCCTTCCTTCCTTCCTTCCTTCCCTCCCTCCCCCTTCCTTCCTTCCTTCCCTCCCTCCCTCCCCCTTCCTTCCTTCCTTCCCTCCTTCCCTCCTTCCTTCCTTCCTTCCTTCCTTCCTTCCTTCCTTCCTTCCTTCCTTCCTTCCTTCCTTCCTTCCTTCCTTCCTTCCTTCCTTCCTTCCTTCCTTCCCTCCCTTCCTTCCTTCCTTCCTCCCTCCCTTCCCTCCCTCCCTTCCTTCCTTCCCTCCCTCCCTTCTTCCTTTCTTCCCTTCTTCCCTTCCTCCCTTTCTCCCTTCCTTCCTTCCCTCCCTCCCTCCTTATGTTGTTATGTGATGCAGAGTGTTGGACTGGATGGGCCACTGGCCTGATCCAACAGGGCTTCTCTTATGTTCTTATGTGACGCAGAGTGTTGGACTGGATGGGCCACTGGCCTGATCCAACAGGGCTTCTCTTATGTTCTTATGTGATGCAGAGTGTTGGACTGGATGGGCCACTGGCCTGATCCAACAGGGCTTCTCTTATGTTCTTATGTGACGCAGAGTGTTGGACTGGAGGGGCCACTGGCCTGATCCAACAGGGCTTCTCTTATGTTCTTATGTGACGCAGAGTGTTGGACTGGATGGGCCACTGGCCTGATCCAACAGGGCTTCTCTTATGTTGTTATGTGATGCAGAGTGTTGGACTGGATGGGCCACTGGCCTGATCCAACAGGGCTTCTCTTATGTTGTTATGTGACGCAGAGTGTTGGACTGGATGGGCCACTGGCCTGATCCAACAGGGCTTCTCTTATGTTGTTATGTGATGCAGAGTGTTGGACTGGATGGGCCACTGGCCTGATCCAACAGGGCTTCTCTTATGTTGTTATGTGATGCAGAGTGTTGGACTGGATGGGCCACTGGCCTGATCCAACAGGGCTTCTCTTATGTGACAATACTGACTTTGGTGGACCCAAGCACTGATTCAGTGTAAGGGAGCTTTGTGTTTGTGTCTTCTAGTGCAATTTTGTTCTCAGATCCTGTATTTACTTCATCAGTATATGGGATAAGGCACTTTCTCAACTGTGCTGCATAATGCAGCCTATTTATTTTGTCCTGTTGGCTCTGTTGGCTCTATCTGCGCCACCTTCATCACTTTCGGGGTGTGGATCCCCCAGTGGAGTGGTCTCCCGACTCCCTCCGCCGGCTGTTTCTGATAGCCCTGCGCCCCCTCTTTCATTTGATATGTGTCCCGTGCGGGTGCCACCCTCCCGCCGGGAGATGCCGCAAAATGAGCCCCCTTGAGGCTTATGGCGGCAGGGCTCGGGGGAAGCGAGCTAGACTGCTGTTCTTTTGAGGGGTTATAGAGTGTTTCGAGCCCGTCCCTGTGGCATCGGTCCCATCATTGTGGGGCCCAGGGGGCCGGCGCAGCGGCACGCTGAAGCAGCCTGTCGGTCACTTCCAGGTTCCTGTCCTGCATCTTGACCGGTGTTATTAGTGACAGGCTGCTTCGGCGTGCCGCTGCGCCGGCCCCCTTGGTCCCACAACGATGGGACCGATGCCACAGGGACGGGCTCGAAACACTCTATAACCCCTCAAAAGAACAGCAGTCTAGCTCGCTTCCCCCGAGCCCTGCCGCCATAAGCCTCAAGGGGGCTCATTTTGCGGCATCTCCCGGCGGGAGGGTGGCACCCGCACGGGACACATATCAAATGAAAGAGGGGGCGCAGGGCTATCAGAAACAGTCAGCGGAGGGAGTCGGGAGACCACCCCACTGGGGGATCCACACCCCGAAAGTGATGAAGGTGGCGCAGATAGAGCCAACAGAGCCAACAGGACAAAATAAATAGGCTGCATTATGCAGCACAGTTGAGAAAGTGCCTTATCCCATATACTGATGAAGTATATACAGGATTTGAGAACAAAATTGTTTCCGGCGGTGATATTTGGGGGATTTTTGGGGACGTCACAGGAAGTGCTGTGAAGTCACTTCCTGTTTCCGGCAGGTGACGCGGGGGAAATGATGTCACAGGAAGTGATGCCACTTCCTGTTTCCGGTGGTGGCATGACATCACCGGAAGTGACGTCACCGGAAGTGACGTCACTTCCTGTTTCCGGCGGCGCGCGCGCGCTCCGCGCGCACACACCCCCCCCCCTCCCAGTGTCCCTGGCTGGCCTTCAGACATTATGGTCACCCTAATTCCACCTGGTGTAGAGGGATTTAAGGAGAGGACTATAAAGCATTGCTCCTTCAACAGCTAGCTGAGCAGGGAAAGAGGCAGGCGGGGAGCTCAGGTTTTTGGATGGCGGTCCCATGGCGTAGAGTGGTAAAGCTGCAGTACTGCAGTCGGAGCCCTCTGCTCACGACCTGAGTTTGATCCCAGTGAAAGCTGGTTCAGGTAGCCGGATTGAGGTTGACTCAGCCTTCCATCCTTCTGAGGTTGGAAAAATGAGTACCCAGCTTGCTGGGGGGGAAGTGTAGATGACTGAGGGAGGCAATGGCAAACCACCCTGTAAAAAGTCTGCTGTGAAAATGTTGTGAAAGCAACGTCACCCCAGAGTTGAAAACGGTGCTTGCACAGGGACTACCTTTACCTTTTTTTTGAGACTTATCAGCATCCTTTTAGGTCGCCTTGGGAAGCAAGTGCCAATGCCTGGATAGTTTACTGCAGGGCAACTGGTGGCATTGGGACAAGCAGCTTGAGAGGAAAGGTTATTGAGTTGCAGAGGCAGTCCAGAGCACTGGACAGCCTGCTGTGCTTTTTACATGAGTTGGCTCCAGCCAGAAAGCAGCAGACTGCTTTTTGGTCTAGCAAGCCAGAGAGCAACAGACTGCTTTCTGGTCTAGCCAGGGCAGCTCCAATTGGGCAAACAACAAGGCAGGCGGCAGCGGGGCTGTGTGTACTTGGCCTCTAAAAGGGCAATTTGAGGGGTCATGAGGCTAAGTCAGGATCACTCCCCCCCCACTAAGCTCTGAGGTCTTCTGAGCAGAACAAAGATCGTGAACTACGGCATAAATTAGTTTGCCCTGAGAGGGGTTTTTCCTCTGAGCTAAGACAAAAAGGCATGAGCTGGAGGCTTACAAACTGTGAGCTAGGTCACACTCACTTAACTGAGAGAAAACTGTGCAAGATAATGCTGCCTGATGTGCAACACCTGGGGTGCCAGCCTCCAGGTGGGGCCTGGAGGTCTTGCACTTTTGCAACTAACTTGTAGAGATACTGCCTGATGAGCAACACCTGGGGTGCCAGCCTCCAGGTGGGGCCTGGAGGCTTTGCACTTTTACAACTAAATTGGCTGGCAGAGATAACCTGTCTTATAAGGAAGGCCGGTTTTAGGGTGGGCACTATAGCAGTGAACTAAGGCCTATCCCCTCCCCTCCCCCGCCCCAGTTCATCCCATACCCTCCAGACATTTTAGGTTCCATACCCAGCAACCAGCCAGCCAGCCAGCCAGCCAGCCAAGCATTGTGGACACTGTCAAGATACTTTTAGGATACTGATGGCTGGATAGGGTTGCTGTTGGGTGGGGGAGGTGGTTTCAGGTCTCGGGGTGTTGGGCCTGCTGGCAGACCATGTACTACACTTTCTTAACTTTGTGCTCCATCCTTTTCCCATCGGGTGCAATATGCCAGCCAAGAAGGCAATACGGAAGAAGGATGACCAGGCTACAAAGGCATCCAAGAGGGTGCCAGTAGCCATAGCCTCTGAGGATGAGGAGGGTCCCTCTTTGCGGGACCTGGCAGCCAAGATTGAAGCCATGGAGAAGGCCAAGGCTGAGAAGCGGAAGAGGGGTGACACTGGTAGGTATGGAGCAGATGCCCAGCCTAAGCATACCAGGTCTGCAGCACACAGGCAGGAGCTGCAAGGCCTCTATGCCAGGTTGGCACAGCTGGAAGAGTCAGAAGATGAGACAGACACAGGAGCTGCAACGAATAACCAAACACGGAAAAGTGAGTCAGCTGGCAGGGAGGGAGCCGGTGAACCATCACTAGCTATGACTCTTGCCATGCCCATACCTGGGGTGCCACCAAGGGGATGGGGTCATGGTCAGCTTGCCACAGGGTTATCAGGAGCCTGGTCAGGGGCAGGGGGCAGTGACTCAGTGGGACAAGTGTGGAGAGGCCCAGGAACTGCAAATGAGGTGAATGAGCATAGTGGACCACCACATAATATGGCAGCTGACCATCCCTATGCCTACATGGAACGGTCGCTCCCCCTGGGGGGCCACCTGCTGCCTGACACGAAGGCTAAGATTTGGAGGGGGGAGTATGTGGAGATATTCACGCTCCTATTCAGGGACGTGGAACTTAAAGTGAGCGTGAGGGATGACCCCAGGGAATTGGAAAAAATTAAGTGCATGCAGATAGAAAAAAACTTTGACAATTGGCTGTCAGTCTATACCATTTACGTGGGGGTGGTCTTGGAGGTCTATCCCCACCTGGGGTCTGTGTTGGTGAAATACCTGGACCTCATTCATAGAGCATACAAGGAATACTCCGGGGCTGCCTGGCTGCGTTATGACAAAATTTTCCACTCATATGCAGCATTGAATCCAGCCCTGCCTTGCAACAGGGAGCACCAACAGCTCTGGTCCCAATGCCTGGGCCCCAAAGCAGCAGTGCAGGGCAGGTATGCAGATAGTGGGCACCTGGTTGCACGGTCACATACTGAGGTAGGGCGAGGTGTTGGCAACAAGTTGTGAGTTCAACCCCACCTTGTCTGTTGGGACTTCAATGCACAAAGGGCTCCAGGAAACAGTGCAAGTTTAAGCACACTTGCAGCATGTGTGGAGACAACTTCCTGCAGGAGGGGCGAGGGCTGGCAAACCGGTGGAGGGGACAAAGGTGGCCCCAAGAAGTCCAAGGGAGGTGCCCCTGGGAAGGGCGCACAGTCCAATCAAGCTTGAGATTTTACGGGAATAGCTGTAGGGGTACCCCTTTGGAAGGGATGCGGTTTACTTGGAAGAGGGGTTCCGGGTGGGGTTCAGAATCCCTTTCGAAGGGGAAAGGAAATGCTACATGGATAACAATTTAAGGTCTGTTAAAGGGTTGGAACACATTGTGCAAAGAAAAATTGATAAGGAAGTGCAGGAAGGGGGGGGAATGGCTGGGCCATTTAGGGAATTACCTATGGCTACTATGTGCATTTCGCCCCTGGAGGTAGTGCCACAGGAGAAGACAGAGGGACCTGCCACTAGATTGTCCTACCTAGACATTTTAATTGACTCTGAGAGGGGGCTTTGCGCCTTGCTGCCGAATAAGGTGGCAGGGCTGATAATACTGCTGGAGCGGGCATGTTCACAGAGGAGCATGACCCTAAGGGAATGGCAGGGGCTCCTTGGCCGTTTAAATTTTGCCTACAGGATGGTGGCCCCAGGGAGGGCGTTTCTCCAGAGCCTATGTGATTCTCTAAAAGGGGTGTCTAATCCTCAGCACAGGGTAAGAACCTTGGGGGGGGGGAGGGGAGGATCTAGGTGGACCTTTACATGTGGCTCAGATTTCTTAGAGGGTACAATGGGGTGTCCTTTTGGCGCAGCACCACATTGCTAGAGACTTCCTTACAGATATCCTCAGATGCCGCAGGCAGCCTGGGGTTTGGAGTCTTTTTCCAAGGAAGCTGGTGTGCACAGCACTGGCCACAGGACTGGGCGGTAGCTGGCTTTATGAGGGAGTTGACTTTCCTTGAATTTTTCCTCATGGTGGTTGCAGTACACGAGTGGCACAATCAGTTCCAGAACTAAGTGGTTAAGTTCTGGTGTAACAACCAGGCAGTAGTGCAAGTGGTTAATAATCTCACCGCAAAGTCACCTCTAGTTATGAGACTAGTGAGAGTGTTTTACGCTGTCTGCAGTTTAATATTATGTTTGTGGCTGAGCATGTGTCAGGTGTTCACAACAACTTCGCAGATGCCTTGTCTCAATTTCAGGGGGAACGGTTCAGGCAGTTGGCATCAAATGCAAACCAGGACCCAGAGCAAATGCCGGAGGAATTGTGGAGGTTTGGCAGGGTGAAGTTGAAAGGGTCATAGCGGCATCGCTGGCCCCAGGTACAGGGGTGACATACAAGGGGTACCTGGATGTCTTTTGTGGATTCAGGGACAGCTACGGGCTGGGTCAGCTGTGTCCAGTGCCTGTTAAGCATTTGCTGCAGTTTGCGCTAGCCTTACGGACCAGGGGCCTGGCTGTTCAGACCACTAAATGACACATGGCAGCGATAGCCTTTGAATCAAAAGCCAGGGGCTTGAGAGAACACACTTGGGATTTCAGGTTGATGCGGATGCTAGAGGGCTGGGCTAGGGAGGCACCACCAGCGCCCGACTCTAGGCAACCCTTTACCCCAGAGATTATCCGGACACTCCTCGGTCTGTTTAGGAATATCTGTACATCTTGGTGGGAGGTGGAATTGTTCAGGCAGCCATGCTTACAGTGTTTTTGCAGCACTTAGAATAAGTGAGCTGGTAGTCAGGTCATGCTGGGATGACAGAGACAGGGCCATAAGGATAACAGATGTGAAGCTGGGGGTAGACACTGTTACGCTAAGGGTGCGGCGGTCAAAAACAGACGAGAAGAGTGTGGGGCAAATGGTAACCGTTCACAGAAACACGGAGGAGATGCTGTGCATGGGGTGGAACACTGGTTACAGGTGATGGCCAAGAGGTCAGGCCTGCTCTTTCAGCATGAGAGTGGCCTGCCTTTGACACAGTATCAGTTCTGGGTGGTGCTACGCCGGGCTTTATGTTTTGCTCGTCTGGAGACAAGGAACTTCGGCACACGCTCCTTTTGCATTGGAGCGGCTTCTACAGCCACCGGGCTGGGGTTTAGCCCCTTGGAGGTCCAGCATTTGGGGCGCTGGAGGTCCCAGGCATACTGGGTGTATGTGAGGAAATAGTAAAGGCTGACACTGTGTTTCTTTGCAGGATGCGGCACAAGGATAAAGACCACCAGTATATTGATTTGCGGGTATTCCATCGTGTATTGGGCTGGCAGGAGGGCCAGCAGCTCCAGCATCGGCACCTAGCTAAGCATTGGAAATGGTGCTGCTAATTGAGTGGCTGGGAAAACGGGGAATGCACTGGGGCCAGCTATTGCCTTTTCTCCATGCTCATCTCTCAACAGAAGCACCTCCCCATGTCGTGGTCGTGCATTTGGGCGAAAACGATCTGAGAACTAGGATGGCATTCTCCTTGTTGGCAGAGATCTTGAATGACTTTGAGACTCTGCGACAGTGGTTCTCTGACACAGTGTGGGTTTGGTCCAACATGTTGCCCCAGAGGGTTCGGAGGGGGGTGTATTGCCCAGCACGGGTGGACAAGACATGATGATGGCTGAACAATGTCATTGGTAGGTCAGTGGTCTTGGGAGGTGGATGTATCATTCCACACCCTGGGATCCAGTACTTGTTGCCGCATCTCTTCAGACCTGATGGAGTGCATCTCTCAGAGGCTGGGACGAACATTTTCTTAACTGATCTGCAGGGTGGTCTGTGTGACCTGATGTTCCCTGATTGGCAGGAGGGGAGTTAAGCCAAAGATAACCCCCTCTGTGGTGGAAAAGCACAGGTTAAAGGGGTTTTTGAACTGGCAAGCACCCTGAGATTGCAGCAATGGGGAGGGTCCTCAATAGGGCTACCTAGAGGCTTGGCAGCACGGGTGGCCTGGTTGGGGGGCCCCTTCTGGGTTGGGGGAGCATATTACTGGCCTTAAGGCTTCACAGTCGTGGGCCGGGGTGTGCACTCACATCCCCTCTACCCACTAGTGTGCAGGCCATGACGGGTAAGGTTTGGAAGGTTCCAGACCTTCCCCTGAGCCGGGGTGGATTTGCCCTGTCAGGAAGCTTGCTTTGCAAGCTCAAGACAACCTGTGTTTTATGATGTATGCAATGGTGCAGATCAGCTTAAGTGTAAATAAAGTCCCAGTTTAACCCATAACTTGTGTGGTGTTTTCATTCAAGGGGTTGGTGGGCAACATAGCTGCCCACTTGGATCTATCTACAGTTAAGGTGCTTATTTTGCAGGAACAGAGCGACTTGGCTGTTCCTTCTAGAATTTCTACATCAGAACAAACTAAAAGAGGCATTGTGGAAGAGCAGCTGTGAAGTGATATTTTACCTTGATTGAATGTACTAATGAATTACTATAGCAAATAGTACATATAGGCCTAAAGTTACAAGATGCTGTGCTATGGGAAAGGAGGTGGCTTTACCAGAGTGGGTTTTGACTTAGTTCAGGAAAGGCTTGTTCTTTTCTAACCTTTTAATTTTCCTACCACTATAATCTACTGAACCAGTTGAACTCCTAGTTAACCTGTAGACAGCATATGAAAATCCTGAAGTTGCAAAAGAGCAGTTTCTCAGTTGCTTCTGCTTCCAAATAACCTCATTGGCACTGGTGGAAGGTAAAGGTTAATGTCTTCTAACAGCCTCAGCTTTATCACTGTCTGCTATGCATTTTAAATTAGTACAAGTACTACTGGAGAGGGTTTCAAGATGAGGGGTCCTGTCCCCCCTCCCTTACACAGTACAATCCTAAAAAACACTTTTTTCTGGGAATAAGCCTCAATGAATAAACCTCACTAAGGTTCTGTGTAGACATTCCTCTCTAAATCATCTTTCATGCTGTAGATATTGTCATGGGTCAGAACACATATTATGGCTACTGTAAATTATTTCTGTTAGAGGATATTGTGTTATGAACCATTTTGGAAACTGTGAACAAAAAAATGGTCATTTCCAGTTCATTGTCTATTTAAAAATAATTACATTAATTGATAAAGCATCCCTCCCATCCAAATGGAATAAAATTTTCAGAGACTGTAACCATCACCCATAGGATCCTGCCTGCCAAACTGCAGTCAGAGGAGATACTCTTTCAGCCTAACCTGTCTCACAGGGTTGCTGTGAGGAAAAAAATGGAGGTGATAAAAATGATGTAAGCTGCTTTGGGTACCCACTGGGGAGAAAGGCAGGATACTGATGAATTGAATAAATAAAACAATTCTTTCCTGTTGAGCTCTGATATCAGAAGTGAGCCTGGCTGGGAGGAAAATAGGGAAAGAAATAGAAGAACTCAATGAGGTAAAGAACAGGCAAGGGTATAGTTTAGTTTCCCTCCTCCACAGTTTCCTTTTGTTTGGAATGAACCCCCATTTCATGCTTTATACATGAATGGATGTGTGGTGTTGTCGTTAGAATATCGGATTAGGATCTGGGAAATCCATATAAACCCATATAAAAATCCTTATTCTTCCATAAAGCTTGCTTAGTACTCATTCAGGTGCTGATACACATTGATATACTAAGACACTAGGTATGCATCAACTGCTTCTAGAGATGCTCAGCTCAAAGCTGAGCCCTAAAGACTGACAAATCAAGCAACTTAAACTGATTTTTTTTTATATAACAAGAGATCTCCTAAAGGTTAGGCAAACATAGAGACAGAAAAGATGACAGTGATTTATCGTATCAGACAGTGTGTGAATATATCACTAAGGATAAGATATGGTTCTTTTAGTGATCTGAAGTGACCCTTAAAGAGTCTCCTCTTCAGTTCTTAGATCTACTGGGAATTCTCTCTTCATCATTCCAAGTATGCACCAAGTTCTGGTAGCAAAATCACCGAAAGTGTATTCACATATGCATGCTTATTAAACATGCATATATTAAAGTGTCATAGTGTAAATTGCCACAGACATGGATTTCATATCAGTACACATCAGAGCTCATTTACAAGGCTTTCCATTGGAGTCACTTTACACATTCAGTTGTCAATCACTAGATGGTAGATAATGACTAGACATCAGTGATTCATGCTGTCTGACTCTGCAGTGAGAGAGAGATTATTGCTGGTTGCCTCATAGTTCTGCAATGCCTAGGTCTTTTCTTATGTAAAACATGTTGGGGGGTGTATACTGGATTTTGATAATCAGAGCTGAGCTTTTAATTAAATTTTATGCATATATATGTTTAGCTTATTTTTTAATATTTCAATTTTATGTTTTGATACATTAACTTGTACTCAGATCTAGAAATAAGGGGAATTAGATGTTCAGACTGATGAAGAAATGACTGAGTGATTTCCCTACTAATTCCTCGGTTAAAGAGCTGAGGTTTCAGATTAAGAGGCATCTGTTATAGCTCCTTTACTCTGGGATAATGAATGGGAATTTAAATGAAATAAAAAGGCATCTGGCAACCCTAAACTTGACTGATGAACACAAAGCCACAGATGGTCAAGGCTTGGGGCATTTGTTCTATATTTCATGCCAGCAGACCAGCTTGCCCACAACTGCCACAATGGGATGTGGATTAAGAAATGACTAAAGGCAAGTATCACTAGCTTTGACTCAAGGGCCTCACATGTGAGGATGTTGATTGAAGAATAAACAGAAATACCCTTAGTACTTTTTTTCTTTGTCGAATTCCTTAGCAGTCAACTGTGCCCCCTGCAGTTTCTTATTCACTTGCCATAAGATGGTCATGAACACCTGTGGACAGGACATCCTGGAAATCAGCAAATCTCCTTGGTGGTGAAGTATTTCTGATAGCCGCAAGGCCTACTTCATTCCCTCTAGGTAATTATTCAAATCTAACGTACTGGAGGACAGTGTCTGGATCATATGCTTGTTGTTACTACATGGATACTTTTGGAATTGCTTATAGTGTGTTTATGAATAATATTCAATATTTATATTATATATTATTTACTAGTTTCTAGACTGATGTGGGTTTTCCTGATCACAGTGTGTGTTTGATGTGCTATTGAGTTAAACAGTGATTCCCTCTAATTTTGTTACCTACATTTATTCAAAGCAATATAGCCTGTATTTGAATACTGTCAACTCTTTTTTTTCTTATTGTGTTGTATTTTACATGAATTTCTAATTCCATGAGTTTTTAGGCTATAGCTCATTCAGTGTCAAATGATCATAATGTCTTTCATTGTCACATATTGAGCCTCTCCCTCTCTCAAATCCAATGATTGTTCTCTGACTGGAGACATGATGTTCTGGGCATTTAAAACATTGTGAACTGGTTTGAAAGATAAGAAGTTTGAAAGACAAGAAGGGTTTAGCAGTTAGAATACATCAGAGAAGTCCTCAAGGCTCAATGTCCGGTTTTGGATTCTGATTCTAAATTTCAAGGAGCTGTTCAAACAGACTACTTCAATTCAAGGTCCACTTTGTAATTTAAATCCCTCTGCCACCGTTCTCCAATGAGCATGGTTACAGGCTGGAAATTCTATCAAAACCACCCTGTTTTGTCACTGTCAGGAGCCAGTGTCTCAGTTAATAGAGCATGCTAGAAAAAGAGGTTATAATTCTCCTCTTAGTCTTCATGTACTTGAGAAAGCAAATGGTGTTGCATAATACAAGTCTGCATCACTCTGATAGCCAATGATGAATGACCAGTTCCAGAAATTTCATCACTTTCAGAGTAGCAAATCCAGCCCATGGCCTGCCTATTTATTATCCCAGCTCTAGACATCATGACAGCAGTGTTGGACATTGACCTTGTCTTGCAACTCACTGTTTATTTTCAGTCAATCATGATTCCTTATATTAATTCCCTAATGGAAGTCATGATGGTGGCACCTCCCACCCAAGCTTCCTGTCCACACAATGACTTATTTAGCTACCAAGTGCACTGCAACTTTCCCTACCCCACCTAGCTTTTCAATCTTCGAAATCTGAACTAGGGAGCCTGATCTCCAGAAAACAAGATCAAGAAGCCTCAGGGAAAGTTGGAGGGAGCCATGGGTCAAAATGTGCCTGCACAGCAGCTGGTGGGGAATCTATTACTTGAGTCACAGAAAGCAGAAGCCCAGGGGTGGAGCAACTGCTAGTGAGGAATCAGTGTCAGATTGTTTTATGGTTTTTAATGTTGTTTGCAATCTGTCCCAGGCTCTATGCTGATTAATCCAGGGTGCAAACATTTGAAACAAAGCTTGCATAGGGCAACTGTCTTCTTCAATGTGTGAAGAGAACTGGAAAGGTGATAGGTACATATATTATACTTGTGGATTAAAACACAAATCTGCAAGGTGAATGGTAATGATAAATGGAATACAAAACACGTTCAGAAAGCTGAAGTCAGAATGAAAACACAGAATCCAAATATTGGCTGGAACACTGGTCAGAAACACTGAACAAATTCTGAATTGCCAGATATGAAAACAGTACATAAACAATGTGGTTTTAGAAAGAGATCCCTCCATAACTTTTCTTGGAACCTTTGCAGCCTGATCCCAAGCATGTATATTGTACTGATCATTGGCCAAATAAATTGATTGATTGATATTCAGATATAAAATCTATTTAATTTAATGGAACTTATATCTGAGTAAATGGGTGGAGGTTCTCCCCCTGTCTTTATACATATAACATTTTCTCCCCATTAGCCTCCCATCCAAGGGACTGATCAAATCCATACCTGGTTAGACTAGCACTTAACATCAGGTGTCCTCAGACCATTTGCTGGGTTTCAGACAGATTTATTAATGGATTCCAGTTCTGCTTCCTACTTTCCTCCCAATTGTAGTCTAAAATCATTCCATTAAAGTACAGTGACTCAAAGGTCAGAGAAACAGATTAAAAAGTTCTCCTTGTGGTTTCTGGATGTCCATTTTAAATAATCGATTGTGTCCTGACATGCTCTTATATGGGATCTACCTTGGGCTAAAGAAAAACAGTGAAGGAAACTGCTGGCAGGTGATAAAATGTATAATATTAGTGAGCATAAAAGATCATTGATGATATTAAGTCCAATAACAGTACTACCAAAGCAGATCTAGGGAACAGAGATGACACTGAAATCTATTTCAGAGATTGCTTGGGTCTCTGATTGGTGAGGAATTTGTTGCTGCTGGTGAGAAGTTAATTCCAGGTAAAGGTTTTGAGTCTATTCTGAAAATCTCCAAAGGAAAGTATCTCTGAAATACATGCCCATGCTTCTTCTCTCTAACTCTCAGTTTGGTTTCTTCTGTCTTTGGTAAACATTCCTGAGTCTCCTTTCTTAATTTGTATTCTGAGTATTCCAATAAATTTTCTGAATTCTCAGATATTTCAGATTCTCAAAAATTGGTCCTCCAAGACATAGGCAGGTTCAGCCCTAGGGCGCTTGGAGCCTCAGGTGGACTGAGTGCCTGCCATCTCCCTCTGCAGGGGCACTCCCTGAGCCACCCCTCCCCTTCTTTGCGAAGCCACAGTGTGATGCCACACTCCCTCCAAGTGCACTTAGAGGAGCGTTGCCAGCCTCCAGCTTATCTGCTCAGTGGGCATCACATTCTCATAATAGATAGCAGGAAGAGACTTCACTCACCCCTCCCTATTAGTGTGGGCACCCTAAAATGCTACACAGTGATTTCACTAATGTTTTGTGAATTCTGCCCTGCCCAGAAACATACAAAGCTGCTCTTCACTTGTCTTTGCTGCATATCAAAACTGTTCAGAGAGCTGTTGCCAGTTAAGGCTGCTCATTTATACTATTGATGCAATGGTTCACTGGTATTGAGATAAATCCTTCCCTAAACACTTGGATTGGATAATCCAAAAGTGTCTGGTTTAGTTACCTTTCCCTGTCCTAAGACACCTCATGGTGTTTGCCAATCTAATTAACATACCAATAAGCCTACACTAAACCTACCATGTTACTTAGGGCCGTATCAATCTACTATGACCAGGCCTATTTAATTCTAAATTCCTCCCCACCAGACTATATAAAGGGCCAGATTCTAAAGGCTAGTTTCTAAAAATTCCTCCTTGGTAGAAGTGATTAGACAATCACATGGGACAGGTGTGTCAGGGGAAAAGAGGTGTGAAAATGAGGTAGTATTGGATTGAAATAGAAAAACCAAGTCCAGCAATTGGGAGTGGGAATAGATGCGTGAGAGCTTCCAGTGATTGCTAGAGCTACCAATTGTCACTTCTGGGCTCTATTAGCACAGAGGATACCAGCACAGGGAATATCAGTGTTTTGTTTTGTTTTTTAAAATCTCCTGCTGATGCTCTGAGCAAGAGCTGGCAACAGCAATGATTGGCTTGAGGTTCCCATGGCAGCTCTAGGGACAGGAATGTCATTGGTTGTATGGTCTCATTAAAAAACTAAATCAGAGTCAGAAGCAGTAGTTGAGAGTGCAAGAATGGGAAACAAAATAGGTGAACACTAAACATAGTGTAACAAAGTAGGAGTCAAGTTCACATTTAAGACCAACAAAGTTTTATTCAGAACGTAAGCTTTCTTGTGCTCCAAGCACACTTCATCAGATGAGGAATCAGGTACAGTGAGCAGGGCTACATATAGCTGGTAGGCAGTGGTTTAGAATGCAAAATGGTACAAATTTAAGATCCAATGACAGAATAGTAAAATTAACGAATAGAGCAAACCTTTGATCTGGGTAGCATGAACATGCGAAAGCAATAAAACAGTAATATGTCAAAATGTGAGAATGTCTGTCTATCACTCTATTATATAAGCCTGGGTCAAAAAGAGGGCATTATTTTCTCACAAGTTTTTCCCATCTAATTTACCTTCTAACATGTAACATACATACAGTTTGCCATTAGAAGAAAAATACATTAAAATATAGTGGAAGATAGGTTTAGTGTACCTAATGAGGTAAGCAGCCAATATCTCTATTTGAGTATGTCAATACAGCTAACAGAGAAATACATTGGATAGTGATGTTCTTGTCCACCTAATTTACTATTTAACATGTAAACATCACTCTAGTTTGCCATTAGAAAAAAAGAATACAATGAAATATAATGAAAATGGGTTAAGTATATGTAATGAGATAAACAGCCAATATACATATTTTGAGTATGTCAATTCCAAAAATTATTGTGATACACTATTCTAAAAGAGAAATACATTGGAATACTATGGATGTATAACTATACTCAGTGAGAGTGGGTTTAGCATCTGTAATGAGATAAAAACCCAATATCCCTGTTCAGTCCTGGGGAGGTGTTTGTTCCAAGTTTCATAATAATTTGTATTTCAGCAATTTCTCTCTCCATTCTGTTTTTGAAGTTCCTTTGCAATAAAACAGCTACTTTGAGGTCACCCATTGAATGCCCTGGAAGGTTAAAGTGATCTCCCACAGGTTTCTCAGTTCTGTCATTCTTGATGTCAGATTTGTATACATTTATCCTCTGACGGAGGGTTTGTCCTGTTTGCCCTATGTAGAGAACTGAAGGCAATAACATAACACCACTAGTGGTCACACACAACTCTCAACTGAAAACAGTTCAGCGTATCATCAACAACTTACAACCTATATTGGATAGTGACAGCTCTCTTTCAAAAGTACTGGGGGGTAAACCTTTTCTTGCACACAGACAGCCCCCTATTCTCAAACAACTCCTCACCCACAACAATACAATATCTCATCTGAGCATGGACACCTGTACCAGAGCTTGCAATAAACCCAAGTGCCAACTTTGCTGCCACATACACCCAGACAATACAATCACTGGACCTAACAGCATTAACTACACCATCTCAGGCTCATTCATTTGTTCATCTTCCAAGATTATATATGTCATTAAATGCCAACAATGTCCTTCAGTGATTCCTCATCTGATGAAGTGTGCTTGGAGGACACAAAAGCTTAAGTTCTGAATAAAACTTTGTTGGTCTTAAAGGTGAACTTGACTCCTACTTTGTTCTACTGCTTCAGAGCAGCACAGCTGCCCACTTAGATCTACTAAACATAGTGCTTTTGTGTCCACATATGTGCATGTGAGCCCTTTCCCCCCTGGCCCTTATTCAAGGCAAAAATGAAAAAAGTTCAACCATTATTTTTTGACTCAGGCCTAATTGTTATCAGATTAGGTTTCAAGTGATTAATAAATATTTGCTGGCTAAAATATAGTTGGCAAACTGCTGGCTCCTTTATCTCCTTCGTGAGGAATTCCACACGGCACTGACAGCAAACATTGCCATTTTACATCCCTTGACTGGTCTGCTCCCTTGTGGCCTCCAGGCATCTGTTCCTTTGCCATTTAGACAATTTCTTACTGATAAATTAAAAACTAGTCTAATTAAACACTATAATGGAACTATCAATCTGTGTTAGTGAGCTGGAACCAGGATGTAATTAGTTATTGATACGAAAAGATTTGTTTATACTAGAGTTTCAAGGCTGTCAGATGCCACAAGCTTTATTTAGCCTTAATGTGCTTGCAATAAGGCATGGTCTTTTGTATTTCTCCTTATACAGCAGTGACGAGTTCAGAAGCACAGTTTCTTTACCTAGGTATTTATAATGCACTCTGTGTGGGTTTTCTTTGGAGCTGTTATTTCTCAGGAAGATAATGTCCTCACTGTTTTGTAAATAGTCGTTTACTTGTTCATTTGTTTTACTGATTATTAGGATATATACAATATAACATAAGTCTTTGGTTTTACCATAGCATTTCCAGTGATTCCTAAAGCTTTCTTTTGCCACTTCCAGTTTTTTTCCAGAAGTGATGTAATGTGGCATAGAATGCTGTGGCCCCATCTCCCCCTACAACCCTCCTGCTTGGTGCCAGGCACTGCCTTGCAACACTATACTTTTTGCCCAAATCCAGCTATGCTTCTGCTACACCCCATGGATTCATTTTCCATTTCTGGTCCTGACTTACTTTGGATTCTTCTGCATGGCGTTGACCCATCACTCACTTATATGCCTGGGCTGGTGACACTGAGCTAGCAACCCTAGTTGTAAGGCAGAGCTTGTGGATATGTGTGTGTGGTTCAAATGCAAAATAAGGGCAAATCAGTTTTTCTGGATCTTGCACACATTTACTGAGCACAGCTGGTCCTAGCCTCTGGGGCTGCAGATCTTCTCATGGAGAGCAATGTTCTGAGGCCCCAACAGATGTTGTTCAGATAATCATGCAGAAGGATGGTCAAATCACTGAACTGTCTGCCAGTGTCAGCAGGACTGTACTTGTATTCATAGAGAAATTGAGGCAATTACACTTATACCTTACTTATTTCTTGATCATCCACAGTGGCACACTGTCAGCATGTGAAGAAGAATTCATACAGTGAAAAGAATAACAAAATATCTCAAAGTAGGCTGTTTTTTCTAGTTTTACTTCTTCTGTCTGCTTGTGTTCTAAGAACCTCCTTGCAACAATATCACTGAAAATTTCACCTGGGAGGGTTGTTTGCTTGAAAGCATCTCTTTTTCAAGTTCCTTATGAAAAATATAAATGTCAGAGGCAAGGATTGTAGCTAGTGTCAACAAAGCCTGTTGTCTGGTACATAGAACAATATCTTATTGCAATACACATGTAGTATAGCGGTTTGCATTTGGCTGTATCTGTTGGGAATCAGTCCTAAAATGGCTGACTGACTCCATCTTAGTAATAGTGATGTTGTTTCTGCAAATGTCATGCTGAGTCATGCTGAATCACGGACCAGCTGTTTCTTGTTACTGATGTAAGGTGGAATGACCTCACCTGTAATTAGGCTTTGTGCTGACTCACAGAGCTGATGCAACCTCTGTTGAGATTGCATGATTGGTGTGTGTATTAAGGGAAGCTCAGTGAGCTTGCTCTTCCTGCCTGTAAGGACTGTAGGTACTGTATTACTTACCGTCCGGGTGGCAGCGAACACTGCTGGTGTTGATCCTGTGCTACTGTGCTTGGATCATTATCTGTATACTTACTGGTGTATACTGTTATCTACTGTAGTGTGAACTAATTACTGTGTATGACCTTGGCCTAGCAACGACTTTGAATAATGGATACTGTCCTGGTAAATATATTCCACTGTTGCATACAGTTGTCTCTCTTGTCTATTAATTCCTGTGTTCCCTGTCCCTCTTCTTCAGTGTCTTCTGCTGTGTATAAATTCTCTAACAGTATCCAAGCCAAAAAACACCTGAAACATACCTTATCAGTATGGTAAGAATGGGAGAAAATGCTTAAAGCCTCAATAAGAGCTCAAATGTGGGTGAAGGGAAGACTTGTGAAAAGGAAATGGAGCACCATAATATATTCAATCAGAGAGCTTGAGGGATTAAACTGCATAGTTTAATGCATTCAGTATTTATTTTATTTCATATATTTATGATGTCACCTTTCAAGTGAAGCATATGGCAGTTTGCAGTTCAAACTAGCATTATCTAATACAATCCAATAAAACCCTGATTATATTTTTTTTTAATTTTAAAAACAACCATAATGATCATCTAAATTTCTCTAAAAGGTTCTAAATAAGTTTCTAAAAATATAGTAGTAGCATATAGAAGTTCCAAGATTGAGGAATTTTCTTATTTCTGAAGGGATATGATGGCTACTGATTTAGTGACTTTAAAAGGCACCAGACAATTTCTTGGAGGAAAGATCCATCAATTAGTGTTAGACATAATAGCTAAGTGAGGCTTCCGTGTTCAGAGACAGTATGCCACTGAGAGCCAGTTGTTGAAAGCAGTTGAGGTTGCAGAGGAAGCTTTAAAAAAAAGTATATATGCTGCTGAGGCAAGGAGGCTTTGGCATCTGTGCCCCTGCTGTGGGCTCTCTGATGGTCAATTGTTGGATGCTGTGTGAAACACAATGCATGACTATATGGACAACTGATCTGATCTAGCATACTTACTGTTATATTCCTTTCCCCCCCTTAAGAATAAGTGTGGCCTTCAGAGGAAGCTGATTCTACAAGTTGGGTTAACTACTGAAAAAATCCTTCTCTCAGTAAATGTCAGTCTTGCATTTATCAGAGACCGTTCTTCTGAGTAGGGCCTCATAGGACTGTCATAATCAGTCGGCTCATAGAGGAGCAGGTACCCCAATGGATATTCTTTTCCCAAACTATTCAGGGCTTTAAAGGTCAAACCCAGTATTGGTTGTTGTAGATTTTCCGAGCTGTGTAGCCATGGTCTTGGCATTGTGAGATCTGATGTTTCGCCAGCAACTGTGACTGGCATTCTTAGAAGCGTAACCCAGAAAAATGACTCAGCCCAACCCCACCTGCCTGAGTAAATATAAATTACCTGCCTACCAACTTAGTCTCAGTTTGACTCAGAGAGAACTCCAGTTTTCTGGGTTACACCTCTGAGGATGCCAGTCACAGTTGCTGGTGAGAAGTCAGGTCTCACAATGCCAAGACCACGGCCACACAGCCCGGAAAATCTACAACAACCAATGGATTATAGCAGGGGTGGCCAACAGTAGCTCCCCAGATGCTTTTTTGCCTACAACTTCCATCAGCCTCAGCCAGCATGGCCAATGGCTGGGGGTGACGGAAGTTGTAGGTAAAAAACATCTGGTGAGTTATCATTGGCCACCCCTGGATTATAGGTTCCTGGAGAACCTATATACTACAACCATCTTCTATCATTTAATTTTTCTCTGGATTATTTTTCAGTTTATTCACTTGCATTCAGTTCATTACAGTGTTTGGTACCTATTCTGGATCTTAGTCTTTTAATCTTTTTAAATTTAACTTTGTCATCTGATATATGTGCTATCCAACTCTGTGGTAGTTATAGATAATAAAACTCCAGATTAGAAATGTATCCTCTTTTTCATGATCATGCTGCACATTAGGTATATAATCATAGAACCAAAGAGTTGGAAAGGACCTCCAGCATCATCTAGTCCAACTCCCTGCACAATGAAGTAAATTCACAAATATCTCCCCCCTCCAACTCCCCGGTGACTCGTGTTCCATGGCCTGGAGAAAAATTGCTTCCTGACCCCAAGCTGGTGATCAGCATTTCCCTGGGCATGTTAAAAACTAAGCACTGATACAACCCTTCCCACCCTCCCTCTCATGATCTTCCTAAATTAATAAAATCAGCATTGCTGTTAGATGGCTATCTAGCTACTGCTTAAAAACCTCCAACAAAGGAGAGCCCACCACCTCCTGAGGAAGCCTGTTCCACTGAGAAATTGCTCTAACAGAGCTAGTTTGGTGTATTGGTTAAGAATGCAGACTCTAACCTGGAAGAACTGGGGTTGATTCCCCACTTGTCCAAATGCAGCTGCTGGTATGACCTTGGGTCAGTCATATGTTCTCTCAGAGCTGTTATCTCAAGAGCAATTCTTGAAAGAGTTGTCTCAGACCCACCTACCTCACAGGGTATCTGTTGTGAGGAGGGGAAGGGAAAGAAGATTGTAAGCTGCTCTGAGACTCCTTCAGTTAGTGAAGGTTAGGGCCAGGCCTTGGATTCAGTGGGAGCTCACAGGAGCACAGCTCCTGAACCTTTTGAGAGTTCCACCTCCTCCTTCTGAGAGTTCCAACTCCTTGTCCATTGAATAGTAGGTGCAGCTGCATAACAATCCCTGGATGAGCTCCACCACCTATTTTTCTGAAAAATCACCCCTGGTTAGGGCATAAAAACCAACTCCTCCTCCTCCTAATTTTTAGCTGAAAACTCTATTGATTTAATTTCAACCCATTAGTTCTGGTCCTATGAGCTCTGCACCATCCTGTATATGACACCCCTTCAAATACTTGAATATGGTGATCATATCACCATCATCTCTTCTCCAGGCTAAACATATCCAACTCCTTCAGCCTTTCCTCATAGGACTTGGTCTCCAAGCCCCTCACCATCTTTCTTGCCCTCCTTTGGACATGCCCCAGCTTGTCTATATCCTTCTTAAATTGTGGTGCCCCAAACTGAACACAGTACTCTAGGAGAGGTCAAACCAGAACAAAGTAAAGTGATACCATCACTTTGCATGAATTGGACACTATACTTCTGTTGATGTAGCCCAAAATTGCATTTGCCTTTTTAGCTACCTCATCACACTGCTGACGAATGTTCAGTGAATGGTCCACTTAAAACCCTGGATCCTTTTTGCACATACTGCCGCCAAAACAAGTCTCCCCCATCCTATAATGATGCACTGGATTTTTCCTTCCTAAGTGCAGAACTTTACATTTATTCCCATTATCCATTTTATTTGTTTTAGCCCAGTTTCCCAGCCTGTCAAGATCATTCTGTATGCTGACTCTTTCTTCTACTATATTTGTTACTCATCTCAATTTAGTATCATCTGCAAATTTAATAAGCATTCCCTCTATTCCTTCATCCAAATCATTTATAAAGATGTTGAACAAAACAGGCCCCCGGACAGATCCTTGAGGTGCTTGTCACTCCTCTCCAACAGGATGACAAACCATTCACAAGCACTGCCTGGTTGTCATCTGTCAACCAGTTATAGATCCATGTAACAGTAATAGGATCCAAACCACAGTTTACCAACTTGTCAACAAGAATAGTATGTAGAACTTTATCAAAAGTCTTACTGAAATCAAGATAAACAATGCCTACAGCATACCCCTGATCCAGCAAGGTAGTCACTTTCTCAAAAAAAGGAGATCAGGTTAGTCTGACATGGCTTGTTCTTGAGAAACCCATGCTAGCTCTTAGTAATCACTTTCTAAATGCTCAAGGATTGACTGACTGATAATTTGTTCTAAAACTTTTCCAGGTATAGATGTCAAACTGATGGATTGATTGATCCAGGTGGGCAGCTATGTTGGTCAGAAGCAGTACAACAAAGTAGGAGTCAAGTAATACCTTTAAGACCAACAAAGTTTTATTCAGAATGTAAGCTTTAGTATGCATGCATACTTCTTCAGAAAAGGAATGAGGTACAGTGAACAGAGCTACATATAGCTGGTGGGCAGTGGTTTAGAACGCAAAATGGTACAAAGTTAAAATCAAATGGATCTTCCTTTTCCTCCTCCTTGAAGATGGGTCCATTTGCCTGTCTTCGATCTTCTGGCACCTCACCTGTTCTCATAGAATTCTCAAAAATAATGGCCAGAAGCTCAGAAATTATGTCCACAAGTTCTTTTAGTACCCTTGGATGCAATTCATCTGGCCCTGAGGACTTAGTTTCATTTAAACAAACAAGTTGTTTATGTACTACCCTTATGTCAATCCTAGGCTGTAACTCCTTTCACTTATCATTTGTTCTGTTTTTGCCATGTCGAGTGTGGGGGGATATCCCAAACCCTGTCATATAAGGTTGCCATCCTCTATTGATTTAATTTCAACCCATTAGTTCTGGCAGAGATCAGCTCCCCTGGAGAAAATGGCTGCTTTTAAGGGTGGACTCTATGGCATTGTACCCTCCTGTGGCTCTTGCCCTCCCCCAGACCCTAGGTGCTCATAGATCAACCCCCAAAGTATTTTCCAGCACCAAGCAGGCAACCCAACCCTGTGGGGTTCTTTTCAATGGATGGATGGTGACCAGGAACTCAGGCCTCTAGAGGAAAAGGACCAAAGAGAACAATAGCTTAAAACTCAAACTGTTTATTAATGCTTTAAAACCATACACAAGTAATACTCAATAGCATATAAAAGTCTCAATACTTGATACAGTGCACACTTTTAGAAAACACAAGGAACATTCCTGGACTGCAGGACCAAAACCCTTACACTGGTGGGGTGTTAGCCAAACAGTCCAGAACAAAGCCCAAAGCCAATTTTTTATACTCTTTCCAGTCTATAGGAACCAATGGAGGTGTCAATCCAGAATGTACTAGGCCAGCCCAATGTTTGGCGATAACATAAACTTTTTCTAAGGTGAACTTTTGCCTAGAAATATTTTCTTATTGACTGCCAGCAAAAAAAAGTAAAGGCTTATGGGACTTCAGAACCAAGAAACCTAAGCCAGTTATATCAAAACCTACATATAATAGAAGAACAGAAAGGCCCAGGTTTATGTAATCCCAAATTCTGCCGCATCAAGCATAATTTCCCTTGTCAGAAAAGACTGAGGAAAAGTAGGAATAAAACAGTTCTGCCCTCTCTTCACCACCCATTACAATTTCACTCAAAGGCGCTCATAGGTATCAAAATCTAACACAAATAGCAATTAAAGTCCTATATAAAATGTTCATTGTAGAGAGAATTTTCAAAGGTGCTGGATCCAGGCATGATCAAGGGATGCCTGGCTGCTCTCCTCATCTCATTACCTTAATGATGGCCCATGGGTTGGAAGATGGGATACCTTTTCTCCATAATACACTATCAGATCTCTGGACACATTTGTTGATCTGCAGGTCTTTTCCATAGCTGAATCAGAGCTCATTTCAGATGTATGAAGTGTCTGGAGGCAGCACCTCCTTCCCTGCACTTACTAGACTACCCTGATGTGGTTGAGAGGGAAGCCCCCACATCTTGCTGAAGCTCCTGGATCCTGATGGCAGTCTGATGTAGCTCTGGGCCTTCCTGGATTGGCAGAGATGTGGGAGAGACCAGAGAATTTAACAGACAGGCCCTCAGGGAAGCTTCGAGCCTAATACTTAAATGTATTAAAACTCAGACATATCTAGCTGTCACCAGAGATGGGAGGGATGACCAGTGAAATCCAGTGGGCTGCACTCAAGCCTGTTATGAGGAGTGGTTTCATGAGTAGGCAAGTAGTACTGACAGGGCCAGTGCACACTTGGGGGATGACCTGATGCCAGCTGCCTGGATGGGGGTTTGGAGCAGGTGGACCAGTTGAAAGGGCTTGGCCATACTGTGGCAAGCTGGCTGGTAGATAAAAAACTAGTTGGCAACTGTCCTGACACAGTGTTAGGGGTCCTAGTCACCATGGAGGTAAGCTATGGGGAGGCACAGGTAGAGGAATGGAAATTGGCTCAAGCTAGATGGATTCATAAGAACATAAGAGAAGCTATGTTGGATCAGGCCAATGGCCCATCCAGTCCAACACTCTGTATCACACAATGGCCAAAATACACACACACACAGTGGCTAGTAGCTACTGATGGACCTCTGCTTCATATACTTATCCAAACCCCTCTTGAAGCTGGCTATGCTTGTAGCTGCCACCACCTCCTGTGGCAGTGAATTCCACATGTTAATCACCCTTTGGGTGAAGAAGTACTTTCTTTAATCCGTTCTAACCTGACTGCTCAGCAATTTCATTGAATGCCCATGAGATCTTGTATTGTGAGAAAGGGAGAAAAGTACTTCTTTCTCTATTTTCTCCATCCCATGCATAATCTTGAAAACCTCTATCATGTCACCTCGCAGTTGACATCTCTCCAAGCTAAAGAGCCCCAAGCGTTTCAACCTTTCTTCACAGGGAAAGTGTTCCAGCCATGAGTCATGTGACCCGATGGTGGGGGCCAGGGGTGCTCAGAACTCTCAAGTCCTGAGTGACAGCTAACGGCTCAGAGGTTAACTGTCAGGAAGGAAAAAAATGGTCAGAAAGGGAGAGTTGGACTCAGAGTGTGGTGAGAGAGGCTTGGTGTGAAGTGAAGCTCTATGTACACTCTGTAAAATCAGCCAGGTGTCTGAGCATGAGGCATATCTCTAGGTCACGAGTGCCCTCTAAGGAAGAGGAAGGTGACAAAGAGTGTCTAAGTGGAAGACCTTAGTGGTCACAGACCTATGATACACTGCTCCTAAGAGTTTATAAGGTGGCTGAGGGAGAGCTGTGGGTCTGAGGGAGTCAGGAGAGCTGGGGCTTGTCAAACCAGAGGGACCAGGCACTCAAAGCCCAAGAGGCCAGCCTGATTAAAGTTTAGGAGAGTGGATTAATAGAAGAACTGTGTACCCTGAAATACCTCAGAGCATTGCTGGAGGGTCTAGCCGACATACTGTATAGGAAATGTTATTCTTACAAGATACAAACTAGCCTCTGTATATACATCCCATCCCCCAGTTAAAGCCTATTTTGTAAATAAAGAACTATAGTTTGCTGTTATGTTCTCTGGTGCCTGTGTGATTGGGAAAGACTTCAAATCTGCAGTGGTCCCCTGCTCATCTACTGTATCAGACCCCTGAAGAGACTAACGTATATTTAGCTGCCCTCGCTGAGGCCTGAGGCGATAGGCAGAGGGTGTGACAATTGGTGATCAGCGTTGGGATTTCGAATCTAAAACCTAAAAATACATATCACCCTGACACATAGCCATCAAAGGGACATTGCAGTATAGAAATAAAGGCAGTTTGGAAAAAAATTTCTGTCAGAAATGGCACCACCAAAGAGAACAACTACAGCCACTGGGGATGGACAAACACAGAGAGGGATTCCTGAGAAGAATCCTAGTCAGAACATTAGGCTATGAAATTACAATTAGAGTTAGCCAAAATAGAAGCAGAAAAAGAAATCCAAATGGCTAGAGAGAAAACAGAGAAAGGGAAAGAGAAAGAAAGAAAGAAAGAAAGAAAGAAAGAAAGAAAGAAAGAAAGAAAGAAAGAAAGAAAGAAAGAAAGAAAGAAAGAAAGAAAGAAAGAAAGAAAGAAAGAAAGAAAGAAAGAAAGAAAGAAAGAAAGAAAGAAAGATTCAAATGGCTAAACTACTGGCAGAAAGTGAAAGAGAGACTGGAGAACATGAGGAGAGAATGTATAATTTGAAGCTCCAGGAAATTCAGGCAAGGCCAGAGCTTCAAAGTGGCGCTAGAAATGAACACCAGCCCTCAGTAGAACAGAAGAAATCCCCCAAATATCAGAAAGGGGATGACATAGAGGCTTTTCTGGTTAGTTTTGAAAGAACCTGTAAGGATTTGAAAGTAGCTGATGAGGACAGGATGATGTATTTAAGACCACAGATTTGTGGGGGGCTAAGGGAAATTTACTCAGAATTAAGAGATGAGGAGACCTCTGACTACCAGCTATATAAGGAGAGAGTTACAGTCCGTTTTGGTTTAACTGCTGAACAAAGCAGGAAAACATTCAGAGACATTAAGAGAAAGCCTGGAGAAACATATTCCCAGTTAGGATGTCGTTTAGACAGAGTCCTGAATAGATGGATTGAGGGAAGTAAAGTCACCACCATGGAAGATTTGAAAAATCTAATTGGCTTGGAACAGTTTTACAGTCAAGTCCCATCTCAGTATAGATGGATTCTGAGGGACAAAAAATTAAAAACAGTGGAAGAAGCTGCTGTTATCCTTGACAAAATAGAATCAGACTTAGGGAGATCTATGTGGACTGCTCCTATGAAAAAAGCCAGAGTCTGGAACCCTTCAGAAAAGTCTGGGCATGGGAACAACAACCCTGAAAAGTGGTCCAGTTCTCCTCCATACAGAAAAAGGGAGGCTACCTATTTCCACTGTGGGGAGATAGGGCATTATATTAGATCGTGCCCAAAGATGGAGAAAGGGAAAAAGACACCACCACCTAAAACTGTCAAAGTGGTGAAGTGTATAAATCAAGAGTCAGATAAAACACCCTCACTTACAGAGAACGCACCACAAGAAAGACCTAATAGTGTTTTGCAAGTGTGGAGAGTACAAGAAGGCTTGAGTGAGGAATATATTGAGACTGTAACAGTGAATGACAAGGAAGTAGAAGCTTACAGAGATACAGGGACACAGGTTTCTCTGATCCAGCCAGGATTAGTGCAAAGTCATCAATATTTGCCAGGAAAATCTTACACTATTAAAGGCATTAGAGGGCCTGCATTTGAAGTGGCCCTGGCAGAGGTTCCTATAAAATATAGAGATTCCAAGGCAAGTGGATAATGGGAGTTCTCAATGACATTGGAATATCGCTTTTGGTGAGGAATGATTTAGCTTCGGAGATAAAACAGCAGCAAGCTATCTCCACCAATATTGTTTCAAGAAGCAGACCAGAACAACCAGCTGATGAGTCTGAGCAGCAACCAGGGGAAGAGGAAACATTGTTGCAGAACATACAGGCAGCAGAGTTTCTCAGTGAGCAGCAGCATGATGACAGCTTACGAGAACTGTGGCAGAGAGCTGATGTGAGTAATCAAGAAATCACAGTAGAAAAGCCTTGCCAATTTAAAGTAATCGACCAAAAACTGTATCGGGTTGCTTTAAGGAAAAAAACATAATGTGGTCTGGGAGAGAAAGAAACAGTTAGTCATTCCAAGAAAATATAGGATGCAAGTGTTGGATTTGGCTCATGCAACACCCATGGCCTCTCACCTAGGCATCAACAAAACAAGGGACCGAGTACAGGAGAGGTTCTTTTGGCCAAATATGGGAAGAGACATTAGGGCTTTTTGTAAGTCTTGTCAGGTCTGCCAAATGGTAGGGAAGGCCCTAGATAAGACAAAAGGACTACTACAGCCAGTCCCTATAGTATCGGAAGCCTTTGAGAAGATAGGAGTGAACATTGTTGGTCCTATCTCAAGGGTCACTAGGAGAGGGAACAAGTATATCCTCACCATCGTGGATTATGCTACCAAGTTCCCAGAAGCAGTACCTCTTAGAGACATTGAGGACAAGACCATAGCAGAGGCACTGTTGAATGTATTTGCATGGCTTGGTTTTCCAAAAAAAATGGTGACTGATTTAGGCACATCGTTCATGTCGAACGTAATGCAAGAGTTAATGAGAGCTTGTGGAATCTGGCATGTAACAACAACTGCATACCATCCTCAAGCCAACGGACTGAATGAAAGATTCAACGGGACCTTGAAACATATGTTAAAAACATATGCCTACAAACACCCCAACGATTGGGACCAGTATTTGCAACACCTACTCTTTGGGTACAGGGAGGTACCCCAAGAAAGTTCCGGGTTCAGCCCATTCGAGCTACTCTACGGGAGACAAACCAGAGGACCCCTTGATGTTTTGAAGGAGGCGTGGTCCGGGCGTGAAGACATCCAGGAGACAGATGTCATCACCTATCTACAAGAGCTACAACAACATCTGCAGGAGGTGAGGATGACAGAGTAGTAGTGGAAGCATCCCTCAGGGCCACTCTGGTCAGGCCAGTCTCAGTTGTTGCTCTAATGAAGACACTCACAAAGACAGCCGGTTCAACAAAGTTGTATTAGGGTCATGCAGATATCATAGTCAAGAATCAGTCCAAGAATCATACACTTACAATCAGTCCAGCCAGGCAAAGGTACAGATACACAGTCCAAATAGAATAGTCAAGTCACAGTCCTTAATCATCAATCCCTTATCAGTCCAACAGCTTGCCACATTCTATCTGTCTTGTTCTACACCACACTGAACAGACGTTAGGCTACTGTATTTGTATTCCCCTTAACCAATCACATTCTTCATTGGTTAATGACATTCACATGCTATCACATGCTAACACTTAAACACCTGTATGCAAGGGTTACACAATCCTTTGGGAGTTCCAATATGCCTTAAAGCTATAGGATACTGACAGAGGATGCTGCTGCAGACAACATGGGAAGAGCACAACATCGGCAGAAGTTGTGGTATGACTCCAAGTCCAGGGACAAAGAATTTAAACCTGGGGACCGAGTCTTAGTTCTGAAACCCAGGAGGAAGAACAAACTAGATGTGGCCTGGGAGGGACCTTATACCATTGCCCATAAGGTCTCCAACGTGAACTGTTTGGTAACCATGAGTGAAAATGGTGAACAGTGTAAAATGTTTCATGTAAACATGTTGAAACCTTATTATGACCAAGGAAAGTTGGTACTAATGGCCAAAGGGGAAGTGTGTAAGGGAACTGAACTGTCGGGTTGGGGGGAAATATCCCAAGAAATTACCATAAAGGAGGTTCAGTTCACCCCTTCTCTTACCAGAGAGCAAAGAGGGCAAATACAAATGATTCTGGGTCAGAACCAAAAGATTTTTTCCAACATATACCAGGGAAGCAAAATGTAATTGCTGACGCGTTGTCCAGAACAATGTAACCCTGAAAAAAAATGGTTTTGTATTGTGACCTTGCTGAAGTTATGAATATTTATATGAAAGAAAATGTGCATAGTTAGTGATATGAGGTTTAAACATTTAACAAAATGTTTAAAGTTATACCAGGAGGAAACCTAAGTAAGTGTGGCCCACATGTACCCATTTCTCAGCAAAAGGCTGAGACCTTTCGCCTTGCGCAATTGTTCAGGAGGGAGGGACATGTGACGGAATCAAAGGGTTAATGGAGAAGCTGAGGACTCAGAGAGCCCTGAGTCATGTGACCCGAAGGTGGGGGGCAGGGGTGCTCAGAACTCTCAAGTCCTGAGTGATAGCTAACGGCTCAGAGGTTAACTGTCAGGAAGGAAAAAAATGGTCAGAAAGGGAGAGTTGGACTCAGAGTGTGGTGAGAGAGGCTTGGTGTGAAGTGAAGCTCTATATACACTCTGTGAAGTCAGCCAGGTGTCTGAGCATGAGGCATATCTCTAGGTCACGGGTGCCCTCTAAGGAAGAGGAAGGTGACAGAGAGTGTCTAAGTGGAAGACCTTAGTGGTCACAGACCTATGATACACTGCTCCTAAGAGTTTATAAGGTGGCTGAGGGAAAGCCATGGGTCTGAGGGAGTCAGGAGAGCTGGGGCTTGTCAAACCAGAGGAACTAGGCACTCAGAGCCCAAGAGGCCAGCCTGATTAAAGTTTAGGAGAGTGGATTAATAGAAGAACTGTGTACCCTGAAATACCTCAGAGCATTGCTGGAGGGTCTAGCCGACATACTGTATAGGAAATGTTATTCTTACAAGATACAAACTAGCCTCTGTATATACATCCCATCCCCCAGTTAAAGCCTATTTTGTAAATAAAGAACTATAGTTTGCTGTTACATTCTCTGGTGCCTGTGTGATTGGGAAAGACTTCAAATCTGCAGTGGTCCCCTGCTCATCTACCGTATCATACCCCCGAAGAGACTAACGTATATTTAGCTGCCCTCACTGAGGCAGGAGGTGATAGGCTGGCGTCACCATAGTAAGGGTGTGATAACACCCCTTCCAAAATTAGTGGTTCTGGAGCAGGCAAACACTTCTCGCCTTCCACAGTGAAGACGGAGGCAAAAAAATGCATTCAGCTTCTCAGCCATTTCCCTATCCTCCTTCAGTATTCCTTTTACCCCCTGGTCATCCAAGGGCCTCACAGACTTTCTGACTGGTTTCCTGCTTCTAATATATTTGAAGAAATTGTTATTGTTGGTCTTTATGTTTTTTGCAATATGCTCCTCATAGTCCCTTTTTGCCTGCCTGATCACAGTCTTGCATTTGATTTGCCACAGCCTGTGTTCCCTTTTATTAATCTCACTTGGACTAGCTTTCCACTGCTTAAAGGAGTCCTTCTTACCTTTTACAGCTTCCATTACTTTGTTTGTTAACCATGCAGGCCTTCTCTTATACCTGTTTGTGCCTTTCCTAACTTGTATATATTCTATCTGAGCTTTTAGGATTGTAGTTTTAAATAGCCTCCAAGCTTCCCCAAGGGTTTTGACTGTAAACCACCTGCAGCAACTCTGTAATTCCTCCCCACCCTCCAGAAAGCTGCAACATCCAGGACTGATGCCAGCCATTTTGGCACCCTAGGTGAGGTGCTTGGGGTCATTGGTTTACCCCCTTCCACTCTCTCAGCAGCCCCAGCCCTTTGCAACAGCCCTGCAAGGTAGGCCACACTAACTGTTTCTAGAGAGAAAGAGAGGGAGAATGCCAACAAAGGCCATTAGCACAGAGAAGCCAGAGAAGCCAGCCCCCCTCACCGCCTTTTGGTGATCACCTCAACCTCAAGAAGCCAGAAACAGAGACCTAGAGGGAAGGTACAAAACAGGAGCAGTGGAAAATATCCCAGGTCCCTTTCTCCTCAAGGCACAAGTACCTGGCTGCTACCCCAGAGATGTTCTGGCCGTAACCTTCTCCATGTTCTGCTCTGGCAGTTGGAGGTCATGATGTAAGTACCTCAATATGGATCAGTCACCATGTTAGCCGCGGCGTGCACTGCATTGTGGGGCATGGAGCTTCATGGAGACTAGAGCTCCAATCCAAGCAACCCTTCTGCTGTGTGTGACCTCGGAGCATCATCCTACAACCAAGAATTGGCTCCAAGGCTGAATTTGCAGTGGGACTTAACTGATGTTTTCTGTGCTAGAGCAGAGCCATGAAATACATCTGGAGTAAAGTCAGCTTTATATGACATACAGCAAAGGCCCTTGGGCTGGGCTGTGGCACCTCCCCTGGAATGTGGGCACCTGCCTGTCCTTTCGCTACACACCCAGGCAGCAGGAAGCTAAGGGCACTAGGACTCCACCTTGCCCCACTGCCGGGCCCTCATTGTCTGCCTGCCTGCTAGGAAGTAGGCAGAAGTAGGGACTGGCAGACTCCCCCTCCTTTCTCCCTCCTGGTGCTCCCATCATCTCTGGCTCTGGTGCTTTGGGTGGCTTACCATCCTTTCTCCAGCTGGTGGGCTGTGGAGCGGGAAGGGCACCCAAGGGGCTTAGCCAGTGCTCCCTTCCTCTGCCCAGGGCAGCACTGACCTTGTGTGGTGGGGCTACCACTACTGATGGCCATGCTTCTCTTTTGTGCCATCCCCCTGACAATGACAACGGGGTGAATGGTGGGGCGTGGAGCTTCATGGAGACTCAGCAGGCAGGCAGGGAAGGTGGGGAAGGTGGTACATGTGGGGATAGGGCTATCGGTGCGTGTGTGTGCAGAGTGAGGAACTGAGATATGTACAATAGTGAGCTCCGGTAAGGAAGTGAGCCAGACACCCACACCTAGTATTAAAACAGTGTATTTACAAGCTATATACAAAGTAACTAGTGCAGTGACAAACATGGATCTCAGTGACAAAGTGCTCCGCCAGCATTCACCTCTCCAGTGAGAGAACTATACACAGGTAATGCAGTCCTTATATATGTACATCAGCCAATCAAGGCAGTCCATAGTCTTGCTGACTCCAGCAGGTACTTTCCCCTTGTTCTTATCCAGCCAGAACCGGCTTGCTGACAAGGCCACTCTGACCTGACCTGTCAGATAGATCTCCTGCTGGCATGTTGCACCTGTCAGGCTGTGTAAAGGAGGACTCCTTATAGCAACACACCTCCTAGTCCGACGTACACAGTGTATACAGGCATTTTGCAACTTTACAACTTTTACAATGTTTGCAATGTTCATTCACATGCCTTTACATTGTTTCCTAGTCAGCAGTATTACAAGCATACTTTTGCACTTTGTCAGTTACATTTTTCAACCCAGGTACTCATCATCATCATAGTCCTGGTCTGCCATTGACTTCTGGCGTTTTGCCTCAGCCTCCTTTTCTTGTGCCTCGTGCTCTGCACACCAAGCCTTCCAAGCTACAGCTTTCTTTTTTAAACATTTCTTTAAACCCTTCAGGCTCAGGCACAGTAACCAGTGTTATTTCAGGAACTCTGTATCTTACAGGAGGGATGCCTTTTGTTGCTCTGGAAGATACCCGTGGCCCTACACTTGTACTGGGCTCACTTACATTGGGCTCACTTTCTCCAGGCTCACTGGTTGCCACCTCCTGGGCTGGAGACTGCAGCAACACCACCTCCTGAGCTGGCAATATCACCTCCTGACCTGGAGGCCCTGGCTCTTCCACCTCCTGACTGGGAGATCTCGGCTCCTGCTTTATCTCCCTTGGCTCTTCTCCAGTACTGTTATCTGCACACGGTAGCAAAACAGTTTCACTTTCAGAGCCATGCAATTTAGGCTAGCTGTGCTGTTCATTGAAATTTGCTGAACGACTGAAAGTGATCTTGGCTCTCTTATCACAGAAGCGATAAGATTTAGTTCCTGGCTCGTATCCCAGAAAAGTCAGGCACACTGCCCGGTCACCTCCCTTCCTCCTATTCTTTAAGGGAATGTTAACCCATGCCTGGGTGCCAAATACCTTCAGGAACTTTAAATCAGGCAGCTCTCCATATAAACTTCTGTAAGGTATATCACATATAGCCCTGGTCCAAACTCTGTTGTAAACATACACTGCAGAGCTCATGGCTTCTGCCCAATATACAAAGCGTAAACTGGCATCCTCCAACATTGAATACATAAAACCTTGTAGGAGGGCTCCGTGCCTCTCTGCTAGCCCCTTCTCCTGGGGGGTCACTGGGTTTGCCAGCCTCTGAGCAATGCCTTTGCTCTCTAACCAACGTTTGAAGTCATTAGAGGTAAATTCCCCTCCATGGTCACATTGAATGGCTTTTATCTTCAAGTCCAGCTCCCTTTCTACAGCTTTAGCCCATTTTGTGAAACACTTATACACATCTGACTTATGCTCCATTGCAAACACCCATGAAAACCTTGAGTGGTCATCAGTTGCCACCTGGCAGTACCGTTTCCCTGAATGACTTTTGGGGAAAGGGCCAAGGACATCTAGATGGAGCAGCTCTAGAGCCTGTTTGGTCTCCCTGGTGCTTTTCTTTGACACAGCACAAGCTTTACTCTTGGTCTTTTTACAGACTTGACAGTCTAAGAAACACTTACACGGCTTTACCTTCATACCTGGCATCATTTGTAGGGTTTTCTTTAGGGCATGAAATCCACAATGCCCAAGCCTACGATGCAATAGGTGGATACATTTGTCACGCACTGGCACATTGGAAACCTGTGCTGCATGGGCACATTCACTCCTAATCACATACACATTTCCATCCCTGGTGGCAGTAGCCAGCAACTTCCCCCCACCTCCAAGAATCTTACAACAATCTTTCTTAAACAGCACTTCAAAGCCATCATCAATTAAAGTACTGACTCTCAACAAGTTAAATCTTAGAGAGGGCACACACAGTACATTTTGGAACGTGCACCTTAACACAGGAAAATTAACACTCCCAACACATTTCACAGCAGCAGACGATCCGTTGGCTAATCGCATGTGGGAGAGATTAGAGCTGTCAACATCTCTCAGCAGGCTCTTCTCACAACAGAGATGGCTTGTAGCACCGGAGTCTAAAATCCACTGCGACCCGGCACTTGCTGCTGATGACGTGACCAGCTGGGCTTCCTCCTCACGGCTGCTGGTGGTCCTCTGTCTCCGCTGCCCCTGACGACAACACCTCCCTTTCTCAGGACAGACACGTAAGAGGTGCGATGCAGAGCCACATCCAAAACAATGCCTTACTGCCAACGCCTTTGGCTCCAATTCAGGCTTTGGTTGCTTGCCAGCAGCACACACCGGCTCATGCCTGGACACTTTCCCAGACGCTCCCACAGATACACGCTCTCCAGCCGATACTTCTGGATGGGTCACAGCTGCAATTCGCTCCTGGAAGTCATAAAGGTGCGCACACACATACTCCATGGTTAGAGTAGCCACGTCCACCGTCTCCAAGGAGGTAATGAGCGGTGAGAACTCCGGCGGTGTAGAGATGATAATAATATATACACCCTATCATCATCAGCAATCGTCTTGCCCCGGGTCTCAAGTTCAACAAAGCAGTCTGTTAGGTTTTTGATGTGCTGCTTCACACACCCTCCAGCCGGCATCAGTGTGCGGAACATTCTTCGCGTCAAGGCCATTAGGGAGCCTGCAGTGGTTCTAACGTACACACCACTGAGTGCATCCAAGGCAGCCTTGGCGGTGTCCTTGCCACACACATAGATTAGTTGGTCATCTCCCACAGCCAGCACAATATTAGCTAGGGCTTTTTCGGCCAACACAGTCTTGGCTGGAGATAATGCAGCAGGGGGGTTACTCACATACAGCCACTGACCCTCACGCTTCAGGTAGTGCTCCATTCTTAGGCTCCACACTGCGTAGTTAGCTGATGTGAGTTTCTCCATGGCCACGGCAAGCTGTTGCTGAGCCATCTCACCGACACCTCCAGACAGCTGGCTGCTGTCCTCCCCCTCGCTCTCAGACAGAGATAGCTGGAACTTTTTAGTCTTCTTTGTCCTCCATGGCGTTCCTCACCACCGGCTCCTCCACAACGTCTGGACAGCTCAACACTCTCGACACTCCTCTGCGCAGCGGAACCACGCTGGGCCCATAACCCTATCGGTGCGTGTGTGTTGAGAGTGAGGAACTGAAATATGTACAATAGTGAGCTCTGGTAAGGAAGTGAGCCAGACATCCACACCTAGTATTAAAACAGTGTATTTACAAGCTATATACAAAGTAACTAGTGCAGTGACAAACATGAATCTCAGTGACAAAGTGCTCCGCCAGCATTCACCTCTCCAGTGAGAGAACTATACACAGGTAATGCAGTCCTTATATATGTACATCAGCCAATCAAGGCAGTCCATAATCTTGCTGACTCCAGCAGGTACTTTCCCCTTGTCCTTATCCAGCCAGAACCGGCTTGCTGACAAGGCCACTCTGACCTGACCTGTCAGATAGATCTCCTGCTGGCACGTTGCACCTGTCAGGCTGTGTAAAGGAGGACTCCTTATACCAACAAGGGCACCTTCTGCTCTGTGGTAGGGATGTGCATTCGGTTCGGCCGAACCATATTTACAGCCGAATCAGCACTGATCTGGCTGCATACGGAATAGGCTGCAGCCAATCCCCATAGGCACCCATTATACGGCTGCCGAATACGGCTCGCCGTATACTTCCGAATGGCTATTCGGAAGTATACGGCTGTCAATTCAAAAGGCGGGAAAGTAGCTTCTGCAGCCTCAAAGGAGCTGCTTGCCTACTTTCCTGGCTTTAGTTGCTTTTTCCCACCTCTCCCATAGCCTCCCTGGGATCAGGGAGGGGGGGAGGGGGAAGAGGAGCCCCAGCAGCCAATCCAAAGCATGCATTTGCAAAATGCATTGCAAATGCATGCTTTGCAGGGCTTTTTAAGGAGTCTTCCTTTCTGGCTGGACTCCTACATTGATGCTGTGTGTGAGAGATTATGCTGCTGCTGGCTGGCCCTTGGCTTCAGCTGCTGCCTGCTGCTCTCTCACTCAGCATTACCAGACTTCCCTGGACTAGAGAAGACAAGGTAAGACAGTCTTGGGGTTCTTGTTTTTATTTATTGTTGGTAAAAGGACTTTTTAAGACTTAGAGTCCCTTTACTTATCCAGATTTGGGTGGTGGTGGGGTAGCTTATTTGGGGTTATGGGTTTCTGCTTGGGGAGGGGGCCTGGGTTGGGGGGGGGGTTGCCAATTTGCCCATATCTTAATTTAGTGAGAGGACTTTTAAAAGTGCAGTGTCCTTTTACTTCTCCTGATTTGGGTGGCTTGGATATCTTGGGGTTAGGGTGAAGGGTTTTTTTGGGGGGGGAGGGGTTGGCAAAGTTCCTGTATTGTTAAAAGTTATTTTTTTTACTGTTTTAAAAGTATTCAGTGTTTGATTTGTTGCTGCTGTGTCGTGCTGCTGCTGTAACTCTTCTCTTCGGGTTCTTGGGGGGGGGGGCCTGCTGTTTGGCCTAATTTCCATTGTTTAAAAGGCCACTTTTGTCCCCCTTTTCCTGGTTCTGGTTTTAGGGGGTGGGGGTTTTGTTGACTTATTTGGCCTGAGCTTTCTTGTTGGTGAAAAGGCCACTTTTTTAACACTTGGCCCTTTGTGATTCTGCTGGTTTTGTTTTGGTTTTTTTAAATTACCTCTGGTTGGTGTGGGGGTTGGCGAGGGTGTGTGTGGGCTGGGTCACTTTCTTGTTTTTATAGAGTAGATTGTGTGTTCTGTGGCAGGGAAGCTGGCACCTGGGTGAGAGACCCAGAACCAGCAGGCTTGTTGTGGTTGGCCAGCTCTCTCCGTGTTGTTTGGGGCAGGGCTGGAGAGCTGACATCTGTAGATTGTGTGTTCTGTGGCAGGGAAGCTGGCACCTGGGTGAGAGACCCAGAACCAGCAGGCTTGTTGTGGTTGGCCAGCTCTCCCTGTGTTGTTTGGGGCAGGGCTGGAGAGCTGGCATCTGTAGATTGTGTGTTCTGTGGCAGGGAAGCTGGCACCTGGGTGAGAGACCCAGAACCAGCAGGCTTGTTGTGGTTGGCCAGCTGTCCCCATGTTGTTTGGGGCAGGGCTGGAGAGCTGGCATCTGTAGATTGTGTGTTCTGTGGCAGGGAAGCTGGCACCTGGGTGAGATACCCAGAACCAGCAGGCTTGTTGTGGTTGGCCAGCTCTCCCCGTGTTGTTTGGGGCAGGGCTGGAGAGCTGGCATCTGGGTTTGCTGCAGCCAGGTCTGCAGAGCAGACCTTGAGCAGATTGTGTTTTGTGTGGCAGTGACGTTGGCAACTGGGTTTATATTGCTTCCAGGCCTGCAGGGTTCATAGAGTAGATAGAGGGATGTAGTGCATTTGGGTCCTATAGAGATTCTCTGATGTGGTTAGGTTAGGCTTTGGGTGCCCCAAGAATTGGACCCCCTGGTCCAATTTTTTTTTGGCCTTGTGGGTTTTGTGTGGGACAGTGCCCTGAAGCTGCACAGCAGTTTGGGGGGCTCTCCTCAAAACCCCCTGCTCCCCAGAGCCACTTTTCCCACGACAATTACAGTGAGGAAGTGGCTAATTGGGCTTTCCCCATCATTGTTGGCAATGGGCCTTTTGGGGAGCCCAAAGACAGGGACCCCCTGGCCCAATCTTTTTGGGACCTGGGAGGGGGGGTTGGAGGGGAGAGTCCCCTGCAGGTCCCCTGCAAATTTGGGGGCTCTCCCTCAAACCCCCTGCCCCACAGTAGCCTCTAATTATGCCCTATGTTGCCATTGATTTCAGTGGCCCATAGGGTATAATGATGGAATAGGGGCACCCTCTTTGGGTGCCCCTGGAATGGGATCCCCTGGCCCAATCTTTTTGGGACTTGGAGGGGTTGGAGGGAAGAGTCCCCTGCAGGTCCCCTGCAAATTTGGGGGCTCTCCCTCAAACCCCCTCCCCTCCATGCGGCTTCAAATATACTCTATTTGCCATTGATTTCATGGCCCATAGGGTATAATAGGGCCGTATATTCGGTAATAGCCGTGCATCTACCATATATGCGGCTATTCCGAATGCGGTATTCAGGAGTATACGGGGATTCCGAATTTTTTCCCCCCGTATACTTCCGAATCTGTGTAAAACCGAATTTTTTTTTTTTTTTTGCACATCCCTACTCGGCCAGATGGCATTCTAAATGGCTGCCTACATGGCCTACTGGATAGCACCAGCCCTGGCAATATCACCCCCCCCACACACACACACACACAACAGTAAAAGTGAATGGTGAACAAATGAATAGTGAAAAGCCAACCCTGTTAATTGAATACTGCATAAAAGATATTTCCACACCAAAAGGAATGACTTCCACGTATCTTGATTTTTAGAGCCCCAGTAACTTGCTTTTTAGAAACTAAGCTTCAAACAACCTTGAACATCTAGCCTTGTTATTCAGTGATGCCCTAGTTCTCTGGCTGAAGTTAGAGTAGGTGCTGTAGTGTAAGTTCTCATTTTTCAAATGATCATTAATTTATAGACTTTTAATTGTTCTTGGTTTTACTGGGGTGATGGATGCAGTTGAGTGTGGGTAACCATGCCTAGATCTATAAATAGTTGTTTCTTCATGCAGAAAATGCTCTTCATCTGTATTCCTGGTAAAGATTTTCTATGAAAGGGCAAAAGACTTAAACTTTCATATAGCAGTTTGATCGAAATCAAGCAGTAAATCAAAAGGAAGAACTAAGAGCTAATGTTTTCTTTTTCCAGTATTCAAGAGCCAAATCTCATCTCCTAGACAACACTGTATGTGCATAAAAACCACCTTTGCTCCCCTTTGCACCCGGGTTCATCTGTTAGAGTAAAACGTCTTGCAGCCTGTAAAAGCTGCAGGAAATTCCTGTTACCTTGAAGTCAGAATTTGTATTGAGAAGACAAATCCACCTGCCTCCTCTGTGCATGGATAATTAAGTGTTTTATTCAGATTTCTCCCAAACTCTGAAACTCCATCAGCAATCAAAGAATAAAATGGTAACACACATATTAGCCTGAATAAAAGGGACAAGTTCCAGAAAGTATTATTCAGTCATAAGAGTACACATACAATTATGGTTGGCAGCCATGCATTTGGTATTATAATGAAAGGAAGTCCAGCTGTGATATACCTTCTGTCCAACTGGATATTGAACAGTTTTGTTCTGCCTGTGATGTACTGACAATTTGCATTTATGTACCTTCGCATATATAATATAGAGATGGTGTATAATGTGTGAGCCATGTTAAATGTATACCTTTTACTCTAAAAAAGTATTACAAGGAAACAGTGCATTTGATTTGCACAAGGAAGAAGGCAAAGCCAAAAAAGAAAAAAAAAGATTTCTAAATTAGATAACATAAGAGAAGCCATGTTGGATCAGGACAATGGCCCATCCAGTCCAACACTCTGTATCACACAGTTGCCAAATATATATATATATATCCACACACACACACTGTGGCTAATAGCCACTGATGGACCTCTGCTTCATATTTTTATCTAACCCCTTCTTGAAGCTGGCTATGCTTGTAGCCGCCACCACCTCCTGTGGCAGTGAATTCCACATGTAAATCACCCTTTGGGTGAAGAAGTACCTCTTTTTATCCGTTCTAACCCGACTGCTCAGCAATTTCATTGAATGCCCACGAGTTCTTGTATTGTGAGAAAGGGAGAAAAGTACTTCTTTCTCTACCTTCTCCATCCCATGCATAATCTTGTAAACCTCTATCATGTCACCCCGCAGTCGACATTTCTCCAAGCTAAAGAGTCCCAAGTGTTTTAACCTTTCTTCATAGGGAAAGTGTTCCAACCCTTTAATCATTCTAGTTGCCCTTTTCTGCACATTTTCCAATGCTATAATATCCTTTTCAAGGTGCAGTGACCAGAATTGCACACAGTATTCCAAATGAGACCGCGCCATCGATTTATACAGGGGCATTATGATACTGGCTGATTTGTTTTCAATTCCCTTCCTAATAATTCCCAGCATGGTGTTGGCCTTTTTTATTCCAATTGCACACTGTCTTGACATTTTCAGTGAGTTATCTACCACGACCCCAAGATCTCTCTCTTCGTCAGTCTCTGTCAGTTCACACCCCATCAACTTGTATTTGCAGCTGTGATTCTTGGCCCCAATGTGCATTACTTTGTAGTTGGCCACATTGAACCTCATCTGCCATGTTGATGCCCACTCACCTAGCCTCAACAGATCCCTTTGGAATTCCTCACAATCCTCTCTGGTTCTCACCACCCTGAACAATTTAGTGTTATCTGCAAACTTGGCCACCTCACTGCTTACTCTCAACTTCAAATCATTTATGAACAAGTTAAAGAGCATGGGACCCAGTACCAAGCCCTGCGGCACCCCACTGCTTACGGTCCTCCACTGCGAAGACTGCCCATTTATACTCACTCTCTGCTTCCTATTACTCAGCCAGTTTTTAAACCACAAGAGGACCTGTCCTTTTACTCCATGACTCTTGAGCTTACTAAGGAGCCTTTGATGAGGAACTTTATCAAAAGCTTTCTGGAAGTCAAGGTAAACAATATCTATCGGGTCTCCTTTGTCCACATGTTTGTTCACCCCCTCAAAGAACTGTAACAGGTTACTGAGGCAAGATCTTCCCTTACAGAACCCATGCTGAGTCTTCCTCAATAACCCGTGTTCATCAATGTGCCTACTCATTCTGTCCTTGATAATGGTTTCTACCAACTTTCCCGGTATTGAAGTCAGACTGACTGGCCTGTAGTTACCCGGATCTCCTCTGGAACCCTTTTTAAAGATGGGGGTGACATTTGCTACCTTCCAGTCCTCAGGAACGGAGGCAGATTTCAATGAACGATTACATATTTTTGTCAAAAGATCCACAAGTTCAACTTTGAGTTCTTTCAGAACTCTTGGATGTATGCCATCTGGACCTGGTGACTTATTAGTTTTTAATTCATCCATCAGTTGTAGGACCTCCTCTCTCATCACCTCAATCTGGCTGAGGTCTTTCAACACCCCTTACAATAGAAGTGGTTCCGGAGCAGGCAAACACTTCTCATCTTCCACAGTGAAGACGGAGGCAAAAAATTCATTTAGCTTCTCAGCCAGATGAGTAAGCTTGCAATGTGTAATACTATCTCTGAAGAATGAGGAAATACTCATGAGAGTGCCTGCTTGCATCTCTTGAGTGACAGCTTCCCAGCCACCTACATAGTTGGCATATTCCTTTTGGATCACTTCAATCCTATTTTGCATGGATCACATTTAGAAATATCATTCTCCTGATCTAAAAATATTCTGAGTCTGGTCCAAATAGTCTGAAATGGGGAGACCCAAGAGCAAATCTCTTTTCTTTTTCTTTTAAATAGTCAGCTACAGGGCAGTTTCTTCTTTTTTTTAGCAGAAATGCACAGGAACACAGTTCTGGCTGGCTTGGTGTTAGGGAATGTGGCCTAATATGCAAATGAGTTCCTGCTGGGCTTTTTCTACAAAAAAAGCCCTGATTACCTATATGTTTCCACAAATGGCTTTGGCGGAATATGTATACCAGGAAAATGACAGAGAAGAACATTCCCTTTCCTCCAAGCTGCCTTCTGATTAAATTTCTTGTCACTGTTGTTTTGACGGTTATGAAACAGAAGATTTCTTGATCATAGATTTCCCTCTGTCTCATCTAGCTTTCCCATTCTGTTCTCTAGCTCACAGAAAACCATGTAGCATTATTTATTTATTTATTTTATTATTTATTTATTACTTTTCATTTATATCCCGCCCTCTCCGCAAGCGGACTCAGGGCGGCTTACAACATTATAAAACAATTAATCCAATAAAAAATATAAAACCATAATTTACATCAACTTTAAAACCATTCTATAGCGCTATTTACCACAATGTAGCCCAACAATCCCCCCCTCCAGGTGGGGGGATGGTGGGATTCAGTATTGTACCAATATGACATCACATCCAGCACAAACTGGAAATGACATGATTGCACTGGTGCAATACTCTAGACTTCATCCAAAACTTGATAGTTAAACCACAGTTTTGGGTGAATCCTAGAGCTCTGTGAGAAGATCATAACATCTAGCTTGCTGAAAGTAAAATTGTTGCTTTGATGTGATTTGATCAGGTAGGTCTCTGACCCTCACATAGTTCAGGTTATGATATCTAAGTTAATGCAATCTCTAAAATTATGACTATGTAGTGGCTGTGGTGGAATTCTTCAATGTCTGTTATTTTTACTAATTGCCTTCAGCATCCCATGACCAATCAAGTACAAAAGAGACGGTCTTCACTTGTCCCCGGATGGAACCAGGCTGCTGGCGCTTAAAATCAAAAAGGTGGCAGAGCAGTTTTTAAACTAAATCTTGGGGGAAAGCCGACAGGAGATGAAATGTCTCTGGTTCGGGAGGATTCGTCTCAAAGAGATGAAGGGTTGGCTGCTATTATTCTACCGGGTAACGGACCAGAGTTGTCCACTGTGAAGGTGACAAACAGTATGGACTGTCTGCCAGAGTCTCGAGGCGGCAGGAGGAAGGTGGCAGGCCTAGCTTGCCTGGGAAATGATAGATGTTTGTATGCAAATGCTAGAAGTGTTCGAAGTAAAATTGGTGAATTGGAATGTTTAGTGTTGGGAGAAAACATAGACATTGTGGGAATTTCAGAAACTTGGTGGAATGAGGAGAATCAGTGGGACACAGTGATTCCTGGATATAAGTTAGAGCGGAAGGATAGGGAGGGAAGGGTTGGAGGTGGGGTGGCTCTGTATGTCACAGAGGATATACGGTCCAGTAAGACTGAGATCAGATAATTAGATTCACTTTTAGAAATGCTTTGGGTTGAAATAGAGGGCCCAAAAGGAAATTTAACTATAGGAGTTTGTTATCGCCCACCAAATCAAAAGAGTGAGGACGATTATAATATGATGGAAGGCTTAAAGATAGCGGCTAAATGTAAAAACTGTGTCGTAATAGGTGATTTTAACTACCCGCAGATTGATTGGGTCAATATGTGTTCTGGTCGAGAGAAAGAGATTGAGTTTCTTGATGCTTTCAATGACTTGCTATGGAGCAGATGGTCTCAGAACCTACCAGGGGTGGGGCGATCCTGGATTTGGTCCTAAGTAATGCCCAAGACTTGGTGAGAGATGTAAAAGGGATTGCGCCACTTGGGAAATCAATAATGTTATTGATTTCACCGTTTGTACAAATAGGAAGTTGTCCAAAAAGACCGCCACGACCACGTTTAACTTTAAAAGGGGTAAATACACTGAGATGAGGAGGCATGTGAGGAGGAAACTGAAAGGAAAGGTACATACGGTCAAAATCCTTGGGGAAGCTTGGACACTATTTAAAACTATAATCCTAGAAGCTCAGATAAAATACATACCACAAGTTAGGAAAGGCACAAACAGGCATAAGAAAAGGCCTGCATGGTTAACAAACAAAGTAATGGAAGCTGTAAAAGGTAAGAAGGACTCTTTTAAGCGGTGGAAAACCAGTCCAAGTGAGATTAGTAAAAGGGAACACAGGCTGTGGTAAATCAAATGCAAGACTGTGATCAGGCAGGCAAAAAGGGACTATGAGGAGCATATTGCAAAAAACATAAAGACCAACAATAAAAATTTCTTCAAATATATTAGAAGTAGGAAACCAGCCAGGGAGGCAGTGGGGCCCTTGGATGACCATGGGGTAAAAGGATTACTGAAGGAGGATAGGGAAATGGCTGAGAAGCTAAATGAGTTTTTTGCCTCCGTCTTCACTGTGGAAGATGAGAACTTTTTGCCCGCCCCAGAACCACTAATTTTGGAAGGGGTGTTGAAAGACCTGAGTCAGATTGAGGTGACAAAAGAGGAGGTCCTACAACTGATAGACAAATTAAAAACTAATAAGTCACCGGGTCCGGATGGCATACATCCGAGAGTTCTGAAAGAACTCAAAGTTGAACTTGTGGATCTTCTAACAAAAATCTGTAATCGTTCATTGAAATCTGCCTCCGTTCCTGAGGACTGGAAGGTAGCAAATGTCACCCCCATCTTTAAAAAGGGTTCCAGAAGAGATCCGGGAAATTACAGGCCAGTCAGTCTGACTTCAATACGGGGAATGTTGGTAGAAACCATTATCAAGGACAGAATGAGTAGGCACATTGATGAACACGGGTTATTGAGGAAGACTCAGCATGGGTTCTGCAAGGGAAGATCTTGCCTCACTAACCTGTTACATTTCTTTGAGGGGGTGAACAAACATGTGGACAAAGGAGACCCAATAGATGTTGTTTACCTTGATTTCCAGAAAGCTTTTGATAAAGTTCCTCATCAAAGGCTCCTTAGAAAGCTTGAGGGTCATGGAGTAAAAGGACAGGTCCTCTTGTGGATCAAAAACTGGCTGAGTAATAGGAAGCAGAGAGTGAGTATAAATGGGCAGTCTTCGCAGTGGAGGACCGTAAGCAGTGGGGTGCCGCAGGGCTTGGTACTGGGTCCCATGCTCTTTAACTTGTTCATAAATGATTTAGAGTTGGGAGTGAGCAGTGAAGTGGCCAAGTTTGCGGATGACACTAAATTGTTCAGGGTGGTGAGAACCAGAGAGGATTGTGAGGAACTCCAAAGGGATCTGTTGAGGCTGGGTGAGTGGGCATCAACGTGGCAGATGCGGTTCAATGTGGCCAAGTGCAAAGTAATGCACATTGGGGCCAAGAATCACAGGTACAAATACAAGTTGATGGGGTGTGAACTGACAGACACTGACCAAGAGAGAGATCTTGGGGTCGTGGTAGATAACTCACTGAAAATGTCAAGACAGTGTGCATTTGCAATAAAAAAGGCCAACGTCATGCTGGGAATTATTAGGAAGGGAATTGAAAACAAATCAGCCAGTATCATAATGCCCCTGTATAAATCGATGGTGCCGTCTCATTTGGAGTACTGTGTGCAGTTCTGGTCGCCGCACCTCAAAAAAGATATTATAGCATTGGAGAAAGTCCAGAAAAGGGCAACTAGAATGATTAAAGGGCTGGAACACTTTCCCTATGAAGAAAGTTTGAAATGCTTGGGGCTCTTTAGCTTGGAGAAACATCGACTGCGGGGTGACATGATAGAGGTTTACAAGATAATGCATGGGATAGAGAAAGTAGAGAAAGAAGTACTTTTCTCCCTTTCTCACAATACAAGAACTCGTGGGCATTCGATGAAATTGCTGAGCAGACAGGTTAAAACGGATAAAAGGAAGTACTTCTTCACCCAAAGAGTCATTAACATGTGGAATTCATTGCCACAGGAGGTGGTGGCGGCCACTGTGTGACACAGAGTGTTGGACTGGATGGGCCATTGGCCTGATCTAACATGGCTTCCCTTTTGTTCTTAAGTGCCCGGAAGTGTGCCAGTAAGCAGGGCACAGAGACCAAGGCCTCCTTCTGATGTTGACTTCATCCACTGGTATTTAGAGATTTATTGTCTCTGCATGTGGCTTTAGCCATCATGGCTTACAGTCACAGGTCTATCCTTCATGATTCTGTGCCAGCTTTGCACAATCTATGCCAGCTTTGTCCTTTCTGCTGTTGCATGGATCCTCCCCAGGCTCACGGTTTATGTACTATAAGTTTCTTTAGCCTTCAGGTGCCTAGGAAATCCATTCAATATGATATTAAGACATGGTCTTTTGATTCAGGTGGGAATATCTCTAGGCATCTTATGAAGAAGCAGCATGACTGCCTGAAATGCTCCAGGATAACATTAATCAAAGTTTTTTTGTCTGACCTTCCAGAGTTCCTCATACTTATGATAATAAGCAATTACCCAAGTTTGCAGGACAATAACCATAGCTCTCAGAATCCCACTGTTAATCTATTTTTATTAATGCAATGCATTCAAGGATATCCTTCAAGACTATTTAGAGGCTATCTGGCTGATGTCTTATCTTTCCTTTTCACATCCCTCAGTTTTTGATCAAGTTTACTTTCTCTGTCATTAGATACTTCCTTCCTTACATATTTTTCACACTTCAGTAAGTTCATTGCATGGTGTCTTTATCTTTAGGGACATTTTTAAACTCTTTAGAAAATTATGCTTCATATTTTGATACTTCAGATAGTACAAAAATGCCTTCCGGGAAAAAATAGTCCCATATCTTTCTCTGCCTTTCTCTTAAGAATATATACATGCTTTAGAGAAAGGTATTATCATGTATAACTGTGGCCCTCTGGATGTCAATTTTCAATAATTGACTGACATTTGAATATTTATTTATTGACAACATTTTCTGTACTGCCTTTCCAATGTTCAAGGTGATTTAGAGAACTGATAAAGGAATGCAAGATGACAAAATGCCAGGGTCCAAAATTGTGTTTCATTATAAATTTTGGCTTAGCAAATATCTTCTGCATCCACATGAATAGCAAGTAGGAGTATGCTTGGAATATGTTTAGCACAAATATACTAATATTTCCTTAGTGAGAATGTAATATAATGTGCTCCGGAAATTAGAAATACTAATGTGTGAATGCTACTATCATATGAACTACTCATAGTTCTATCAAATCTTTACTTCAGTTTTGTTGAAAAATCTGCATACATCAAGCTGAGAATAAATTTAATGATGTCTTTTTAGATACACAAACTATTGCCTCCAAAATTCAATAATGATTTTTCATAATTAACCTACCAATAATCTTTGCGCTGTCCTCCTTGTAAATTTAGCTTGGATGAACTATTTTTGTTGTTGTTCAGTCACACAGATGAGTCCAACTCTTTGAGACCCCATGGACAAAGTCACGCCAGGCCCTCCTGTCTTCTAACATCCTCTGAAGTCTGCTCAAATTAATGTTAGTTACATCAGTAACACTGTCCAGCCATCTCATCTTTGGCCATCCCCTTCTGTCTTTCCCAGCATCAGGGTCTTCTCCAGTGAGTGCTCCCTTCTCATTTGGTGGCCAAAGTATTTGAACTACAGCTTTAGCATCTGACCTTCCAGGGAACAGTCTGGGTTGATTTCTCTTAGGACTGACTGACTGGATCTTCTTGCAGTCCAAGGGACTCTCAAGTTTCTTCTCAGCACCACAGCTCAAAAGCATCTATTCTTCTGCACTCGGCCTTCCTTATGGTCCAGCTCTTACAGCATACATTACTACTGGGAATAGCATCGCTTTGACTATACGGACTTTTGTTGGCAGGGTGATGTCTCTACTTTTTATTATACTGCCTAGGTTTGCCATAGCTGTCCTCCCAAGGAGCAAGCGTCTTTTAATTTCATGGCTACAGTCACCATTTGCAGTTATCTTAGATCCCAGAAATGTGAAGTCTGTCACGACTTCCATGTCTTCCCCTTCTATTTGCCAAGGAGTGATGGGGCCGGATGCCATGATCTTAGTTTTTTTGATGTTGAGTTTCAAGCCTACTTTTGTGCTCTCCTCTTTCACCCTCAACAAGAGGTTCTTTAGGTCCTCTTCACTTTCTGCCATTAGAGTGGTGTCATCTGCATATCTGAGGTTGTTGATGTTTTCCCCGGCAGTCTTAATTCTGGCTTGTACTTCATTCAGGCCAGCATTCCTCATCATGTACTCTGCATATAAATTAAATAAACAGGGTGACATACCCCGGAGTTACGCCAGCTGAAACAAGGCCTCAGACGGCTAAAGAGGCAATGGCGGCGTACTCGCGACGAAGCGACTAGAACATCTTATAGGGAGTTTATCAGGTCCTATGAGATGGCAATCAAGGCCACAAAGAAAAGATACTTTGCGGCTAAGATTGCGTCTGCAAACTCGCGCCCGGCACAATTATTTAGGATAATTTGGAACCTTACTACATCGCCACAAGGCAAACCAAATGTTAAGGAATTGGAGATAGGCTGTGAGGCTTTTGCGAGATATTTTGCAGACAAGGTCCAGTCGCTCCGCCACGACTGCCCTGCCATATTAGATACAGTAAGTGAACTCGAGGCCCCATGCGTGTCTTCCGGTTTGATCCTGGACCACTTCGACCCACTCGGCTTGGAGGAGGTTGACAGAATCCTTGCCACTGCACGCCCAACTACCTGTGATCTGGACCCATGCCCCTCCTGGCTAATTAAGGCCTGCCGGGAGGAGCTAAGATGTCCTATACGGGACATCATAAATAGATCTCTTTCAGAGGGCTCTTTTCCAATGCCCCTGAAGGAGGCAATGGGCCGCCCTCTCCTGAAAAAGGCTACATCTGACCCGGCCGAATTGGCTCACTACCGGCCGGTGTCAAATTTGCCCTTTTGGGGCAAAATTATTGAGAGGGCTGTGGCGTCGCAGTTACAAAGTTTTTTGGATGACACTTCCACCTTAGATCCATACCAGTCCGGCTTCCGCCCGGGCCATGGGGTGGAGACAGTGCTGGTCGCCCTCATGGATGACCTCCAGCGACACCTGGATCGTGGCGGATCGGCGGTATTGCTGTTGTTGGACCTGTCGGCAGTGTTCGATATGGTCGATCATCGGCTGCTGACGCGCCGCCTCGCCGACGCAGGAATTCGGGGGCTAGCCTTACAGTGGCTCTCCTCCTTCCTTGAAGGTCGGGGACAAAGGGTGGCAATTGGGGGAGAGTTGTCCCAGAGGCACCTACTCAACTGCGGGGTGCCTCAGGGGGCTGTTCTCTCCCCTATGCTGTTTAACATCTTTATGCGCCCCCTTGCCCAGATTGCCCGGAGGTATGGGCTGGGTTGTCACCAGTACGCTGATGACACCCAGCTCTATCTATTGATGGGCAACCGGACTGGAGACGCTCCTGAAAACCTGGACCGGGCGATGCAAGCCATGGCAGGGTGGATCAAGTCGAGTGGGCTGAAGTTGAATCTAGCGAAGACAGAGGTCCTTTGCGTGGGCCGCGGCGGGCCAGGGGAGGAGATCTCCCTACCGGCTTTTGACGGTGCATCGCTGATACCAGTGCGTAAGGTCAAGAGCCTGGGAGTGCTTCTGGAGCCTTCCTTGACAATGGAGGCACAGATAGCAGCCACTGCTAAAGCCGCCTTTTTCCATCTTAGGAGGGCGAAGCAGCTGGCCCCTTTCCTGGAACGTGGCGACCTAGCAACAGTGATCCATGCAACGGTCACCTCGAGGCTGGACTACTGTAATGCCCTCTACATGCCCCTGTACCGAACTCGGAAACTGAAGCTAGTGCAGAATGCAGCGGCCAGACTGTTAGTGGGACTACCTTGGTGGGAGCACGTGCAGCGTAGGTTGCGGGAGCTGCACTGGCTGCCAATTGTGTTCCGAGTTCGTTACAAGGTGCTGGTTATTACCTTTAAAGCCCTATATGGCTGAGGACCTGTCTACCTTAGGGACCGCCTCCCCCCATATATTCCCCAGAGAGCACTGAGATCTAGCTCCCAAAATCTCTTAAAAATCCCTGGATCAAGGGAGGCCAAACTGAAAACAACTCGAGAGCAGGCCTTCTCAGTAACGGCTCCCCATTGGTGGAATCAACTACCAGCCGAGGTTCAAGCCCTGCGGGACTATAATCAGTTCTGCAGAGCATGTAAAACTATTCTTTTCCAATTGGCCTACAAGACTGAATCCTGAAATGTTATCCAGCCATCTGATATACATCGTTTTGTATTATAGCACCTTATCTGCCGTGGTTTTAATTAATCTATTTATTTAATGTATTTTATTGTATTTTTATTGTATGATATTTGCTGTATGTTATGGCACTTTACATGTTTGTGAGCCGCCCTGAGCCAGCCTTGGTGGGGAGGGCGGGATATTAATAAAATTATTATTATTATTATTATTATTATTATTATTATTATTATTATTATTATTATTATTATGCATTCTTGTCAAACCCCCTTTCCAATCAGTAAACCAATCAGTTGCTCCATATCCCATTCTGACAGTTGCTTCTTGATCCATGTCAGGAGACATGTGAGGTGGTCTGGTACTCCCATCTCTTTAAGGACTTGACACAGTTTGTTGTGATCCACACAATCAAAGGCTTTAGCGTAGTCAATGAAGCAGAAATAGACATTTTTCTGATACTATTGTGCTTTCTCCATAATACAGCGAACGTTGGCAATTTGATCTCTAATTCCTCTACCTCTCCAAAACCCAGCTTGAACTTCTGGAAGTTGCTGATCGATATACTGTTAGAGTATTTTGCACGCAGCAGAAGAGCTGAAGGAGAGGGACAGGCAAAAACACAGGAATTAATAGACAAGAGAAACAGATGTATTCAATGGTAGATATATTTACCAGGAAAGTATCCAATATTCAGAGTCGTTGCCAGGCCAAGGTCATACACAGTAATCAGTACACACTTCAGTAGATAACAGTATACAGCAGTAAGTATACACAGCACGATCCAAGCACAGTAGCCTAGGATCCAACACCAGCAGTGATCGCTGCCACCCAGATAGTGGGCCTCACAGTACCCACAATCCTTACAGGCAGACTGAGCAGGCTCACTGAGCTTCCCTAAGTACACGTACCAATTATGCAAGGTTGCATCAGCTCTGTGAGTCAGCACAAAGCCTAATTACAGGTGAGGTCATCCCACCTTACCTCAGTAACAGGTAACAGCTGGATCATGATGCAGCATGACATTGCAGAAACAACATTACTATTACTAAGATGGAGTCAGTCAGCCATTTTAGGACTGAGTTCCAACATTCTCCTCTTAATAGTTCTGTTCGTTTCTCAATCCGAGCCTTTTACAGTGCTCATTATGTTTTTCCATAGTCTGGGGTTTCGTAAACATATCTGCTGTATTGTGGCCAGTATCACAATACCTTATGTTTATCAACCCTTCCATGATACATGATCTGACATTCTGGTACCTTATGTCAGTGTATCTATTCCTTGTCTTTACTCCTTCTGCTTTTGCAATCTCAATCACAGCTTGATTGTCTTCCAGAATTTCAACAGGCTTCTCTGCCTCTATATGCAGGTCCTTTAGTAGCTGTCTAAACCATTCTACCTCAGTACAAGCGGTAGAAAGGGCGCAGAACTCTGCTTCTGTGGTGGACAAGGCAACCACACGCTGCTTTTGTGTCTTCCAGCATACTAACACCTCTCCCAAATATATGGAAAGACCTGTTGTTGACTTTCTGGTTTCACAGTCACTTGCAAAACTTGCATCTGTATAGACTTTCAGTGCTAGCTCCCCCCTAGGTTCGATATAAAGACACCAGTCAGCAGTGTTCTTTAAATATCTCAACACTCGCTTAGCAGCAATCCAGTGATTCTGCTTAGGGTTCTGGGTAGCTCTTGGCAACAGATTACAGGCTACTGATATGTCTGGCCGTGTCCAATTACTGATATAGCTCAGACTACCAATTAACGACCTGTACATTTCAACATTACATGGTGGGCTATCAGTAACATCATTTACAAAGCCAGTCACCATAGGGGTTGAAACAGTTTTGCAATCAGTCATCTTGTACTTGTCCAACAAATCTATGATTTTAGGTTTTTGTGACAGTTTAAAACCTTGTGTAGTTTTTGCAATATCTACACCCACATAGGTCTGTACAGTACCAAGATTTCTCAGTTTAAACTTCTTACTTAAGGCTGAAACAATATCATCTGTTTGTTTCTTTGTCTTGGTTAGAATCCCCAAGTCATCCACAAAAGTAAGAACAATACATCTTGTTTCACCACTGATGGAGTCAGTCAGCCATTTTAGGACTGAGTTCCAACATATACTGCTGAAGCCTAGCTTGTAGGATCTTTAACATGACCTTGCTGGCATGTGAAATGAGTGCAATGGTGTGATAGTTTGAAAGTTCCTTGGCACTACCCTTCTTTGGGATTGGAATATAAACTGATCTTTTACAATCCTGTGGCCACTGTTGCATTTTCCAAATTTGCTGACATAATGTGTGCATCACTTTAATAGCATCGTCTTTTAGGACTTTGTAACTCAACTGGGATACCATCATCTCCACTCCCTTTGCTGTTAGTAATGCTGTCTAAGGCCCATTTGACTTCACACTCCAGAATGTCTGGCTAGAGGTCAGCGATTTCACCGTCATGGTTGTCAAGGACATTGAGATCCTTCTTGTATAATGCTTCTGTGTATTCTTGCCACCTTTTCCTAATTTCTTCTGCTTCTGTTAGGTCCCTACTGTTTTTGTCCTTTATCATGGCCATCTTTGCACAAAACGTTACCTTGTTTTCTCCAATTTTCTTGAAGAGATCTCTTGTCCTTCCCATTGTATTATTTTCCTGTATTGCTTTGCATTGTTCCTTTAGCAAGGCCTCCTTATCTCTCCTTGCTGTTCTCTGGAAATCTGCATTCAGTTGGGTGAATTTTTCCTTTTCACCTTTGCCTTTTGCTTTCCTTCTTTTCTCAGCTATTTGTAAAGTCTCATTAGACAGCCACATTGCTTTCTTGCATTTCTTTTTCTTTGGGATGGTGCTGATTGCTGCCTTCTGTACAGTGTCACGAACCTCTGTCCATAGTTCTTCAGGCACTCTGTCTATCAACTGTAGTTCCTTAAACCTATTCTTCACCGCCACTGTATATTCATAAGGGATGTGATCAAGGTCAAACCTGAATGGCCTAATGGTTTCCCCAGTTTTCTTCAGTTTAAGCCTGTATTTTGCAATGTGTAGCTCATGATCTGAGCCGCAGTCAGTTCCAGGTCTTGTTTTTGCTGATTGTAAGGAGCTTCTTCATCTTTGACTACAGAGTATATAATCAATCTGATTTCTGTGTTGCCCATCAGGTGATGCCCATGTGTAGAGTTGCCTCTTAGGTTGTTGGAAGAGGGTGTTCACTATGACCAGCTTGTTCTCTTGACAAAACTCTATTAGCCTTTGCCTGGCTTCATTTTGTTGTCCAAGGCCAAACTTGTCAGTTGTTCTGGTTACCTTTTGACTTCCTACTTTGGCATTCCAGTCCCCTATGATGAGGAGGACATCTTTTTTTGGTATTAATTCTAGAAGGTGTTGTAGACCTTCATAGAAATGGTCCACTTCAGCCTTTTCTTCATCAGTGGTTGGGGCATGGACTTGGATTTCTGTGATATTGAATGGTTTGCCTTGGATATGGACCGAGATCATTCTATCATTTTTGAGATTGTATTCCACTCTGCCTTCCTCACTCTCTTGTTAACTATAAAGGCCACACCATTTCTTCTACAGGACTCTTGCCCACAGTAATAGATGTAGTGATCCTCTGAGTTAAATTCATTCCTGTCCATTTTAGTTCAGTGATTCCCAAGATGTTGATGCTCAGTCTTGCCATCTCTTGTTTGACCACATCCAGTTTACCTTGATTCATAGATCTTACATTCCACGTTCCAATGCAGTATTGTTCTTTGAAGCATTGGACTGTTCTTTCACCATCAGACACATCCACAGCTGAGGGTCCTTTTGGCTTTGGCCCAGGGACTTCATTCTTTCTGTGGTTACTTGTACTTGCCCTCTGCTTTTCCCTAGTAGCATATTAGGCACCTTTTGACCTGAGGGGCTCATCTTCCAGTGCCATATCTTTTAACCTTTTCTTGGTTTTCTTGGCAAGGATTCTGGAGTGGGTTGCCATTTTCTTCTCCAGTGGATCACATTGTATCTGGGATCTCAGCTGTGGTCTGTCCATCTTGGGTGGCCCTGCATGGCATAGCCCACAGCCTCACTGAACCATACAAGCCCTCTCACCACATCAAGGCAACAATCCATGAAAGGGTGGATGAACTATATATTAAGTCAATCTCTTCTTTAAGTTTTTTTCAGTTTGTTCTCTGAGTTGCTCTGATTACAAAGCCTAGTCTGTCTCTCATGCCGTAACTGCTGGTTTGACCTTAGTGGTGATTATAAATGTATCAACAGATGGTATTACAGATTATTAAAAGTTAGATATAAGTGACCTGTGGGATACTATAAATAATTAACTTTCCAAATATAAAACCATCTGTCAATCTTTATAAACCATTTAAAAATAGTGTATCTGAGGATGAAACAAGGACAGAGAGAAGAGACTACTCTTGGCTCATTGTTTCCCTGCTTTTCTCATAAAAGTAACGATGGATGAATATCACTGCATTTAACCTGAAATGTTTATATTGTGAGAGCATCCCTGTTGATCATACAAAGATGTTCAATTGCAATCTGTAAATATATTTGATGGCATGCTTTCAAGTTGCACAAATGTGTTGACTATGTACAGCTGAGTGCGTCTTTTCCTCACCAAAATCTTATGTTTACAAAGGGAGTAATTCACCATTTTACAGGATGGCTGTCCCAAGTTTATGTTTACTACAGAGTTTTCTTCACTAACTTACCCAGGACTTTTTTTGAGCAAGAATGCACAGGAACATTGTTCCAGCTGGTTTGGCATTAGGAGGTGTGGCCTAATAGACAAATGAGATCCCTCTGGGCGTTTTCTACAAAAAAGTCCTGACTGTATCAGTTTCAGACTAGTTTTTCTTGTCACACAGAAATTTCCAAGAAAACTACATCTGGACCAATTTTTTTTTGCTAAGTCTGCATTTTGCTGTGATTCCTAAATTCCTTCCTGCAAAACATTCCTTTTCCTGGACAACTCCCCTTTCCCATTTTTCCCAAGAAATTTCCATTCTCTCTTCATTTTAAAAAGCCTTTCTAGCAGTCAGAATATTGCTATTCTAATTTGCTGATGTACCATTTTAGGCATATTTTCCTATACTGCACTATATCTGCACCTATCTTAACTTCACTGAATCAAATGATATGAAGTTCTTTCGGGGTTGGAGAGGCAGCAGAATTCATCCTGCCCTTCTTTTGTTGGTAAATTCCCCTTTCTCGTGCAACACATCTAGTTCTTGACAGTTTTCAAAAGTTTTTATTATTTTCAAAAAAGCTTGAGAAGCAGGAAACAGAAAAGAAGGGAAGGGTAAAGGGAACAGAAATGAAGCGAAGGGTAAAGACACCATATATTCTGGTATTATTTCCAGAGTCCAAAAAATATTTCTACCATATTTTCTTAAAACCATTCTCTCTTGTTATTATTTTAATCTAGACTATATATATATATATATATATATTCCATTTTAAAGTTGTATAATATAAATCCTTAGTTAAATTTGATAACTTGCCAATTTTTTTCAGATTAAATTTAAAAGGTTGCTTATAAGTACATATTATGTTATAAGCACAGGAAAAAAGAAAGAGAAATCAGATCACACCAGAGAATCTTAAGAGTCTTGAGTGTCCAACCAAACATAAAATTTCATCCAATTTTTTCTTGCATCTTCTTTAGATTTCCCAGCTATCAGTTGGGATAGAAAGTCAAGTTCTGCAGTCTCCAGAACTTTCCCCACCACATCCATTTTCGAAGGGATTTCCTGACATTTCCATCTCTGCGCCAAAAAGATTCTAGCTGCAGTGTTGAAGTGTGCCAGCATATGTCTCATTTCTTTAGAATAATCCTCTGGAAATATATTTAATAAAAGAATGTCTGGTTTAAAATGTATCTGGGTTTTTATGATCTTTTGTAACATTTCGTGTACCATTTTCCAATAGCCTTTCACCCTTTCACACGTCCACCACATATGGTAAAAACTACCAGTTTGTTTGGTGCACTTCCAACATTTATTGGACATGTTAGAATAAATCTTGCACAGTTTCTGTGGAGTCAAGTACCATCTGTAAAACATTTTAGTTTAGAAATTAACTTTTCTTGTGGTCCCAAAAGGATTTTATCAAATAAGTATTGTTCACTAGTGAAGCCTAACACATCTAGTTCTCAACATGGTGCCATCTGTGAATACTTACATCCAGAGACTGATAGATAGATAGATAGATAGATAGATAGATAGATAGATAGATAGATAGATAGATAGATAGATAGATGAATTTATTGTCATTGTTCTCAACAAAAAGAGAGCAACGAAATGAGGTGCTCTTCCACAAACATACCAACACATCAAACACACATATTCATAAACCATTTAAATACATCTAAAACCATTAAACCATTAAAACCATTAAAACCATTTAAAATACATCTAAAACGGATAAACATTCATAAAACCATTAAAACCATTTAAACCATTAAATAAATATTCATAAAACCATTAAACATTCATAAAACCATTAAAACCATTTAAACCATTAAATACATCTAAAACAGATAATCCTTCATAACCCTGCATTTAACCTAACCACAGCACTTGGATAGAAACTGTCCTTAAATCTGTTTGTCCTAGCTTTCAACACTGGAAGCATGAACAGACAAGAGAGACCCTACTACAAACCTCAGAAAAGTAGCAAAAGGTAAAGGTAGTCCCTTGTGCAAGCACCAGTCATTTCCAATTCTGGGGTGATGTTGTAGGTTTACATAAAAATCTGTATTCTAAAAAAAGTATATTGAGGCATTAACCTCCCTCAAGAAGCACCTGTACCTTTGATAAAGGAGAGCATTATGGCCACAGTGGGGGGGGGGGGGGTGCTAGATAGCCACAACAATACTGCCAGCCCTCAAACCTTAGTTTCTGTCAGTAAAAGGCTTGGGGATGGGACACAGCCCTTTCAAGAGCTATTTTGGCCTCTCAATCCATTCCTGCTCCTCTTCCCAGCAATGGATGGTGGACTCACTGGGGCCAGATGCTTTAGCAACCATAAAGCAACTTACTACTTCGCAATCTGTGTGACTCACAGAGGTATGGTGGTAGCTACTGGCTGACTTGACTTAGTAAGATGCAGAAGCTAGAGTGTCAGACTCTTATGGAAGTAACCCAAAGTTTTTGTGGGTAACCCTCGTTACTATATCTAATTCTCAATGTGGGCCTTCTGTAGAAACTTAAATCTGGAGACTGGGACTATGCACATACAAGACAGATCTTTTTACAAACCTGAGAACAGCCCTGCATCTGCAGAAAGGATGCAGATATGGGGGCTGCCAGATGGAGGAAGAGAGCAGATAGTGTGGGGAGAGAGATACAAAAAAAGGTGAGCTGCTCCCTTGTCAGGAGATAGTCCTGTCAAGGCCTTATCTGGGTTTATCCTTCCCAGTGCCAGTGGTGAAGCAGAAGCTGGAAGATCTGCAGGCAGCCTTCCTCAGTACAGCCAGCAGCAAGGATTGGGCTGTTGGGATGCAGCCCAGTTTGACAGGGGCTGAGATGATACCTCAGGAACAGGCTCCAGCAATAGCAGTTCAAGCCAGGGGCTAAGCTAGTCACAGACAGTGGGGAGGGATGGTCTTGATGCAAGGCAGAGAGGGATGGTCTTGCTGCAAGGTAGAGATGTAGTAGCTCTCCCTGTTGACTAGCTTGCCTGAGTTTGAGGAGGAGGCAAGAGTCAGAGAAGGGAGAGGGAAAGGGCCAGATGTGCACATAGGAAAGAAGTAATGAGGATCACTGACCTAGGCCAGTGGTTGGTAGCAGGGGCAGAACCTGGCCTTGGATTGGGTGTCAGTAGGAAAGAGGTAGGATAACAAGAGCTTTAAAGGAGGCTTCCAATGGGAAGGAGAAGGAGGCTCAGGGCAATGTTGTGGGGATTTCTGACTATGGAAAAGAGGGATAAAGTGAAGCATTCCCCCTACCCACCCCACTTATGGAAGCTACAGGGCTTCATAGGTGAAGATAAAATGAAGGTGAATGATGCAATGTGCTTTGGGCCCCATTGTTGAGAAAGGGAGGACATAAATGAAGTATATATAGCGGAAGATGGGAAGCAGATTAAAAGGTTGTTTGGTTGGAGGGTATGTAAGCCAAAATGCCCTCAAAACAAGGTTGGGAATTGTCAGGTGGGCACCTGGCTTAATCAGGATCTTTTTATCTATGTATACAGGATACAAGTCCAGAAATTAATGCTTACATTTACCAAGGATTCGAATTAAGTAAAACAATTACAATTTATTCCGTAAAAATATAGGCATACATACAAGGCAATGTGCTCATGAAACATACATACAGTCCTAGGAAAAATAGAGAGAGAGATAGAGACAACACATGGATAGACAAACAGGGTGATAATTACCGATCGTAGTCTTCAAGGAAGGCTCCAATGGCGATGAAAGAGAACAGGGGAAATGGGACCCTTAACTGTGGCCAGAATCGAGGATGGATCTAGACAGCAGAACTGGGGTACTGCTAGATGCACACCTGTGGGGAGCTGGGTCACAGGTTATAAGGACTCCCTTGAGCCATTAGGGGATGGGAGGTACAGGGGTGGATAACAGTGGTCAGCTGGTACATGACCTCAGAAAAAGGGGAGGCTCTGCAGTGACCATAAGGGCTGGACTTCTGCCGTAGCCAATAGCAAGTTAATTGGTGGAACCTAATTGGGTGCCTATAACTGACCAATGAACAAGCTTGGGCCCTGATTACCTGATTGGACTTCCAGGTAGCAATGGGCCAGGATGGGAGGCTCCAGGATGACCGTTAAGGTAAAGAATGGGGGAAATTACTGGGTGGAGGTGTGCTTGAGTTTACCTAACTTATCTAAAAAGGTGACAATAGATGGCCAAATTGCTACCTAAGGTAACACCCGGTTTACACAAAGGAACTTGGCTCGCTGAAGATGGTCTTTCTCTTCTTCAGTCTTCTCTTGGCACCAGTCTTTGTCTTGAGTTGCGTTAGACAAAGGCTTAGGCGGTCTGGCAGGATCCACGCCTAAGATAAGCTTGATTGCCTTATGCAGAATTTGAAGCAGCTGTTGGATACGTGAGTCTCTTGCTTTGCTGTAATGGAGTCTGAAAAACAAGATGGATTCTGGTGGTAGCCTTTGGTTCATGGAAACAGGCTGGAAACTGTTTGCCTGTACAGTTCACGGTGGCGTGGCTTCTTCCACTGCAACGGCCAAGACTGGGCACGCAAGGAGCAGCTGGAAGCTTGTCTGTAGTTCTGGCTAACATCCATCCAGAGATGTAGAATGCTGCTGCAAAGCTGAGGCTTATAGTATCCACATAAGCCTTAGAAACCGTGGGCAAAGTCCACTTCTTAGACCAGATGTGTGCGAGTCAAAACTCCAGGCACCCTGGCAACCATACTGGTGATCACGATGTCCATGTGTATGAAAAGTAGGGGGCTTTTTCTTACAGGTGAGAAGGAAAAAAGGAAGCTATATATTACCGTATGTTTCTTCATGTTTTAAATAAATAACTCAAGAAATATAAGATCTGCATTTCCTCTATAATGTAAAAGTTTTTCATTTCATTTTAAGGTCACAAAAAAACCATGCTGGCAAGCAATCTTATTTATATTGTGACCTCCGCTGTGCATCAAAGTGCATCAGTAATTTTATTTTTGTGCTTGAATTGAAGAGATGATTGTTGTTGCTTTTTTTTCTGAAAAGAAGGACAAGTCCCAGCAATGCACCTGCCACTTCTTGTAGCATGGAGGGAAATAAATCTTTCCTTCCTTTAGGATGATTGCTTCTGACATCTTTGCAGTAAATACAGATAAGATCAGATCATTGCAGGGGACAGGACACTAAATTTCTCTTAATTCTAACCTTATGGGGTGGGGGGATGCTTTTGTGGAGAAGGGGCTTGCTCTAGGATCAAAAGAAAAATACAACACTGTAAAGACACCACAGATCCTTGCTTTGCAATTTTAACTCTGAACCAGAAGATTCATCTCTTCAGATTTCAGTAGTGGGACACTAGATCATTGCTAATAATATTCTGTGCCAGTGTACAAATGGTCCATGATGTATCAGCCATTACTGCCTTTAAAAATTAATGTTTAAACAATTATTATTCTAAACAGAGAGGAACAGTCTCTTAAATATGAAACAGTGGAGTTGGGCAACTTGTCTGGCATGATAAGCTTCTACTAGTAACACATTTATTTTGTTTGCTATATTCCAGGGGTGGCCAGACTTGGTTAATGAAAGAGCCACATAGAATAAACATCAGATTGTTGAAAGCCACAAAGATGGCTTGGAAGTTCAGAGTCTAGAGCTCTTGCAAACAAACCACCCTGAGCTCACAAACAACCGGGATCACTGTTAAAAACTTCTAACAAAGGAAGTGAGATTTTTTTAAAGGCTGGGAATAATGGGAATGATAGGTTTATATACATACATTTTAAGAGTGTATTCACACTATAGTAAATAGTGTATTTTTGCAACTGTTTTTTTACTGGGCAAGAATAGCAAAAATCCAGTTGCAAAGTGCATTATTTAGTGTAGTGTGAATGCACCCTAATGCACTTTAAAGATTTCAAGAAGTACCTTGAGGAAATGGGCAGAGAAATGAAGGAGGAAAAGGAACTTCACTTAAACCATCATAATAGCTTAATTGCAACATAATTTTCCTAACAAAAATCAGTTGGGCTCTCTGGGAAGCAAGAACAGGTTAATGATTAGCCAGATTCACAATGCCAATTTACCTAAGCATCACGAATTGGGACTCAGGGTGGTTTCATACAGGAGATTTCCCCCGAGCTAGCCCTGCCTCCCATTTGGATTAAAAGTGCACGATCACATGAGCACATCTGCCACACCAGTTCTTACCCCGTCTCCAGATGCCTCCTATCCACATCAAAAAGCTACCTGGATTTTCCCGGTAGCATCCCCCTGAATCAGATGTAGGTCACGTAATTGGCTGCTGCCTGAATGCCCTGGGGCGACTCATAAGCAGAAAAGCTGTGTGATCCTGCCAAGCCATTTCTGGCAAGATTGGGGGTTTTTTTCCCCCTAACCCCTTCCTGAGGTGTGCTTTTTAAAAAAGACAACCCTTTCCATAGCGGAAAGGAATTTCTATAAAAGTCTTCATGACTAGACAGCTGATGGTGAAGTTTGAATAGCAAAGTGAGAAGAGAAGGTTTTAGGACAGATATGATCATTAACCAAAGCAGAATGGCTTCTTTCTCTGCCTTCTTTGTTTGAAATTGCTTGGTGATGTATTTTGAATGCTCCTTACATGTAACCATGAATCATGAAGCTATGCTATGCCAAGCAGATTAATGCTATACATCTAGGGCTTCTTTTTTCTGGGGGAATGTGGCAAAACAGAGTTCCAGAACCTCTTTGTGGGAACAAAATTATCAAAAAAGTTCATGAGAGAAACCCATGTGCTTTTCCTTTATTGCCCTCTTGAGAGTTCCAGCACCTCTTTTTCCAGAAAAAAGTCCTATAGTACATCTATTTATGTTTGCATATAATACATGCTTATGTTACACACACTATGCACTATAGTATCCATTATTGCTAGTAATCAAGAACTCCTGAAGGGATGTTGTGAGGAACCAGTAAAGGTCAGCTTAGGAGGGTGACCACTATAATTTTTTCCCCAGTCACCTTCCCTCAGTCCCTCAGGCACACATACAGAAATCCTGTCAGAACTCTAAAAAATAGGCACCAGATGGTTTTAAATTCAAAAACCAAAGAAATATCTATTGAATAAAAAAGGCAAGGAAGAGGGATAAAAGAATATTGATTAGATCTGATCAATAACAACAAATCAGTTGACAGGCAGATGGTTGGCAAAATAATCAATTACTAAACACAGAAATTAGTCAGGCTGAGATATAATTAAATATATAACCCTGGCAGAAGATTGTTAAACTACCAAACAGGCAGGCTTTAGAATTCTATGACTAGCAGGCAGTGCCTACTGGGCACTAGGAATGCTTTGCAGTTCAGATGATATAGTCCTATGCTCTGGCTACTCAAATCATAGAAATAACAAACAGTCACACTTTTTCACACACAGAGAGAACTCCTGACTGGTGCCAGATTAATTCTCCCTCACAGACATTCACACTAGCTTCCAGGACTCACACCTCTGAGAGCTAATTCCAGCCCCTCACTCCTATGTGCCTCAGCCCCAGTTAGTTTTCTGGTCTGAATCTTGGGAAACCCTGCCGACCACCAGAGTCCTCCCTTTTAAGTGCTTGTGTTAGTTTGTACAAGGAGACTGCCTTGATGTGCTGGCAGATCTCCCACAGAGAGAATTTCCCTCACAGAAGGTGCCTGGTTTTGCCCCCATCTGTCTTCAAACTCTCTCAGACAGAAACTCAGCCCAGCTCTGTCTTCAAACTCTCTCAGACAGAAACTCAGCCCAGCTCTGTCTCCACAAGGAACTCAGCCCCAATGGCTGTTCTCAGCTCCTTGTCCAGTTCCTTCACACCACAACTGACCAGCCTAAGCACACAGTCTTCACTTCAGACTCTCATTGAAAACTCTCCAAAATGAAAAACTGAACTGAAAATCCTGAGGCATTCCCTGCTAGCCATTTCACTACATTTCAGTTACCATGGCTGCATCTCAGCCAATTGCTGTAAGGCTGTTCCCATCTTCTCATGCTAAGTTCCTGAATCTGTCACAGATGCTTTGGGGAAAACTAAGGAATAAAGAAGTGCTGGGCCAAAGTAGAAATGGGTTTAGGGATGGTTTCAGCACAGGACTACTTGAACCAGTAGAGTTGGGGTGTCCTTGGCAAGGGGAAACTCTGAAAGGACAGATGTGTTTTTCATAACTATATGACAATTTTTACCTATAATGATATGTCTTCAAGTTGGTAAAATAGAGGTTCATGAAGGTTCAGGGTTCATGGGGTCTCACAAATCACAAACCTCTATGAACTTTTCCATTTAACAAACTGGTTTAAGGCTTGTGGTTCATGATGCAGTGCAGCTTGTAAAAGCCATTTAAAGAGTTTTTTAAAATGGCTTTTGTAAGCCATGCTGCTGCCACCATGGTGGCAGCGCAGTTTATAAAAACCATTTAAAGGAACCCCACTGTGGCTTGGAGAAGGCATTTATAGAAACCCCTTTAAGTGGCAGTGGCATGACTTACAAAGCCATTTAAAGGAAGCCCTTTAAATGGCTTTTGCAAATTATGCCACATCACAAACCATGAACCTTGAACCAGTTTGATAAACAGAAAGGTTCATGAAGGTTTATAATTCGTGAGACTTCATGAACCTTTATGAGCCTCCATTTTCCCAGTTCATGCCCATCCCTAGTTAGTGTCAGAACTTGTAACTTTAGTATTGCTAGCTTAATGTAGAACCAGTATAATTGATGGTTGGCAAGTATGCATAGAGTGGACCTGAGCGTTGAACCAGACCGACCCCATATTGTAACCTTTCTTGATCTGAAGTGCTTGAGTAGTAGTTAACCCTGCCCCGATGGTATCCAAAGTATTTGGGGGCTGTAGACTGAATAATGTTGTATCTCTGTACTTTCTCACACTGACACCCTTTGAAGCCGAATCGTGTGGCCTTCAGAGTAAGGAGGCAACGTCTTTGCTGATAGCACTGGTGGGAAGACAGATGTGCCTGTAACGGTGTGAATTAAAGCTTTGTGGGTTGTTTGTTTTACTATATAAAACTGGGCCAGTGCTGGCTCTCGCCATCACTGTTATCTTGTACCTTGTATCTAACAGTTCTTAGTTCTCTCTAATAAAATCCTAGCTTGGAAACTAAGTATGGGATCTGCCTGGAGTTCTTAAGTTCTGACATTATAACAGTGATCCCATTGTTTCGGAGCTTATCTGAACTGGAAACCCGGCCCGATGGCTGCAAAGGTTCCAGACAACGGAGAGCCCACCACTCCAACGGAGGACCCGCCGCTCGACCCGAAGGTGACGGGGGTGAGGCGCAAGATTAAGGTGCCCGCACCTTTCTCGGTGGACGCGTTCGCCGCACCCCGATCCTGGAGCCCGCGGAAGTCCACGGCGGCGATCGACGCGGCGGAGCAGCGGTACAGAAGTATGCTGGGCGACGGGGCAAGCGGAGACGGAGACGACGACCAGGGCGAAGGTCCAGAACCGCGAGGCGGGGACGACCCGGTCCGGAGCCTCCGCAACGACCTGTTCGACTATGTACGGGAAATTCACAACGACGTACACGCCTCCCGAGTTATGATGGCCGAGGAGATGCAACAGAACCTAGGCGCGATCTACGACCAGCTCCGCACCTTGCAGACGGCGGTCCTGGGGATCCCCGTGGGAGGGCTGCCGCTGGGGCAACCGCCCGTGGCTCCACCGGCCCCGCTGGCTCCCGCGCTGCCGGTGGTGCCCGCTCCAGCCCCACCGGCCCCACAACCAGTGGCGCCTCCGGCCCCGGGGGCCCCCGCGCCGCCGGTCCCAGCGCCTCCGGCGCCGCCAGTTCCGGCGCCCCCGGCGGTCCCCGTGCCCGCACCGCCAGCGCCGCCGGCCCCAGCTGCACCAGCCCTACCGGCCCTGCCGGCCCCGGTGCCCCAACCCGCGGCACCCCCGGTCGCAGGGGGGGGGAGAGAGCTGAAAATTACTTTCGACGGGAGCCCAGAGGACGTGGAGTACTTCACCATACAGTGCGACACGTTCTTTACCCACTGGGGTGCGGACTACCCGACCGAAGCCAGCCGAGTGTACCACATTGCGTCCCGACTGAGAGGTCCAGCCCGCAAATGGTACGTCGGGCTGTTCACCGCGAGGAAGCCCGAGCTAGCAACCGTAGCGGGGTTCCTGCACGCCATGCTCCGCCAGTACGGCGACCCGCTCCGCGAGGAGAAAGCCATCGCAGCCCTCCAGCGCATCGAACAAGGCAACCGATCCATTCGCGAGTATGCCACGGAGTTCCTGGGCTACTGCGCGGCAGTGAGAGGGTGGAACGAGATTATGAAATATACTGCATTTTGTAACGGGCTGAACCCGAACGTCCTCGACCGCTGCTACAGCCACGGGCGACCCGACACCTTGGTCGGGTGGATCCAGCTAGCCGGAGAGGTCGAGACCAACATCCAGCACGTGGGGCTTCGCCGACAGCAACTGGCGAAGAAGGGGTTGAAATCCACACCTACCAAGGCGGAGGGGCGGCGGGCCCCGACAACCTCGACCCCCACCACTGCCCGAAAGTGTTACCGGTGCGGCGACCCGGACCACCTCGCCTCCAACTGCCCAGCCAAAGCGGGGTCCACCCCGCCGACAGCCAGGCCAACCGCATCGGGGCCCAAGAAGAAAAAGAGTAATCGGCCGAAAGAGCCCGGACGGGGCTCCGTCGCCACCACCTTGGCGACTGACGAGGATTTTACCGCCGAACCAGAAACCGTGGAAGAATCGACCGGGGAGTCGGACGACACCGAGTCGGCGGGAAACGACAACGACCTGCTTTAATGGGTGCCGCGAAGCAGGTCCAGCAACAGCCGGCACTCCTCACGGTGAGAGCCACTGGGGGTTTATTGTTTATGGCCGTAACCCTTCTCAACCCGAACCTAAAACGGTTCATGCATGCCCGAGCACTAATCGACTCGGGGTGCAACCGGGACTTAATCACCCCCCGCCTAGTAGAGGCGCTAGGATTAGCCACGTCCCCCCTCCCGCTACCCATGCTTTTCCAGCAGATGGACGGGGGGCCCATGAGGGGAGAGCCATGTAAGCTAGAAACGCAGGCGGTCCCCGTTGGGACCGAAGAGCATTGGGGGATCGAAACTTTTGTAATTGCCCCCTCTTGCTCGTTTGATGTGGTGATGGGCTCGGGTTGGCTCGCCCGCCACCAGCCAGACATAAGGTGGGAGGAGCAGATCGTCCGATTCCCGGACTGGAGGTGCGAACACCACCATTGGCGCCCCGAATGGGGGCCGCATCCGCCTCCCCGGAATGAGCGAGCCTGCCTCACCCTCGAGGAGGTCGCCTCGATCCCCAAAGAATACCGGGACTTAAAACTGGCCTTTAGTGAGAAGGAGGCGGATGAGTTACCACCTCACCGCCCCACGGACTGTGCAATCGAACTGATCCCGGGGCAGCAACTGCCAAAAGCGAAACTGTACTCCATGGGTTGGGCGGAGAAAGCGGAACTCCGCAAATTTTTGGACAAAAACCTGAAGCGGGGGTTCATACGACCGGCAACAGCCCCCCATGCCGCCCCCGTCCTCTTCAGAAAGAAGAAGGATGGGTCGCTTAGACTTTGCACAGATTTTCGCTCGATAAACGGGATTTCGATGTCTAATGCCTACCCGATCCCATTGATTAAGGACCTATTGAACACTGTGGCCACAGGGAAAATATTCACAAAACTCGACCTCCGAGACGCGTACTTCCGAGTCCGCATCAGGGAGGGGGACGAGTGGAAGACCGCATTCAATACCCCGCTAGGACAATTTGAGTACTTGGTTATGCCTTTCGGACTACAGGGGGCCCCTGGGGTATTCATGAACTTTATCAACGAGGTTCTGCGAGAGTTCCTGTTTAAGGGGGTGGTGGTGTACCTTGATGACATCATTATCTATTCGCCAGATCTCAAGTCACATGTACCACTAGTCAGAAAAGTGTTGAGCACACTGTGCAAGCACAAGTTGTATGCCAAACTATCAAAATGTGAATTTCACAAGACTGAACTAGACTATCTAGGCTTCCGAGTATCGGGGGAAGGGTTGTCAATGGACCCAGCAAAGGTTCAAGCGGTGCTAGACTGGGAGCCCCCACGAACCCGCAAACAGCTCCAAAGTTTTCTCGGGTTCGCAAATTTTTACCGCGACTTCATAAAGGGGTTCGCCACCATCATGTTACCCCTTACGGAGCTCCTTAAAACAAAGGGGAAGGGGGCAGAGGCAAAAAAGCCGGGCGCGCGCCTAACGTGGACGCCCGAATGTCAGAAAGCCTTTACAGAATTGAAACGCCTCTTCACCTCGGAGCCCGTGTTGGCCCACCCTGACGAGTTAAAACCTTTTGTGGTTCAATGCGATGCTTCCGACGCCGCCGTCGGAGCCATATTAATGCAAAGGGGGGACAACGGGGTTCTGCGCCCCTGCGCCTACATTTCACGAAAGTTCTCGAACGAGCAGAAAAATTGGTCAGTGTGGGACAAGGAGGCTTTTGCAGTCATGTTTGCCTTGAAAACCTGGCGCTCCTGGCTTGAAGGGGCCAGAGTCCCATTTGAAATCTGGACTGACCACAAAAATCTAGAGGCATTGACCGGGCGCCGCAAAATGACTGCAAAACAAATCCGGTGGGCTGGGTTTTTCGCCAAATTCGACTTTGTACTGAAACACATCCCAGGTACCAAGAATTTCTTGGCGGACGCCCTCTCCCGCCTGCCACAACACGAGAGCCTCCGCGAGGAGGTGGTGGACTCCCTTATCCCCCCTTCGGCCATCGCGGGGGGGGTCACCACCCGCTCCGGGAAGAGGATCGGCCCCCCGGAGCCAGACCTCTTGTCTCAGTTAGTTGCGGAGACTGCTCGGGAAGCAGATCAACCACCGAACCTCCGTAAAAGCGAGGACGGCCTCCTGTTGCACAACGAAAAGATCTATGTGCCCTCCTCCCTCCGCAAGCAGATTTTAGAGCATTGTCATTCCAGCCGCCTGGCGGGCCATTTCGGCTATGTCAAAACCCTCAACCTCCTTACCCGACAGTTTTGGTGGCCTAGGCTCAAAAGAGACGTCTCCGAATTCGTCCTCTCATGTCCCACCTGTCTGATGGCTAAACGAAGGGGGGGTAAACCTCCCGGCCACCTAGTGCCCCTCCCAACAGCCACCCGGCCTTGGTCGGTAGTGTCTATGGATTTCATTGTAGAGCTCCCGCCGTCGCAGGGCAAAACTGTTGTTTTGGTAGTGGTCGATACATTCTCCAAACAAGCCCACTTCATCCCCTGCAAGCAGCTCCCCACGGCTAAAAAACTTGCCCAACTTTTCTTTACACACATTGTACGCCTACACTCGTTCCCAGACAAGGTCATTAGCGACCGCGGGACGCAGTTCGTTGCCAACTTCTGGCGGGAGTTTTGCAAACTTGCGGGTATTGAGCAGGGCCTCAGCTCAGCCTACCACCCCCAGTCGGACGGACAGACGGAGAGGGTTAATAGCCTTCTAGAACAGTACCTCCGCTGTTTCATTAACTTCCAACAGTCCAACTGGGTGGACCTACTCCCATTCGCTGAATACGGCTACAACAACAGCCTTCACAGCTCTACTAAAACCTCTCCTTTCCAAATCATAAATGGCTATGAGGGCAAGCCTTTCCCAACGCTTCCCCTCCCGGCCACCCCCTCAGAACCCACATCGTGCCAACAATGGTGGGAGGGCCTTCGGGAGAGCTGGAAGGGAATTCAGGAGAACCTGGAGGAAGCGAAAAAGGCTTACAAAAAACAGTTTGACAAAAAACACTCTCCTGAATGGGAATTGAGAGTGGGAGACACTGTCTTTTTGTCCACAAAAAACCTCCCCCTTCCTCAGCCCTGCCGCAAACTTGCGTTGAAGTTTCTTGGGCCTTTTAGGATCAAACGAGTAATCAATAAGGTGACTGCAGAACTCGAGCTGCCCAAGTCTCTAAGCAAAATCCATCCTGTTTTTCATTGCAGCTTACTCCGGAAAGACCCTGGTGCCACGTCCTTCCATCCCAGGGCTCCGCCGCCCCCTCCGACGACAGTGAGGGGTCAGAGTCACCATGAAGTCCACGAAATCCTGGACTCCAAAGTCAAACGGGGGAAACTGTATTACTTAATCAGGTGGAAGCACTTCCCCCCGAGCTGTGATGAATGGGTCGAGTCTCAGAACGTAGCTGCGCCGCAATTGTTAAAAAAGTTTCACCTGCTGTACCCGCACAAGCCCAAGCCGCCACCCCCCGGGGGAGGGCGCTTAGGGGGGGCAGTATGTCAGAACTTGTAACTTTAGTATTGCTAGCTTAATGTAGAACCAGTATAATTGATGGTTGGCAAGTATGCATAGAGTGGACCTGAGCGTTGAACCAGACCGACCCCATATTGTAACCTTTCTTGATCTGAAGTGCTTGAGTAGTAGTTAACCCTGCCCCGATGGTATCCAAAGTATTTGGGGGCTGTAGACTGAATAATGTTGTATCTCTGTACTTTCTCACACTGACACCCTTTGAAGCCGAATCGTGTGGCCTTCAGAGTAAGGAGGCAACGTCTTTGCTGATAGCACTGGTGGGAAGACAGATGTGCCTGTAACGGTGTGAATTAAAGCTTTGTGGGTTGTTTGTTTTACTATATAAAACTGGGCCAGTGCTGGCTCTCGCCATCACTGTTATCTTGTACCTTGTATCTAACAGTTCTTAGTTCTCTCTAATAAAATCCTAGCTTGGAAACTAAGTATGGGATCTGCCTGGAGTTCTTAAGTTCTGACAGTTAGAAGAGTTGGCAAATCCAAACAGAATAGGGAATATTCAATGGGAGTCAGGCAGGAAGGATTCAAAGTCTTTCAGGTATTTATCTGAAGGCAAACCTCATGAAGGTAAGACCTTATCCTACCAAGCCACCTTTGGGCCAACTTTCAATGTGCTCCACATCACATCAGCAGGTACATGCGGAGGAGTGGGAAATCAAACCCAGTTCTCCCAGATAAGAATCTGCACACTTAACCACTATACCAAACTGGCTGTGTAAAAGGTTCTGTTTTTAACTTAAATCTATTTTTGCTTTTGTTGAAATAAAATAATCTTTTACTGAAAATTCCATGTGGTTTATCTTACTCCATTTGTATATGCCAAATGTATGAAGAAGGAAACATACAAAGTAAAAATATGGAATACAGATTTCCCCTACATAAACTTATTTCTTTTGAGAGAAGATGAGCATGAATTTTGTTCCACTATTCTGTTTTGTAAATCTTAAAAGTAATATTAAAATTTAATGCAAATCCGTAACATAAATCTGAACAGTAATAGCATACTGCAAAAGTATTTGGCAGTTATCAGAAGTAAAACTGTTTAATGGGAGAAAGTGAAATCCTTTTAAAATTTAAATTGTGGCAACCATGGAATAATTTCTGTGCTTTAATCAAAGTGTAAATAAATAACATTATTAGCAGAATTAATGAAGAAATCGCAACAATTGCCTGAACAGCAATATACCAATATGCTCTGCATTTAGAAGGATATTAGAGAGTTATAAAAAACTCAGCACTATGCTAGCAATTTACATCCTTTACTGTTTGTAGTGGTGGTGTGTTTCTGCCAGTAACATACTGCTTCTGATTCAATGTTCTGTATACACAGTAATTATGATTTTTAAGACTAAAATCATACCAATACCCTGTGGAGGCAATAGACATGGAGCTCCCAAATGGCCTTCTCTATTGCCATATATACAGACATTCCTTGTTGCTCACAGAAAATCCTTGCATGCACAGAATAATGATATAAATATATGGTATTTATTAAGTACTTCTAACAAATAGGCACTGTGGAATGATTAAAAACATGCTCCTGCCTGCAAGAATCAAATAAATAACACAACATAAAAGGAGGGGAAATTAAAACAGAAGGCAGGGGATGAGTAACCAAATCAAATGTATTTTAAGCAGGCCTTGGATTCAGCAAGCGCTCACAGGAGCACAGCTCATGAACCTTTCCAAGGGTTCCTCCTCCTCCTCCCCACCTTGTCCATTGAATAGTAGATGCAGCTGCATAACAATCCCTGGATGAGCTCTACCACCTACTTTTCTATGAAGTGGCCCTTGATTTTAAGATATTTCTAAGAAAGGGGTTGAATAGTCCAAACAAGTGGTACTCACTCTGCACTTTGGGGACAGCCATATTCTCAATTACTATCAGCTAAAAGATCCACATTTATTTCTATCCCTGGCATATGGCTTGCACTTCATGGACTCTTACAGCTTATCAGGGATTTTTTTGAGCAGGAACACATATTCCAAACTCATGCCTATATAAACACTCGTACTTCTATGCAAGAATCTAATGGATCTGGATGATTATGAGTTCAGCCCCTTCACCCATGTATCCAAGTTTTCTGAATATGAGAAATATATAGTGTTAGATCAGACAATATGTACTTTTTGTATGTATTTGTATGTGTTTTTTATAGTACCAGTTCATTTTAACAGAGTTATTAAGAACATAACATATGAACAGCTGGGCCAGATCAGAGCAATGGCCCATCTAGTCCTGTATCCAGTTTTCCACAGTGGTCAACCAGATTACTATGGTAGGTACAATGGCCAAAATCCCACACCTCATTATGGCAACCCAGTAACTGATATTTTTGAAAGTAAATGATAATACATAATGTTATAGGTTTACAAAGAGAGCTATAAGTGCCCAGTAGATAAATCTGATTGAAGTACTTGAAGATGCATAAGAAACCACTAGAATTTGAAAAAAAAAAAACCCAGCCAAAATCTGAGAGTTCAGTTAAGGTTTGAAGAAGGGAGTGCTAAAGTGAAACAGAGGTTTATGGGCAATCAGCCACTTTTTTCCATCAGAAAAATACTTGTTACCTGGTTTTTAGAGGAACATGAAGACTCCAGTAGGTTAATACTGAACTCAGATTTCATTTTCATTGTATGTCCTTCCATGCTATTGATTTAAAGACAAGTGCCCTCTGAATAATTTTTAAGTTTAGTTCAGTTTATTAGATTTATATCCCACCCTCCCCACTGAAGCAGGCTTGGGGTGGCTAACAAGCCAACGGCAATATAAAACATACAACGTTATAAAACTATAAAACATAAAATGGTGCTACATAGTGATATTTCAATGCAATAATACAATATCTAAAATAAATAACGAGGCGGTATCTAAGATAGTCTTCATTTTCACAGTTTCAGTTCAGTTTCACAGTTTCCCAGTGGTCTAGGCGATGTTAAATGCAAGGTTCTTACTTCACTACTCCATTCAGCTCTGTATTCAGCTGAATGTAAGATGAAATTGTTCAGTCTTGCAGGCCCTATGAAACTGTGAGAGGTCCCACAAGGCCCTGATCTCTTCTGGGAGCTGTAAGCCAAAATGCCCTCAAAACGAGGTTGGGAAATAGTCAGGTGGGCACCTGGCTCACTAGGGATCTTTTACCTATGTATACAAGATTAACCATCCAGAAAGGTAATACGTAAGAATATTGGGACTCTAATTAAGTAAAATCAGTTAAAATTTATTAAGAAAAATATAGGCTTCCATACAAGATAAAATACTCATCAAAACACACATTCAGTCCTAGGAAACATAGATAGAGAGATAGGGGAACACATGGGTAGACAAACAGGGTGATATTTACCTATCGTAATCTTCAAGGAAGGCTCCAATGGCGACAAGCGAGGAAGTGGGAGAAGGGACCCGAAACTTGGCCTTAGAATCAGGGATGGATCTATGCAGCGGAAGTTGGGATACTGATAGAAGCACACCTGTGGGTAGCTAGTCCACAGATTATAAGGACTCTCTTGAGCCCTTAGGGGATGGGAGGTACGAGGGAGGAGAAAGGTGGTCAGCTGGTGTGTGACCTCATGAAAAGGTGAGGTTTCGCAGTGACCATAAGGGCTCGACTACTGAGATAACCAATAGAAAGTGCATTGGTGACACCTAATTTGGTGCCGGTTCTTGAGCAATGGACTTACCTGGATCCTGGATACCTGAGAGAACTTTCAGGTTGAAACGGACCAGGGGCGGCTCCAAAGTGACAGTTGGAAAGAAGACTAGAAGTGACTACTGGATGGGGAACACTCAAGATTAGGGAACTTTATCTGAAAGGGTGACAATAGAGAATCAAATGGTGGCCTAGGTAACACCCAGCATATACAAAGGAACTTGGCTTTGGCTGAAGATGGTCTTCCTCTTCTTCTATCTTCTTCTGGGCATCAGTCTTTGTCTAGAGTTCCGTTAAACAAAGAAAGTGGTGGTTGGACTATTAACCACTCCTGGGGTGGGTAGGTTGCTTGTAGGTCAAAGGTGACATCTGCTGTGTACGTGAGCTGTCCACTTTGCTGGAATGGAGTCAAGCCTGGTAGGAAGGCGGCTGTGTGGTGTTAGCCCTCCACGGTGGATTCCATGGTCAGAACTTCATAACTGTTCACCTGGATAGCTCCTGGTGGCGCAGTTTCCTTCGCTCCAATGCTGGGATGGCTGTCATACGGAATGACGGGAAGCCTTCCGTTCTCCTGGTAGGCACTCTTGTACCGGTTTAGAGTGCCTTTGTAGTGTTATGGCTGCTTGTACTGCATAAGTCCCTTTTGCCCCTGGATAGGCTCTGGCCAGACATGTGCAAGTCACTTCTCCAGGTGCTCTGGCAACCAAGCCGGTAATCACGATGTTCTGTAAGGGGGCTTTTCCTCACAGAGCTCATTACACCAGTACAGTGCAGCTGCTGAGAAAGCCCTGCCCCTAGTTGTTTTCAACCTGGCCTCCTTTGGCCTGGGAATCAACAGGAGATTTTGAGTCCCTTGGAGGGGGGAGGGAGAGGGGTGCCAGCCTGGCAACCATTGCTGTCCTGAAACAAAATTGAACCAACACATTGTTAGCTGTAATAGCACACAAATAAAAAACAATTTTGATTAATGTCAATAATGACAGAATCTTGTTATATTTTTACACAATATTATTGCCTCTTAACATAGAGCATTAAAGCAACAGGCAGAGTACATAAAGTCCAATAAACAAAGAAATTAATTCAAAAAGTCCATTATAAGTTCACATTCATTAGTTCTCAAATGGAAACAATAAAGTCCATGAAAAGTCCAATAACAACATAAGAACATAAGAGAAGCCATGTTAGATCAGGCCAATGGCCCATCCAGTCCAACACTCTGTGTCACACAGTGGCAAACATTTATACACACACACACACACACACTGTGGCTAATAGCCACTGATGGACCTCTGCTCCATATTTTTATCTAAACCCCTCTTGAAGGTGGCTATGCTTGTGGCCACCACCACCTCCTGTGGCAGTGAATTCCACATGTTAATCACCCTTTGGGTGAAGAAGTACTTCCTTTTAGCCATTTTAACCTGTCTGCTCAGCAATTTCATCGAATGCCCACGAGTTCTTGTATTGTGAGAAAGGGAAAAAAGTACTTCTTTCTCTACTTTCTCCATCCGATGCATTATCTTGTAAACATCTATCATGTCACCCCGCAGTTGACATATCTCCAAGCTAAAGAGTCCCAAGCGTTTCAACCTTTCTTCATAGGGAAAGTGTTCCAGCCCTTTAATCATTCTACTTGCCCTTTTCTGGACTTTCTCCAATGCTATAATAACCTTTTTGAGGTGCGGCGACCAGAACTGCACACAGTACTCCAAATGAGACTGCACCATCGATTTATACAGGGGCATTATGATACTGGCTGATTTGTTTTCAATTCCCTTCCTAATAATTCCCAGCATGGCATTGGTCTTTTTTATTGCAAACGCACACTGTCTTGACATTTTCAGTGAGTTATCTACCACGACCCCAAGATCTCTCTCTTGGTCAGTCTCTGCCAGTTCACATCCCATCAACTGGTATTTGTACCTGGGATTCTTGGCCCCAATGTGCATTACTTTGCACTTGGCCACATTGAACCGCATCTGCCACGTTGATGCCCACTCACCCAGCCTCAACAGATCCCTTTGGAGTTCTTCACAATCCTCTCTGGTTCTCACCACCCTGAACAATTTAGTGTCATCCGCAAACTTGGCCACTTCACTGCTCACTCCCAACTCTAAATCATTTATGAACAAGTTAAAGAGCATGGGACCCAGTACCAAGCCCTGCGGCACCCCACTGCTTACCGTCCTCCACTGCGAAGACTGCCCATTTATACTCACTCTCTGCTTCCTATTACTCAGCCAGTTTTTGATCCACAAGAGGACCTGTCCTTTTACTCCATGACCCTCAAGCTTTCTAAGGAGCCTTTGATGAGGAACATTATCAAAAGCTTTCTGGAAATCAAGATAAACAACATCTATTGGGTCTCCTTTGTCCACATATTTGTTCACTCCCTCAAAGAAATGTAACAGGTTAGTGAGGCAAGATCTTCCCTTACAGAACCCATGCTGAGTCTTCCTCAATGACCCGTGTTCATCAATGTGCCTACTCATTCTGTCCTTGATAATGGTTTCTACCAACTTTCCCCGTATTGAAGTCAGACTGACTGGCCTGTAATTTCCCGGATCTCCTCAGGAACCCTTTTTAAAGATGGGGGTGACATTTGCTACCTTCCAGTCCTCAGGAACGGAGGCAGGTTTCAATGAAAGATTACAGATTTTTGTTAGAAGATCCACAAGTTCAACTTTGAGTTCTTTCAGAACTCTCGGATGTATGCCATCCGGACCCGGTGACTTATTAGTTTTTAATTCGTCCATCAGTTGTAGGACCTCCTCTTTTGTCACCTCAATATGACTCAGGTCTTTCAACACCCCTTCCAAAATTAGTGGTTCTGGGGTGGGCAAAAAGTTCTCATCTTCCACAGTGAAAATGGAGGCAAAACATTCATTCAGCTTCTCAGCCATTTCCCTATCCTCCTTCAGTAATCCTTTTACCCCATGGGTTTTTTTTGTTTGTTTGTTTTTTTAAACTTAAGAATGCTTTATTGAGTTAAGAAGTGCGATACAGATATAACAAACGAAAACCATGAGTATGCATCAAATATCAAAACATGACACCATGAAACATTACAGAGTGCAGTTACGAAAGTAATTGACAGGACATCAATATAGTGTGGTATGAGGCATTGGGGATTCTATTATCAGCATAAACTTTATCAATGAAAGGTCGCCATTTTCCTATAAAATTTGAGGAAGCAATTTGTTGGGAACGATGAGGGCCTAAGTCATAAGTGAGCTTATCCAGTGCAAAATAATCCCACAATTTTAACCACCAAGTTTGTCGTGAGGGGGGAGAGTGTTGTTTCCAAACTAGAGCTATTGCAAATTTAGCAGCCACAAACATGAGTGAGATCAACTCCTCTGAAGATTCGGGGATATTTGAGTTATCTAGAAGATTTAAAAGGGCAAATTCGGGCGTAAATGGAGGAGAGTATGATGTGAGTTCTTGTACTTCTTGATAGATTTGTCTCCAAAAGCTATTTATGATTGGGCAGTGCCACCAGGAGTGGAGAAAAGTGCCCCTCTGTCCACAGTTCTTGAAGCAGAGGGGTGAGATGGAAGACGAGTGCGCTAGCTGCACTGGGGTACGGTACCATCGTGTGAGGACTTTAAGGTCTTGAAGTTGGACATTCATTGCTTTTGTTTTATATATGGAAGAACCCCAGATGGCTCGCCATTGCTCCTCAGTTAGTTCTATCTGCAAATCTCGAGCCCAGGCACCTTGATAGGAGTGCGGCTTTGCATTAAGGGGGCTGAGTAGCAATTGATATATTTTTGATATCAGTCCTTTGATCACGATTGAATCACCAAATAGGATCTTTTCAAAGCCAGCAAGGTGGACGCGCAGAGGGGGACTGAAGGAATGTGTATCTAATAAATGTTTAAGTTGAAGGTATTCGAACCAGGGTAGTCGAAGGTCAGAGTCAGCCTCCAGAGTCACTTTATCTTTCAGTACCCCCTTAAGAAGAACATCAGCAAATCAGGTCAGTCCTAGACGTTTCCATTGCATAAACGAGTCTTTACTCAGCGCCGGAGCGAACCAGGGCTGTCTAACAAAAGTGGTTAAGGAGGAGGTCGGGGGAGCTAACTTATTACGGTGTTTATGCCAAACCTGCAGCATGGAGGCCAAAAAAGGGTTAGGAGAAGAAGAAGTTTTGACGCGCTTAGACACACACCAGAGTTCCTCCTGGAAAGAGGGGGCCCTGAGATAAAAATCCTCGATTGACTTCCAGTCCGCCACGTAGGAGGACCTATAATATTTCACCAAATTAGTGAGGATAATAGCATCATGGTAGTTTGAAATATCTGGGACAGCTAATCCACCCAGCGAAATAGGCCATCTACTTGAGGCAAAGTTGAGCCTTGGCTTCCGATGCTGCCACACAAATTCATTTATTTGGGATTGCCATTTATGCAGCAGAGAGGCTGGAACACACAGAGGGACCGCCCGTAAATAGAACACAATCTTAGGTAGAATTAATGATTTAATTAGATAGATATGCTCCAAAAGGGTGAAAAAAATTTTTCCCCGAGTGGGATAGATGAGAATTGATAGATTTGGAAATTTCTGTCTGGTTAACGGTTGGGAGAGTAGTGAAGTCTAACGGGATGTGAACACCAAGGTGTTTCCAAGATTTTCTAACCCATTTGTATCGGTAGTGCTTGCTGATAAAAGAAATAGAGGTAGAAGATAGGGTAATGGGGTGCAAGAGAGATTTATCAAAGTTTATGGTGAGGCCTGAGGCGATAGCGAAGTCTGAAAGATGAGAGTGAGTTGCTGGAAGTGACGAGGAAGGGTTGGTAAGATACAAGGTTATATCATCTGCGAAGAGACTAACTTTAAAAGCTTCGGTCCCCACGAGAATACCATGGATGCGAGCATCGTTCCTGATTTTGATGGCCAACGGCTCAATTGCAAGAGCGAATAGTAGGGGCGAGAGAGGGCAGCCTTGCCGTGTGCCTCTAGACAGACTGAAAATAGCCGAGTTTAAGTTGTTAATCCGAAGTAGTGCTGAAGGAGAGAGATAGAGGGAGTCAATAAGAGTACAAAATTTGGGACCAAAATTCATTCTTTCTAGTAAGGAGTGCAGGTAGAGAGGTTCGACCGAGTCAAAGGCCTTCTCTATGTCTATAGATAGGATGCAGGCATCCTGAACAGCTTTGGTTTTGCAATGATGAATCAAATTCAGTGTTTTTTGGGTGACATTAGTTAAGTCACGACCAGGGATGAAACCCGACTGATCAGAGACAATATAATTTGCCATAAAACTATTCAGTCGCCTTGTTAAGATGCTAGTAAAAAGTTTGTAGTCGGTGTTTAAAAGAGATATTGGTCGGTAAGACTTGGGGTCTAATTCATCTCTCTCTCTTTTGTGTAAAACAATAATTTTGGCAAGACTCCAAGACTGAGGGACTGAGCCAGAATCGAGAATATAGTTAAAAAGAGATAGTACGTAGGAAGATAATGTAGAACTATAAGCTTTATAAAATTCAGAAGTGAAGCCATCCAGACCCGGCGATTTGTTTGTGCGCAATGATTTGATGGCTTCAGCAAGTTCCAGCTCATCAATGGGGCGGTCAAGACACTTTCTGTGGGCTTCTAGCAAAGTGGGGAGTGTAGTAACGGATTGAAAAAACTCAGAGATCGCTTCAGGTGGTGGGTTCTTGGATTGGTATAGAGAAGAGTAGAATTGACTAAAAATATCTAAAATAGACTTTGAAGAAGTGCATACAACGCCTTCGAGATTTCTGAGACCCTTCACATTCAGGTTGGTGGCTTGCTGTTTGGCTTTCCACGCTAGAAGCCTATGAAATTTTGGGCCCCGATAACAAAAGGCTTGTTTGGTAAATAGCAGATTACGTTTGATTTTTTCAGTATCCAGGGCCTCTAACCTTTTCCTTTCCTCTTGCAAGTGCTGAAATGTTTTTTTCCTGCAAGTGCGTTTATGTTGGAGTTCAAGATCTTTGATTTTCTCAGTCAAGAGGTTAATAAGATGTTGTTTTTTCTTTTTTTGGGTGGCAGCCAATGCAATAATTTTGCCTCTTAGGAAGGCTTTGCACGCATCCCAGACGGTTTGGGAAGGGATGTCATCAGAAAGATTGTGGCTAAAAAATTCCTTAATTTCCTGTTCGATTAGGTTGAAAAGTTCTTTATCTAATACTAAATAATTGTCAAGTCTCCAGGAAAAGCTACGGTCATATTGTACAGTTTTTTTAATAGAGCAGATAACTGGCGCGTGATCAGACCAGAGTTTTGGTTCAATTGAGGCATCTACAAGAGCATTCCAAAGAGAATCAGAAAGAAAGATATAATCAATGCGCGTGTGAGTTTGATGCTGCAAAGAGAAGTAGGTAAAGTCCCGCTCATTTTGATGGAGAAACCTCCAGGAGTCTGTAAGCCCCATTTCTGACATTATTTTATTCAAGCCTGAGGGGGAAAAGCCTCGTCTGGGGGGGGGGAGTGGAGAGGCGAATGTTCCGATTTTCTGTCTAGCCGAGTGTCCATAAGGAAATTAAAGTCAGCTCCGATAATTAAAGGGCCTTCCTGAAAAGCTTTTAATTTGTTCATAATCTCCCGGATAAATTCTAGTTGTCCCGAATTAGGCGCATAAATGGCAGCTAGGGTTGTGATGTCGTCATTGAGTCTACCCTTAACAAAAAGAAATCTACCACGTTCATCTATCTCAGAGGCCAAGCAAGAAAACTGAACTGAACGTGAGAGTAAAATGGCAACCCCCCTGGCATGAGAGGAACCAGAGGCTGTGAAAGACACAGGAAAATGGGCAGAGCGAAATAGGGGATTAATGTCATTTCATAAGTGTGTCTCTTGTAGAAAGATAATGTCTAGAGCACGTTTCTTCAACCCTGAGAGGATGCGTCTAGATTTGATTTTGCTATTAAGCCCTCGGCAGTTCAGCGAAAAGATTTTTAGGTCCAGGGCCATTTAGGTCAAAATATATGGATTATAAATTAGGTCTCCCGTCAGGGACAAAGGATGGAGACGATAGACAATTACAATGTAAGATCCATAGCAGGGAAATGCAGTATGACACCTCATGACTATGAAAAAGGATGGTTTGTATGTGAGTGAATGTAGAACAGTGTCCCAATCTATGATTACTGCGGGAATATAATGGGATATTGGAAAGGTACTAATTGCTATAACAGGACTAAATAGAAATAGTAGTTTAAGCCAGCTTGGCGGGCCTTTGAGAAAGAAAAATGACGAGCACAGGAGAAAAAGGGTCACTGATCCAAAAAGCAAGCCCATAAAACATGAAGGCATATACATTTTGTTCCTAGGACAAATGAACTGCATCAGTGTCAAGTCAAACAAACAAGTACTAGAAAAAAGGCAAAGAAACCTATACAGAACTAATAGACAATCATGTGATATCCCTAGTTGAACAGCAGATGGCGTACTAGAGTAGCAGCATAAGTGGTAACCAGCATATCTAACACTATAATACAAGTAACAGCAATAAGTGCACCTCATCCCCACCCCCCTCCCCCTTTCTCTGTCCCCTCTGTATATAAATGATGGTCAAAGATAGATTGGAAAGATGTCTGCAGGGGGACAGAACTCCCATTGGATACATTAAATAACAGAACCAGTAACCAGCACATGGGGAAAACCCGTGGGTCCCAGGAAACCACCCAAGACCGGGGTCCTTGTACCCTTCCACTACACATTCCCCTCATTCTTGAGAGCTGGAGAGCCAAGCCCCACTCTACCCTCACCCCCCCCCCAACCCTCCCTCAGATGTTAATTATCATATAAGACAAAGCTTTAAAGTAAGATAACATAAGATAACAACGCAGGTTTATGATAAGTTTACTGATTGCAGTGACTGTATAGAGTCCGGAGCCTGGGCTGGTTCATGCGAACAGGCTGAGATTTTACGATCCTTAGGCGGTGACACGAAGGTCCATTTTCGCTTTTGTGACTTACGATCCAGCTCCATCGGAACATCTATGTTGAGTGACTGAAGTAGATACAAACCAGCTTCAGGGTCTTCAATAGTCCAGCTTTTCCCTTGGCGATGTATGACAAGTCTGCCTGAGGGCGACCATCTATAGCGGATGCTTGCTGCGGCCAGCTTTTGAGCAATAGGTTTGAGGAAATGCCTATTCTGCAGGGTTTCTGCTGATAGATCTGGGAAAGCAAGTATTTTCTTATCCTTATAGGGAAGACCATTAAGGTTTCTGGCAGTGTCTAAGATCTTTTTCTTAACTCATATGTCAGCCAGTTCGATGATGAAATCTCGGGAGCTGTGGGAGCGGGAGGAGAAGGTTGAACCCAGTCGATAAGCACGAACAATGTATGGAGCGATGCCATCCTCCAGCTGAAGGGCTGTAGAAAACCACGATGCTAGGAAGCTGGCCAGGTCTGAGGTTACTTCCTCGTGTTCTTCAAAGCCTCGCAGCTTAACATGTCATTCCCGCGCTTTGTTATCTAGTGCCAGAATTTTGTCTGTGGCCCAGTGTTCTTGCCTCTGAAGATGTCGGATTTCCTCTTGATTAGTAAGGCCTGTTTCTAATGCTGAGATAGCTGTGGCTTCTTGTAAAGTGATTTGTAAGGAGCTGATCTGATCTGTAATTGGCTTGAGTATAGCCGCCATGTTGTCTAGCATTTCTGACTGAAATGAGCTCAGGGTATTATGGAATTCTTTCGCTGTAAGGAGATCTGGTGAGGGAAGCAGACTAGCAGCGCCATCTGCCATATTTGACGTTTCGTGCGGCCTTGACAGGGAGCGATCAGATTGTGAGCTGGAGTCCAGAAAGGATTTAAGAAGCCGAGCGCTAGCTAAAGATGAGTTATTCTTTTTATGGGACGATTTTCCCATAGTCTGATAAGAAATAGAATATAAAAACCTGCGTCGATGAGGGAGGGTGAGGAGATCGGGTCAGGAGCTAAAGCCTCACACGTCTGTCGCCATTCGCGCCGACGCCACGCCCCCCTTACCCCATGGTCATCCAAGGCCCCCACTGCCTCCCTGGCTGGTTTCCTACTTCTAATATATTTGAAGAAATTTTTATTGTTGGTCTTTATGTTTTTTGCAATATGCTCCTCATAGTCCCTTTTTGCCTGCCTGATCACAGTCTTGCATTTGATTTACCACAGCCTGTGTTCCCTTTTACTAATCTCACTTGGACTGGTTTTCCACCGCTTAAAAGAGTCCTTCTTACCTTTTACAGCTTCCATTACTTTGTTTGTTAACCATGCAGGCCTTTTCTTATGCCTGTTTGTGCCTTTCCTAACTTGTGGTATGTATTTTATCTGAGCTTCTAGGATTATAGTTTTAAATAGTGTCCAAGCTTCCCCAAGGGTTTTGACCGTATGTACCTTTCCTTTCAGTTTCCTCCTCACATGCCTCCTCATCTCAGTGAATTTACCCCTTTTAAAGTTAAACGTGGTTGTGGCGGACTTTTTGGACAACTCCCTATTTATACAAACGGTGCAATCAAGAACATTATGGTCACTGCTCCCAGGCGGCACAATCACTTTTACATCTCTCACCAAGTCTTGGGCATTACTTAGGACCAAATCCAGGATCGCCCCTCCCCTGGTAGGTTCTGAGACCATCTGCTCCATAGCACAGTCATTGAGAGCATCAAGAAACTCAATCTCTTTCTCTCGACCAGAACACATATTGACCCAATCAATCTGCGGGTAGTTAAAATCACCTATTACAACACAGTTTTTATGTTTAGCCGCTACCCTTAAGTCTTCCATCATATTATAATGGTCCTCTCTCTTTTGATTTGGTGGGTGTTAACAAACTCCCATAGTTAAATTTTCTTTTGGGCCCTCTATTTCAACCCAAAGCATTTCTAAAAATGAATCTAATTCTCTGACCTCAGTCTTAGTGGACCGTATATCCTCTCTGACATACTTATATCCAGGAATCACCGTGTCCCACTGATTCTCCTCATTCCACCAAGTTTCTGAAATTCCCACAATGTCTATGTTTTCTCCCAACACTAAACATTCCAATTCACCAATTATATTTCGAACACTTCTAGCATTTGCATACAAACATCTATAATTTCGCAGGCAAGCTAGGCCTGCCACCTACTTCTGCCGCCTCGAAACTCTGGCAGACAGTTCATACTGTTTGTCACCATCACAGTGGACAACTCTGATCCGTTACCCAGTAGAAAAATAGCAGCCAACCCTTCATCTCTTTGAGACGAGTCCTCCTGAACCAGATACATTTCATCTCCTGTTGGCTTTCCCCCAAGTTTTAGTTTAAAAACTGCTCTGCCACCTTTTCGATTTTAAGCGCTAGCAGCCTGTTTCCATCCGGGCACAAGTGGAGACCGTCTCTTTTTTACAGCTCTCGCTTGTTCCAGAAAGCATCCCAGTGCCTAAAAAAACTTAAACCCTTTCTCCTTACACCATCGTCTCATCCACACATTGAGACTTCTAATTTGTGCCTGTCTCTCCTGCCCTGCACGTGGAACAGGTAGCACTTCTGAGAAGGCTACCTTGGAGGTCCTGGCCTTAAGTCTCCCACCTAGCAGCCTAAATTTTTCCTCCAGGACCTCACGACTGCATTTCCCCACATCGTTGGTGTCATCATGCACCACAACCACAGGCTCCTCCCCAGCACTGTCTATTAGCCTATCTACTACACTCATAATGTCCGCTACCTTCGCACCAGGCAGGCAAATCACCATACTGTCAGTACGCGGTTTTGCCACCCAGCTGTCTACTTGCTTAAGGATCGAATCACCAACTACCAACCCCCCCCCCCCGCCCAGGGATGGTTCCTTGGCACGAAAGGATTCACGCTCACCAACCGAAGTAGAGGTCCCTTCTGAGGGCGCATTCCCCTTATCCTCAGCATGGTGCCCTGTTCTCTCTCGACCCTCATGCTCTCTGACAGCAATGGGGCTGCTACGTTCAGAGCGAGGCTCACCTAATACACCCCCAAGAGTCTTTTCCAAGTGCCTAACTGACTGTCTCTGCTTCTCCAGGGCAGTCACCTTGACCTCAAGGGTACGAACTTGTTCCCTGAGTACCAGGAGCTCCTTGCATCGAGCACACACCCAAGACTTCTGTCCTTTGGGCAGATAGTCGTATATGTGACACTCAGTGCAAAACACTGGAAAGCTTCCAACTCCCTGCTGGCATTCTATCTTCATGATATATATGTTTTTTTTTTAAAATATACAGTCCTCTTTAAATGCTGTTTGTTTAAGTGGCTCCCCTTCTGGAGGGTCAACTTACCTTATTGGGAGAACAAGGAAATCAGGGATCTGGGTTCGTCGTCCTTAGGGAGTCCCCAGGTGAAGAGCCATAGGCCAAGAGCCCTTTAGCTCTCGCCCTTTGGCAAGGCACAGCTTAAAATGCAAAGAGGGGGGAGCAGAGGCACTCCTAAGCAATCAGCAGCAATCACTCTCAATCTCTTTCACCTTTAGACCACTCAACCAAAAAAAGAGCAAACAAAGACCAAACAAAGAGCAGTTTCCCAGCTATCACAACTCAGAATTTTAGGCAGCCCCACAAACCTCAGAATGAAGTCTTTCAAAACTCAGAAATTCTCAGCAACTTCTCCAACTGTCTCAGCTATCAGAGCTGCTCTGCTCTGTTCTGCTCCTCTCAGACCAATATGCAGTCCTAGTCCACACGAGAATTCTAGATAATCCCTCGTCCCAATGACTTCTTCCTCAGTGAACCTCAGTTACTAATGGCATGTAGCAAACTATGCCATCATAAGAACATAAGAGAAGCCATGTTGGATCAGGCCAATGGCCCATCCAAGTCCAACACTCTGTGTCACACAGTAGCCAACAAAAAACAACAATAACCAAGTACCATCAGGAGGCTCACAAGTGGGTCTAGAAGCCCTTCCACTTTGCCCCTCCCCCCGCAAGCACCAAGAATACAGAGCATCACTGCCCCAGACAGTTCCAATAATATACTGTGGCTAATAGCCACTGATGGACCTATGCTCCATATTTTTATCCAATCCCCTCTTGAAGCTGGCTATGCTTGTAGCCGCCACCACCTCCTGTGGCAGTGAATTCCACATGTTAATCACCCTTTGGATGAAGAAATACTTCCTTTTATCCGTTTTAACCAGACAGCAATTTCATTGAATGCCCACGAGTTCTTGTATTGTGAGAAAGGGAGAAAAGTACTTCTTTTTCTGCTTTCTCCATCCCATGCATAATCTTGTAAACCTCTATCATGTCACCCCATAGTCGACGTTTCTCCAAGCTAAAGAGCCCCAAGCGTTTTAATCTTTTTTCATAGGGAAAGTGTTCCAAACCTTTAATCATTCTAATTTTCTGGTCTTTTCCCAATGCTATAATATCCTTTTTGAGGTGCAGTGACCAGAATTGTACACAGTAATCCAAATGAGATGGCACCATTGATTTATACAGGGGCATCATAGTGGTTTTATGTCCACCCTGTATATTTTGTGGGTCCAATTAATTAATTGCATGATTAAGTCCAAATTTTCAAGGAATTATTTTAGACAAGGCACTCTGTTTGATTCCAAAGCACTTAAGGCAAATATTTCTAAGACAAAGTAGCGTTGCAGGGCCATGGTCTCTTCTGGCAGAGAACTTCACCAAGTCGGGGCCAGGGCTGAAAAGGTCCTGGTCCTCATTGAGGACAGCCAGATCTCTTTAAACCCAGAGATCACCAGCAGATTTTGACCTGTGGAATGTAATGCTCTTCCAGGGACATAGTGAAGGAGGTGGACCCATAGATACATCAGTCCCAGACTGCTCAAGGCCTTAAAGGTGATAACCAAAACCTTGAATGGGTACTCAACTGGAAGCCAATGTAGCTGGTGCCGCACAGGTAGAATATGTGCCATCCATGGCGTTCCCATCAGGACTCATGCCACTTCATTATGGACCCATTGGAGTTTCCCGGTCAAAGTCAAGAGTAGGCCAACATACAGCAAGTTACAGTAGACTAGCCTGAAGGATTACTGTGGCTAGGTCCAAACGAGACAGGAGGGAAGCCTGTTGCCTAGTTTGGCATAGATGAAAGAACACCACTTTAGCAATATGTGTGACCTGGGCCTCCACTGAAAGACAGGAATCCAGGGCATTCCTAAGCTCTTTGATGGTTGGTACTGGTGTTAGTAATGCCCCATCAAGAACTGGCAATCTGCACTCCAACTCAAGCCATGGTCCCCCAGCCACAGAACCTCTGTCTGATGAATTTTGGTTGGTTGAAATTTTGCCTTAAAAGTTCATGGAGGATTGTGTTCATGGAGGATTGTGTCCAGGCTGCCAAACCACAAACCTCCATGAACTTTTTAGGCAGTTCATGGAGGTTTGTGGGGAGCAAAAAGCAGGGTTTCTCCCTGTGAAAGCCACCAAAAGATTGGAAACTGCTGAGCTGAGAAAGCAGCCTGCCTGTGAGTCACCTTTATCTGGCTTAAAACAGCTGAGCCTGCTCCCGCATGCCATCTGTTTAAAAGTGCTTTCTTGGGCAGCTAGCCCCAGGGACTGGATGACAAAGAAAGCTTCTTTAAATAGTGGAGACATTTGGAGCAGTTTGCTCTGTGCAGCTCAGCTGTTTCTCATTTAACAGCTGAGTCATGGGGCTCCCATGGCTCAGTAGTTTAGATCAGAAACAGGACAGCCTGCTCCCATGGCTCAGATATTTAGAGCCTGAAACAACTGAACCAGGGGAGCAGGCTGCCCCTGTAGCTCAGCTGTTTCAGGTACAAACCTCATTAACCTGGTTCAGTTTGTATGGGAGCCAACAGGGATTGTGCAGTTCATGTTTCAGTTTGGTTCATGGTTCCACACTTGTGGTTTGCGCCCATCCCTAGTAAAGAACTGTTAGCTATCTCTATTTTAATCTACCTTTCTTCCCTTGTTACTAATATCATAACCCATAGATATTTGACATGATGGGAAGCATCTCTAGAAATATGCAATGTGTCCCAGCATCACAAAGAAAGATGTAGAGGGTTTTTTTTTAAAGAACTGGTTGCTTCCATATTTGTGCTGTTATAAGCAATGTGTCATAGATATGGAAGCTGCTAGGGAAAAAAGAGGCAGAATATGCTTTCTACAGTAATATAGATGTAACCAATTATGTGTCTGCATATACTTTTTGGATTGAACCCAATCAAAACTGATCTCAAGAAGGACTGCCAAGTCCCTCAGAAGGTTCCACCAACATCAACAGCACAGGATCAATGAAAAACTTTTTTAAAGAAAAAGACTGAAAATAGATCATGGATGTGTGACCCCATCCTCTGTTTTCCTTAATGAAATAGAGCTTATTTTCCTTTCATCTGATTAAAGATCTTTTGATTAAATATCATCTTTAAGATGTTATACTCAAACAATAAAAAATTTAGCAACAACAAGGATAGCATTAGGAGATCTATCAGATGAAAAGGAGTAAGATTATCTTATAGTAAGGCAAAAAAGAAATACTCTCTGAATCATAGAATTTAAAGGGACCTCCAGGATCATCTAGTCCAACCCCTTGCACAATTAAGGAAACTCACAAATACCTCTCCCTAAATCCATAGGATCCTCATTGCTGTCAGATGGCCATCTAGACTCTGTTTAAAAACCTCCAGGGAAGGAGAGCCCACCACCTCCCGAGGAAGCCTGTTCCACTGAGGAATGCTCTGTCAGGAAGTTCTTCCTAATGTTGAGCCGGAAACTCTTTTGATGTAATTTCAACCTATTGGTTCTGGTCCTACCTTCTGAGGCCACAGAAAACAATTCCACACCCTCCTCTATATGACAGCCTTTCAAGTACTTGGTGATCAAATCACCTCTCAGCCATCTCCTCTCCAGGCTAAACATGCCCAGCTCCTTCAACCTTTCCTCATAGGACATGGTCTCCAGCCTCATCACCATCTTCATCGCCCTCCTCTGGACCCATTCCAGCTTGTCTATATCCTTCTTAAAATGTGGTGCCCAAAACTGAACACAATACTCCAGGTGAGGTCTTACCAGAGCAGAGTAAAGCGATACCATCACTTCACGTGATCTGGACACTATACGTCTGTTGATATAGCCCAAAATTTCATTTGCCTTTTTAGCCACCACATCACACTGTTGACTCATGTTCAGCGTATGATCCACTAAGCCCCCTAGTTTGTTTTCACACTTACTACTACCAAGACAAGTCTCCCCCATTCTATAACTAAACATTGGATTTTTCCTACACTAGCACATTAAAATCAGTTTCCAGGAGTAGCATAAAAGGGGCAGTGCCAAGGAGGGGTTGGTTAGATAGAAAGGACTGCAAAGGTGGGGAGGCTCAGTGGAGTACTATGGCTGGGGAGGTTAGGTGGGAGAGCAGCAAAGGTGATGGGTAAGTGAATCCCAAAGGCAGGGGGTAGATAAGGGGAGCAGAAAGAGTGGTGGGTGAGTTGAGTGCCAAGGGTGGGAAGGGTGACTGGAACACTGAGAATGAAGGAGGTACAAAGGTGGGGGGGAGTGAAGTGCCAAAGGTTGGGTAGACTGATGGTGAAAAGATGGAGAGGGAAAAAGAGATGGGGGTAGATTGACAGGCAAGGGGAATGGGAGAATGGGGGTAACATAGGGGTAGGCTATCAGATTAATAGAGAAGGGATGGGGGGGGGGCAAAAGAGATGGGAATAGGTTAAATAAGGTGGGGGAGATTGTTAGAGAAGAAGAAGAGGGAAGGAAGTAAAGAGGGGAAAGGATGCACCCTCTTCACAAGTTTCTTGGGGTCCCTAATTTCCTAATTGAAGAATTTAATCCTGTTGGACCAAGTTCATTAATCATGTAAGAACTTAAACTAGTGAGAGGAAGACTTGATTAAAAAATCTTAAATCAGGAGAATTTGAAAGAATCCACTTTTATGAGAGCTAAATATCCAAAATAGAAACCCAATTGCCAAGCTTGAGTCTCCAAGGATAATTGACCCAGTGCAGCATGTAACTACACTCTAGCTACAAATTTAGGAACATTAGTCCATTTATGAAGAAAACAAATTAAAGGAAGATTGAAATAATCAAAGCTTCAACCAAAGTGTTGGTAGTGTGCAGGAGGAAAGCGTATAGCAATGGTCTGGAAAAAAGGATATATGAGACTGTTGGGCAAACAATTGATTAATCACTTCTCTACCCACCCAATAAAGAAGAGGGGAGATAGGGAATGCCCATGTTGAATGAGGGCTGAAAATAACTACAAATGAGAATACTTGTCATACTGATTTTCCTGAATAATGTACAAAAGTTCCCATCAGAATTTGCAAGGACCCAGCCTCTGTATCACTCAGTATAGCCTCAGCAGTAATGGATGAGACTGCCTGAAATTAATCAAATAAACAGACTTAAAGTCTGTAACTATTGACCAACAGTGTGTTGTTAAAGATATCCTTCAGGAGCATTATTCAACAATGATTTCAAATAACTAAGCTGATCAGGGGTTCCAGATGGTAAGTACCTTTCTAATAGTATGAGATGCAGATTTGATGATGGACTTTATCTAGGTCCATAAGTAAAATCAATGTTAATGTTACTGCCAGACTCTTAATGCTTCAAGCTGGAGTCAAAACACTATTGTCAAATGAAATCGCCAAGGCTGGAGTCATGCCCAACAGACACTTTGAGACTATTACTAAAACCTTAGTTCTGTTCAGATCTAATTTCCTATTCTAAATACACATGACTGGATGGGTATTCATTCTGGACATTTGTGCTGTTATGAATCAATTATTGAAGTAATATATAATCACTGCCATTGAAAGTGAACAGATAAATTGAACAGGATATGTATATTATTATTACTTTTACTTTAAATTATATTAACACCAACAACCCGAATGGCCTAATCGAGATGTCATTCATCCCAAATTTGATTGTGGATTTTTGTCTCACTTAAAAGTATTTAAATATATTTCTGGATTTTAAATGGACAGTGATAGCCAATATAGGATAGGCACAATAGAATTTAAAGAACTATTGTCTCAGAGCTCAGTTTGACACAGGTTAGTACTAGACTTGGGGTCACTTGAGCCCAAAATTCAGTGCTTCAGGCTGAAATATTCTTGTACAGGTTTACATCTCTTCTAGCACCTTGAGATGTCTATTTTGGATACTTTTGTACCTATTTTACAATAATAACAAAGAATATTGAATACAATTTATCTATCCTAGTGGCCATTGCTTATTTAATGGGAATGTAGAATATTCTTCTGCTGGTTTTAAGTGGTGATCTTACTAAGATAATTGAAGAAGCATCTTCAGAGTTTAGTCCATAAAGACATGATATGTGCATGTGTGTGGACGGGGGAAGTTGAGTACAGGAGTTCTCTTGCATGTTTCAGGGGAGTTCCCAAGTCATGTTTCAGTTGCACATGATTAGTAACATGTATCTCTCAGGAACTTGTATCTCTATGGTCAATGACTTAATTCAGGATAGTATAAATAATTAACTGATTGACTGATAACAAATTTCACCTGCCAAAACTTGCCTTGCACCATCTAAGAAACTCCTATATGGAAATGATGTGGCCCTTTCATCTAGAATTCTGTTAGGGTTCCAAAGGGCACTAGGCAGTTTTATAATGTATTGTGCTAAAGTACACCTTATAATTAATTATGACATGACTAAAGTGGTGGTATTTGGCAGTGCCCCAAAAAGTGGTCCTGGATGATGCAGGGAAATAAACTTGAACAAGTAAACAGATTTATTTACCTGGGGGAGGCACTGCAGGATACTTGGTTCAATACAGCACACTGTAATTTGTTGGCTCACTATGCTGGGAGATCTGTGTATGCTGATCTGCAGGGTTTTTTTTTTAGCAGAAACGCACAGGAATGCAGTTTCAGCTGGCTTAGCATAAGGGTGTGTGTCCTAGTATGCAAATGAGTTCCTGCTGGGCTTTTCCCACAAAAAGCCCTGTGTAAAACAATGGTGATGTCAGGGGTGTGTCCTAATATGCAAATGAGTTCCTGTTGGGCTTTTTCTGCAAATAAAGCCCTGCTAATCTGAGATTCTTTGTTCCAAGGGAGTGTGCATCAGGGCTTTTTTTGTAGAAAAAGCCCAGCAGAAACTCATTTGCATGTTAGTCTACACTCCCTGAGTCCAAGTCAGCTGGAACTGCATTCCTGTGCATTCCTGTTAAAAAAAACAACAACCCTGGTGTGCGATATATATTCCAGCAACTTTTAAGCTATATCAAGCTACAGTTATAACACAGCTTCTCTATGGTATTTATTTGGGCATCCCTGTTGCTAGCTTGTGATTCCTCAAGAAAGCACAATCTAAGTTTCTCTGAACTATTCCACAGGTACCCCCAGGTGTGTCAAATGCCTTCCTCTTATTAGAAACAAGTCAAATGAGAAGAACCAAGGCTAGAATTTTGTCATTATCTGTTTTTCAGTGGCTTAAGGTTCATACAAAAGGCCTCCTTCCCCTAATAATACAAGAATATGAGAATATGGAAGGCAGCCAAGGTGAATGTGAATTGTTGAGAGCAATTTAGAAAGAATGGGACTTTTGCCCTGTGCCCTTTAGGTTCAGAATAGTAAGCAAGGTTTGAGACATAGAGCGCCAACATGATTTAATGATATCACCAAACTTTATGGTTCCCATAAAGCTTAGAAATGTTATGACCATGGTCCAATATCTTAGCCAGTTAGATGTTCCTTCTTATAGAAGAACATTTACCCTGGCTAGATGTGTGGCTCTGCTGTCAATGGTACTAGAAGGGAGATATAAAAAGTTCCCATATGCAGAAAGACTTGGCCCCTGCACTATGGGACATGTCTTTTTCCATTGTCCTTTTTATGAAGAACAATGGGATAAGATTATTTCTCCTCTCAGACCAACAGTTTTTGCAGATAAGGCCTGCTTTTATGGATGAGAACCCAATTATCTCCGGGAAAATAGCCATGTTTTGTGTTAATGTGACAAAATTCAGGAGTAAGTAACAGAATCATACACACACAGGGATCCCTTTTCTCCTTTTGGCCTGATTTTAATCGTTTTAATGATTTAAATGTATATTTTAAATGGTAATATGTATTTACTATACCTTTCATCTGACATATTGAAATTTAATGGGGCTCTTGTTTTATTTGGGATTGGTGCAACTATATGTAAATAGTTGCTAATGGTCATTGACCATAAATAAGCAACATTCATTCAATGAAAACCAACAAAGTGAAAAGTTGTAAGATTCCAAAAATCTTCTAAAAGCATAAAACCCCCAAAAATATTAAAGAAAGCAAATTGTAGAACATTGCTAAAATATGTTTATAAAACCAGCAAACCAAAACAATAAAAGCATTTAAAAATACGTTAGATACAAGAGAGAGAAATACCTACACACAACAGTATAAAACCTCCAAAACAACACATCACCCAAAAATGGGGAAACAAATATGTTTTAATCTTGGGTCAAAAGACAGCAGGTGGTGAATGGTCATGGAGAGCACATTCAGCAACTGGAGCACTATGACCATGACAATTCTGTAACTCTTCTGACATCAGTGATCAAGTATGGGAGGCACATAAAAGGTAGGTTGGTAGGTAGGTGAGAAGAGAAGAGAAGAAGGAAGCAGGGAAAGTTGAGGTTGTTGGAGCTGCCAGGAAATAGGAAGAAGGAAATAGTCTGGGTGGGGTTATAAAGGAAAGTGAGACACCTCCAAAAAAGTCTTTGCAGTTTCCCTACTCTGCAACTGAGCCTGGCTCAGCCAGCACCACATACACTGACCACAGCTTTCCTGGGGAGAGTCTGCCAGAGGGGAGGGAAAGAGGGAAAGCTGCAGATGCTATGATGGGGGGGAGGTAAAGAAAGATTGGCTGGTGGGTGGGAAGGAGAGAAAGAAGTAGGAAAGAGGTAGGGTTGTTATGCCTGGAGGACTCTGGTGGGAGCTGGAACTTTGGGTGGTGTCAGAGGCCATCATCAACCATGTGATGTCACTCCTGGTAAAACTCCAGCAGTGACTTCACACTTTTTTAGGTGTTACCAGAAACTCAGTGTTGAAACCCATAAGGAAAGGAAAGGTCCCCTGTGCAAGCACCAGTCATTTCCGACTTTGGGGTGACGTTGCTTTCACAATGTTTTCATGGCAGACTTTTTACGGGGTGGTTTGCCATTACCTTCCCCAGTCATCTACACTTCCATAAAGGTTTTGGCAATTCCTAGAGACCATTGATGTCAGTCCTGTCCAGGAATCACTAGAATTTCTATAGTTTTGCCACAGGGTTTCCAGCAATTCCTAGCAATGTGTGATGTCACTTCTGGGTCTGCTCCCAGAAGTCGTGTCACACCATAAGACTTTTTTTAAATTTTAATTTTTTCCTACTGCTGCTTTGAGCAGTGGCTTGAAACAGGAGCTGTGGGGAGGGGATCCATGCCCTCATCAGGGGACTGGTGACTTTAAAAAGGAGAAGCTATGGGGCTGTCAGAGAAGAGAAAAAGGAAATTGTGGGGGAGGGGATACAGGAGAAAATGAGATGCCCTACAGGAGAAAGTGATGTCCACCTGCTTGTAATCATATATTTTAGAAGGAACCAAAGAGGAAGAGGAAGGAAACATTTTTTCAAGAAAAAATCTGGGTAAGGTCTAAAGAATAAAGATTCCACAAGCAGAGAGCTGGTATATCACAGAGAATATCTGCAAGAGCTGTAGTTTCAAATGCTTATTTTGGATAAAGCCTTATGGAATTATGTGGATATTTTGCTGGAAGGATAAAAATCGGTGGCCAACAGCATGTTTCTCAAACGTTTGAAGGACGTCAGAAATTATCTTAAGTAAACAGACAAGGAAAAATACCTGTCACAGTTATACTAGGAAGCCACACGGTGTAAAAGTTTTAAGGGTAGAGATTAAACAGATGTAAATCATGGTGAATATCGTATTCCAGACTCCCATATGTTCAGTGCTGCTGGGGAATCAGTTCTTTAAAGTACCTGCCTTATCTCTAAAATTAAAGGTGAAACTTTTTACAATGCTGGAAGGATGACAAAAAGACATTCTAATGACCTTTCTCTTTTTCTCTCTCATTCCCTCTGCCTCTCTCACACTCACAATATGACTTAGAACATAATTTAAATTGTTGATGACTTTTGTAATTGTCTTTTTCATTTCATATCCTTTCACAATTACTCTGTAATAAAACATTAATGCTTGCTTCACTTTTAGATGGTTCATTATGCATAAGATTGGATAGGAACAAAATTTTGGCAACCCTTAAATGCAATGTAATATTTCTATGCTGCTCAAAAGGGGCTGACTGAACACTGATGAATCCCTTTTGTGAAGGGCATTGGAAATCTTGGGCACCCATGCACATATAAATATTTAATAGTGGATATTTTTTTAATAAAAAATCCACTGAATATAGGCCATATTGCTGGTGTGGGTGGGTTTTACCTGGAAGCTGAGCAGGCCACCCAATGTCCATTGGACCCATTTGATAGCCCAAATTCCCAGCTGTCATTCCCAGCACTAGAGCAGGAATCCTGAGGCTGGTTGAGTTGTGGCTTTTTTTGTCAAGGAGGCAGGTGGCGGCACATTATTTGTCGTATGACAGAGTTAAACACAAGAAGTATATAATAATACAAAATACGTAACCAAGTTGATACAATGGGTAATCCCCCTAAATACTTATTATCTAGATTTTCAATCCACTCAGTTGCAGCTGGACAGAGTTCAAAGAATTCTCTCACAGCTCCCTGGAAAGCATGACAGTCATATTCCTGTGACAAATGGAAAATAAAGTTAGAGTCCAGTGGCACCTTTAAGAGCAACAAGGTATTAAGAGTATACAAGGTATGAGCTTTTGTGTGAGTGCACACTTCCTTAGATACATTGATTGGAAGTTAACAGTTCATATGTATCAGGGGTCACCAAACTTGCTTAATGTAAGAATCACATAGACTAAACATCAGATGTTTGAGAGCTGCAGACATGAACACATATTACACACATGTCTTTATTAAAACTCTTAATACTTTCTTTGCTCAGAAAGATAAAATATATATGTATGAACCTTACAATATGACCATGCTAGATGACTCTACAAGAATTTGTAAATCAATATATAGTTTCCAATTTTTCATTCATTAATTGGCATTCACCAACTATAGTTGGTGAATATTGCTACATGAAATGTGAACGGCCACAGATGTGAAGGTGCCTCTGGCTTTAGTGTCAAAAAACCAAGATGCAAGCCAAGTTCTTCAGCCTAGTCAATAAATGTATTATAGTGGTCTTGAGCTTTGTTACCAAGATGAGTTTCTTGAAGAGCTAAATCTATTTTATTGACCAATAAGAGTCGTAAAAAGTATTGGCATTTAGCGTTGCTTATACCCTCAATATTCATTTGGCAAATTCAGATGCAGTCTCCTATACCCGTTGTCAAGTAATCCTGAGAAGGACAGTTGGATTGGTTGATTGTTTTCATGTGTGTAGTGTAGCCAAGAGACCTACAATTGCCTGGCTGCCCAAAATTTTAACTCTTTAGCATTATCCAGGATGCACTGCAAGGAGGTGAGCTGGAATTGCACCACGGTAGTGGCACAAAATTGGGCTGGGGGTGGGGGGGACATGGCAGCCTGCCTTCTAGCCTAATAGAGGTAGAGGATGGGGAGTGATTACCTCCTCCTGTGCTGCCCTTCAGGCTTCAAAGGTGACTGAGACATTTTTGACACAAGGTGAGCCAAGCATCACTATAGCCCTGTACTTTGGCTAGATCTTAGAGCCAGATGCAAGAAGGAAACTTGCTTCATAGTTTAGGTTAACACACAATTGATTGGCATAATGTGAAGTCAGTTTTTTGTGGCAATAGCCCACCATCAGCTGCATGAAGTACATTAAGTAAAAGCCCTGTCAAGCTGGTCACCATGTGATTTCACATGGCAGTTATAACACATGTTGGACAGGAGCCTAGCTAGTTTTCATTTCCTCTTTTGGAATCTTTCTATCCTGCTGCTGAATTGTTCTCAGTTCTGTGATCACAGAAGACATGAAGCAAACATTTAGAAATGACATTGAAAGTGGTTATTTCAAAATTGTTTTCAAGAGTCAGATGTTTTGTGCGTCAGTCTGCAGTAGGTTTAATGTGTGTCTTACTTGATCAAATGGTATAAACAGCACTGAGTGGCTTGCAAGGAAGAAGAAAAAGGAAACTGAAACACCTGGTTCCTGTACAGCCACAAGGCTATTTGATAGTTGTTTAGCTCATCATGGGTAATCATGGTTGTTGAACAACACAGTATGTTTGCCTGTTAAACCTGATCACTGAATAGTTCCTTGCATCTGTATTTATTAATATAATTGTTCTCATATGTTATTAGTGTTGCCAGTTTCCAGGGTCTGGTGACCTCCCAAAATCACAACAGATCTCCAGACTACATACTGTTGGTAAGGTGAGTGTTGATTTGCTTTTCTAAAACTGCTGGGGAGCATTACCTAGGATTGCTGTGGGGGGGGGGGGGAACTGTGTGAGTGCTTGGTGCCTGCTGGAGAGGGGTTTCTGAGTGCTTTTGTGTGTCTTTTGTGTAGCTGTTGCTGAGAGAAGAGAGCTTGTTTGCCTGGGGGTGGTTGCTGGCCCCACCCTCTACTGTTTCTCTGGCTGTTGAGTCAGTGGTGGGTGGGGACTTGAGCCTTTAACTTGCAAGGCTCATCCTTGCCAGAGGCATGAGCCTTTGGTGCAAGCCAAAGAGCTCTTGGCCTGTGACTCTTAGCCTGGGGGTTTGGTAAGAAGGTAGGTAGTTCCTCACAAGTACTCTAAAGTGGCAGTTGGTAGTGGAATTTACAGGGAAGTCAAGATAAAGAGAATTTTGAAATGGATTGCAGTAGCATAGCTGTGAGGGAGCTGAGTAAGTGACATGTAAAGACTGTGGGATGTTTGTATTTCTACCTGAGAGTAGCAGCAATTACACTTGCAGCAAGTGTAAGTTAGTAGCCCTGCTGGAGGAGAAGATATGGGGACTGGAGGCATGATTGTCCACACTGCAGTGTATAAAGGAAGGTGAGGATTTTCTTGACAGAATCCATGAGGTGCTCTTGAAAGGACAAGAGGAGGAAGAGGAAGTGGTATCTCAGCAACTGGAAGAGAACCCAACACAGGAGGGGGGTTTGTAAAAAAATGTAACCCAAAGGAGCAGGAAAATCAGGAGATGTTCTGAGCCTCTGCTGCTCAGCAATAGTTTCCAGGATCTTCCCACAGTAACTGATTCTGAACCACTGGAACAAGGGCTACTTCCCCGGCCTCCACGAAGCTTGAAGAAAGTTTCTCAGAATCTTGTGGATAAGAAGCCTGGAGCTTCTGCCCCCCAATATAGGAAGAGGAGGGTGGTGGTAATTGGAGACTCCTTGCTTAGAGGGGTAAAGCCCAAAGTGTGCCGACCGGACGTGTTCTCCTGAGAGGTCTGCTGTCTCCTGGGTGCACGCATCCAGGATGTGACAGAAAGGATTGGAAGACTTATCAAGTTTACAGATTATTATCCTTTCTTGCTGATCCGCATGGGAATGAATGACATCACAGCCCTGAATATATTAGAAAAGGCTATGTGGCTCTGGGTCAGAAGGTGAAGGAGCTGGGAGCACAGGTTGTGTTCTTTCAGTTCTTCCTGTTGAAGGCCATGGCTTAGGACAAGAAAGAAGAATACTTCAAATAAATTACTGGTTACATCATATAAATTACAGCCCTGTGGTGCAGAGTGGTAAAGCTGCAGTACTGCAGTCCTAAACTCTGCTCACGACATGAGTTCGATCCCGGTGGAAGCTGGGTTCAGGTAGCCGGCTCAAGTTTGATTCAGCCTTCCATCCTTCCAAGGTCAGTAAAATGAGTACCCAGCTCACTGGGGGGAAAGTGTAGATGACTGGGGAAGGCAATGATAAACCACCTTGTAAAAAAAGTCTGCCATGAAAACGTTGTGATGTGACATCACCCCAGGGTTAAAAATGACTGGTGCTTGCACAGGGAACTACCTTTACCTTTTTACATCAATGGTATCATCAGGAAAGATTTGGATTTCTGGACCATGGCTTACGCTTTCGAGACAGTGGTCTTTTATCAGGAGATGGTTTGCACCTTATGACGGTAGGAAAAATGGTGTTTGGTAATAGCCTTGCTAAGCTAATAAGGAGAGCTTTAAACTAAATTGTATGGGGGAGTGAGACAATAATTCAAAGCCTAATTTGATGCCAAAAACTGAAGAGAAGAACACTAAAGCTTTGCAGAGAGTGGCACATACACTAGGTAATGTTAACTTGCAGGTATGTATGGAAACTAAACCCTCAGGATGCATAAAACATGGACTCTGATGTCTCTACACTAATGCACAGAGTATAGGAAACAAACAGGAGGAACTGGAAGTCCTAATACGGGAAGGAGACTATGACATAATAGGTGTTACTAAAACTTGGTGGAATGACCCTCACAACTGGAATATTAGAATTCAGGGGTACAACTTTTTTCAAAGGGACAGGCAAATGAGAAAGGGCAGAGGCGTAGCAGTATATGTGAAGGAGGTATATACTTGTGAGAAAATATGTGAATCTGAGCATGGCAGTGCAGTTGAGAGTCTCTGGAGTAAAGGAGTAAAAGGAGTAAGAAATAACAGTGATATTATGGTGGGGGTCTGCTATAGACCACCAAGCCAGGCAGAGGACTTGGATGAGATACTCCTACAACAGACTGCGAAGTTCTCCAAGAGAAGGGACACAGTGATCATGGGAGATTTCAGTTACCTGGACATCTGTTGGAAGTCCAACTCTGCTAAAAATGAAAGGTCAAATAGATTCCTGACTTGTCTAGCTGACAACTTCCTTTTCGAGAAAGTGAAGAAGGAAACAAGGGGATCTGCTATCTTGGATTTGATTCTCACCAACAAGGAAGAATTGATTGAAAAAGTGGAAACAGTGGGCACCCTGGGCAGTAGTGACCATGTGATTTTGGAATTTACAGTCTTAGGGAAGGGAAAAGCTATACGTAGTCAGACTTATAGGTTGGACTTCAGAAATGCAAACTTCGACAAACTTAGAACTTTGCTGGGTAAAATCCTAAATACTTAGGAAGAAGGGGATTCAAGAGGGGTGGGAATTTCTTAAAAGCGAAATTCCTATGAGAAGAAAAAATGGAAGAAGCCTAAAGAAGCTGAGGTGGCTCCATAAGCAGCTCTCTAAAGACTTGAGAAATAAAAAAGTTTCCTTTAGGAATTGGAAGGAGGGCCTTATAACCAAGTGCTTGTAGAGAAAAAGTTAGGAAAGCTAAAGCTCAGTATGAGCGTAGGTTGGCCAAAGATGTTAAAAACACCAAAAAAAGGTTCTTTTCTTATGCTCAGAGTAAGAAAAAGAGCAAGGACATGGTAGACCCATTGTGAGGGCAGGAAAGTGAAATTGTAACAGGTAATGAAGAGAGGGTGGAACTGCTCAATTCCTACTTTTCCTGGCAAAAACAGAACATATAATGAGGGTATGGAATTTCAACCTAGGATCAGCATAGAGGTAGTACATAAACGCCTAGTTTCTTTAAATGGAACTAATTCCTCAGGGGCAGATGAACTGCATCCAAGGGTTCTAAAAGTGCTTGCAGATGTAATTTCTGAGCCTTTGGCTATTATTTTTGAGAATTCTTGGAGAACAGGAGAGGTGCCGGAAAATTGGAGACGGGCGAATGTGTCCCCATCTTCAAGAAGGGGAAAAAGGAGGCTCTGGGTAACTACCGACCCGTCAGCTTGACGTCTATACCTGGAAAAGTTTTAGAACAAATAATCAGTCAGTCCTGGAATATTTAGAAAGGATGGCTGTGATTACTGAGAGCCAGCATGGTTTTCTCAAGAACAAGTCATGTCAGACTAACCTGATCTCTTTTTTTGAGAAAGTGACTACCTTGCTGGATCAGGGGAATGCTGTAGACATCGTTTATCTTGATTTCAGTAAGGCTTTTGATAAAGTTCCACATACTATCCTTGTTGACAAGTTGGTAAAATGTGGTTTGGATCCTATTACTGTTAGGTGGATCTGTAACTGGTTGATAGATTGCACTCAAAGAGTGCTTGTGAATGGTTCCTCATCCTCTTGGAGAGAAGTGACGTGGAGTGCCTCAAGGATCTGTCCTGGGACCTGTTTTGTGCGATATCTTTATAAATTATTTGGATGAAGGAATAGAAGGAATGCTTATTAAATTTGCCGATGATACTAAATTGGGAGGGATTGCAAATACAGTAGAAGACAGAAGCAGGATACAGGATGATTTTGGCAGGCTGAAAAACGGGGCTAAAACCAATAAAATGAATTTTAACAGAGATAAATGTAAAGTTTTGCATTTAGTTAGGAAAAATCCAATGCATGGTTATAGGATGGGGGAGACTTGTCTTAACAGTAGTATGTGCGAAAAGGATCTAGGGGTCTTACAGTGTAATAATAATAATAATAATAATAATAATAATAAATTTTATTTATATCCCGCCCTCCCCGCCTAGGCAGGCTCAGGGCGGCTAACAACAAGTTCAATAAAATTATACAATATATAATAAGTTTAAAACAGCATTTAAATTGTACAATAATTTAAAACAACAATATCTAAAACCAGTTCCGGTTGTCTAAGCCATTCCATAATTTAACAGCGGCGGTGATATTCCTGATGTTATTCTGTGCATTTATATAAGGGCAGAGATCACTAGATAAATCGTTTGGTGGGTTGAACATCCATCCTGTCAGCGGTCTACAAAGGCCTGCTTGCAAAGAATGGTCTTACAGGCCCTGCGGAATTGGTCCAGATTCCTCAGGGCCCGCACCTCCTCTGGGAGCTGATTCCAGAGGCACGGGGCTGTAACAGAGAAGGCCCGTACCCGGGTACTCTGTAATTTTGCCTCCTTTGACCCAGGGATGGTCAGCATGTTCTTCCCTGCTGACCTCAGTGCTCTTTGGGGCTCATATGGGGAGAGACGGTCCCTCAGGTAGGCAGGTCCTCAGCCATATAGGGCTTTAAAGGTGATAACCAGCACTTTGTAGCAGACCTGGTATGTAACTGGCAGCCAGTGCAGTTCACGCAGCCCCGGCTGTATATGCTCCCATTTCGGGAGTCCTAATAGTAGCCTGGCCGCTGCGTTCTGCACTAGCTGCAGCTTCCGGGTTCGACACAAAGGCAGCCCCATGTAGAGGGCATTACAGTAATCCAATCTGGAGGTGACCGTCGCATGGATCACTGTTGCCAGGTCCCGGCGCTCCAGGAAAGGAGCCAACTGCCTTGCCCGCTTCAGGTGGAAAAATGCCGACTTGGCAGTGGCCGCTATCTGGGCCTCCATTGATAGTGAAGGCTCCAGTAGGACTCCCAGGCTCCTGACCCGGCCTGCCACTTTCAGCAGCACACCGTCAAAAACCAGGAGAGGTATTTCCTTCCCCAGAGCGCCACGACCCACGCAAAGGACCTCTGTCTTCGTCAGGTTCAACTTCAGCCCACTCAGCCTAAGTCACGTTGCCACGGCCTGCAGTGCCCGGTCTAAATTCACTGGGACGCAGTCAGGCCGTCCATCCATTAGCAGATAGAGCTGGGTGTCATCCGCATATTGATGACAACCCAGTCCAAAACTCCGGGCAATCTAGGCAAGGGGGCGCATGTAGATGTTAAATAACATCGGAGAGAGAACTGCTCCCTGAGGCACCCCACAATCTAGTGTGCGCCTCCGGGAAAGCTCACCCCTGATTGCCACCCTTTGTCCCCGACCTTTGAGGAAGGAGGAAAGCCATTGTAAGGCCAGCCCCCTAACCCCTATGTCGGCGAGGCGGCGGGTCAGTAGCTGATGGTCAACCGTGTCGAATGCCGCCGACAGGTCTAACAACATCAGTGCCGCCACGCCACCTCGATCCAGTTGCCGCTGGAGGTCATCTGCCAAGGCGACCAGCACTGTCTCCGTCCCATGGCCCGGGTGAAAGCCGGACTGGCAAGGGTCTAGGACGGAAGCGTCATCCAGAAAACCCTGTAGTTGCAGCGCCACTGCCCTCTCAATAATTTTACCTAAAAACGGTAAATTAGAGACCAGTCGGTAATTTGCCAATTCGGCCGGGTCTGCTGTACATTTTTTCAGGAGGGGGCGGACCAAAGTCTCTTTCAGAGGTGATGGAAAACGCCCCTCTGATAGGGATCTATTTATTATGTCCCGTAAAGGACATCTAAGCTCCCTCTGGCAAGATTTAATCAGCCAGGAGGGGCAAGGGTCCAAATCGCAAGTTGTTGGGCGCACAGCAGAGAGAATTCCGTCGACTTCCTCCAGGCTGAGTGGGTCAAACCGACCCAACTCCAAACCAGAATACAGGCGCGGAGCCTCAAGTTCCCGTACTGCATCCAATGTAATAGGCAGGTCTTGGCGGAGCGACGTGATTTTATCTGCAAAGTATTTCGCAAAAGCCTCACAGCCTATCTCTAATTCCATAACATTTGGTTTGCCTTGAGGCAATGTGGTAAGATCTCCAATTAATCTAAATAAATGTGCTGGGCGCGAATTTGCAGATGCAATCTTGGCTGCAAAGTAATCTTTCTTTGCAGCCTTGACTGCCATCTCATAAGACTTCATAAACGTTCTATAAGATGTTCTCGTCGCTTCGTCCCGAGTATGCCACCACTGCCTCTCTAGTCGTCTGAGCCCCTGTTTCAGCCGGCGTAGCTCCAAGGTATACCATGGAGCTAGCCTCCTGCGAGGGCGCAGAGGACGTCGAGGTGCAATCTCGTTGATAGCCCTGGTTAGCCGGCCTTGCCAGGCCTCCACCAGGTCATCGAGGGAATCGCCAGGGGGCCAGGGATCCCCTAGTGCCATTTGGAACCGTTCCGGGTCCATCAGGCTCCGGGGGCGAGCCAAAATAGGCTCTCCGCCCATACAGGGTAGGGGTGGCATCTCCACACGGGCCTTGAGGGCTAGGTGATCCGACCATGGTACAGCTTCTACCGCGATATCGTTCACCGAAATCCCGGATGCAAAGATCAGGTCTAACGTGTGCCCGGCCTGGTGCGTGGGTGTCGTAACAAATTGAGAGAGTCCCAGTGTCGCCATGGAAGACATTAGGTTCATCGCCTGAGTGGAGGCCGAGTCGTCAGCATGGACGTTGAAATCACCCAGGACCATAAGCCCTGGGTACTCCAACGCCCAGCTCGCCACAGCCTCCATCAGAGATGGTAAGGCGCTGGCCAGCGCGTTAGGCGGACGGTACACCAGCCAGATCGCCAACCCCTCTCCGACATCCCACGCCAGACCGGCACATTCAATGCCCAATTGCACATTCAGTGCAATCCTAAAGAGAGTTACACCAGTCTAAGCCTATTCATTTTAATGGACTTAGACTGGAGTAAGTCTCTTTAGGATTGTACTGTTAGTGGACCATACGCTGAACATGAGTCAACATGTCCCCAACCCAAGAGATGCCCGTCCTGCCTCTACCAGGGCTAGGACTTTTTCAGTCCTGGCCCCGACCTGGTGGAATCAGCTCCCTATGGAGATCTGGGCCCTACCTGGCTTGCTAGCCTTTCATAGGGCCTGTAAAATGGAGCTGTTCCACCAGGTCTCTGGATGAGGCAGCAGGCATCTATCTATTAGATCAGTCGGCCTCCCCCTACGGGCCACTGCACTACTGTATTGTGGTGCTGTATTGTGGCACTACTTTTGTGCTATACCATCTTGCTTTATGTCATCTTGCTGAATTAACTTGTTGCAGTTTACCGAATGTTGAAGCTGATTTTATTATGATTTTATTGTGATCTTTTCTCTAATTGTTGTACTCTGCTCTGAGCCCCCAAACGGGGAATGGGCAGAATAGAAATAAACAAATAACAACAACAATGAGATGTGATGGCTAAAAAGGCAAATGCAATTTTGGGCTGTATCAATAGGAATATAGTGTCCAGATCACATGTAGTGATGGTATCACTTTGTTCTGATAAGACCTCACCTGGAGTACTGTGTTCAGTTTTGGGCATCACATTTTAAGAAAAATATAGACAAGCTGGAATGGGTTCAGAGGAGGGTGACAAAGTTGGTGAGGAGACCAAGTCCTATGAAGAAAGGTTGAAGGAGCTGGGCATGTTTAGCCTGGAGAGCAGGCGGCTGAGAAGTGATATGATCACCATCTTCAAGTACTTGAAGGGCTGTCATATAGAGGATGGTGTGGAATTGTTTTCTGTGGCCCCAGAAGGTAGGACCAGAACCAATGGGTTGAAATTAAATCAAAAGAGTTTCCAGCTCAACATTAGGAAGAACTTTCTGATGGTTAGAGCAATTCCTCATTGGAACAGGCTTCCTCAGGAGGTGGTGGGCTCTCTTTTCTTGAATGTTTTTAAGCAGAGGCTAGATGGCCATCTGACAGCAATGAGGATCCTTTGAATTTAGGGGGAGGTATTTGTGAGTTTCCTGCATTGTGCAGGGGGTTGGGCTAGATGACCCTGGAGGTCCCTTCCAGCTCTATGATTCTATGATTGTATCCCCAAGCTCCAGCCCCCCCCCCCCCCAATTTCCAGGTATTACCCAATCAGGAAATGGCAATCCTGTGTTTTGTACGAAATAGTTATAGATGGGAGTCCTCTGCTTTTAACATTATTTTTGGGCATGGGAGAGTGCTGGGTCGACGGCATGGCCTGAGACAACAGAGGCAGCCAGGGAGGTCTGAGGTGAGTGGCCATTGGTCTGTGAGGGAAATAGTGAGAGAAGGAGAGATAAGAGTGAGGCAAATGGGGTAGGCATGAAAGGAAGGGAAGGGTGTGTGGGAGAGGATTGTACCATAGGAGGTAGGCCAGCAGCCATGTCAGAGCAAGAAGGGGTCTCAGTGTCTCTGAGGAGAGGCAGTTGTCACAACATGCAGAGACATGTTGACATGGTGGGCCCTCAAGTGACTGAGGGGAGACCTGTGTCCCTGAGGAGAGCCAGTCATGAGCAGTAGGCCCCTTAGGAGAAGCTTTGCCAAGAGAACCGCCTTTCTCAGAGGTGACAGGTGGTCTGGCAGGATTCTCATCCCTGACTGGCAGTGGACAGGGGAGGGGACCATACCCAGCAAATGGAATGTGAGAGTAATTGAGTGAAGGTTCATGTTCCAATCACTGCTGGTGTGCACACTACAGCCAATGGGATAGCTAGATTGGACCAATTCTGTTAGGGAATTATTCTCTCTCTCCTTCCCTCCCCTTCATCTTCAAATATTCTCAGCTTCTGTAGTCTGTACTCTTCAGGTATGGGGGCGGGGACAAGTGGAATAAGGTATAGTGAATTGTGCCATAATTCTAATTAGTATACTAATACATCTTACCTAGGGGTGTTTTTTGCACTCAAGTATACATATACATACAACTTTCAGATCTACAGAACTGAAAAAAGGAGCTGCACATTCTGCAAAGTGCAGCTGCAGTCTTTGTATATTATTCATGACTTGTAGGATCTGGATGCCCATATTATTCTTAACAGTGGGGTGGATTCAGCCATCCTTTTAGTAGCCTTCCTTCAACTTAAATAGTTCTCACTCCAGTGGAAGAGGTACCTAAGTTGGAGGAACCATCCTAAAACTGGAGGAAGACTTCAAACTTGTGCCAATAAGTTGGAGTGGAAATATTTTAATAAATGAATGAATAAATGAATAAACTATGCTCAGTGGAGTGGTAGGATCAGAATAGGACAAAATCATTTATTTTTATCTAAGTCAATTTTATCCCAATGCTTAGCAAGTTAAACATTCCTATATTTATATTTAGACTGACTTTTCTCAAGAGGCACTTTATGAAGAGTCAGTACACAAAATGTGAGAGGCTGACAGGGACACTTCTGAAAGTCTGAAAAAAGCAACATTGATACTGAAAACAAAAATATAGTCATATTGATTTAAAATAACGCTGTTCTCCTGTAGGAATTAAACAAAAACCCATAAGAGACACTGTGAACTCCAGACTAGAAGATAGCACAAAAGAGAAAAAGAAGAATTGCAGATTTATACCCCGCCCTTGTCTCTGAATCAGAGACTCAGAGTGGCTCACAATCTTCTATATGTTCTCCCCCAACAACAGACACCCTGTGAGGTGGGTGGGGTTGAGAGGGCTCTCACAGCAGCTGCCCTTTCAAGGACAATCTCTGCCAGAGCTATGGCTAACCCAAGGCCATTCCAGCAGGTGCAGGTGGAGGAGTGGGGAATCAAACCCGGTTCTCCCAGATAAGAGTCCACGCACTTAAACACTACACCAAACTGGCTCTCTTTGAGTACATGAGAGATGAGTACATGAAAATAAATACTAAAGCAGAATGGATCATATGAGCTCACAGAGTTGTGACTACTGTAGCTGTTCAGATTGGTCGTTGCTAGGAAATGGAAGCCAAAAAAAAAAAAGGGAGGGAAAGGGGAAAAGGAAGGGGCAAAATTTGTGCCCTGATCTCAACAGACCAGACCAGCCTGATCTTGTGGGATCTTGAAAGCTAAGAATGGGTTGACCGTAGGTACTACTTGAATGGGAAACCAACCTCTAAGAAATACCAGGTGATGGTGACTCAGAGGCAAGCAATGGCAAGCAATTTCTGAACATCTTTTGCCTTGAAAAGCCTATTGGGTTGCCATGAGTAAGCTGTGACTTGACAGCAGTTTCCACCACCACCAAAATTCATGAGTGGCTGATAAAAATAAAAGCTGCCTACATGGTGATGAAATTAATAGCCTTCTAGCAAAATATAAGTATTTCCAGATCAGGTTCATAAAAGTCAGGTGTTATGCAGAGAACAAGCCCTTAATTCCACTTGGATGTTATTAGAGATGGGCACAGACTGAAAAAGGCAGTTCAGGATTTGTGGTGGCTAAGAGACTAAACTCTGAACCAAACCAGCCTCACATGGACCAAACCCATCTGGCTGTCGCTTATATATGAGAGAAGTGACAGTTTATAGCACATGCTGTGAAAGTGAAACTGGTGCTAGAGGCTAGATCATCTAAATGACAGTAGGTGGCTGGGTGCCAGAGGTTGCATCAGCCAGAAGCACAGTCAGCATGACACAGCAAGATGCTGATTGGTCACTCAATGTATAAATGTACAAAGACACTTGGTTATGTGTGGGTTAAGGAAGTTGGAGAGCAGCGGAGAATATTGTCGGAGTGGAGAGTGAATGGTGTGCAAATAAACTGTACATAGTGGTTTTACAGCTACTGTGTGCAACCTTCATTCTTGCGTCACTAAGGATCACCCTCTTAAACTCTAAGCGCATCGACACTGGCAAGTTCAGTTCTGCCTTTCTCTTGGCTGTCACAAATACAAATACAGAGAGCACACCGTATAGTGCTGAAACCATAAATAATGTGCAAAAGTAGTCATTCAACAAAGTACACTTACAACAGACAACGAGGTGTTCATTAATGTGTTTATACAAATTCAACCATATAGCACAAAATACAAAATGATACACCTGTTGAACATCTGCCTGCAGGTATACAAAATAGTTCCAAAGTTCACCAGTCTATATATCTCGCAATCCTGAACTGATACACTAATCAGTGAAGTGGGTACCTTGTCTCTACCAAGACACAGTGCATAGGTCCATAAACAACAGAAGGTTTCAATGGAAAACAATGAAAACCCTCTAACATTGATCCTGGATATTTTAGGCATTTCACTTTAGTTTTTTCAGAGGCTGTTTTCACAACAATGTTCTATATTTGGAACCACTAATTCAAACTGTTCTTTTCAACAAGGAGCAAGTGTTTTAAACTTTTTGAAGGAACTTTTGATTGAGATACATTTTCTTTATTTGTTTATCTGGTTATTTATTTATAGTCTACCTTTGTCACTGAGACATAAGCTGTATTACACAATGTAAATAAATGCAATTAGTAAGGTGAGATATCTAATAAGCAATATAAATAGGACTAGGATTGCAGAAAACTGAAAGATGAACAAAATCTTGAACAAAAAATAAATATTGAACGCGACTTGTTAAACTATGCAGAAAAAGGTTTTTACACGAGGAGAAATGCAATAAAAGGAGAGAGGTATAATATATACATAGGGTTTCCAACTCTGTGTAGGGAAATACCTTTAGATTTGGAGGGCAGAGCCTGGGGATAGCAGAGTTTGGGGAGGGACCTCATCAGGGTACAATGTCATAGAGTCCACTTTCCACAGCTGACTGGAGATCAGTTGTAATACCAGGAAATTACCAGACTCCACCTGAAGGTTGACAAGTCAACCATGCAGCAACAGATAATACATACTAGATATAGTAGTATAGTTCATAGTCCTGTTCCTTGTATTAAAGTATGTTCCTGAACCATTTAATTGCATTATAGCCCAAGTAAATAAAGGTAATAGTAGTCCTCTGTGGAAGCTGTAAAAGGTAAGAAGGATTCCTTTAAGTGGTGGAAAGCTAGTCCAAGTGAAGTTATTAAAAGGGAACGCAGGGTGTGGCAAATCAAATGCAAGACTGTGATCAGGCAGGCAAAAAGGGACTATGAGGAGCATATTGCAAAAAACATAAAGACCAACAATAAAAATGTCTTCAAATACATTAGAAGCAGGAAACCAGCCAGGAAGACAGTAGGGCCCTTGGATGGCCAAGGGGTAAAAAGATTACTAAAGGACAATAGGGAAATGACTGAGAAGCTGAATGCATTTTTTGCATCCACAACTCACAACAATGACGTCAAACTAAGATATATTCAATTTCCAAAAGGCATAAGCTCATTGAGTTTACAGGATGGCTCTTGGATGAAGCTTGTTTGCGAAACGTGGAATATCAAGTTGACAAACACGTAAAGGAAGGAACTTTGTACCTTTGGAGCCTTTATTTTGGGAGACAGGATCAACCACATCTTGTGAAATTGACTGTGACTGAATTTCCAGGGGAAGTCTTTTGAATGGACCTTTTGCATTCTCCATGGAATCTTCTTGAAAATTATTGTGGAATCCATCCCGTCATGAAATATACTTCCTGTGTATTTGGTATATCTTTATAAATTATTTGGACACTTTATTTCAATATTGTTGATTCATTTCGTGTTTGCACAGTGGTTTTACTTTGAGCTACGTGAACCCAGCTTCTGCTGGGATCGAACTCAGGTTGTGAGCAGAGCTTGGCCTGCTGTACTGCAGCTAACCACTCGGCACCTTTACTAAAATGCCCTCCTGAACCCTTCTACATATTGCAGGATTCAGGGACCTGCTTGCCCCTGCCTTCAGCCCATCACAATTTTTTTGTCTTGCTTGGGCTTGCAGAGCCTCACAACTAGAGAAGGGATGGGATCTGCATAGCCTGGTTACTTCCCCTGCTTTCCACTTGATCTGTCTTGCACAGCCTGGAGAAAGAACCCAGCCAACTCCTCCCTCACTGCTTCTAAGCCCCTGATGAGGCTAGTGCAGCAAGCTGCAAATGCTTGGTCAATTCCTCTGAAGTGTCTTGTTAGCCGCCCTGAGCCTGCCTCCACGGGGAGGGTGGGATATAAATAAAATTTATTATTATCATTATGAAGTCTTATGATAACTTGCAATCTCATGACACCTCAGAGGAATCTTGGACTTCCTTCCACCTGCCATTACTATACAGTCCCCAGCAGCTGCTGGTAGTGATTGAAGTGGGGCCTTAAAAGGCTGTTGCAGCATTCCTCCTCTTTGCTATAATTTTCCTGGCTGGCTTGGCAGCTGGTGGCTGTGGTTGAGTTGGAGCCTTATTACTTACTGCTGCAGCATTCCTCATTGTCATTACTTTGTTGCTGGCACTGTGGGTTCCCAAGTGAGCATCCTGTAACTTCTGGAAAAGTCCAGGGGCAGCCCTGGCAATGGGGGTGGACCTGATCCCAGACACTTATTTTGAAGAATGCAAGAAGTGTGGGAGTCTTCCTGATCTCCTCTGGAAGGCCATTCCACAAGGTGGGGGCCTCTACAGAAAATGCATGTGTCCAGGCAGTTGTTGATCATGCCCATTTAAAGTGTGGAGCTTGCAGAAAGCTCTGCTCAGAAGAGTAAAGCTGTCATGGCAGAGTACAGGAGGATAGGCAGTCCTGCAGGTATTAAGGTCCAAGGCTTTGAAGGGATTTGTATGTGATAGCCAGCACTGTGAATTTAACTTGGTAACTGATGGGCAGCCAGTGGAGTGACTGCAGAAAGGGTGAAATATGTATGCTGTGCTGAGCTCCTGATAATACCAAGCTGCTACATCTTGTGTCAACTGGATTATCCAAGTTTACTTTGAAGGAAGACATATGTAGATTGCATAACAGCAGTCTAGTCTTAATGTTCCCATGTAATGGATCCAGGTGGCCATCAGGCAAGTCAAGGTAGGGGGCCATGTTCTGGATTAAAGAAGTTGGAAGAAAGGAATTTTTGCAGCTTTAGGAACTTGCTGTTTCAGCAGAAATTCTGGATCTGTTATAACCACTGGGGTCATAACTAAATCAGCATTGCTTGATGCCTCTATGAACCTATGAAGATGACTTACATAACTGTTAGAGCAGGCCTTTAAAAAAAAAAGCAGGAATGCACAGGAACGCAGTTCTGGCTGGCTTGGGGTCAGGGTGTGTGGCCTAATATGCAAATAAGTTTCTGCTGGGCTTTTTCTACAAAAAAACTGAGTTAGAATATTAGCCCATTTAGCTCATAAATGTCTAATCTGGGTGGCAGCAGCTGTCTAACATCTGAAGAAGAGGAACTCTTTATAACAGATCTCCCACCTGAGATCCTTTAACATCTTGTTTAAGAACCTCAGGCAGCAGATGTGTGGATATATGTTGGCCAACTTATTCACTGTGTCTTTGTTTTATGGATCCTTCACATCAACATAGCTAAGACCTAGAAAGAAGAGTAGAACAGCCAACTGATGTGTTCAAATGGCTAAATTGATGTTCTGCTGTTTGCTCATTTGTTGTAGCACGACTTCCCACCAGTTCTGCAGTCAGAGTGCTGTGACACTAATGTTGGAGGGAAGCTGACTATATCACAACACTTAAAACTATGCCATGGAGAGTGGGAAGGGAGAAAACCACATATTACAAGCTTTGATATGAGGAATAGCACTAAAACATATCAACATTCTTTTATCATTTGTGTGTCTGTTGCATCTGAAAAGGACTTTCTTTTGCTTTGCTCAAAGAAAGCAAAGAGAGACTATAAATTGCTAAAAAGTGCTTTTCTTTTTCAGATTGATGTTCCCAGCATTTCCTATATCAAAGTCACATTCTATGTCATCTGTGCACAGCTTATGTTTGCTACACTGACCTTGATATAACAATTTCCAATAGACAAGAGGATAAATGTGGAAAATTAGCTTCAAATCAATGGTGAATTGACTAGGATTATCCAGTTGCTAACAAGGCAGGAAGGAACAGTGTTATTGATTTCAATGTAATATTATTTTTTCTAGTGCTATCCACCATGTCAATTAAGCCAGGACACAGCTGAATTTGTTGATGCTGTGATACACTGAAATAATTCACACATAATTAAATTTAAAAACATATAAAACACTAAGGCAATATATTATGATAGCCAATAGTTTGCACTTTTGCAAGTTATCAGGAGAGGGTGATTAAAAAATGAAAAATTACAAACATAAATTTTGTTTAAAAACATAAATTTGTCTGAGGCACATGCAATTGGTGCCTTCATCCTAACTATATCATGAGCTAGATCAGGGATGTCAAAAATGTAGCCTGAGGACTGAATCAGGCCCCCAGGGCAACTGGTTGTCATCTGCTTCCTTCTCTCTCTCTCTTGCTTCTTCCTGCATGACAGCTTGCTTTGCCAGGTTTGCTCAATCACACAGGAGCTACAGAGCAAAGTCTGTATTGGCTGAGGTTCCTCCCTTGGGAAGGAAGGTGGGGAGGGATAGTTTTCTTAGCTAGGCTCTCTCAATCACACAGCAGAGCTACTGAGCCAAGCCTCTCTTCCTTCTATTGGCTGAGACTCCTCTCCCTCCTGGTCACCTGGGGAAGAAGAAAAAGATCCAGAGCTTCCTTTGCCCAGTTCCCTGGATTGCAGGGAAAGACATGGCCTGGTCTGACAGGGTTTCATTTATGTCAGAACTGGCCCTCATAACAAATGAGTTTGACACCCCTGAGATCATTGCACCTCAAACTCCCAAAGAGAATCATCTGGTGACCATGAATTAGTCATCAGAGTCCATAGTATACTATTTTTCTGTAGTGCTTAAATCACTAGTATGCCATTCAACTCTTAGCAGTTTCCCTTGAAAGGAATCCTTAGCCACTGATAGAACCTTGTCTGGAGAAGTGTGAATGTCTAACTTACAACTAGGGATGGGCACGAACTGGCTCTTGAATTAAAGTTCTTGATTAATTTTGGCTGGTTCGTGGTTTGCAACCTGAAGTTCATGGCAGGTCAACTGGCACAAACTTTCTACGAATGTTCAAGCTGTTTGTGGCAGTTCATGGTGGTTTGTGAATGGATACACTTCCAGACAGATTGTCTCCTGAATAAAAAAAAAAAACCCTAATGTCAAAGCAATGGGGGTGGGGTGAAATTCTTTGGCCTGTGTATTTGGTGTGTATAGCTTGGAGGTGGTCAATTCTATAAACTTTTTGGAGTTCCGGTTTCGGCGACCCGTCGTTAGGAGCGGCTTGGATCGGCACGTCCAGAGCCGCTCCTTAATCTGGCAGTGGAGGGGTCTCCCCCATTGGGCGACTTGATGCTGGGACCCAGGAGGGGTCCTGGAAGGCAGACAGCTTGAGCGGTGGAACGGGGGTGACAGTGGCAGCTGCCTCCCAATCCCGGCTCGCTGTAGCCTCGCTGTCCTGATCGCCATTTTTAAATGGCACTGGGGATGACTGCCAGACTTCTTCTTTTCTTCCTTTCAACTAGTGATTCTGCATGAGTTGGATAAGCTGCATCATTGTTATGAAGACTGTAAATTCTCTTTCTAATATTAAATCCTGAGGCATTGTTCTTCTAAGCAGGGAAAGTGGAGAGCTGGGACTGAAGTGGAACTTAGACAGAGGCAAAGGCTGAGAAAGCGGGGTGGGGAGTGGAAACTCTCTTTCTCCTCCGAGGCTTCCAAAAGTTCCTGCCTAATCTGGTGACTTTTATAATCCTTGCATGAAAAATATGAATCACACAAGTTTCTAAATATAGAAAAGACTTGATGGCTGAATTGAACTGACTTGTTCTAAACTTCTTTCTGGAGAAAGACTTGGCTTTGGGAAAGTTGCTTGCAAGTATATATGGATGAGAAGGACAGCTGGCATAAGAAGCAATCTGAAGGTTATGATGAAGTGCTCTGAACAAATTTATGTGAGCTTCAAATAGACATTTAAATCTTTGTGGGCTTTGTATACTGGACTATAAAATTTAACTAGATTGTTGGCTGAAGGAAGAATACCTGTGCAAACCTTCAAAGTGGACTATAAACTCCTATTGGTGGATGTTATGGATATAACCCTTTAAGTTTGGTCCTATTTTTCATATGGTTTGAATATTTTTGGCTTTTTATTTTTATATTCATTTTCCCCACTTTTTCCTTTTTTCTGTATCATACTTGGAGGTTTTTTTTAACTTTTATTATTATTTTGGGAACATTTGGATTAATTTCTTCTGGTTTATTCTATTTTTTTCTCTTTTTTTCTTGCGCTGCTTGTTTCATTTTTAATTTTTTATTTCACCTGTGGATTATAAATGGGACATCCAGCCCTGGATTACAATTCATAGCCTGGAGCAGTTGGATGAGTTTGTTAGGACTTGGATTTTGTTGAGCTATCATAGTTAGAAGAGATATCACAGTAAACTGTTTCTGTTTCAGTGAGTTGAACTGTTTTGGCTAGGTGGCATTAAGGATGTTGTACTAAAAAGATCTTGTTTACTATAAGCTTTATCATTGTTTTGGGTTTGGTAAATTGTTGATAGAAGCTAAAAGGCTGTTTCCCTAAAATCACTGTATAACAATGGTATTGCTTGTCAGATACTAGCTTATCTAATACAAACAGGAATATTGAGTTCCAAAACAAATTTTAAGAGGCAGTATATGGATCTTGTGGTTATGAGTGCAAATATATTAATAAGGATGGAAAATAAAGCTGCGATTGACTTTAAAGAAACAATTTTAAAAAGACAATCAAGAAGGTAAACCACCAATTCCTTCACCCAGCTCCTCATCTGGCCCACGGAAATTTACAACCATGCAGGGAGATATGAAAGAGATGCAAAATACTCTACTAACTACCATAGCACAGCTGACTGGTAAAGTAGATAATATAGGAGAGCAGATGACAGAGATTAAACACAAGCTTCTAGAGAACAGAAAACAGACAGCAGAGACCAACAAAGCCTTAAAGGTACTAGATGCCCAGGTGACAGATAATACACAAAAGTTGGAACAATTGGGAAAAGAACAGAATATACATGATACCAGACTCTTACAACTGGAAATAGATAGAGCTGCCTATATGCTGAGGTTTCAGAAGAGAAAACTGAAGATTTACAGGAAATATTAAGTGAGGCCTTGGCTGAAATTCTACAGGTGACTCCTCAAAGGATGGAAGAAGAGTTTGATCAAGTTAAGCAAGTACCATCAAGCTTTACGAGATGAAATAAATTGCCCAGCGAAATTCATTTGAAACTTACAAGAAAGAGGACCAGAGATGATATCTTGAAGCAAGCAAGAGACAAACAAATGATAATAGCAGGAAATATGATGAAAATTTTGAGAGTGGTACCATGGCCAGTGAGACAAAAGAGGAGAGAATATCAAACGTTGGCAAGCTTCCTGAGAGAAAGAGAAATACCCTACACATGGCTAATGCCGAAAAGCCTTCTTTTTACTTATGAAGAGAACAGGTATAGGATATATTCTATTTTTAAAGCTCAGAATTTTCTGGATAGAGTGAAGGAAAAAGAGGGGAAGGAAAACAAGGATGATGAAGAGGAAGAAGAAAGCTCTGGTGAAGAGGATCCAAATGAACCACGGAAATACCCGACAAGATTACAGACTAAAAATGATAAAAATGATAGTGATAAGAAAAATCCAGAATGGCATCAATAATTTATATTAACGTGAATGGACTCAATTCTCTTGTTAAAAGGAGGAAGACCTTTAGATACTTGACAAAATTGGAAATGGACATAATTTATTTGCAAGAAACCCATATTTTAGCTAAAGATGAACATCTTTTGAAAAATAAGAAACTTGGCTGTTTACAGCAACAGACATGAACAAAAAGAAAAGGGAAGTGGCAATTTATGTTAAGGATAAATTTAACCCACAATTACAGTACACTTCTGAAGATGGAAGAATTCTGCTAGTGGAAGTCACGGTGGACAATAAAAAAAATCCTACTGGCAAATATTTATGCTCTGAATGATCATCAAGAGAATTTTTTTTCAAGACTTACATTTTAAGTTATCAAATTTGGAATATGTAGAATACTGCATAGTAGGAGATTTCAATGCAGTTTCTGACAGACAATTGGACAAAAAAATACATAAACATACTAAAAGCAAAAGTCTTCCTCTACCAACATGCTTTTGGAAGCTAGTAGAAGAACTGGATTTGGTTGATGTATGGAGAACAAGATATCCAAATTTGAAAGACTTTACCTACTATTCTGCCAGTCATCAAACATGGTCAAGAATTGATATGTGTTGGCTCTCTACAAATTTGGTTAAAGATTTAGTTGAGACAGAAATTCAAACAAGAGTCATATCAGACCATAGTCCTGTAATGGTAAAACTTAAAGGCACACAAATGAGAATATCGTGGAGGTTAAATACTTCTATCTTGAAAGGTAAAGATTTTCATCTAAGGTTGAAATAGAATCCTTTTTTAAACAGAACATAACTCAAGATGTAAAGATGCAAGTAGTTTGGGACACTGCTAAAGCATATTTTAGGGGTCGTGCAATCAGATATGGTGCAAAGAAGAAGAAAGAAAGAACTGAATATTTTCAAAAATTAATGCTGCAAGCAGGAGAAGTTGAAAAAAAATTAAAAGTGCAACTGACAAGACAGGACTTCCAAAATAAGGTTAAAGAAACACAACATCAACTTAATTTATTCCTCATAGAGGAGATGGAGATAAAATTGAGATTTGCTAGACAAAATTTTTTTGAACATGCTAATAAACCTGGAAGGTGGTTGGCCTATAGAATGAGAAAAGAGAATACCAAAAGAATAATACCAGTTTTGAAAGATGAGAACAACAAAGAGAAAGTTCAAAGACAGGAGATATGCCAAGTCATGAAACCATTTTATAAAAAATTATATGAAGACAAACAAGTTCATAAGGTAGATTTAGAAGAATATATCAGCCAAAATAATCTTAGCAAATTTACAGAAGAACAACAAAAAAATTTAAATGAACCAATAACAATAAGGGAACTGGGAGACACAATGGCATCTCAAAAGAATGGTAAAGCCCTGGGTCCAGATGGATTGCCTGTGGAATTCTACAAAGCTTATGAGGAGTCCTTACTGTTACCATTCAAACATCTCCTTGAAAGGATTCAAGATGAAGCCCAAATACCAGCTTCATGGCAAGAAGCTAAAATATACTTAATTCCAAAAGAAGGTGCAGATTTGAAAGATATAAAAAACTATCTCCCAATCTCTCTCTTAAATGTGGACTATAAAATTTTTGCAGCAATAATGGCATAACGTCTGAAGAAAGTTCTGCAGTCCACAATACATCAAGACCAGGCTGGATTTCTTCCTAGAAGATATTTGAAAGACAATGTTAGAACAGTTTGTAATATATTGGAATACTATGAGACCCATCCAGAGAAACAATTGGCATTAATTTGTCTGGATGCTGAGAAGGCCTTTGATAATGTTCGCTGGCAATTTATGCTGCAACAACTGAAGGGAATGGAATGTGGTGAAAATTTCTTGAGAGCAATAGAATCAATATACTCTTCCCAAAGAGCAAGGGTGATGGTGAATTAACAGAAGCAATTGATATCCAAAAGGGTACAAGACAAGGTTGCCCATTGTCACCACTCCTTTTTATTTTATGCTTAGAGATATTGAATAATCAGATAAGAGGAGATACAAGTATTAAGAGAGCGGTGGTAAAAGGTGAACAATATAAATTGAGAGCCTTTGCGGATGACCTGGTTTTTATACTGGCAGAACCAGCGCCAGAACAGTCTTATTGCTGCCGGATATATATATACATATAGTGTAACTTAAATTATGTATTTTAATTTAACTAACTGGTTTTTATATGTTTAATTTTAATTGTTAAATCCAAAGTTTTATTATTTATGTTAACGTATGAGCTGTTGTTAGCCGCCCTGAGCCGCCTAGGCGGGGAGGGCGGGATAGAAATAAAAGCTATTATTATTATTATTATTATTATTATTATTATTATTATTATTATTATTATTATTATTATTATTATTATTATTATTATACTAGAGCAACCAATAGATTCAATTGACTGTCTTATAAACAAGATTAACCAATTTGGTTACTGGGCAGGACTGAAGATCAGCTACCACAAAACAAAATTTCTGACAAAGAATATGACGATAGAACAAACCCAATTTCTTCAACAAAAATGAGGGTTTTTGTATGAGAAAAGAATCAAAAATTTAGATGTACTCATCTCAAAAAAATGCAGTAGTTTAAAAAGGGATGATTATGATAAACTACTCAAAGAAATTAAAGAAGATTTGGAAAAATGGCATGATTTGAATTTATCCTTAACGGGAAGAATAGCCTCAATAAAGATGAACATTCTACCGTTATTTTTATTCCAAACTATCCCAGTACTCCTAAATAGTGGGTTTTTTCAAGAATTGAATAAGATGGTTTCCAAATATATTTGGGAAGGCAAAAAAACAAAAATCAAACTAAAGATACTGCAAGATTCTAAATTGAGAGCAGGTATGGGCCTTCCAGACTGGCAATTGTATTACAAAGCTTCTGTGCTCCTGTGGGTAAGAGATTGGATACTATTGAATGATAAGAGACAATTGTTGCTAGAGGGACACGACCTTAATTTGGGCTGGCATGCGTATTTATGGTATCAAGGACTTGAAGGACATTCTTATTTTAAGAATAATTGGTTTTGGAAATCTTTGTACCATACATGGTCATGGTTAAAAACGAGAATTTACCAGAAAATTCCAAGATGGGTATCTCCAGTGGAAGCATTTACTCCTCCAAATCTTTAAAAACTTAATCAGGGTTACAGATATGATGACCTGCTGGAAAAAGATAATCAACTGAAAACCAGAGAAGAGCTAGAAAACATGGATATTAAAATGAGTTGGTGGTTGAGAATGCAAGTTGAATCTAGGTATGCCAAAGACAAGATCATAGGCTTTAACAAAGAGCAATATCCATTTGATAAAATCTTTCTAGGTCCTCAAGAAAAGCTAATCTCTAAACTATATGCATACCTACTACAGATGATGATGCAAGATGAGGTAGTAAAAGATTGCATGGTCCAATGGGCGAAACTTGGGTCATAATGTCATGTTAGAAGAATGGGAGAGGTTGTGGAAATTCAACATTAAATTAACCAAGTCAGTAACCTTTAAAGAAAATTTGTATAAGATGTTTTTTTAGATGGTACATGACTCCACAGAAATTGTGTAAGATGTATACTAATATATCTAACAAATGTTGGAAATGTACTGAACAGATGGGTTCTTATCATATGTGATGGACAGGTGAGATGGTGAAGGACTATTGAAAAATGGTTCATGAACTATCACAGAAGATTATGAAGACACAGATTCAATTCAAACCAGAACTATTTTTATTGAATATATTTTCTGAGGACTACTCCAAAGAGATGAGACATTTGTTGGCGCATATAAGCACAGCAGCCAGAATTCTTCTGCCACAGAGATGGAAGCTTCAGGAGACTCCCATGAGAATGGACTTGGTGGGAAAAATTCTGGAAACAGCGGAGCTGGACTACTTATCCCAGCTGCTGGCTGGGAAATCTAAGGAAGAAGCAAGAAAATACTGGTTGAAATTGGCTAGATACTCAAGACTCTTAAGGTTCTTTGGTGTGAACTTATATCTCCTTTCTCCTGTATTTTGTATTATAAGACTGCCTTCGTTGGAAATGTCAATCTGAATAGGTATTTTAACAAGAAGGCTGACAATATAAAATATCAAAATGTTGATGATGTAAAGTTAAGAGATAATAATATGTGACAATTTATGTATTTTAAGACAGTATATTAGATGCAGACTTGTATTTTATGAAAGTATACTATATGCAGACTAAGATTGATTTGTAACTACAATTTCTTACCCCTTCTTTCCCTTTAACCTTAACTTCTAGAAAACTAATAAAAACTTTTAAAACATTCTATAAACTTTTGAACCTGTGCCAGATGTTTTCCCCAAAAGCACTTTTCTGGGGCCATTTTCTTGGGGTGGGGGCCCCTGTAATTTGGGCATCATAAATCCAGTCCTCACCAAACTTGGAAGGTAGGTAGAGGAGAGTCAGCCAAAGATCCCCTGTAAGCTTGGTATTTCTAGTCCAGTGTTTTCCAAAGTGGGCAATATTGCCCCCTGGGGGGTGCTGGAATGATCCAGGGGGGTGGTAGTAGCCTTGGGTGCAATTGGGGGGCGGTGAATAAAAATAAGGGGGTGGTGGAAGCATGAAGGGAGGAGAGGAGAGGAGAGGAGAGGGTGGTAGGTGACTTTTGACATTTCTGGGAGCTATCCAGATTTTCTGATTTAGAGAAAAATTCCCATTAAGAAAACCAGAGGGTTCCTTTTTGTCTGCTACTTAGTGCAAATTCACCCAATTAGACTAGTAATGAAGACCAGAACTCCTTCCACTTAAAATATAAAAAGGATGCAGTTTATTTACAACAGAATTAAAAAATAGAGGTGTACAGACAAACAAGAAACACAAAAACCTTACTAGCCTATCCTAGTCAATACTTGCTACAGCTAACAGCTTCTCAAGGTTGCTTGCAGTTTCTCTCTTAGCAATAAGAGTTCAAGTCAGGACAGTGGAAGCACTGAGGCAATTGCACAAACTTCTCTGAAGAGTTCCAACCTGCAGCTTTCTCCTCAGAAGGATTTCTGCAGAGCGTCAAGCTTCTTTCAGTCCTCTGGTTACCAGGTGGTTGCTTCTGTTGATTTCAGCCAACTGCAATGCCCCAGACACAAGAGTATCTTCTGCAGGGCCAGCAGGTGGGAGTAGGAAGGGGAGGTGACCGCCTAGGGCGCCACCCTGCCAGTGGCTACTGCTGGGCGCCCCTTATTCCCCCTTCCCATGTGGCATGATCTCGCCAGCCAGCAGGCAAGCTGATAGCTCTGGGTGGTGGCGGTCAACTGCCACTTTTCATCGCAAGGCAAGTATTGCCTGTGCTTGTCAGAAGCTTCCAAGGATCATCAGCTCTGACTAGCACAATGGGAAGGTGCTGCTGCCCAGTTGCTTTCAACCCAAAAGCAGCAGGCAGCAGTAAAATGGGGCTCTCTTTGGAGGCTTCCTTTGAAGCCTCTGACAAGCACCGAGAATGCCCTGCGAAGAAAAGTGGCAGTACAGCAGCACTTGTGTGTGCCACCCGGGGCTCTCGGCTTGCCTGCCAGCTAGCACAATAATGTCATCGCTGGTGCATGAAGAATATCCCCCCCCCCTTAGGAGCACACCAGTTGGGGGCATGCCTAGGACGGCAGAACCCCTAGTGCCAGCACTGGTCTTCTACTCCTCTTCTTGAGTTTTGATATTTTACTAATCTGACTGACTGTCAATACTAGAATTGTGCAAACAATCATTGGTACAAAACAGCCAATTTAGATGGGCCCATCTAGATCTTCTCCTGTCAAATACCTGTCAAACTAGATGGCCTCCAGTCAGTTGGAATTGACAGTTCACAGGTTTTTACTATTTTACAAGTGTTTACCATTAAGAACATGGTCTCTAGGCTTACTTAAGTTGATAGCAACCCACACAAACACTTAGAACTTGTCTTGTCATTTTCCAGGTAATGATGCAGACAAACACTTACACACATGGTGATGAAATGCTCAATTTCTTGATAGGAGGCTTCTGCGACTTGTGGATGGGACACCATGGCAGTCTAGTCTGCCCTCCCAACCCAATCCTGTAGCTATAACACAGTCATAAAAAAACTAAGCAATGCCCAACTGGCATTACATCAAAGAAGCCTGTATCTATCTCCATAATAGTAAAGCCTCTTCAAAGAAATTTCCTTATTCTTTCATGTCATTCCGGAAGCAAATAAGTGTTTCCTGAATTGCCTGAAGGCAGGATCCCAGTGCTACCTACCTGCTTCATTCATTACTTCATGTTTCCCATTACTTTCTCTTACTTCCCATGGAGCTGACTGAGATAAACAGCTTCTGCTTCAAATACTACTGTAATCTCTGCGCTGTTGATGGTAAGCAATGATTTCAAAATTAAAGAAATTGCAAAGGTGGCTTTTTCTCATCTATTCATGTGGGGGTAGGGTTCCCAAGTCTGACTCAAGAAATATCTGGAGATAATAGACATTCAAGGCATGGAAGGGTTTTTTGTGGACAATAAGGATTTTGGGGACAAAGCTTAATTGAAGAATCATTATGGATTACAAATTAATTTCTTGGAATGTTAATGGCCTAAATTCGCCGCAGAAACAAAAAGCAACATTTCATTCAAGTTAGGAAAGGCACAAACAGGTATAAGAAAATGCCTTCATGCTTAACAAACAAAGTAATGGAAGCTGTAAAAGGTAAGAAGGACTCCTTTAAGCGGTGGAAAACCAGTCCAAGTGAGATTAGTAAAACGGAACACAGACTGTGGCAAATCAAATGCAAGACTGTGATCAGGCAGGCAAAAAGGGACTATGAGGAGCATATTGCAAAAAACATAAAGACCAACAATAAAACTTTCTTCAAATATATTAGAAGTAGGAAACCAGCCAGGGAGGCAGTGGGGCCCTTGGATGACCATGGGGTAAAAGGATTACTGAAGGAGGATAGGGAAATGGCTGAGAAGCTAAATGAATTTTTTGCCTCCGTCTTCACTGTAGAAGATGAGAACTTTTTGCCCACCCCAGAACCACAAATTTTGGAAGGGGTGTTGAAAGACCTGAGTCAGATTGAGGTGACAAATGAGGAGGTCCTACAACTGATAGACAAATTAAAAACTAATAAGTCACCGGGTCCGGATGGCATACATCCGAGAGTTCTGAAAGAACTCAAAGTTGAACTTGTGGATCTTCTAACAAAAATCTGTAATCTTTCATTGAAACCTGCCTCCGTTCCTGAGGACTGGAAGGTAGCAAATGTCACCCCCATCTTTAAAAAAGGTTCCAGAGGAGATCCGGGAAATTACAGGCCAGTCAGTCTGACTTCAATACGGGGAAAGTTGGTAGAAACCATTATCAAGGACAGAATGAGTAGGCACATTGATGAACACGGGTTATTGAGGAAGACTAAGCATGGGTTCTGCAAGGGAAGATCTTGCCTCACTAACCTGTTGCATTTCTTTGAGGGGGTGAACAAACATGTGGACAAAGGAGACCCGATAGATGTTGTTTACCTTGACTTCCAGAAAGCTTTTGATAACGTTCCTCATCAAAGGCTCCTTAGAAAGCTTGAGAGTCATGGAGTAAAAGGACAGGTCCTCTTGTGGATCAAAAACTGGCTGAGTAATAGGAAGCAGAGAGTCAGTATAAATGGGCAGTCTTCGCAGTGGAGGACGGTAAACAGTGGGGTGCCGCAGGTCTCGGTACTGGGTCCCATGCTCTTTAACTTGTTCATAAATGATTTAGAGTTGGGAGTGAGCAGTGAAGTGGCCAAGTTTGCGGATGACACTAAATTGTTCAGGGTGGTGAGAACCAGAGAGGATTGTGAGGAACTCCAAAGGGATCTGTTGAGGCTGGGTGAGTGGGCGTCAACGTGGCAGATGCAGTTCAATGTGGCCATGTGCAAAGTAATGCACATTGGGGCCAAGAATCCCAGCTACAAATACAAGTTGATGGGGTGTGAACTGGCAGAGACTGACCAAGAGAGAGATCTTGGGGTCATGATAGATAACTCACTGAAAGTGTCAAGACAGTGTGCGTTTGCAATAAAAAAGGCCAACGCCATGCTGGGAATTATTAGGAAGGGAATTGAAAACAAATCAGCCAGTATCATAATGCCCCTGTATAAATCGATTGTGCGGTCTCATTTGGAGTACTGTGTGCAGTTCTGGTCGCCGCACCTCAAAAAGGATATTATAGCATTAGAGAAGTTGCAGAGAAGGGCAACTAGAATGATTAAAGGGCTGGAGCACTTTCCCTATGAAGAAAGGTTGAAACGCTTGGGACTCTTTAACTTGGAGAAATGTCGACTGCGGGGTGACATGATAGAGGTTTACAAGATAATGCATGGGATGGAGAAAGTAGAGAAAGAAGTACTTTTCTCCCTTTCTCACAATACAAGAACTCGTGGGCATTCGATGAAATTGCTGAGCAGACAGGTTAAAACGGATAAAAGGAAGTACTTCTTCACCCAAAGGGTGATTAACATGTGGAATTCACTGCCACAGGAGGTGGTGGCGGCCACAAGTATAGCCACCCTCAAGAGGGGTTTAGATAAAAATATGGAGCACAGGTCCATCAGTGGCTATTAGCCACAGTGTATGTGTGTATATAAAAATTTTTTTGCCACTGTGTGACACAGAGTGTTGGACTTGATGGGCCGTTGGCCTGATCCAGCATGGCTTCTCTTATGTTCTTATGTTCTTATTGGATTACAAAATAAAAATGTAATATAATTTGTTTACAAGAAGTACACATTAAACAATCAGATTACAAATTTTTATGTAACAAATTTTTAGGGGAAGAATTTGGTTCATTAGCTAAAGAAAAAAAGGGGGGAGTGATATTTTACATATTGAAGGAACTGGAGCCAAAATTGATTTTTAAAGATAATGGAGGTAGATATTTAGCAGTAGAAGTGTTGATGTATGGCAAAAAGACTCTCTTGTTGGGACTTTATGCTCCTAATGGGGCTAAGAGTGACTTTTTCAATGATATTATGAAACAACTGGATCAAGTAACATACAATCAGATAATGTTTATGGGTGACTTTAATGGAACTCTTCAGAACTCTTTAGATAGATCTGGGGGGGGGGGGGGAATGTAGATGGGAAACTACATAAAGCATTTTTTGAACTAATTAAACAAGAGAGCTTAGAAGATGTGTGGAGAAAATTCAACCCCAGGGTACGGGACTATAATTTTTTTTTCCAGCCAGACATAATGCCTTTTCTAGGATTGATATGTTATGGGCTACAAAAGAGCTGGAGTAGATCACAAAAAAAGTAGAGATTCTTCCAAAAATAGGTGCAGACCATAACCCATTGATGTGGTTGGCTAAAGGGAGGAAAAAAGAGAGGAGGTGGTTGATAAATGATGACTTATTACAGAAAGTTGAAATAGTGGCATCTCTAGAAAAAGAAACTAAAGCTTTTTTCCAAATAAATGACAACCAAGAGGTATAATTTCAAACATTTTTCGATGCCTATAAGGCTGTGATGAGAGGAACATTAATTACATTGAATAATAAGGACAGAAGGGCAAATGAAAATCAATTGTTGGACTTACAAAAGGAAATAAGTAAAAAAGAAATTGAATTAAGAAAGAGACTGTGGGAAAAGAAAATTTTGCGAGAAATTATAATTTTACAGAGTCAGTTAAGTCATTTACTGAATAAAGAGGTGGAGTGGAATTCGAAAAGATTCCAACAAAAATCTTTTGAAGGGGCAAACAAACCTGGAAAGCATTTGGCGTGGCAAATGAAGAAAAGAAAGAAAAATAAATACATAAACAAGATTAAAACCTGTGGCAAAGAAATTGTAGACCAGGAGGGCATCAAAAGGGAATCTACAAGTACTATGCTAACTTATTTAAAGGCCAGCGAGTTAATAAAGAAAGAATAGAAGCTTATTTACAAAATGTGAAGGTAAATCCAACAACAGAAATGATGAAAGAAACATTGAATGATCCAATTGAAAATGTGAAATAGAAGCTGCAATCAGTTCAATGAAAATAGGGAAAGACCAGGACCAGATGGCTTTTCAATAAAATTTTACAAAGTTCTTATAAATATATTAGTTCCAATGCTCTAAATATTGATGAATAATATCCGTTTGGATGGGCAAGTGCCAAATACTTGGAAAGAAGCAGTTATTTCATTGTTACCAAAAGAAGACAGAGATGCTACAAATGTGAAAAATTATAGACTGATTTCATTGCTTAACAATGATTACGAAATCTTTGCAAACATTTTGGCGGAAAGGCTAAAACAATACCTGCATAGGTTTATCTGTGAGGAGCAAACAGGCTTTCTCCCGAAGAGGCAAATTAGAGACTATATCAGAATAGTGGTGGACATTGTAGAGTATTATGAAAAACATCCGAAAAAAGAAGTGGCACTCTTTTTTGCTGATGCGGAGAAAGCCTTTGACAATCTTAATTGGGACTTTTTGTTTGCTGTGATAGAAAAAGACTTTATAAGAATGGTGAAGGCGATATATACTGAACAGCGAGCTAAGCTATGTGTTAATTCAGATTTAACGGAGCAAATAGTTATCAGCAAAGGTACAAGACAAGGTTGCCCTCTATCCCCATTCATATTTATAATGACTCTAGAGATTTCGTTGTTGCAAATAACAGAAGATAAGGAAATAGAGGGGCTAAAATTGAAAGGATGGACTTATAAATATAGAGCCTTTGCAGATGATGTGATGTTTATTATTGAAAATTCAATACAAGTATTACCATTGGTATTGGAAAAAATCAGAGAATATGGTGACCTTGCTGGGTTTTACATAAATAAAGAAAAATCGCAAATTTTAAGTAAAAAATTATTATTGTGCAAACAGAAAAAACTTCAAAATGCAACTGGATGTGAAGTCACCTCGAAAGTAAGTTATTTGGATGTAGAGATCTCGATGAAAAATAATTATGATAAACTTTGGCATAAAATTGAAGCCGATATGTTGAAATGGAATAAACTGAACTTGTCTCTTTTAGGCAGGATTGCTGATGTGAAAATGAATGTCTTACCAAGAATGTTGTTCCTCTTCCAAACAATTCCAATTGTGAAAAATGTTAAACAATTCAATAAATGGCAAAAAAAGATTTTTGAATTTGTATGGGCGGGAAAAAAACCAAGAATCAAAAGGAAAATACTAATTGATGCGAAAGAATGAGGAGGTTTTCAACTGCTGGATCTCCAATTATATCATAAAGCAGTATGTTTAGTATGGCTCAAGGACTGGATAACCTTATCCAACCAGAAGTTATTGGCGTTAGAAGGTCATGGAAATCTATTTGGTTGGCATGCATATTTGTATTATGGGAAGGAGACGATGGATGGTTTCTTCTGGCATCATTTTATAAGAAGTAGTTTGTTGAATACTTGGAAAAAATATTTTAAATATAGTGATGAGAGGAAACCATAAGAAGTAGTTTGTTGAATACTTGGAAAAATATTTTAAATATGGTGATGAGAGGAAACCACTGTGGATTGTACCAATGGAAGTTATAAAATGGATTTCTGACTCGCAGGAAGACAAAAAAAAAAAGATGGCGGCAGTTGAGGAGTCCTAGTGTCAGTGCTCCTCGAATTAACAGCTTTTATCGCCGCACAAGCTATGCTACATGTTCCTAGTTCCTAGGCTGAATGATATGCTGCTGAGGGAGGTGAAGGGAAATTTTCAAATGTTTTCACCCCACCTTTCCCTTGAAAACATCTCAAACGTTACCAGTGGTGCCGGGCCGGAGCGGAGAGCGGCGGCGGGCAGTGTGGTCTGCAGTGGGCTGCGCTTGAGCTGCGGGAGGTGCGAGCCAGCCGTGAGCCTTGTGTTGGGTGTGACCGAGGCTGAAGAGTCGAGTCGTGGGCCGGAGGATATCAGCGGGGGGCTGGCGGTGGTGTTGGCATCGGTGGCAGCGATACCGGACTAGCTGTGTGGAAGACGACTGAGCTTGGGAGGGAAACGGGACGACTGCCTTGGATCTTCCACCCATTCCCCCCCCCCCGTGTGTGTGAGCGACTGTGAACGGCGAACTGGGGCGAGTGGCTTGAAGGGACTGGAGAAACATCTGAAGGGGCTGAGTCGTCGACAGGCTGGTAAGACGCCTGAGATCTCCAGGGTCCCTGAGGGTGGCGGCTGTGTGACGAAAGGGGCACAGGGAGGCTCACAGTCCCCGGGGCCCCCGAAGCTGCACAGTAGGTTGCCTAGGCCTGCCAGATGGCTCAATAGCCCGGCACAAGAACACTCTCAACTACCTCACAACTACCGCCCCAAAGAACGGGTTCCATATGGATACCAGCACGTCCAAAGACTAGGACAAAAACAAGAATAAGAACACTTCACTTTATAGGCACCAACACTTTAAAACTATCGCACTTTATTCAGCCTGTTTACATCCCCTGTTCTAACCCTTACCCCAGCGGATCTAAAACTGCCAATTTAATAATAATATGGATTGTGGTTGACTTGTTGGTTATTTAAATTAAATTGTTGATTATTAGCTAAACTGAGAAAAAAAATTAACTGTGGCAAATTAATTAGGGAAGAGTATTTATTGGGAGGGTTTTCATAATTAAGGAGCTTGTAGAAATAAATTAATTAAATTTTAGCTAATGATTTTACAGGAAGATTTGGGGTGGCGCTTTTAGTTAAATAACTATTAGATTGATTGGTAGATTAGTTTTTTAGATAGATCGACTGGGAAGAGGAGGGCTGAGGAGGGGGCAGCTTCAAGCATCTCATCGGTCTTGGTGGACACTAACAGGAGATGACTGGTCTGGGGATTCCAGTACTCCTGGGGAGGGGAAGGTATGATGGTGGGACTAGGCAGAATTATAAGGGAAGGAGACCGAGACATGACAGTGCTCGACCCCCTTCCAGCCTACGTCCCATCCCGACGGTGGCAGGTAGTAGGATCAGGTTAAATCACTCGCCTCCGTCACTGGTGTTATGCAATGCCAGGTCCATTAATAATAAGACCTCTATCCTTCAGGAGTTCCTGTTTGAACAGGATATGGACCTGGCATGCGTGACCGAGACCTGGGTGCGCGAGGGGGAGACTGTAGCTCTCTCCCAGTTGTGCCCCCCCGGGATTCTCGGTGTTTCACCAGTCCCAGACTAGCGGGCGGGGGGGAGGGGTGGCTCTACTCATACAAGAGGCTTACTCCTTCCGGGCTCTCCCGGCCCCGGAGATTAAAGGCATTGAATGTGCCCGTCTGGCATGGGACGTTTGGGAGGGGTTGGCGGTTTAGCTGATGTACCGACCACCTAACGCACCAGCCGACGCCTTACCGTCCCTGATGGAGGCTGTAGCAGGCTGGGCATTGGAGTACCCAAGGCTCTTGATTCTGGGTGACTTCAATGTCCATGCCGATGACATGTCCTCCAGTCAGGCGACGGACCTAGTGTCATCCATGGCGATGATAGGACTCTCCCAAGTTGTTACTACGCCCACCCACCAGGCGGGGCACATGTTAGACTTGATCTTCGCGGCGGGAATTTTAGTGGACGATATTACTGTTCGAACAGTGCCATGGTCAGACCACTACGCCCTCAAGGCTCGTGTGGATATTTCACCCCAAGCTCGTTTAGGCGGCGAGCGTATTTTAGCTCGCCCACGGAGTCAGATGGACCCTGAACAGTTCCAGATGGCTCTACGGGATCCCTGGCCCTCTGGCGATTCCCTCGATGACCTGGTGGAGTCTTGGAACGATAGGCTCTCCAGGGCCATCGACGAGATCGCACCTAGACTTCCTCTGCATCCCCACCTAAAGCTGGCACCTTGGTACAACCAGGAGTTATGGCAATTAAAGTGAGGACTCAGACGACTAGAGAGGCAATGGCGGTGTACTCAAGACGAAGCGATTAGAATATCTTATAGAAATTGTATGAAGTCCTATGAGATGGCAGTCAAAGCCACAAAGAAAACATACTTTGCGGCTAAGATTGCGTCTGCAATTTCGTGCCCAGCACAACTGTTTAATACAATTTGGACTCTTATAACGCTGCCACAGGGCAGCCCAAATTCTAATCAATTGGAAATCGGCTGCGAGGCTTTTGCGAATTTTTTTTGCAGATAAAGTCGCGTAGCTCCGCCGCGACTCCCCCGCCATATTGGAGACAGTATGCGAACCTGAGGCTCCTTGCCTGTCTTCAGATTGTGTCTTGGATGGTTTCGGTGCTCTCAGTCTGGAGGAAGTTGACAGGATCCTCTTGTCTGCACACCCTACAACTTGCAATTTGGACCCTTGCCCCTCCTGGCTTATTAAAACCTGCCAGAGGGAGCTTAGGTATCCTGTACGGGATATCATAAATAGATCCCTGATGGAAGGGCAATTTCCAGCAACTCTTAAAGAGGCAGTGGTCCGCCCCCTATTGAAAAAACCAACATTAGATCCGGCCGAATTGGCACATTATCGGCCAGTTTCGAATTTACCCTTTTGGGGTAAACTTATTGAGAAGGCAGTGGCATTGCAACTACAGAGCTTTCTGGAGGATGCTTCCATCCTCGACTCCCACCAGTCGGGCTTTCGCCCGGGTCATGGGGCGGAGACAGTGCTGGTTGTTAGACCTATCGGCAGCGTTCGATATGGTTGACCATCGGTTGCTGACCTGCCGTCTCGCCGACGAGGGGATTCAGGGGTTGGCTTTACAATGGCTGACCTCTTTCCTTGAGGGTTGGGGACAAAGAGTGGCGATCGGGAATGAACTGTCCCGGAGGCACCCGCTTGATTGCGGGGTGCTTCAGGGGGCAGTTTTCTCCCTGATGTTATTCAACATCTACATACGCCCCCTTGCCCAGATTGCCTGGAGATATGGGCTGGGTTGCCACCAGTACGCTGATGACACCCAGCTCTATCTACTCATGGACGGCCGGCCTGCCTGTGTCCCAGAAAACCTGGACCTGGCATTGCAAGCTATGGCTGGATGGTTCAGGCTGAGCAGATTGAAACTAAATCCAGCGAAGACAGAGGTCCTTTGCTTGGGTTGCCGTGGTCCGAGGAGGGAGATTCCCTTACCAGCCCTTGACAGTGGGCCTCTGACAGCGGCGCACAGGGTCAGGAGCTTGGGGGTGCTATTGGAGCCTACTTTAACTATGGAGGCTCAGATAGCAGCCACGGCCAAGTCCACATTTTTTCAGCTTAGGCGGGCAAGGCAGTTGGCTCCTTTCCTGGAGAACAGCGATCTGGCAACAGTGATCCATGCAACGGTCACCTCAAGGCTGGACTACTGCAATGCCCTCTACATGGGGCTGCCCCTGTGCCGAACCCGGAAGCTACAGCTAGTGCAGAATGCCGCCGCCCGGCTGTTGTTAGGGCTCCCTAGAAGGGAGCACATTCAGCCGGGGCTTCGGGGACTGCATTGGCTGCCGATAGCATACCGAGTTCGGTACAAAGTGCTGGTTATGACCTTTAAAGCCCTTTATGGTCTAGGACCTCCTACCTTAGGGACCGTCTCTCCCCACATGTTCCCCAGAGAGTGCTGAGATCGGGGTCTCAGAACCTCCTTACAATCCCTGGGCCAAAAGAGGCCCGTCTGAAAACAACTAGGGACAGGGCCTTTTCGATTGCAGCCCCCTGTTGGTGGAACCATCTCCCGGAGGAGGTGAGGGCCCTGCGGAATCTCAGACAGTTCCACAGGGCCTATAAGACAACTCTCTTCCGGCTGGCATACAACTGACCGATATCTGAATATCCAAATTCATGAACATCAGAATATCTGAACATTGGAATACTTGAAGAACCGACTTTTAGGGAAGATGTAGCATGGTATATGATAAATGTGTTTTTATGTATTTTACTGTATTAATTATTAATGTATTTTAAGCTGATTTATTGTTAGAGTTTTATGTTGTGAGCCGCCCTGAGCCCGCTTCGGTGGGGTAGGGCGGGATAAAATAAATAAATAAATGGGTTACATACAAACAATTGCTAAAAATTAAGGGGGGGCAAAGTAGAATTAAAAGTGGAGGAAGAACTGCAAGACAAATTTAATTGGTTCCAGATGCTACAAATTAAAAGTCTAGTGGATAAAGTTATCAGGACTACAGGTATAAGGCAAGATCAGACAGAAATGGAAAAAGTGCTATTAGGGGAAGATGAAAAGTTGATTGCAAAGATGTATAAATTGTTATTGAAATGGTCTACAGAAGATGTAGTAAAATCTCAAATGATTAAATGGGCAATAAATATGAATAAAGAAATTTCAATGGACACATGAGAACACCTTTGGAAGAACTCTATGAAAATATCGACATGTAATAATATAAAAGAAAATTGTTTGGAAATGCAATGCAGGTGGTATATGACACCTAAGAAGTTAGCAAAAATGAACAAGCAGGCATCTGATCGGTGTTGGAAATGTAAAAAGCATGAAGGCTCTTTTTATCATGTGGTGGACATGTGAAAAAGCAAGACAATTTTGGCAATTTTGGCAAATGACTCAACAAGAGATGTCGAAGATTTTGGGATATGCAGTTAAAAGGGCACCAGATACCTTTCTGGTAGGATTACAAACGGAAAGTTTTCTGAAGCAAGACAGGACTTTGGTATGGGATATATTGTCAGCTGCAAGAACATTGTTTGAACAAAGGTGGAAGCAAGCTGAAATACCAGGTAAATGGAACTGGATTTTAAAAACTTTACATTGGAGTGAAATGGATAGACTTATTAGAATCTTGAAAGACAGTGATGCAGAAAAATTTAAATATGAATGGAAGAAGTTTCAGGACTATACTGAAAAGCAATGGAGAGTTAAGAGACATTCGGTGGTTTTTGAAAGTATAACCTGACATTGGGGAAAATGGGGGAGACAGGTGATTAGAAATAATTTTTTGAATCAATATACGATAGCTCCTTTTATTAGCAGTTAGAAAATATAGTGATAATTACAACAAACAGTTATAATTGATGTGATAATAGATTGAGGAAAGATAAGTGTAATACTTAAAAAGACTTATATAGCTATAACTGGTGTAATAATAGATGAAAGATAAGTGTAATACTAAGGGTGAACTAAAAGGTTAAGGTGATATGATTTAGTATATTGAGATAAATAAGTTCAGGATGTGCTAGCAATGTCCTGAAGGAAAGCTAGAAGACCGAATTATATATAGAGATATAGAGATGTTATTAGATTTTATGCAAATTTTATAGTGCAAGATTCTAAAATGGATGGTACCTTACTTGTTTTTTCTCAATAGCTTGAAACACCGATGGAGGTCAAAGAAAAGAGGTGGGGGAAGTGAGGGAAAAAAAGAAAGAAAATGTTTAATGTATTGATAAGGACTGAAATATTGCTTTTTTTCCTTTTTCCTTTTTTCTTATTTGAAATACATTTCAGTATATTGCAAAATTTAATAAATTTGGTTAACACACAAGAAATATCTGGAGATTTTTGGGGTAGAGCCAGGAGACCTTGGGGTGGAGCCAGGAGCAAAGTTGTGACTAGCACAATTGAACTCTGAAGGGAGTTCTGGCGATCACATTTAAAGTGACTGCACATTATTTAAATGCCTTTCTTCCATTTGAAACAATGAAGGATTGGGGCTCCTTCTTTAGGGACTCATAGAAAAGGACCCCCTGGTCTGACTGTTTCAAAACTTGGTGTTTTGAGTAGTGGCACTGGATGCTATGCTGAACATTTGGTGCCTCTACCTCAAAAAATAGCCCTCCCAGAGCCCCAGATATCCATGGATCAATTCTCCATTATACCCTATTTTTATTTTAACATTATCCTTTGTTATCTTAATTTTCTGTGTGTATATCTTTCAAGTTGGAGACTTCAGGGCTGCCGGTTTGTTGGAACTGAATCTATTTGAAAGAGAATGAGCAGAGAATGGCCCTTCTCTGTGAAGTATAAGCAAGACTGAGATGTAGGACTTAACTGACCACATTTTGCAAGCCAGAACTGGTGAATTGAAGTCAGACTGCTTGTTGTTTTTCCTGTTTACTGCTACATGCATATTTTATCTTCATTGGTTTTGTTGCATTGTTCTGTATGATGGAAGTGATGCATTGTATACTATATTTCAATTGTTGTTACATGCCCTGAGCCCACTTGTAGGGAGGGTGGGATAATAATTATAAAGAAATTTCAAAAATTCTCTGTGTATGTAAATATTACTATGGTTGATTTTATAAAATAATTTTAGAATTTCAAGCTTCAAAGTGTCTTCCTTACAACACCTTTCTTTACTTTGTGTGCAAATATGTCACTGCATCTTTTAGTCCACTTCTTGAAGGTAGATTTCCAGGGGAGCTCTGAGTAATTTTTTTTCTGAAAAGGGGGCGTTAGGCCAAATAAATTTGGGAACCTCTGCTCTAGTCTGTCAAGGGGGTGTTCTATCATATCACAAACCTCACAAAGTGAACTGATTTGTTTGGTACCTAAATGATCTTCATGTTCATGAACAAACATGTAGACAATGGTGATCCATTATATACCTGGACTTTCAAAAGGCTTTTGACAACATACTTAGTAGTCATAGAATAAGAGGATGAGTTAACTTCTGGATTAAAAACTGGTTAAATGACATGAAGCAAAGAGAAGGAATAAATGGATAGTTCTCACAATGGAGGGAAGCAAGCAGTGGGGTCCCACAAGGGTCGATATTGGGGCCAGAACAATTTATTCACCAATGATCTGGAGCCGCAGGTAAGTACTATAGTGGCCAGGTTTTCAGATGAGACCAAATTATTTAAGAAGGTGAAAACCAAGGCTAACTGTAAAGAGCTACAAGAGGGCCTCCACAAACTGAATGAGTGGGCAACAATATGGAAAAGAAGTTAAGTGTTAGTAATGACACACACTGGGACAAAAAATCCCAACTTCAAATATAGGTGAATGGGTTTGGAACCTCCTGAGAATGAGAGGAGAAAAGATCTTGGGGTAGAAGCGGATTGCTCAATGGAAGTGTCAACCCAGTTTGTTGCAGCAGTGAAAAAGGCAAGTTAGATGGACTATTGGTCTGATCCAGCAGGGCTGTACTCTGAAGCTTCAACTGTTGTTAGCTGCCCTGAGCCCATTAGGGGAGAGCGGGATAGAAATGTAACAAAATAAATAAATAAAATAACTGCTATACCATGCTGGCTTTCATAAGGTGGCTGCTGTTGAGTGGTAACAAGCAGCCAGGCCTAGCTGAATCATGCAAGTCAGGTTGTATCAAGTCACCCAGAGATTGCTTCCAGGCCTAGGTTGCCTACCTCTAGGTAGGACCTGGAGATCTCCCAGAATTATAACTGTACTCCAGATGACAGGGATCTGTTTGCCAGGAAGAAATAGCTGCTTTGGAGGGATGGGTTTATATCTGAGGCCTCCCCTCTACCCAAAGCCTGGCCTCATTGACTCCACTACCAAATCTCCAGGAATTTCCTAACTTGGATCTGGCAACTCTGCTCAGGCCTGGGCTCAATGAATCCTCTCTCAAAGGCCAAAACCAGCCTGGAAAAGATCCTGCACTCTCTCCCTGCCTTTTACTCACAGAACCAAGCTGTAATCTGTGGTTGCCCAGCACTGGCCAATTAGGGAGTCCATTGCTTAAAGTGACAGGCACTCTTTTTATCATTTTTTGCATTTTTGAACCACCCATTTAAGTATCAAAAGATCTGGCTGACTTCACTATCAGAATATAAAATGATTATGGAGACATAGGGAATAATCACATTTCTAAGTTGCTCACACTGAGGACCCACAAATACTACTTCTGGTAAAATTGATAATGTACACAACTAACTTTGGAAAAGGACACAGAAACACCTTAAAACAGCAATCTCCATCACAGAAGTGCGGGGGACTGCCATGGTGCCTTCTGACATAATTTCTGAGGGTTGCATGATTTTGAGTCTTGGGAATAAAATCAAAAGTGCCTTGAATGGGAGTCCTAGGGACAAAAAAACAGGAAGCTTCCTACTAGCTGACTGACTAGCAAAGCACTGAGGTCATCCCAAATAGGCATAGGCATATGTGCTTATCACAGCTGTGTGCCCTCAACTTGTCTATAGACACACTCTCATATCTAAATTTCTTCTTCTCTGCTTTGGAAATGAAAACCAAACAATGTCACTTTCCCAAAGCAAAGAGCTAGCTTTCTTCTGTCTCTTTGGTACAGAGGGTACTTCAGGCATCATGTTTGGTCTGCAGGGAGTGGATCTTTGGAAATTGCTTTCTTTGTAGGAGACTTGGTTTGGAACCTCCAATCTTTTAGTCACTGGCCATACTCTTTGGCAACCATTGCATGGTGGAACCCACTAATACATGCATACGAAACCCATTAATGCATGCATATGAAAACTTACATGCTGAATAAAACTTTGTTGGTCTTAAAGGTGATACTTGACACCTACTTTGTTCTACTGCTTCAGACCAACACAGCTGCCTACCTGGATCTATCCACTAATACCCTGACATTCCAAAAGTGCCTACAAACTAGAGAAGATTGGGGACCTTTGCATTAAAAGCAATGCATATTGACCTTTAGCTCTTAAAAATATCTTACAAAGAAACTTCTGTGAAGCAATACATTTCCAAAAGTCTGGAATGATTTCAACATGCAAGTGAATCCTCTTCTCTAGTAGTGTTCTAAAAAAATAAGGCACACCTTAATTCAGGCTGACATTCTCCTTATAGGCACACTCCATTTGCTTTGAAAAATAGCCCAATTATATTCCAGTTCAAAATGCAGAAAAATCAGCTACTCATATAACTGCAAATAATAAATCCAACACTTATAAAAACTCCCCATGCAATTAGTTGCTAGATGGAAACAATTTAGTTCAGAAGAAAACAAATAGTAACATCTATCACTCAAAATGGAGAGATGTAAAATTCTAATATAGTTTGACAATTCTGCAGTTAATACCTGGCTACCATGCTGGAGTTCTCAGTGTAATACTTGTATCTGCTATGTGGAATAGATGAAATGTATGATAGTGTTTCTAGTCATCCTACTAAAGGTCTTTGATGGAGAAGGTAGCTGGTAGATTAGGGCAGTGTTGTTGTTGCTGTTTTTCTGTCAGTCCAGCCCTTTTCTGAGCTTGTTGATTAATAGGGCTTGCACTCATAATGCTAAACTCTACCTAGAAACCTAGAAGATAGGAAACAGCAAGGTAATTGTGGGAAAAGAGAGATGATTGGTTAGTACAGTGTTTTCTTTTCACACATAGGGTTTCTAACCTCTAGATAGGTTCTGTTGATTTCCTACGTTTACAGGTGATCTCCAGACTACGGAAATAAGATCCCCGGATAAAATAGCTGCTTTGGAGGGTGGTCTCTATGGTGTTAATACCATGCTGATGTCCCTCCTGTTAGATTCTCTCATTTGGTATAGCCAGGAACTCTGTGTACAGAGTTCACAAAGGCTTACCACACAGCAAAAACAACTCTAGTGTGGGTGGGTGTGCTATAAAAAACAAACCAAACAATAATAGGGAATATCTTTAGCTTTTCAAACCAATAAGAGTCGTTTTATTTGAGAAACTCCATTCTAGGCAGAATAGGGTAGAGACAGGATAGAAATCTAATCCAACTAACTAGGATGGATGAGGATGCAGTGAGTGTCCTACGTTCATGATACTAAGATTGTCTCTGGCAATGTGTGTGAGAGAGATGTCAAGCCAGAAGAGAGGAAACAGTCCCTGAAAATAGCATTCTTGACTTCAAATGAATATTATGAGATAACAGAAAGAAAGGATGCTGTATGTTCTGACCTCTCTATCTTTCTACCTCTCTTGTGACCTTCCTCTGAAGTCTGAGACAGGAGACAGTGTAAAGTCTCTCTCTTCCAACACCTCCCCTCCACAAACCCACAGGCCAGGTTCCAGCTCCAAATCTTCCAAAATTTCCCAACCTGGATTTGGCAACCCTATTTATACAGTTTTTCACCTTCTGTTATCAGATCACACAGTATCAGGCTGTTGCCATTCTGACTGGAAAGAGAATGAAAAATCACATTATGGGTGAGTCATGGCAGGCAGAGGAGTGAATGACTTTCTCATGCTTGTCCTCCCTCCCCTTTTCAAGGCAAACTGAACAAAAGTATGATGATTCAAACTTCAGTATAAGATTCATTCTGAAGAATACATACATTAAAAAGTGAAAGAGAATGGGATTGGAACTAATGATGATCTATTAAGAATTTAAAGAATGAGAGATCACCAAAGAATCATCATGCAAACAGAAAGGGAAAGTGGCCATTAGTGTAATTAAGATCCATATGTTCAAATATAATGTAAAAACAGCTTTGCTGGATCTTACCGAGGGCCCAACTTTTCCAGTATTAATTGCAACACTATCCATTCAGATGTCTCTGGGAAAGTTACAATCAGGATGAGAAGGCAAAAGCTTGCCTCAGACTCTGGTATTCAGAGGTATAATACCTCTAGAATTAGAGGGCTTATATAGTTAGCATGGCTAACATACACTGAGAGGCCCAGGGGTCGTTTTGTAGAAAAATAAGTGGCGGAGCTCATTAGCATAACTCATTAGCATATGCTGCCCCCTCCAGCTAAAAGCAACCTGATGCAAGAATGGAGAGCCCCAGGCGAGTGAGGCCTTCTTGGGCTGGCTAGAGATCCAGCCAGCCCAAGCAGGTCTCGCTCGCCTGGGGCTCTCCTGGGTCACCCCTCCATCAGAAGGTCAGCATGCCACCCACCGCCCAAAATCGCATAAGAAGTAGAAAAAAGGGTGGCAAGGGCTTATCCAGGAGTTAATGAGGACTGCTGGGTGTGTGGCAAAGCTCCTGGTGGCTGGCTGACTGCCCGCTCTTGTAATCCAGGGATTGTTATGCAGCTACACCTACTATTCAATGGACAAGGTAGGTGCTGAGGAAGAGGGGGAACCCTCAGAAAGGTTCAGGAGCTCTCCTGTGAGCTCCTGCTGAATCTGAGGCCTGGAGAAGCCTATTGCTATGACTTTTCTAAATCATTGGTAAAGTCACATAACCACAGCTAAGAACGCTAGTAACACTCCTCCAACAGCTGATCTGACTCCACTTCAGAATTTGCTGCTTAAGGCTTGATGTCACATCTTCAGAGCCACTACCTGGCACTGATGAAAATGGAAAAAAAAATATCTTTCATGACCCATTATATTTTTGTGTTTATGTTTTAAAATGTAACATCAGCAATCATCACAAGTCAAAACTCATGTAAAGGAAGATGGAGGGAGTAACTGACTGAAAAATGTGAAGGTGATTCTATATCATACCGTTACAATTGGTTCAGTACATAATTTCAATGCATGTTAGCATAAAAACATAATAATACAACAGAAGCCATGTTGAATCAGCCCAATGGTCTATCCAGTCCAACACTCTGTGTCACACAGTGCCCCCGCCCAAAAAACAGGTGCCATCAGGAGGTCCATCAGTGGGGCCAAGACACTAGAAGCCCTCCCACTGTTGCCCCCCCCAGCACCAAGAATACAGAGCATCACTGCCCCAGACAGAGAGTACCAACAATATGCTGTGGCTAATAGCCACTGATGGACCTCTGCTCCATATGTTTATCCAATCCCCTCTTGAAGCTATCTGTGCTTGCAGCTGCCACCACCTCCTGTGGCAATGAATTCCATGTGTTAATCACCCTTTGGGTGAAGAAGTCCTTTTATCCATTCTAGCCTGACTGCTGAGCAATTTTGTTGAGTGTCCACAAGTTCTTGTATTGTGAGAAAGAGAGAAAAGTACTTCTTTCTCTACCTTCTCTATCCCATGCATAATATTGTAAAACTCTATCATGTCACCCCTCAGTCATTTCTCCAAGCTAAAGAGCCCCAAGCATTTTAACCTTTATTCACAGGAAAAGTATTCCAACCCATTAATCATTCTAGTTGCCCTTTTCTGCACTTTTCCCAATGCTATAATATCTTTTTTGAGGTGTGGTGACCAGAATTGTACACAGTACTCCATATGAGGCCACATCATCGATTTATACAGGGGCATTATGATACTGGCTGATTTGTTTTCAATTCCCTTCCTAATAATTCCCAGCATAGCTTTGGCCTTTTTTATTGCAGTCTCGACATTTTCAGTGAGTTATCTACCATGACTCCAAGATCTTCTCTTGATCAGTGTCCACCAGTTCACACCCCATGAACATGTATATATAGTTAGGATTTTTGGCCCCAATGTGCATTACTTTGCACTTGGCCACTTTAAACCTCATTTGCCACGATGATGTCCACTCACCCAGCCTCGACAGATCACTTTGAAGTGCCTCACAATTTTTCTGGTTCTCACCACCCTGACCAATTTAGTGTCACCCACAAACTTAGCCACTTCACTCTTTACAGCAATAACTGTTACAGCAATAACTGTAAGGAGAATGTGCTCTACACAAGTGGTAGAATTTGAATAAATGAACAAAATTGTCTGCATACTGTATGTCGGGTAGTAAAGTCCATGACTATGCAAGCAGAATTTAAAACCACTGAAGGTGGCCTCATAAAAGACTGATTCCAGCCTGTTTTGAGAGGGATCCAGCAGTTGCCTACCTCCCCCTGCCATGTTTGAATGGAAACACGTGGGTGGAAGGCAGCCAAATGAAGTTAAGCCTTGTTGTAGCTGGTGGGCTTAGTGATTGAGAGGTGCTTAGAGAGACAACAGCTCTTCCTTACCTCTCCAGCTAGTGATCCCCTTGGTATGGCTGCTCCCATTGCAGTCCTCATTGGCTTTGGAGTCAGGCAAGCTGAGTGGTGTGGGATTTGTTTTGGAGGCAGCAGACAGAGGCCTTCATCAGGGTAGAGCATTGAGCTGCAACAGTCCCTCCCCTGGGAGGGGAAAGGTTTGGGGAGCAAAGGCAGTGGCAGCCTGGGTCTAAAAATATTGGTTGCCAAGAGACAAAGGGAGCCCACCCATAACTGGTGTGTGGCAGTTGGCAAGGTAGGTGGCCATCTAGGGTGCCACCTTGCCTACAGGGGCACTACCAGGCTCCCCCTCCCTGGGCCGTACTGCTCTCAGCTTCCCAGGTCACAGACCCAGGAAATTGAGAATGGTAGCATGGCATGTTGGTGTGTGCTTTTCTCCAAGCCTTGAAGGTGAGAGCAGCTGGGTGGGGCTTGCCCGCAGCCCATGCTCAGCCTTCTCAGGTCTGCCCAAAAAGACTGAGTGGGGGCTGCAGGTGAGCTGCACCTGAGCAGTGTGCTCTTGGAGGTGCTCCGAAATCACACTGCATAGGCATGGCTCACCCGGAGCCTGCCCAGCCCTCCCCTGCTGTGCTACTGCATCTGCCCTCCCTGTGGGCAGGGGTGCAGCAGTGGGGCAGGCATGGGGGTGCATGGGGCAGGTTCCAGCTTGGGGCACCCAAGGCCCTAGCACCAGGTCTGCACTCCCCACAACTATGAAGCTATCATTTTTAAATAAGAAATAAATAAAAATTTCAAAAAAATACATAAATGGAAAAAGTATAATTAAAACTTTTGCAAAATAAATGTATATTTTTTAGTAATTACAGTGTACATATATCGTACATATTACTGGCAATATACGGTAGATACTAAATGTAAATACAAATTGTTATAATTGAATTTTTTTAAATTTTAAATAAATGGTGGATATTTTTAAATAGTTTGCTTGTTGTCACATTCTCAGGGCACAGGCAGGAGGGAGTCTAAAGCCAGTCTGATGTTAAAGTTCAGGGAGTCAGTCAGGAGCTGAGTCACCACAGCAAAATCGCAAACCAGAAGCAGAAGTCAGTGTCCAAAGCCAAAGGGTCAGAGTGCCAAGGAACTCAAAGTGGTCAGGAACTGGAATCAGGAAGGAGCATGGATGTAAGCCAGGGAATCAACGTTGCTTCCACAAGGTTGCCAAGCCCTGGACTTGAGTTATATGAGCGCCTCAATCAGCCTGCTCCTTGGGTTGCTATAGTTCTCCTAGTAATCAGGGCAAAGAGATCGGAAGCATTGGCGTGTAGTGTGCCTGTGTTCTGTCAGTGTTTGTCGAAGACAGCTGCGCATTCTTGAGATGGGAGGGGGAGAGCTTGGAGAAGACTGATTGTCAACAGTCAGTGTGGGTGCCTAGAATGTGGGGAGAGTAATTGATGGGCCAGCTGTTGGTTCTTCCTGGTCTGTTAGCCCTTCCAGCTTCCCCTCCTCAGGGCTCATGACACTATCCCCCCCCCGCAGAACCCCCCTCTCCAGATGGGCCAGGCCAGTCAGGGTAGGCCATGTGCTGCATGAGGTCAGGGGCATGTAGATTGTCTGCGGGTTCTCAGGAACGGTCCTTGGGGCCATAGCCTTCCCAGTCCACAAGATACTAGAGGTCCCCGCATTGGATTTGGGAGTCCAGGAGCTGGTGGACCTCATATTTGTCATCGTCATCGACCAGGATGGGTGGAGGTGGCGCTGGAGGCAGTGGTCGGATGGGATACGGTAGTGTAGCAAGAACAAGAAGGGACTGGAGGAAGACTGGGTGGATGCGGAGGGTGGTCAGGAGCTGTAGTCAGAAAGCAACGGGGTTGATTTGGTCCGTGATCAGTTAAGGCCCTGCAAAGCGAGGGTTCAGCTTGCGAGAATGGCCAGTATGTTGCAGGTAATAGGTGGAGAGGCAGACGTGATCCCCGGGCTACAGTGGGGGCCCCACCTGTTGCTTTCAGTCGGCGGCTGTCTTTTAGGCCTCTTTAGCCTGTTGGAGTTGCGCTCGGAGCAAGTCCTGGAGAGCCTGGAGTTCCTGCAGGTGCGCATCAGCAGCAGGGACCGCTGTGGGGTACAGGACTGCGGGAAAGAAGCGAGGGTGGTACCTATAGGTGGCTGCAAACAGAGTCTGTTGTGTGGACACATGCACGGTGTTGTTATAGGCAAACTTGGCCAGGGGTAGCAAGATGGCCCAGTCATCCTGCTGGTAGCTGGTGTAGCAACGCAGGTATTGTTCCAGCGTGGCGTTGGTGCATTTGGTCTGCCCATCCGTTTGGGGATGGTACGCTGAGGACAAATGCACCTGGGTGCCCAGGCTGGAGTGCAGGGCTTGCCAGAATCGAGAGGTGAACTGGGGGCCTCGGTCTGAGATCAAGGGTTCTGGGAGCCCATGCAGGCAAAAGACATGCTGGAGGTAGAGCTGGACTGTTTCAGGAGCCATGGGCGGTTTGGGACACGGAACAAAGTGAGCCATCTTGGTGAAGAGGTTCACCAGCACCAGGATGCAAGTCTGCCCATTGGACCTGGGGAGCTCGATGATAAAGTCCAGGGAGATGGTGTCCCAGGGTCCTGCAGGCATGGGTAGGGGATGCAAAAGCCCCAGGGTCTTGACCAGTACATTCTTGGCCCGCTGACAGACCTCACAGGAACCGACATAGTGGGCCACATCAGCATGGACGCAAGGCCACCAGAACTCCCATGTGAGCAGGTGCAGGGTCTTGTATTGGCTGAAGTGCCCTGCAGGAGGGAAGTTGTGGGTCAGGCGGAGCACATAGACCCGGAGGCACATATAGGCGCCCATGGTGCATGAGGAGACCTTGGCGGGTAGAGAGGTCCCTAGTCGGGCCATCTTGCACTTCCAGGATACGTTGCTGAGCCCAGGGGTCTCAGACCAGGCTGGCCTGGATGTCTGCAGCTGACTTCCGGGTTTCGTCGCCTTGAGCTCAGTGGGCGTCCACGGAGCTTGTCTCTTGCGGCTCCTCTGAATTGAGCAGTTGGGGAAGTGCCACAGGTGTGGCACCTCTAGGGGGGACCCTGAAGGGGTTTCTTTTTGGCATGGAGCTTTTACAGGAAGACAGGGATATAGTGGCAGCTGTTCCTGCTCTTCTTGTGTGCTTCAATGCTCAGCTGCATTGATTGCCATTACGGCAGAAGGAAGTGAACACCTGACCGCTTGCTTTTTTTGCTGCTAACAAGCCCTTGATGTATTGCTTTCCTATCTCAAACACAGCAATTCTACTCTGCAAGTAAGTTTGCTTTTCATACCAATGGCTAATGGGGCGTTTTACATAACGACAAACAGGTCAGTTCAAAAGAAGGGAAAGAGGTGAATTCTCCCGCCCACTTTCCCGTGAATCCAGCTTCCAAAAGATAAAAAGAACAACTTTGAATGCCTGCAATAATAATGATAACTTTTTATTTTATTTATTTATTTATTTTTAGGATAGACTAACTGGGATTTGGAAGGATAGATCTCTGAGTTACTTTTCAACTTTGATTATTAGACTGAGTTATTCTGTGGAGTAAAATGGCATCACAAAGCGAAATGTTTTGTAAAAAAAGATACAATGGATATCGTATTCTATGTAAAGCAGGACTTTGGTTTATTAACAGTTGATAAAAAAGCAAACAGAAGCTTTTATGCTGAAAGCTGGCGAAAACTTGAATCTACATGGGCAGAGTGACAAAGAGAACTTGGTGATGTCTGTGGAGTTGGAAATGGGAAAAGATCCATTGGGAAATGAAAAGAAGAAAACTAAAATAGAACCTTATGGCACAGTTACTAAGAAGAACCGGAAGTTAAGGCTGTTTGAAGTATTTTTGAGAGTATCTAATGGCGTGGGATTTTTACTGTCGTTACTGAGAAGGGTGCTTGCATTAAGGAGAGAGGATGCACATGTCATCAAAAAAATCGAAACGTGGAAAACTTTCAGGAACAAGGGATTTTAAATTGTTAAAATTAAAATTGTTACATTGTTAAATTGTTTTAACTCTCTGTAGGTAACTGGATAATATGGAACTCTCAGCAAGATATGCGATTTTAAAAGGCAAAGTGAGATTTTTGGGACATAATAGGTTTGTTCCTCTCTGATTAATGTGGACATAAGAACTAAAGGATTGAAAAGTTCTGAAAAGAAATTTAAATAAACAGTTAACTTTGATTAATTTTTAAGAAGATAGACAACACAATTATTTTGTAATCTGGTAGATCTGCTCTTAATATGTTTGTTTGGAGAAATTGCTTATATTGAGATAGATAAACTAATATGCTCCTTGTTTACCTTTTTTTTCTTATCTCTCCACTTTTTACGTTATTTTAAATTTGATCTTTTTCTCTATCCGTTTGAAATATGTAAGCTAGAAGGATAAAGAAATATTTGTTTTTTATGCCTATCTAAATGATGATATTGTTAAAATAACAAGTCAGTTTGTATTTTTAATATGGTTAAGCTTATCCAGTTAGTTCTGTGTGACTTTTTTTTTATATCTTTGTTTGCTGAAGAAGAATAGTTCAGACTTGTATTTTAAGTAATAGCTTAGTCAAAAATGTATAATGGAAAATGAAGACAGTAGAATATAAGGGGAAAATGTAATACTTGCAGGTAGAAAGGATTAGGTATTTTGTTTTGAGGTAAAAACATAACTGATATATTTGCAGCTTTCTTTGTTTCTGATCTCCCACTCTGTATTCCCCCCTTGATGTTTCTGTACTTGTGCTCATGCTTTTTCTTTTTGTAGTTAAAATTAATAACAATTATGAAAACTGGATGTCTGCAGCCAAGGTCAGGCGAGTTGTGGTGGCAGCAAAGACCGAGGGTGCAAGGATGAGCCCAGTTGTGGGTCTCCTCCATCAGAGGTGCAGCGTACTCTGGTTTTCAGAAGAGGGTGTCCGCTTTCCGGTTCAGATTCTGTGGGATGTAGGCGATCCAGAAGTCAAACTGGGAAAAGAAGAGGAACCACCGGATTTGATGCTGGGTGAGGTGTCAAGCAGTCTGTAGATGGTCCAGATTCTGGTGGTCAGTCAGGACCTGGAAGGGGTGGCAGGCCCCTTTAAGATGATGCCTCCAAACCTCGAAGGCGGTCTTGATGGCCAGGAGTTCCCACTCCCAGATGGTGTAGTTGCACTCTGTGGGTGTCAGCTGCCACGAGTAGCACATGTAGCGGCTGGGAGGGGTCCTCCCGCTGGGACAGCACCACGCCAAGGGCCATGGTGGAGGCATCAGTCCCTACTTTGAATGGCATCTGCAGGTCTGGGTAACGCAGGAGTGGCTCGGTGGTGAAGCAGGTTTTCAGGGTGGTGAAGGCGTGGTCTGCCTCTGGAATCCAGTGAAATGTTTCCTTGAGCCAAAGGAGCTGGGTCAGAGGTGTAGTTACATCAGCATAGGCAAGGATGAACTGGCGGTAAAAATTGGAACTGCCAAGGAACTGCTGTACGTCCTTGCGGTTCTGTGGCATCCGCCAGGTCAGGACCACCTTGACTTTGTTCGAGTTCATCTGAGTCCCATGGGGTGACACATGTGGCCAAGAAACTCGACCACTGTTAAGTTGAAGGAACACTTCTCTAGATTGGCATAGAGACCATGCTCTCTCAGGTGCTGTGGGACCTGGCAGATGTGCCCTGCCTGCTGGGCAGGGCTTTGGGAATAAATTAAAAAGTCATCGAAATAAATAATCACAAAGCGGTCGAGCAGGTTGTGGAAGATGTCATTCATCAGCCTTTGGAAGATGGCGGGGGCATTGGTCAGGCTGAAGGGCATCAAAAGGTACTCGTACTGGCCATAGCGGGTCCTGAAAGCCATCTTCCACTCATCTCCTGCGCGGATCTGCACCAAGTTGTACGCATCCTGGAGATCCAGCTTGGTATAGACCTGGGCCCCCTCAAGGCGATCCAGTAGTTCTGGGATCAGTGGCAATAGGTAGCGGTCCTGGACGGTGATTGTGTTCAGGGCCTGGTAGTCATTGCAGGGCCGGAGCCTGCCACCTTCTTGACAAAGGGAACAGGGGCGGACAGCAGGGACATGGATGGCCGGATGAAACTCTGTTCCAGGTTTTTGGCGAGAAAGTCCCGCAGGGCTACTAGCTTCGGTTTGGACATGGGGTAGAGCCACCTCATAGACAGGGGTGCCCCTGGGACCAAATTGATGGCTCAGTCATAAGGCCAGTGCGGGGAGAGCTGGTCAGCCCCCTTCTCCTCAAAACATTGGCAAAGTCTGTGCGGGGGAAGTAGAAGCCCAGCAGCCGGGGCAGCGGCAGCCAGGGTGGCCGACCGGGCCTCGTGAGGACAAGGGTCCTTGAAGCTCAGCTTTCCCTGTGCCCAGTCCACGAGGGGCTTGTGCTTTACAAGCCAAGAGAGTCCCAGAATGAGGGAAAAACAGGGCATGTGAGCAACATCGAATTATACTTGCTTGTGATAGTGTTGGATCTGGACCATAACCGGGCAGGTCTCCTGGGTTATTGGACCAGAATGGATAGGCACCCGTTGATGACTTTGACCAGGGTCAGGGTGTCTTTGTCCTGCACCAGGATCTGGTGTTGCTTCACAAAGGCCATGTCGACGAAGCAGTGAGCAGCCCCAGAGTCAACCGTGGCATAGATGAACAGCCAGTACCTGTCCGGCAAGCCGAGTGTTACTGGTACGAGGAAAGGGCCCTGGCTGGTGACATAGGGTTCAGGGGACCCAACTAGGTGCCCCAAGTCGGGTGGTCCACTCAGACTTGAGGCTGGTCTTTTACTGGGGGCAGTGGCACGGTACTGGGCTGGCTGCACTTGGCGGGGCAGCTGGAGGAGAAGTGCCCCACCCCTCCACAGTACAGGCAGAGATTCTGCGAGCGGCACCGTGCTTTTTCCTTGGGGGTGAGCCATGGCCGTGCAGCCCCAAGTTGCATGGACTCTGGGTCTACTCATGCCAGCTCATGAAGGACTTCGTCAGCCAGCTCCTCTGTATGCTGGTTCATGAGGGCAGCCTCATTCCAGACCAAATCTTGGGCCAGAAGCTTGAACTCGGTGGAGTTCTGGGAAACTGAGTATCTACCCTGCTTCAGGGTCCGGATCTTCAAGGTTGGTGGTGGCTGCTTGCTCGGGGTTAGCAAAAGCCACTGCCATATGATCCAGGAAGCCCTGGTAGTCAGTCAGCAGGGGTGATCAGGCTAGAAGCAGGGGGGTAGCCCATTTAGCTGCCTGCCCCATTTAAGAGGCTGACAATAAGCATACCTTGGTCTTGTTGTTGGGGAAGTCTCTGGCACGTAATTTGATATACAATTGCACTGTGCTAGGAATGCAGGAAACTCCTCCACCTTCCCAGCAAACTTCTCTGGGGGAAGCACTGGGCATTTGAGTGGGGCAGCAACAGCGGCTTGCAACTGCTGCTGCTGCTGTTGCAGATGAGCCACCATGTGGGTGAAGTGCTGCACCTGGGTGAGCAAGGCTGCTAGCCTCTGCTTGCCTCCTCATCCAGAGCCTCCAGAGTCTCCGTTTGCCTCCTCATCCATCTTGTGGAGTGAGTGTGTAGGTGGAAGCAATCTGTTCTCAGGGCGCAGGCAGGAGGGAGTCTAAAGCCGGTCTGAAGTTAAAGTTCAGGGAGTCAGTCAGGAGCCGAGTCACCACAGCAAAATCACAAACCTGAAGCAGAAGTCAGTGTCCAAAGCCAAAGGGTCAGGGTGCCAAGGTATTCAAACCAGTCAGGAACTGGAATCAGGAAGGAGCATGGATGCAAGCCAGGGAATCGACTTGTTGCTCCACAAGGTTGCCAAGTCCCAGGCTTAAGTTATATGGGTGCCTCAATCAGCCTGCTACGAGTGGCCATAGTTCTCCTATTAATCAGGGCTAAGAGATCGGAAGCATTGGTGTGCAGCGCACCTGTGTTCTGTCAGTGTTTGTCGAAGACGGCTGTGTGTCATGAGCCCTGACAAAGAGGAGCTGGAAGGAGCTAGAATAGTTGCCAGGCAATTCCTCAGCTGAACAAACAGCAGATGGCCCATCAATCACTCTCCAGGCACCAGTGTCAGCTGTTGATGATCAATCTCCTCCAAGCTCTCCTCCTCCCATCTCAAGAGTTCGAAGCAGGCTCCGGAAGGAACTTTCAGCGTGAAGACATGAGGCATGCTGATGCTTCAGATCTCTCAGCCCTGAGTTCTAGCAGAGTCACTGCCACCCAGGGAGCAGGCTGATTGAGACTCTCATATAGCTCCCATCTAAGACCTGGTAACCTTGTGGAAGCAACAAGTCTGTTCTCTGACTTGCATCCACGTTCCTTCCTGATCCTGACCTGTTTGATTTCCTTGGCACCCTGACCTTTTGGCTTGTGAACATTAACTTCTGATTCCAGTTTGTGATTCTGCATTGGTGACTTGGCTCCTGCTTGACTTCCTGGACTTTGACCTTGGACTGGCTTTGGACTCCTGCCTGCCTGCCCCCTGAGAACGTGACACTGCACATTCTTGAGATGGGAGGGGGAGAGCTTGGAGGAGACTGATTGTCAACAGCCGAGGTGGGTGCCTGGAATGTAGGGAGAGTGATTGATGGGCCAGCTGTTGGTTCTTCCTGGTCTGTTAACCCTTCCAGCTCCCCCTCCTCAGGGCTCATGACACTTGTACTGAATGTTTTACACATTAACAAGCAGTTCAAAAGCATATTTCATGCAGTCCACTATGTTACGAGCAATTGTTTGAATTCACTAGATGATTGTGCGAATCTGTCAATAATTACTTCTGCATCCAATTCATCTAACAATTCCTTTTCAATGGATAGCAACATGTATGATTCCAAGTTCTCCTCAGACAGTGAATTTCTTAGCCTTGTCTTTTATGATCTTTAGCTTTGAAAATATCCTCTCACATTGGACTTGAGTAACTGATAATGTGCTGATGACTTTATAACGTTCATAAAGGTTATCATATGCCTTGTCATGAAGTCTGTTGGATACCAGAATTTTTAGTACACACTATGAGCAAGTGCTACAAATTTTACACTTGTTGCAACCAGAATCCATATTCTCACCATCATTAAGCAATAGCTTTAATATATCAAAGTTGAAAACAAAAGAAAACAATTCCAATATTCTTTGATCTTTGCTGATTTGTGGAAACAGCTTAATAATACCTTCCAGTGCTTGATCTTCAAGGCCCTTCTCTGCAATAGTTTTAAACTTTGCTGGATCCAAGTAGGATAAACCTTTATGCAACCTTTTGTGTAGTACAAAGCGTGAATCTAGTGACTGGACAATGTGGTCCATTATTAGGTTAAACACATTTACTCAAAAAGCTGCTAGAGAATCTGAGGAATTTCCTTCATCATCTATAAGCTCATCTGCCATTATTTTCTTCTTCCTCTGCCTCTTAACTAGCAATGCTGTTTCCAAAGAGTCAGTTTCCAATGTTTGACTTTTAACCATATTCAACTATGAAATCTTGTCATTATATTTATTTACAAATTCCAATGCCTTGCTGTGAACGTTATCAAATATTCTTGTTCTTTCAACTTTGTTGTAGCTGAATCTACTAAGCTCCATGCAGTAAACATATCTAAACCACTTGTCTGTAAATAACTTGATAATGGGGCTGTAGTTTCAAATATATACAGGTAGGTAAATGCTGTCAATATTGTTTCAAACTTTAGAAGACTTTGAAGTAAAACATTTGCTTCTTTTTATTTTACATCAAACTTGTCTGAATCTTGTATCATTGATAAGCATGTCAATAGATTAACAAAAGTACTGACAGTGGCATCATCAAAATGCCCAAATATAGTTGTTGTTGCACTGGATTTCCTTGACCATCTTGTCTCATCAATTAGCTTTAATCATTTAATTTTTTCTTGTCCTACATCAGGGGTGTCAAACTCATTTGTTATGAGAGATGGATCTGACATATATGAGACCTTGTTGGGCCGGGCTGTGTGTGTACCTATTTAAGATTATGTAGCAGAGATATAAACTTTATAAAGGACACAGACAAACACAATTAAATATATATTTTAAAAAACTTAAAATAAAACATGCTTAAAACAGTAGCACTTATTGGTCTTAAAGATGCTTTCTTTGTATCTCTCCTATGGGATCCAGGGAACTGGGCAAAAGAAGCTCTGGCTCTTTCCTTCCTTCCCCAGGTGGCCAGAAGGGAGAGAAGCCTCAGCCTATAGAAGAAAGAGAGGCTTGTCTCTGCTGTGCAATTGAGAGAGCCTGGCAAAGCAAGCTCTCCCTCCCCCCCCCTCTCCAAGCCTCAACCAATGGAGAAAATAGAGACTTTGCTCTGTAGCTCCTGTGCTATTGAGCAAGCCTTGCAAAGCAAGCTGTTATGTAGAAGGAATCAAGAGAGAGGGAGAAGGAAACATGACAGCCAGTTGCTCGGGGGCCTGATATGAGCCCTCCAAGGGCCTGATTCCGCCCCCTGGGCTGCATGTTTGACACCCCTGTCCTAGATGTTCTATCCATACAGTCATTCCCTTGTATGATGTTTTCACAAAAGTTGCTAAATTCTGGAGCAAATTGAAAAAAGAAACTGCAGGCACACAACATTTTGTTGTTTCAGTTATCACTAAATTCAGGACATGGGCATAGCACCATATATGAACATTATGATCAGACACATCAGTAATTTTACTTTGCAAACCATTATACTGGCCATGGTAGCTTGCAGCTCCATCTGTACTATCAGATAAACATTTTGGGGGATCAATTTTAAGATGATGTAAAATGATGTAATGGTGGCAGGATTTCTTTTGGGTTGGGTCTCTTATGAAATTGGCAACAAGAGTTCTAAGCTCTTCAGCACCTTCAGCATTCATATTGCTCTCAGCCAACAGCATAGGTTGAGAATCTAGGTCAGTAGAGTAGAGAAAAAAAATTAAAGAAAAACTAGGTCAAAGTTGAAAGTCTGAGGACAGGGATTTCCTTATATGGAGTGGACAGGAAGCAATCTTATATGGTGTGGGCAGGAAGTAACTATCATCTGGATTTTCATCTGCAGTAACTGGAATTCATAATATTAGATTAGGTAGAGATTAATTGATAAGGGTCTGGGGGGGATAAGGCTTATAAACCCTGGACTTTTGAGCAGAAACTGCTGATATGCACTAGAGACAGGAGACTGCCTCTGTGCTGGTAATGCCAAACTAATTGGGACTTAGACTCTGGGCTGGCCTGCAAGAGAGACAGGGGTCTCTCTGCCGGTCACGCCAAGAAATTAACAGCCTTTGTTGATTTCATGCTATCTCCTGTTTGAGGCCTCAAACATAGCCTAAATGCTCAAACTCAGAATATAGAGCATATCTTTATTGGAGACTGGAACTTAGGTTTTCATAGATTTAATTCTCTTTAAAGGTAAGCTTAGCTATGAGACTTTGGGTAGAGTTCACCTGAATATTAAAATGCATAACCTTCTATTGTATCTGGAACTGTACTACTGATATCTTCTGTTTTTGCCTTCTGAGTTTATGTTTTTGCCTTCTGAGTTTAAGCCTTCCATTTGGAGTCAAAGCTTGAGTGGAATAAAGTTTATCTGCATGAGCTCCTGGTTGTTTGGGTTATTGAAGGTACAGTGAGGTGTACATAAAATAATCCAGCATCAGTGATACACATCATGATCCCAGGCTGGGATTCCCAGTTAAGCTTCATAGCACAGTCACAATAGTAAAGATCGGAGCCCATATAATATATGCGTCAGCCACACATAACCCGGATCAGAATTCTTTTTAAAGGGTTATTTATTGTATTCTTAAATATAAAGTATCCTTGAAAATGCTGTCCAGGTGACATCAGCAAGGAAGGTCTCCAACCAGGACTGTCTCTGCCAGTGCCTGACATCACTCAGGAAGGCAGGTGGGCTCCAGGGTTGAGCCAAACCACCTCCAAAGTGAACAGGCAACAAAATTAGAGCAGCCTTGCCACATAAAGGACTGCATGATGGAAGTGAGTAGTAAGGTAAGCACACATTGCAGGCAGCCAAAGGGACGGGCCAGGATGGGTTGATATGGGGGGGAGGCAATGGAAAGGGATAGCCACTAAGCACAAGGAATGGGGGATGGATGGAGAAGGGAACAAATGGGCTTGGCGTAAGGTTAATAAGGAAGAGCGTTCCAGGGATAGATGAGAAGGAGACCTGGGAAGTAGTGGAGGGGGGGGTAATAAGTGGAGGCTATAGGGTGCAGTGAATCCCCCCCCCCCCTTCACAGAGTGCTGAACAGCTACCCTTGGCTGAGGCCAGAGGAACTCCTCCAGAGGTAGAGAAGGTGGAGGGCAGAGGGTGAGCAGCTGAGGGGGGGGCCAAGGAAAATGCAACACCGAAGAACTGGCATCAATGTGCTAAACATCATTTAGTAGTGTGGTAGCTATGGTGGCAAAATGTGGCCAGGGTTCATTGATGGGCAAATGTGATATCAAGGCCAACTTTTGCTTTCTGCCAATTTACTCAGGCAATTTTGACTTGTTATGTTTTGTCATTGAGGATTCCATTTATCTCAATATAGCTTTACCCATGGGCTGTATCTATTTCATCTTTTGTCTTTGAGAAGTTCAGTTCCTTCCTTTAATGGGCTTTTAAACAATGCATGGGTATGTCCAGCATAGTTTATTACTTAGATAATGTTTTGTTTGCTGGTAGGTCAGGTTCACAGAATGCCAGTATTTTATGGATATCTTTCATGTGCTAGCATTGGAGATGGGTGTTCCTTTGGCCAAGAAGACTGAAGGGCCTGTCACAGTCCTTTCCTTTTTGGACATTCAGTTGGATTCTGTTTTCATGGTGTCCACAACCCACACCACAGGTTTAAGGACTCTGAGGGATCAAAGCTGATCTCAATATGCCCTACTGGAGCGGCTTCCCTACAGATTTCTTCAAATGTGTTAGGATTTACAAACTGACAGCACATCAGGTATAGTGAAGGTGAAATACTGTTTGTTTATTGGTTAGTTTGAGGATGCTAATTTGCTTCTCTGAACATTCTTTTTCCAGTTGTGAACTAACTGCTCTTCTTCTGTTATATGCTGCACCATGCAATATATTAGTTATTGTTAGCTAAATTGCCCTCAAACGAGGTATAGGGGAATTATTTAAATGGGCAAAAATGGCAAACTATACAGGAGTCAGCCCACTCAGGAGCCTTCTTAAATAACAAGAAGCTTAGAGTACTAAAAATGGATTTTTATTAGAAAAGTTCTCAAGCACACAAGAAAGAGCAAATTAGCAACAATCACACAGTCCTAGGAAAAAATAGGTAGAGAAATTGATAGGGAGACATATAAGGGAAGACATACAGGATGATACTTTACCTCTCGATGAAGAAGAAAAATGATCCTCTAGCGCAGGTGATAAGGGAAGGGGGAGCAAGAGATGACCATTGTCATTTGCAATAATAGTCCCAATACTGATCAAGGATTGGGGGTGGCTCTGGCAGCAGGGTAGGGGGACCATCAGGCACACATATGACTGGCTGAAAACCTGGCCTTCTTATAGCCAAATTCATATTCCGAGGCAGTGTCATGTGGTAGATGACATAAGCCTGCAGATGGCTACCAGGAGTTTGAACAAAAGGATTAATAGGCAATGATAGTTTTACCGAGTGCAAACCATCTTTAAAACAAAGAAATTTGATGATCAATTTAGAGCCAAATTGTTCCCTATTGTAACACCTTGACTAAAACAATGTGGAAGGTCTATGTGACAGGATGAAGTAATTGACAGATAATCATCTTAAATGATGCTGTATTGTGTAAGACGCTTGCCTTGATAGGCAGCAGGAAGAATCTTTTGTTAGAATCATAGAGTTGGAAGGGACCTCCAGGATCATCTAGTCCAACCCCCTGCACAATGCTGGAAACCCACAAATACCTACCCCAAATTCACAGGATCTTCATCGCTGTCAGATGGCCATGTAGCCTCGGTTTAAAAACCTCCAAGGAAGGAGAGCCCACCACCTCCTGAGGAAGCCTGTTCCACTGTGGAATTGCTCTAATGATCAGAAAGTTCTTTCTAATGTTGAGCTCGAAACTCTTTTGATTTAATTTCAACCCATTGGTTTTGGTCCTACCATCTGGGGCCACAGAAAACAATTCCACACCATCCTCTATATGACAGCCCTTCCAGTACTTGAAGATGGTGATCATATCACCTCTCAGCCACCTCCTCTCTAAGCTAAACAAGCCCAGCTCCTTCAACCTTTCTTCATAGGACTTGGTCTGCAGACCCTCACCATCTTCATTGCCCTCCTCTGGACCCGTTCCAGTTTGTCTAGATCCTTCTTAAAATGTGGTGCCCAAAACTGAACACAATACTCCAGGTGAGGCCTTACCAGAGCAGAGTAAAGCGATATCATCACTTCACATGATCTGGACACTATACTTCTGTTGATACAGCCCAAAATTTCATTTGCCTTTTTAGCCACCGCATCACACTGTTGACTCATGTTCAGCGTATGATCTACTAAGACCCCTAGATCCTTTTCACACATACTACTGCTAAGATAAGTCTCCTTCATCCTATACATGGGATTTTTCCTACCTAAGTGCAGAACTTTACATTTATCCCTGTTAAAATTCATTTTATTGATTTTAGCCCAGTTTTCCAGCCTGTCAAGGTCATCCTGTATCCTGTTTCTGTCTTCTACTGTATTTGCAACCCCTCCCAATTTAGTATCATCGGCAAATTTAATAAGCATTCCCTCTATTCCTTCATCCAAATCATTGATAAAGATGTTGAACAAAACAGATCCCAGAACAGATCCTTGAGGCACTCCACTTGTCACTACTTTCCAAGAGGATGAGGAACCATTCACAAGCACTCTTTGGGTGCGATCTGTCAACCAGTTACAGATCCACCTAACGGTAACAGGATTCAAACCACATTTTACCAACTTGTCAACAAGGATAGTATGTGGAACCTTATCAAAAGCCTTACTGAAATCAAGATAAACGACGTCTACAGCATTCCCCTGATCCAGCAAGGTAGTCACTTTCTCAAAAAGAAAAAAAAAGAGATCAGGTTAGTCTGACATGACTTGTTCTTGAGAAAACCATGTTGGTTCTTAGTAATCACATCCATTCTTTTTAAATGTTCCAGGACCAACTGTTTGATGATTTGTTCTAAAACTTTTCCAGGTATAGACGACAAGCTGACAGGTCAGTAGTTACCCGGATCTTCTTTTTTCCCCTTCTTGAAGATGGGGACAACATTCGGCCGCCTCCAATTTTCCAGCACATCTCCTGTTCTCCAAGAATTCTCAAAAATAATAGCCAGAGGCTCATAAATTATATCTGCAAGCTCTTTTAGAACCATTGGATGCAGTTCATGTGGCCCTGAGGACTTAGTTTTATTTAAAGAAACTAGCTGTTTATGTACTACCCCTATGCTGATCCTGGCTTGGAACTTCATACCCTCCTTATATGTTCTGTTTTTGCCATGTTGAGCACCATTTCCCTCAGAAGAGAAGACTGAGGAAAAGTAGGAATTGAGCAGTTCCACCCTCTCTTCATTACCCATTACAATATCACTTTCCTGCCCTCGGAATGCCTTTGCTCTTTTTCTTACTCTGAACATAAGAAAAGAACCCTTTTTTTCTTGTTTTTAACATCTTTGGCCAGCCTACGCTCATACTGAGCTTTAGCTTTCCTAACTTTTTCTCTACAAGCACTGGTGATTTGTTTATATTCATCCTTGGTTATAAGGCCCTCCTTCTAATTCCTAAAGGAGTCATTTTTTTTTATTTCTCAAGTCTTTATAGAGCTGTTTAAGGAGCCAACTTGGCTTCTTTAGGCTTTTTCCATTTTTTCCTCTCATAGGAATCATCTGTGATTGCGCTTTCAGTATTTCACTTTTAAGAAACCCCCACCCGTCTTGAATCCCCTTCTTCTTAAGTATTTCTGACCATAGGATTTTACCCAGCATAGTTCTAAGTTTGTCGAAGTTTGCCTTTCTGAAGTCCAACCTATAAGTCTGACTACGTATAGCTTTTCTCTTCCCTAAGACTGTAAATTCCAAAATCACATGGTCACTACTGCCCAGGGTGCCCACTGTTTCCACTTTTTCAATCAATTCTTCCTTGTTGGTGAGAATCAAATCCAAGATAGCAGATACCCTTGTTTCCTTCTTTACTTTCTGGAAAAGGAAGTTATCAGCAAGACAAGTCGGGAATCTATTAGACTTTGCATTTTTAGCAGAGTTGGACTTCCAACAATTGTCCGGATAATTGAAATCTCCCATGTTCACTGTATCCCTCCTCTTGGAAAACTTTGCAATCTGTTGTAGAAGTATCTCATCCAAGTCCTCTGCCTGGCTTGGTGGTCTATAGCAGACCCCTACCATAATATCACTGTTATTTCTTACTCCTTTTATTTTTACCCAGAGACTCTCAACTGAGCTGCCATATTCAGATTCACATATTTTCTAACAAGTATATACCTCCTTCATATATACTGCTACGCTTCTGTGCTTTCTCATTTGCCTGTCCCTTTTAAATAAGTTGTACCCTTGAATCCTAATATTCCAGTTGTGAGTGTCATCCCACCAAGTTTCAGTAAGGCCCATTATGTCATAGTCTCCTTTCCGTATTATGACTTCCAGTTCCTCCTGTTTGTTTCCCATATTCTGTGCATTAGTGTAGAGACATCGAAATCCATGTTTTATGCACCCTAAGGGTTTAGTTTCCGTACAAACCTACAAGTTCACATTACCTAGCTTATGCGCCACTCTTTGCAAATCTTTAATGTTCTTATCCCCAGTTTCTGGCATTATACGAGGCTTTGAATTATTGTCTCACATACCCATACAATTTAGTTTAAAGCCCTTCTTATTAGGTTAGCAAGGCTGTTACCAAACACCCTTTTCCCTACTGCTGTAAGGTGCAAACCATCTCCCGATAGAAGACCACCATCTTGAAAGCATAAGCCATGTTCCAGAAATCTGAATCTTTCCTGACGACACCATTGATGTAGCCAGTCATTTATTTAAAGTATTCTTTTTTCTCGTCCTAAGCCATGGCCTTCAACAAGAAGAACTGATGAGAACACAACCTGTGCGCCCAGATGTTAGATGTGAAGTGGTTGCAGCAGTTCTATTGTTGACCTTTGCTTTTCTGCATTTGAATTTCTAACGTGTTGACTGGTTTCTGGAATGTGTTATGTGATGGAGACATCTCCTCTGCATGCTAGTTTGCAGGAGTGAGTGTTGCCTTTTTGAGACATCTCAGGATCATGACTTCTATTAGGGCTGCTTCTGGTGCTGTCTTCTGGATGACAGGAGTGCAGTTGCTGTCTGCAGGGCTGAGCAGCTTGTTTGGAAGCACAGTCTGGATTCCTCTTCTCAGGGCAGGCATGTACAGGCGCATAGTAACAGGCACAGGCAGGGAGCTGGCTGGAGCCTAACTGGAAACACTGCTGCATAGTTCATGCAAGTCGAAATGTCCACATTGGGGCTGGCACAGTGGCCAAATTTTTATAATCCAGTGAGACTGGGAGTCCATAGTGCAGTTGGTATATGAGTTCAAGAGATTACAGTTAAAGTGAAAGTCCAGGTAATCCTGGAATCAGAGCCAAACAGCTATAGTCCATAATGGTATATGAGTTCAAGTGATTAAAGTTAATTATAATTGAAAGTTTAGGTAAGCCTGGAATCAGAGCCAAAGAACTATAGTCCAGGGCTAACATTATCACTCTGTAAAATAGTTTCTCAGTAAACTTGATTTGTCGTTTTACACAAAGTGTTGGGTGATATGTACAACATGCTTCCAAGAGTTATGTAACAAGATGTCTCAGGAAGCCTTGGCTTTGGGGTCTTTTTTGGAGGTCATTGGTGTGCCCAACCCTGGTCAAGGGACTGGGTTGACACCAGCCTTACCAGGGACCTGACCTTGAAATTTTTTCCATGAGTGGTTGCCATTCTCCTTAAGAACCAGGTTGTAAAATTCTGATGTGATAATCAGGCAGATGTACTGGTGGTTAATAGTTTTGACCTCATGATTATCTGTGGTCATGAAACTGGTTAGGAAGTTTGTGTTGCAGTGCCTTCAACACAATATTTTATTTGTGGCTGAAATTGACAATATTATTGACAATATTGACAATATTATTGTGGACTGGGATTGACAATATTATTGTGGACACCTTGTTGAAGAAGACTCAGCATGGGTTCTGTAAGGAAAGATCTTGCCTCACTAACCTGTTACAGTTCTTTGAGGGGGTGAACAAACATGTGGACAAAAGGGACCCAATAGATGTTGTTTACCTTGACTTCCAGAAAGCTTTTGATTAAGTTCCTCATCAAAGGCTCCTTAGTAAGCTCAAGAGTCATGGACTAAAAGGACAGATCCTCTTGTGGATCAAAAACTAAGTAATAGGAAGCAGAGAGTGAGTATAAATGGGCAGTCTTCACAGTGGAGGATGGTAAGCAGTGGGGTGCCACAGGGCTCATACTGGGTCCCATTCTCTTTAACTTGTTCATTAATGATTTGGAGTTGGGAGTAAGCAGTGAAGAGGCCAAGTTTGCAGATGACACTAAATTGTTCAGGGTGGTGAGAACCAGAGAGGATTGTGAGGAACTCCAAAGAGATCTGTTGAGGCTGGGTGAGTGGGCGTCAACGTGGCAGGTGAGGTTCAATATGGCCAAGTGCAAAGTAATGCACATTGGGGCCAAGAATCCCAGCTACAAATACAAGTTGATGGGTTGTGAACTGGCAGAGTGTGACCAAGAGAGAGATCTTGGGGTCATGGTAGATAACTCACTGAAAATGTCAAGACAGTGTGCGATTGCAATAAAAAATGTCACGTCATGCTGGGAATTATTAGGAAGGGAATTGAAAACAAATCAGCCAGTATCATAATGCCCTTGTATAAATCAATGGTGTGGTCTCATTTGGAATACTGTGTACACTTCTTGTCACCTCAAAAAGGATATTATAGCATTGGAAAAAGTCCAGAAAAGGGCAACTAGAATGATTAAAGGTTTGGAACACTTTCCCTATGAAGAAAGGTTAAAACGCCTGGGGCTTTTTAGCTTGAAGAAACCTCAACTGCGGGGTGACATGATAGAGGTTTACAAGATTATGCATGGGATGGAGAAAGGAAAAAAAGAAGTACTTTTCTCCCTTTCTCACAATACAAGAACTCGTGGGCATTCAATGAAATTGCTGAGCAGTCAGGTTAAAACGGATAAAAGGAAATACTTCTTCACCCAAAGGGTGATTAACATGTGGAATTCACTGCCACAGGAGGTGGTGGCAGCTACATGCATAGCCAGCTTCAAGAGGGGATTGGATAAAAATATGGAGCAGAGGTCCATCAGTGGCTATTAGCCACAATACAGTATCTATCTATCTATCTATCTATCTATCTATCTATCTATCTATCTATCTATCTATCTATCTATCTATCTATCTATCTATCTATCTATCTATCTATCATGTCTGTCTGTGTCTGTCATCTATCTATCCACACACACACAAATATAGTAACAGAGCTTAAAAGCTACTGTCTAGCAAATGGCAGCTCAGGAGGTTAAAGCATCTACTTTATTTCGAACCCTGGCATAACAAATGATATTCTCTTTCTAATTACTCTATTGTCCAGTCCACCTCTCTAGTAAACAATTATCTCTGCTGCAACCCATTTTTTTCTTCCTACTGTTTGTTCTTGAAAAGAGACATGAAGTCCCTTTGGTCTTTCATCTTTATTTTAGATTACATGAAAGTGCTTTTGTGGCTCCTGGACTAAGAAAGATTGCTAGTTCCAACACAATTTTTATCTCTAAATCCTTTCCATGTGTGATTTTAGATTTTGTTGGTGGACAGGGTACATTAAAACAAGTTGTCATTAGTTTTAACTTAAGAAGCAAGTCAATTGACTTTTGAAACTTCATGAGCTAACATTCTTTACTCAAAATTTTATTTCTTAAGTGGTTCATGAATTAGGGTTGCCAGCCCCCAGGTGGAGCTTGGAGTTGATGTGGTATGAACTGCTGGAGACTGACCAAAAGAGAGATCATAATGCCCCTGTATAAATCAATGGTGTGACCTCATTTGGAATACTGTATACAATTCTGGTCACTGAACCTCAAAAAAGATATTATATCATTGGAAAAAGTGCAGAAAAGGGCAACTAGAATGATTAAAAGGTTGGAACACTTTCCCTATGAAGAAAGGTTAAAACGCTTGGGGCTCTTTAGTTTGGAGAAACATTGACTAAGGGATGACATGATAGATGTTTACAAGATTATGGAGAAGGTAGAGAAAGAAGTACTTTTCTCCCTTTCTCACAATACGAGAACTCATGGGCATTCAATGAAATTGCGGAGCAGTTGGGTTAGAACTGATAGAAGGAAGTAGTTCTTTACCCAAAGGGTGATTAAGACATGGAATTCACAGGTGGTGGCAGCTGCAAGCATAGACAGTTTCAAGAGGGGATTGGATAAACATATGGAGCAGAGGTCCATTAGTGGCTATTAGCATCAGCGTATTGTTGGAACTCTCTGTCTGGGGCAGTGATGCTCTGTATTCTGGGGGGGGGGCACAGTGGGAGGGCTTCTAGTGTCCTGTCCCCACTGATGGACCTCCTGATGGTGTCCGGTTTATTTGCCACTGTGTGACACAGTGTTGGACTGGATGGGCCATTGTCCTGATCCAACAGGGTTTCTCTTATGTCCTAATTTCCCGCTTTTACAACTGATCTCCAGTGGCAGAGATCAGCTCCCCAGGAGAAAATGGCTGCTTTGAAGGCTGGACTCTATGCCATTGTACCATGCTGAGGCCTCTCCCTTCACCAAACCCTGCCCTCTCCTGGATCCACCCCCAAAGTCTCCAGGTATTTTCTGACACAGATCTGGCAATCCTATTCAAGATAGTATTACTAAAAAAAGAAAAAAAAATCTTGGCATTTATGCAACTTTTTAATAATCTTGGGTTGAGATCACTGGTTCTCAATAGGGGCCATATTTTGTCTAAGGCCCTTTTTACACTTCCTGCCTGCAGTGGCTTTGATCCCCTCCTAATTTTGCTTAGACTCCTACTGAATAGTTTAGATTTTCCCTCCTGGTCTTCCTACATTCTCAGCTTGCTCCTGTCTTTCATCTGTTTATGCCCTCAGGAGCGGAGAAGAATGCCTTGCCTCGTCTCTAGTTCACTTGCTGGCTATCTGTCCCTCACTCACACACAGCCAGGCAGACAAGGCAGGCTCATGTGCACCTCTGCTCTCCTATTTTTTTTTTCCAAACCCCAAGCAGAGGAGGGAGTGGGAATCTTTCTTGCCAGGGTAAGTGTCTAGAAAGTTGTAATCCTCCCTAGCTTGAATTTACACCAAACATGCTTTTCAGTAAACTTTTTAAAATGAAGCAAACAGCACACAAGAAGCTTTCTTTGGAAGATTTCTCTGCTGTTGAAGTTGCACTAGGCACAACCAAGGCTTTTCCCGAACAGGAATAGAACTCCACCTGATCTGGCCAGGGCTCCAGCTGGCCTGACCCATCATGCAGCAGCCATGTGCTCCCAGGCCAGGCAGTGTGGCTTAATATGCAAATGAGCTCCTGATAGGTTTTTTCTACAAAAAAAAGCACTGGACACAACCATTCCCTTTTCACAGGGAAAAAAAAACAAGCAGCCTTTTCCCCTCAGCATGTACTACATATACCAGCAGGCATTGGGTGAGGAGAGGAGATGCATCCTGTAGAGTGAACAATGGGCACATGATCACTAGAGGTAATACGAGTTAAGCACTGCGAGGAAACAGTGCCAGCACAAGAAAGTTTGGATGCTCCACTGGTGTCATCCATTGACTCCTGCACAAGTTGGATGATGATCCCCCTGCAACAGAGTTATTCTACACAACACAGCTATTTTTTTCCATTTCCTGACTCTTGGTTTATATGCTGGATGCAGTCAGCTGAGGTGAATAATTCTGTCAAAGCTTCAGATTCAACGAGGAGATGGGGATAAAGAACCGCTTTTTCTCATGTTTGAAAAAAAAAACTAGATTCATCATGTATTGGATATTTTGTAGGGCAGATGTTAAGAAGTGAACTGTTGTTTGAGAGATAACATATATGGGAATGGTAAAATCATTAGCAAACTTTTTTTAAAAAACATTAATTTACTTTATTTAAAATCATTAGCAAACTTGATGGTCACAAAAAGCAATTTGGAGCTAATTCTTGAAACTTAAATAGGATTCTGAAGAATTTAGAGATTGCTGAAGTGGAGATTTTTATCAATAAAGTTTTTCTTAATTGAATGGCATAACTTTTTTTCTGTAAATCTATAAGGAAATGGGTTCCTTTTATTGGGAACCCCTCACATATACACATGAAGCTGCTTGATATTAGTCAGAGCATTGGTCTATCAAGGTTAATATTTGATGGGCAGTGGCTTTCCAGGATCTTAGGAAGATATATTTCATATTTCTTTCTAATTTATGATGCCAGAACTTGAAACTGGAACCTCCTGTATGCAAAGCAGATGATCTATTACTGACCCATGACCCCTCATTATGGGCAAGTTTGATTGGGAAGACATAAAATTTTTGCACCCCCAAACGGAATAAAGAGGCAGACAATGTAATTGGGAAATGGGCCACTTTATTAACATTAAACACAAACCAGGCAAGGTGAACTTAAAGAGGATGAGCCCTGGGGTCACACCTGACCCCGCCAAGTCCTACAAGGGCGAGACACACAACCCCCGGTCCCAGCCATACCAATGTGGCTATAACCGGGCGGCAGACCAAACATGTCCTCCCCTTACCCCCGCCCCGATCACCAGAAGGGGGTGACCAAAGGGAGGCATGAACCTGATCCGTATTCCAGGACATTGAGCCGTAAAGCCCATCTGCCTTTCCTACGGATCGCACGCACAACACAGGTGCCCAGGCCTGGGTGCTCACCGGCAATGTCTGAATCCCTTGCAAATTCCGCCAAGTGACCACATTAGCTATCTAACCAAATCCACACCACTGCTAGCAGTACAAGGTAGGCGAAAAACACACCACCAACGGCCAATTCAGGTGATAGTGAAAAAATTCCTACCTGGCCCCTAATAAGGCGACCGGTATAATCCTGTACTACTGCAGGGTGGGTGGGCGGGCCAACGACTCCACGGAACTGCGTGGAGAAGGGTGGGGCCGAGGCTTCTTATAGCCTCAGCCCCCGCCCTTACAAACTCCCCGGATGCCCGGGAAAAACTGCCCTTAATCCTCCCGGGGCTGCAAAAAACGGCCCCGCGGCGCCAAATTGCACCCCCAAACGGAATAAAGAGGCAGACAATGTAATTGGGAAATGGGCCACTTTATTAACATTAAACACAAACCAGGCAAGGTGAACTTAAAGAGGATGAGCCCTGGGGTTACACCTGACCCCGCCAAGTCCTACAAGGGCGAGACACCCAACCCCTGGTCCCAGCCATACCAATGTGGCTATAACCGGGCGGCAGACCAAACATGTCCTCCCCTTACCCTCGCCCTGATCACCAGAAGGGGGCGACCAAAGGGAGGCATGAACCCGATCCGTATTCCAGGACATTGAGCCGTAAAGCCCATCTGCCTTTCCTACGGATCGCACACACAACACAGGTGCCCAGGCCTGGGTGCTCACCAGCAAGGTCTGAATCCCTTGCAAATTCCGCCACCGCAATGCCAAGCCTCTGCTTAGGCATTTGCGACCCCCGGGAGGCCCAAAGCCTCCCAAAGACCTTGCCGTAATTCTGACAAAAAGGCCCTATTTCCCTCATCGGACAGATGAACACCATTTGGCCGATAAAGCTCTGACCTATGCACGCTGATGCCAGGGTGCGGAAGGAAGGTGCCCAGACCTCCCTCCAGGGCCAACCGCAGGGCCTGATTTGCCTTCCTCCTGGCCCGCTCGATCCCCGCGAGGTTCCAAGCGGCACGCCAGGTCCTGCGAGGCAAAATTGCAGACCAAATAATTCGGACCCCGGGCCACCTCCTCACGATGACCCGCAAGTCCAAAATCGCCTGCAAAGACAGGGCCTTCCCTCGCAACAGGCCCAAGTCATTCCCTCCATGGTGAATAACCAATACATGGGGTGGGGAACAGGGCCCACTAACAAATAACAACGGCAACAACCCAGACCATCTGAGCCCCTGTCGCCCCAGCCAGTCAACCAGAGCCCACTCACTCAGCCCCAGTTGAGAACCGAGCAACGATCTTCTGGCAAAGTGGGCCTCCCTGAAAATCATGTTGTGCCTGCATATGAGGATCCTCAGCCTCCCATGATGAGCCACAGCACTTGAAATGAGAAAACATAGTCAGAACAGAACAACAACAACCCCCCCTTAGGGGAGCAACAATGGGCGCACGTAGGCACGGTAAGCCGAGGACCTCCACCGTCCTACTCGCTGGATGGTTGGTCCTGGATAACCCATGGCTGCGGCAGTTGACACCGCCCCAATCCGAAAGGAATGGGTCCCAAACCTGAAACCCCCCAATCCTAATTTACGCAGTGCCCGAGCGGTCACTGCCCAGAACTGGTACTTTGTGAGGGGGGCCCCGCCCTCATGATGGAAAAAGGGGCCCTGCGCGGTACCACGGGCCCTAACATACTCCAACAGTGCCTGGACCGGGCAAAGCCCAGGCTCCGAGCAAGGGCCAAGCTTAATCGTCGTGCCCTTCCTACATTGATCCGTTTTGGACCGATGTACCTGCAGCAGAACATACTCCTCCTTAAACGACACGTCACCCCTCTGCAAAGCGGTGTCAGCTGTATCCCTACGCGAAGACTGCACTAGCTCGCTAACCCGCAGGGCACCGAAAAAGGCCGTGAGGGCCGCAGCGTGAAACAAGACCACCTCGTAGTCTGAACTACAGACCTCAGGCCAGACACCCCCGCAAAATAGCAGGGGATATGGGCTGCCTAGTGTCAACTCTCGCCCCCTGCTCCCTGGACCAACCCTCGAGCATCTTCTTGATTCTGAAATCATCCCCAGCAGCCATGTAGCCCTGGGCTTTGCTAAAGAACGCCAAGGCCGCCAACTGGCCTTGGATAGTTTTGACCTTCATACCCTTGGATTTCTGCAAGACACAAAACTGCATCAGATGAGCAACCGGGATGGGCCAAACCTCACCCAACCCCAAGGATTGACGGAATACCTTAAACTGTGAAGCCGCGCGGTCATAAGCCCTCCGCATGCTTCGGGCCAGCGCTAGAAGGATTGCCCTACCGACTTCAGCCTGCCAAGCTGCCAAAGATGGGGTGGCATCCGTGATGGGTGGGAATCGGCCTCTGAGGTGAGAAGGCGAAATCACTCCATCTGTCGGCGAGACAGGGCGTCCGCCACCCGTTATTGACACCCGGCACATGCTTGGCTAAGAACACGATATTTAACTGTAGGCAACGCAGAACAAAAACCCGGACAAGTGACATAACTGGCTTGGACTTTGAAGACAGTGAATTAACCACATGCACAACCGACAGATTGTCGCACCAAAAATGCACGACCCGGTTGGCCATCTGCTCGCCCCATAGAAAAATTGCCACAACAATCGGAAAAAATTCCAGTAAGGTCAGGTTTCTGCAAATACCGGTGTGGTGCCAGTCTTCGGGCCACAACTCAGCGCACCACTGCCTTCTGAACACGACTCCAAAACCGGTAGAGCCGGCGGCATCGGAGGAAATTTGAAGGTCCGCTTCGACCTTCAGATCTTCCCTCCAAAAGGACACCCCATTGAATGCGCCTAAAAACTTCTCCCAAACTTCCAAGTCTCTACGCATGCTCTCAGTTATCCTAGCCCTATGATGGGGCAGACGCAGGTTCGCCATGGCATCGCAGAGGCGCCGAATAAATGCCCTGCCCGGGGCAACAACTCGACAAGCAAAATTTAGGTACCCCACAAGCTGCTGCAGCTCCAGGAGTGACACTTTTTGTTTTCCCTTCAATGCGTCTAGCCTGAACCTGAGCTGGTGGACCTTATCATCCGGCAACCGTGAGGTCTGCTGCACGGTGTCCAACTCGATGCCCAAAAATGTGATGCAAGTTGCTGGACCCTCTGTCTTTTTGTGAGCGAGAGGTACCCCCAGCTCGTCAGCCAACCTTGTAAAAAGGTCAAGCAGCCGAGCGCAATGACCAGAACTGGGCAACCAGCGAACAGGAAGTCGTCCAAATAGTGCACCACCTCGTTGCGGCCCGACCTGTGCCTCACCAGCCACTCCAAAAAAGAGCTGAATCGCTCAAAGGCGGCACATGACACTGAGCATCCCATCGGCAATGCCCTGTCCAAATAAAAATTGCCCTCAAACTGGAAACCTAACAACTCGAAGTCCTCCGGATGGACCGGCAATAGCCGAAATGCCGACTTAATGTCGCATTTCGCCATTTCCGCCCCCATCCCGCAACCCCGAATAACTTTAACAGCCTGATCAAACGATGTGTAACGAATGGAACATAGGTGATCGGGAATGCCGTCATTAACCGACCCCCCAGAGGGATAAGACAAGTGATGGATCAGCCGGAACTCCCCCGCGGCCTTTTTAGGAACCACACCTAATGGGGAGACCCTCAAGTTAGGAATGGGGGGGGGGCCTTAAAAGGACCAATGACTTGCCCTTCGGCACATTCCTTTACAATTTTGTCCCTCACCACATGCTCCATACCAACAATGGAACGCAAATTGGCAGCCACGCAGGGGACCCTAGGTCCCACATACGGGATCCAGAAACCAAACGAGAAACCCATCAACAAATAAATCCTGTCCGCGGCCCTTGGGTAATTCTCAAAGAATTGCTCAAGAACCCTCAGCCAAATGGGGATGGGACCCTTTTCCCAGCGGTTGTGAACCGCCACCGCCCCCGGGGCGCTTGGGCCCGCCCTTCGGCTTTGCTTTGCTGCATGCTGAAAAGGCGTGTGAACCTCCGCATAGTGGGCACTCATGCTTGAATTTACAAGCCTTCCTTGAACAGACTCCCTGCGAGGTGTACTCCCAACACAACAGCCGGGGTTGAACCGGCTGACCCGCCGTGAAGCGGGCTGTTGGGTTACTTGTCTGCTTATGGACTAAATGCCCACTATCTGCCCTGTCCCTGAGGTTGGGCTTAGCCGGGGCCATCAGTTGTAACCACAACTGTTGGTTGATTTGGTCCCACGGCAACAAAGGCTTGATGGCCACCCTCATGTGAAACGTCTCATCATACTGTAACCAGGCGAACCCCGCAAAATCGGTGTAGGCCTGGTAGATGATGTCACAGTACTGGAACAAGGGGGCGGCCCTGCTAGGCTGTGCCCTAGCAATAACCCCCGCGTAGATGAGAAAACCTGGAAGCAAGTTGGCCCAGGTTCTATCCACCTTCCACCTCCTAAGTTTCTCCTTCTCCTTTTCATCTAATTCCCCTTTGCTCTTTTTCTCGAGCTCCCTATACAAGAGACTGAAAACGTCCATGTACTCCCCTCTCAAAATCTTGTCCCTTGTAGCGGGAGTGAGATGGTCACCCAACGGCATCGCCGGGTCACCCAACGGGATGGATAGCAAAGGGACGGACCCATAAGGGTTCTGAGGATATCTCCAAGGATTACAAGGCACCGCAGGCCATCCAAATGGATGAGCTCCTGGCATTTGACCACCCCAAGGCAAAACGCCTGTAGCCGCCACTGCCGCAGTAGGCCCTAGAGCAGCCGGTGCCCCCCCTGTGACCGAGGATGCCTGCCCCCAAGCCGCCTGAGGACACTGTGCTCGCCTCGTTGCGAAACTACCCGTGGCCCATGATGGCCCCGGCATTGGCTGGAACGGCCCCTGCCTTCCCTCAGAGGGAACAGAGACTTGCCCATACCCCCCGGAATGCTGTGGCATAATAGGGCCCCAAACCCCCCAAGGCCAATGTGCTTGTTGGGGAGGCAACACCGCCCTACCTTCGTCCAATGCTGGTGTCACCACCACGGACACGGGTTGCTCCGTCTGCTGCTGGTCATCTGCCTCCTCCTGGTCGCCGACGTCACCACCCGACGCTGCTTCCCTGCCAGAATCGACATCTTGGGTACGCTCGGACCTTGACCTGGCGACCATATTGTCCTGTAGAAAAGAAAGCCTAGACAGCAACTCCCTCTCGAAGGTGAGAGTCCCTGACCTTCCGCTAGTGCTATGGCGCCCTGGCCACACCGCTTGTGACCCAGACGCCCCCAGGTCCTCCTCCATCACTCGGACCCGATCCAATATAGCCTGGTGTATCACCGTACTATCCAAGTCCTCAGCAGGAGGGTCAGTGTTCTTACGCTTAGCAGCGGCCTTAGCCGGCTGCTTGCCCTTAGAAGGGCCCTGCCCCTTTTTAGGGGCCATAACAGATGCAGGCCACACAAAAGCAGCGACCGTGCAATGCTAATCTAAGGTGATGGGGGGGAGGGGGGGTGAAGCAAAAAATTCCTAAACCCCTTATAACTAAAGCAGGGAAAGAAGAGCTGTTCCAAAGGGAGGAGAGGAAGGGGGGGTATAGGCCCACTGAAGTAGGTGCCTAATAACCCCACGCTGCTACCCCCTTAACAAAATCCCAGCCCTCGACCCTCAAAGTAGCCAGCCTCCACCTGATAAAAACCCCCTCGGGGTAAGCTGCCACCGCAGCGAAGCGTCTCCCAGACCTCACAGCCCTAAATTAGCCGCCCAAGAGAGAAAAGATTGGGGGGGGTGAGGCAGGCCCAATCCCCCCAACCAATCCCCGCAAACCCAGCCGCCGACACCTGGCCTCCGCAGCCCGAAGCAGGACTGCCGCTGCACAGATTGAGCCAGGCCCGACTGCCCCGACATCCTCAGCTGCCTCCGATGCCTCCACGCTGCTCAGACAAGCCTGAAGTTGCAGGTAAAGCCGTGCCCGACCGTCCCGTCGTCCGGCCAGCCTCCGAAGCTTTCCAGCCGCGCTGTGCCGAACTCGCAGCAAGTCAGGCCGCCTCCCGGCCTAACAGCACACTGACGCAGCTCCCGACGGATCAAGCAGCCACACGCTGCTGATCCTGACCAACGACTCCACGGAACTGCGTGGAGAAGGGTGGGGCCGAGGCTTCTTATAGCCTCAGCCCCCGCCCTTACAAACTCCCCGGATGCCCGGGAAAAACTGCCCTTAATCCTCCCGGGGCTGCAAAAAACGGCCCCGCGGCGCGCAGCCGGGGCGGGGCCGAATTATAGCATTTGTAATTATCTTCTTCAGATTTTTTTTAAAGTATCCTTTCCTTCAGTTATCATAATAATTGACCAAGCAGGCTATTCTGAAAAAGGAGAGTGGGCCAGGTGCTTCACACCAGCATGTGTCTCTGTCCTGAAGCAAATTTTGACGTGGGTCCTGTTAGATGCTTAACAAAGAAAAAGTAGCAGCCACTGATGTTAATTGATGTCACATCATGGTAGAAACTTGGCTCAGAAAAAGGAGAATTGGTTGCAGCTGTTGTTCCTCATCTCTACCTCTGTACCCCGAAATCTCCTAGGTTGATAAAGAGTTGCAGCAACCTCTTAGGAGAAGTAGAAGGAGCCATATTTGTATGTTATATGTTTTTATTTTCCTTATTTTTAAGGCTAGTAATTTCTGGGGCTGCACTGAATTCTCAACTATTTCAATTTTTAGATTAATTGAATACCCATCTCTTTTTTTAAAAGACTTCATTGCTATTGACATTGCTTGCTTCTCCCGTGTTGATAATTTGGCACCATTTTCCCTGCATCCAGCTTCTTTTGTTCTTCCTGATGTGATCTCAGCCCATTAGGGATTATGTAGTGAACATGGTGTTGTCATGCTGTTATGTAGCCAGTCAGATTTGGCTTATCCATGGTATCAAACCAAGACTGAAAGACAACACTTTCTGCATAAATCGTATGTGTGATCCAAGCAAACTTAGCAGAATCCCTGAAAAATCTTTAGAGGAGCATTTTTTGATTCTGCCAAATGCTTTTCAGTTCAGCACTATTAGGGTATCTCTGCAAAATGTCATTTTCCATGGTACATTATTCTTTCTTAAACTATGCTATACACCTATTTCAGAAGCATTAAAAGTCAAACTATCTATTCTGTTTGCATTTGCAACAGAAGGGCTGAGAGGCTTTCTTGTCCCCCTCCCAATTAATGACAGGTGGCAGTCCTGAAATGTAGAAATGGTTTCCCCACCAGAATTGAACAATTTAAAAATTCAACTTTTGTTGTGGCAGTTTTTTGAATGCATTGAACACAATGTGTTCTTTTTTTCCTGTTGTACTTTCAAATATCTTTCCTTCCTTTTTTGGTGGGGTTTGTTTTAGAGACAGTTCAGCAGTTTCCTCTCTCTCTCTCTTTTTCATTTTATGTGATCTGTAATAGTGGAAGCTGTTTCTGTTGAAGTGAATCTCAGATGACATTGATCAGAAATGCTCTGGAATGAGGAGAGGGAGAAGGGGGTACATGTGTCTGAAAACAGAACATGAACAGATGCAGAAAGTGCCAAGCAGGGAAATGAGTTATAATGATTGTGAGTTATGAATATTTCCTATCCGATAATTTGCTTTTCCTTTGCTTTTTTTTTAATTTGTCATACTGTTGGACACACTGATTCTTTTCTGACCACATGATGATTGCCACACTAATTTGTGTTTAGATTCACTAATATATCTCGGATTCTTTTGCCATTTATACCGTCTCCCTTTAAAGTTATTTAAAAGGCAGAAAACCTTACATGTTACCATAGAAGAGAGAAACATCATCATAATCTATCACCTGGTTCCTGTCCACTAATTGTGACCCCAACAACTAGTCTGATATCTTGACCAAAGTTCATTATTGTCTCCCATTTTTTTCTCATTAAGCACAAATGCTGTCAGTGGCAACAACCACTAGCGCAAGAAGAAAAAAAAAATTCTGACTAGATGTAAAAGCTTTGGAACACTATCCCCATCTTCATAAAGACTTTCAAATTCAAATCAGGTATTTTTGTTCTAAAGCACTCACTAGCTTTTGTGACAGCAGCAGCTTGTGGTCAAAGGTACTGAAAGATATATCAATATGATAGAATTTTACCTTTGGCCCCCAGACATAAATCATGAAGCAAAACCACAAGCACTGTTTCTGTCCAATCCAGAAATAAAATTCAGATGGGTAGAACCAGCAGAAGGGCAGCAGCACTTTCCAAAAATTGCATTTAATTGCTGAATTAGCCACAAGAGCAGAGAATCCCATCATCATCATCATCTCAGTTTAATTAATCATCCCATCCCAGCTAACGTTAAGCTCTGTGTGATGTTCATCAGTTCATATAAAACAATGCATAAATTAGAATCAGTAAAAACAGTTTAAGTTAAAACATGTTACAACCCCTGCAGGTGCCCTACTAATTTTGTCCTAATTCTAGACTACTGGGTGCTGTGGTGGTGGTGGTGGTAGACTCAGAGGAATGGGAAATGAAGGTGCAGCTAGACAACTGTCGCTGTCCTCATTCAAAAGCCTGGCAGAAAAGCTCTGCCTTACAGGCCCTGTGGAATGGCATAAGGCATATGATGACATATAATGCAATCTTCTGCTTTGAACACAACAACTTGGCAACAGTGATCCATGCCACGGTCATCAAGTTTGGATTACTGCAATGCCCTCTACATGGGGCTGCCCTTGTCTCAAACCTGGAAGCTTCAACTAGTGCAGAACTCAGCAGCCAGGTTGTTAATGGGCCTTCCTTTACAGGAACACATTCAACCTGTACTGAAAGCGCTGCACTGGTTGCCTATAGCATACCGGGTTCATTTCAAGGTGCTGGTTCTCACCTTTAAGGCCCTATATGGCCAGGGGCCTGCATACCTGAGGGACCGTCTTTCCCCACATGTTTCCCAGAGAGCACTTTGGTCTGGATCACAAAATCTACTTACAATGCCCGGCCCTAAGGAGGCCAGGCTAATGACAACTAGAGCCACAGTCTTCTTTGTAGTGGCTCCACGCTGGTGGAATGAATTGCTGGAAGAGGTCAGGGCCCTGCGAGAGCTCATACAGTTCCTCAGGGCCTGTAAGACGGCACTCTTCCACCAGGCATTTGTAAACTAGACTGCTGGCCACTGTAGTTCTAGGCAACATACGAACCACCCCTTATAATCTGCTATACAGCAGCTGCGGAGAGGACAACTTAAGATCCGGTTTACAGAGAATTATAAATTTGAAAATGTAAGATCATAGCACTGAAATATTTTTATATATTTTATATTACTCTATGTTTTATGGTTTTAATGTCGTACCACTATGTCCACTCATGCATATGCATGTCTATGTAAGCCACCCTGAGCCCGCCTTGGCAGGAAGGGTGGAATATAAATGGAATTAAATAAAGAAATAAATTAGATAAGTTATTTCTATCATGCCTTTTTAAGCCTAACATGACCTCAGAAAAGTACATACAGAATCATACAACAGAAAGCTACATTTCAAGAAAAATAAAGCCACAAAACAAATAGACAAAAAATACCAAAAAAGAACACAGCAGTTACCCAGATTTTTTTAAACTCACAAAAGTGAAATGTAAAAGCCTGCTGAAGTTAGCCTTTACTTGATTCTCAATTGCCATGAGAGAACTCCCTCCCTCCCCCGTGGAACTGATCAGCACCTTTGCCTCACATGGAAAGTAGGAGGCAGGTCTGGGGGGGGGGGGTGCAGGGGGGAGGAGCCAGTAGGAGCATATCTGTTGGCTCCTCCCTCCCCATTTCCTCTTTGAGCCTCATGCCCAGCCCACCCTTCTGCCCTGTATGCCATGTAGGCTGTGCTGGTCACTGTTGTTGGGGCTGTGCAGGAGTTTTCACCCTCCTTGTGATTGGCCTGGCAAGGGGAGTGTTTTTTCACCTACCTTGCACTGCTAGCAGCAGGACACTGTTCTGGAGCTGGCATTATTTAGGTTGGTCACTGTCAGGAGGTGGGCAGATTGGTGTGGGGAAAGGTACAGCAGATATGGTGAGTGGTAGAGCATCTGCTTGGTAAGTGTAAGGTCCCATGTTCAATCCCCGGCATCTCCAACTAAAAGGGTCCAGGCAAATAGGTGTGAAAAACCTTAGCTTGAGACCCTGGAGAGCCGCTGCCAGTCTGAGTAGACAATACTGACTTTGATGGACCAAGGGTCTGATTCAGTTTAAGGCAGCTTCATATGTTCATATATGTTCACCAGAAAACACTTACCCAGTTTGGGGGAAAGAGTGACATCTGGATCCATCTGTGGGTTTTGCAGTCCAGGGCAGTGAGTAAGGGCCGCCTTGTGAGCTACTCTGGCAGGGTTTTGACCTTCTGCAGGTTTCACAGCCCAGGAAGGTTGAGGCCTTACAGGGTGGTTCCAGTTAGCTTTGCCAGACAGAGACAAGCAAAGTGGCATGGCTCACATGTGGGACAGGGGTGCTCACCCAAAGTAAGGCTTGCCTGCAGTCTGTCAGACCCAGAGGCAAGGAAAAGACAGGTAAAGTTCAAGATCTTTATTTCAGCATCATAGGCATAAACAGGCTTTCCTGCCAGTTCCTCACTCTTGTAACCCCTTGCCCTGACTGTTACAATTCAAGCCAAGCGCGCCAAGCTAAGCGGGGATTTTGCCCGTGTTCTCTATAATTCTCTCATTACCCCAGGTGCTGGTTATCACCCTTGGTGCATCTCCTCCAGCTCTTTGACCTTGATTATGTAGCAACTAGCCAATTCCCAGACATGCCACCCTCTCTTCCAGATAAGCAACTAACAGCTTCAGACAATTCAGCAAAGCATAGCAAAGCTCAAGCAACAGCATTGTATAACTGGTTGAATACATATGGCAAGAGGAACAAATATGGAGTGACTCTTGACATTGTCTGCATCTAGGGATGCCAATACTTTGGTCGTTTTCGCACTTACCTTATTCCGGAGCGACGTGCCTCTTCACCGCGCAGCGTCTGCGCGGATTTCACACTACTTGCTCCGCAGAACCCAGAAGTAACATGGCTTTTGCGTCGCAAATGTAAACCGCCAGAACCCAGTTTACATTTGCGACGCAAAAGCTGCAGGACTTCCGGGTTCTGCGGAGCAAGTAGTGCAAAATCCGCGCAGACGCTGCGCGGTGAAGAGGGACGTCGCTCCGGAATAAGGTAAGTGCGAAAACGACCTAACTTAGAAAATACCTAGGGGCTGTGGGGGTGGGGCCAGGAGAATTTGGGGGTAGGGCCAGGTGACTTTCCCATTCCCTAAAATAAATAAATAAAAGTACAGTAGTGCAGTTCCCCTGAATATAGTCTTCATTTCTTCATTCCCCAGCAGCTGGCTGCACTTCCGCTTGCTCTCTCTCTCTCTCTCTCTCTCTCTCTCTCACACACACACACACACACACACATACACACAGCAGCCAAAATAAACCCAGTATAGAAGCACACACTTTCTGGTCTCACTGGGGCAATTTACTCACCATGGGAGTTGCTGAATGCTGTATACTCAACCAAGTTCTTCAGATTAACACAGGGGAACCAGAGGTTATACTTTACTATTTACTCTCTATTTTTTCTGTGCAAATGAGTTCTGGAGGGTCTGTAAAACAAACAAAGGAACAGGGCTGTTTCTCTTTCTTTTCTAACAACAACCACTTTGTTCTGCAAGTTCACTCCACCCCATTCATCCTGTGTCTGGAGATTTAAAGGCACATACACCTTTCTAAAAGCAAAGTCTTCCCAAGCATCTTCTTAAGCCTTCCAAGGTGGAAAGGCACATGATGGCTGTGGGGGAAGGCTTTCCTTTGCCAGCCAGCTGGCTGGGGACAGCAAGGAGCCTGCAAAGCCAACCCCTTCCCCCATGGGAATCTGGGGATTGGCAAGCCTATTTGCACCCAAGCCTATGCCCTTGACACAATCATTGCAAATATTTTTTTTAAAAAATGGCCTTTATTTAATCCCAACTCTTGTGTTATGTGTGGGCATGTTTACTTGAGGATTGTGTGAGTTTCAACCCTGTGGACAATAGACAAGTAGGATTGAAACAGCTGCAGTCCGCTTGGCTGGGCTGCCATGGATTACCTATAGGGGGACTGAGGTGACGTTTGAATGCACCTATGGGTCTACAGTGGGATGGAGCTTCACTGTATGTAAACGGGTCTGGGAGTTTTCCATGCTTGTAAATAGTTATGCTGCATCACTAGTAAAAGATGCTGATTACTACTCTGAGAGTCCTCATTCTTTCTATCAAACCCAGTATTTAACATCTTGTCTCTCCCTCTTTATTTTGACTGGGGGGGAGAGACCATATAAGCCTCCCATGAATTTTTTTTGTTTTAATTTGGACTTTTAAAAAAATCCTAGGTTTTTTTCCAAGAAGGACCCAGGGACGAACACATATACTATAGCAGAGTTTAAATAATTTAAACAGATGAAATACAGTTTAAATAAATATCAGAATAAAAAGAAAAATGTACTAAATCATGCCTTGATCATTTTGCTGTTTTGGCATTCTCTTGAGGGAACTCTTGTCATATTGTCATTCATTAGACTCTGACAGAGGAGGCTGATAGGGTAGGAGCTCAGATAATGACAGAGGGTTCAGGGAGGTTTGTATGACAGGAGACTGCAGATAGCAGTTCAATTCAAAGCAGAGTGGCACACTTTTAGGCCAACTGACTTTAATGGCTTTAGAAGGGTGTAACTCTGTTTAGGATTGCACTGCACATTACTTAAATTCCATACTGTTTAGTTGTTCAAAAATTTGAACACACATGAAGCAGCCTTATACTAAATCAGACCATTGGTCCATCAAGTCAATATTGTCTACTCAGACTGGCAGCAACTCTGGAGGGTCTCAGGTCGAGGTCTTTCACATCACCTCCTGCCTGGATCTATAACTGGAGATGCAGGGGATTGAACCTGGAACCTTCTGCATGTGAAGCAGAGGCTTTAGAACAGTGCAGTGAATTAGACTCAGTCTCTTTCACTACCCTCCTTTATTTCATACAGTTTCTTCATCACAGGTACCTTGCTGTGTTAAGTAAAGAAATAAAAATATTGCATGTTTTCGAAGGGCTTAATGTGCAGATTATTATATGTGCAAATATCAGGGGTGAACACACACGATCTCCAAGATGAAACTGTGAAATCATCTGTCTTGTTCTCAGAAAGCAAGAGGATTCAGTTAAATAAATTGTTGTTGTGAAATATGAATTCCTTATTAAAATCAACTTTTGGTGATAGTATTGTATTATATATTTCTTCTTTTCCTAGAATGACTAAACGTAACTCCAGAAGACCACTGACAATTTCTCAGCAGCTATGAAGGGGATAATGCTGGTCTTAACCACCTGATTGGAAACTACAGGAGACCACATAGAGATAGTGACAGCACAGCAGATACAAAACCCTGTAATAGCTGTTTAAAACATACCCTATCATCACATGGCCTCCTGTTGTTTCCAAGCATGTGATTTAAGTCTAGCATTAGCAACCTTTTACAGCTGTTGAGAAAACCAGGCTTATCTTGGTGGTAAGAGACAACAAATGATTGACTTCTTATGTAGATATGCTCTAGAGACTTTGAGATCCCCAGTGCCTTTTTAAATGAAAAGCAGGATCAAGACAGGTAATTTTGAGTGGAAAAGTGGTGAGAGAGGGGAACTGAGAGATTAACCTTTTAACTTTTTAACTTGCTCTTCCATTCCCCCCACCCCAAATCAGTGGACTTACACTGGAGTAACTGCATAGGGTTGGACTGTTAATTATTTAAACATAACTACTTTGAGAATGTGTGTGTTGAAAAGTAGTACATAAATACAGTAAATAAAAATGAATAATAACATGAGCTTAGATTCATATAGAAGCCCTGGTCAAACACTCTTTAACTTCCCCATTTAAGAGAATAAAATCATATGATAAATTTCTCTATGCAATATGGTGTTCAGGTAGAGTTTCTGGCTCGTGTTAGGTTATCTGCATTGTACGGGACAGGTAGTACAGCAAGCTTCATATAAGGTACAAACCAGGACATGCAGTTTTAGTGTGAGAAATTCACTGAACTATATCCAAGTTCAGTGGATGGCTGACTCAGCAAGCTTAGAGACTGATGTTCCAGAGCTCTAAAAAAATTGCTCTTTTTCTCATATCTGTATTGCAATGTCTTTCTGACCTTTGCTTTTATTTCCATTATTTTTATTTATGATAACTTTGCAAACTGGTTGTTACGGTACTTTCAGGTAGGCAGCCGTGTTGGACTGAAGCAGAAGAACAGAGTTAGAGTCCAGTGGAACCTTTAAGACCAACAAAGTTCTATCCAAGGTATGAGCTTTCATGCGCACACATTACTTCATATGCACACATAAACTCTGAATGGTCCCACTCCCTGCATGCCATATAATGTCACCATTTCATGAAATGATCCAGTAAAATGTACATTTCCCAGTTGTTTCCTGAACATAGATTTAGCCATGGTGACTAAAGGGAACCTCCACGTTCAGGGGCAGTTAACTTCTAAATCCCAGTGCCATGAGGCAACATTAGAGAAAGGCCTTGGTTTCTATGTCCTGTGTTTGGACCTCCAGATGATCTGGTTGGCCACTGTGTGAGACAGGATGCTGGAATAGATGGACCTTAGTTTGAGCCAGCAGAATTTATGTTCTTTTGTTCTTATGTGCACACAGGAGAATGAAATCTTAGAATTTTGAGGTGGTTTAATTAATTCCAGATTGCAGACAAGGATCACATTTTTGTAGGCTTTCTCATGTTAAATAAGTTTACCAAGGGATGAGTTCCCAGTGGCAACTCATGAATAAATGTACAGTAGTGCCCATTTTGGATCAGGCCTACTGTGCAGAAAAAGGAACAAACACCCAGAGGGCTGCAGGGAAGAACATTATTTGCTCTGTGGGGAATTGCTGGCTTCCCACAGAGTAAGTAACATCCCCTCCGCCCCCGTAGCCCCTGGGTGCTTCGGACACCCAAAAGAGCAGAGGGAAGAAAGCAGGCATTTTTCCTTCTCCCAAACAGTAGCCCTGATCTGAATTGGGTCTAGCTGCTCATTTACTCATGAGTTGCCACTTAGAACTACCAGGTATAATACAGCTGTAAGTCCCCATGATGGACTTGTACAGTTTGTAACATCTGGGTAGGCTCTTGGGAACTTGACTACAACAATATCACAACCTTCTTGGAAGTGAGTGTCTTAAATGACTGTAGATGGCAGCATTGCATTAGAATCTTCTGAGGCCAATGAAGAGATGACAGAAACACTTAGCAAGTCTTTACCAAAGGCAGTTTTGAAGATTCTGCCTGTAGAAGGAAGACCACAAGTCCCCATCCCTTCCCCCCTCCCTTCCCCATGCTTTGATATTTCTGCATCAAGTGTCCTCTCAACGCTTTCAGAGCTTTATGGAAGTAATAGAGGGATTGTCACAGTTTCTTTTCTCTCCCAAGCTTTCCTTCTTTCATGCACTTGTTTATCATGGTTGATTTACGTTTCTGCTGATTAATAGCACTGCACAAATAATAAAGAAAGAAAAAGGTTATTTGACTGTATTCTTGTAATTGCACAACAGGCTGGTTAAATGCTGCACGGTCCTGAATCTCACCAATGAGAGCATTCTCCTGATTTGGTTTTCCTCTCTTCCTGGATGCATGTGTTTTTGCACTGCTAGAAAGAATCCATTAATCAATAGGCTTTGCAGAGGACTATGTATTTTAACAGCAAATTGTCAGTTACAATCCTTCACTACTCAGCTTGTCCTCCAGCGCTGTTTTTTCATTGTTCCCTGTTAATCAAACTTGGGGAGTGATGGCAGCTGAAAAGAAGCTGTACAGGTTTTGTTTTTGTTAAGTGTTTCTCATTTTCATGCTGGGTTTTTAATGGTTTAATGAATTTATGCTGTTTAAGGATTTGATCATGTTTTGCTGTTTTAAATCATGATGAACAGTGTTTCTGCAGAAGTGGCATACACGTTTTCTAATTAATTAAATAAATGCACAGACTTAGAAAAGTCCTAACACTAGTCCAAAGGTAGCATAAAAGAAAGCTCTCATTTATAAAGTCTGAAAAGAACATGACTTATTGTAATTTAATAGTTAAAAGTTGTTGCAAAGCAAACCACTAGCTCTGCAATTATCATATAAGATTGCATAGCAATGAGTTTATTGATTTATCATGTGAGACTGAGAATATTTACTCAGATGAAATCAACATCAAATTTCGTGGGGATTACTGTCTGGTACATGGCTCTGATCCCAAAAAGTTATATGCACTTAAGCATTACTGAAATTAATGGGTCATAAATTACTTCAACTAGTGTGTCTTGGATTTAAGTACAAGTAGTCTACACTTTCTGGTGGTAGTGTATATAGAATGTCAATCTAAGTCACAAAAGTAAATTGTATATGTCATTTGCTATATGATGTAACCTATATCTGAGTAAACCAATGAAGATTGAATGCCAGTTTTATTCACATAGTTTTGTTCAAACATAATATCCAGTATTTCTGACTATTATGGTAACCCAATATGACTTAGTCAGTGCTCATGCTGTCCCCAAGCAAAATTTGAGTGGTCTTTAAAGTGCAACAGAAATCCTGTTCATTTGGGTATAATCAATGTGTGAAAAGCAAAGTCACATCTTGAGTTCCATGTGTTAATTTTAACCTGCGCACAGAGTCTTTCACACATTTAGATGAAGACTCTGCAGATGTGACACAATCTGTATCATGCACAACATTAAGACTACAGATCAGGCAGAGAGCGATTACATGTATTGGCTCTGTGCACATGTTTGAATTCATTCATGGAGGCTGGAAGAGAAGCTAACAGCCATGATTTCATCTTCAGAATCTGCACATTGATTACATTTAGTTATGTCCCATGAACAGGGCTAATGACCTTTTGGATGAATGACACAGCTGTTAAGAATGGAAACCATCTATGTATTATGCACATTGCAAATTACCTCTTTTCATAGCTGTAGTCTTTTTCCTTTATTTCTAAGAATCTCCATAGATCCCAAATATCTGCTCAGTCAAAGAAGCTTGTAGCATTCATCATAGAGTCATAAAATCGTACAGTTGGAAGGGACCTCCAGGGCCATCTAGTCCAACCCCCTGCACAATGCAGGAAATTCACAAATACCTCTCCCCCAGTGACCCCTGCTCCAAGCCCAGATGGCAAAAAACCCCAACCCTCCAGGATTCCTGGGAAATCTGGCCTGGAGAAAAATGGCTGCCTGACCCCAAAGTGCCAAACAGCATTTCCCTGGGTGTGTAAGAAAGGGCCACAAGAACTAAGCACTGATGTGACCCTTCCTGCCCCCCTTCTCATGATCTGCATAATTCACAGAATCAGCATTGCTGCCAGATGGTCATCTAGCCTCTGTTTGAAAACCTCCAAAGAAGGAGAGCCCACCACATTCCAAGGAAGCCTGTTCCATTGAGGAAGCACTCTGTTGGGAAGTTCTTCCTAATGTTTAGTAGAAAACTCTTCTGATTTAATTTCAACCCATTGGTTCTAGTCTGATCTTCTGGAACAACAGAAAACAACTTCACATCATCCTCTATATGACAGCCCTTTAAGTACTTGAAGATGGTGATCATATCACCTCTCAGTCAGCTCCTTTCCAGGCTCTCCATTCCTCATCTCACTGATACAGTCATTCAGTTCTTTAGAAATAAGCATTATTGTTGCATTATTTCTTTCTCATCTAATCCAAAACCATTCAAACTAATCTACTATGTATGTTTAGCTCATTTGTATTCTCTCACAACAGTTACATATGTGAGTGGATTGTCACCAAACAGAAGATTTAATGGTTAGGAGGGACTTTGGCACAAACTTCAATGGTCTCCCACTTAGATTTGAAGCCTCCTTCTGATCTAATCAGGATTTGAAAGAGAAAGGAATACTACTATACTATTCATAGTATAGTACAGATGCCCCACTACAAGAATATTAATTTATGCAATTCCTTTCAAAACTAAGATACAAGGAATCAATCAAATTGGCACAGACTGACTGAACATGTCTTTTTTATATGATCATCATCTGTTTTTTGGCCTTATGTGTTACAGTTCAGGCTAAAAGTGCACTTTTCCTTCTTCTCTTTTGTTTAACATTTAGTGCAATAAATATGAAAGAAAATTAAAGGTGACTACCAGTTATTGGGTGATAAATGACAGTGATAATTGACGGCCAAGATGTCAAAACCAAATATTTGCTGAAGCATGAAGTGATATCTATCAAAATATCTTTATTCCAACATCAGTTTAAAGTGCCATAGCCCCTTTTACACAGCATATTTCTCACTTTG